>NC_140943.1:154536040-155136040 GCF_014529385.1 Adiantum capillus-veneris
AAGGTGTACAAGGCAGTGTCCATTGGTGTTTTATCATATGTCCAGTTAGAATGCATCAAATTCTTTTGACATATAACCTCCCCCCCCCCCCCCGCGATCAAAACAGAGGGTGCTCATAGTACAACTAGATACATTTTCAACCAACAAAAAATGAAATTTGAAGTAGGTTAACACTTTGGACTTACCCTTAAGCCGATATAGCCATGAACGCCGTGAGTAATCATCTATGAAAGTCACAAAGTACAAATGAGTACCAAAAATAAGGAGTGTGCAACATCAGTGTGAACAAGTTGCAACTTAAGGAGCGTGCATCAAACCATTTTTTGGAAATCCAAGAGGCTGTAATTTTTTTGAAAATAGAGCCTTCACAAACATGCTTAGATGATGCCTCCAAAGAGGACAATGAGGCAACCAAACTGGCAAAATCAGGTGCCCAAAACATGCATGCCATAGTTTAGCATCTAAAACAACCTCAAAATCTATAACTGCATTTATAAAGTTTTTTACACACTTGTCATAAGAATTAAGCTTGTATAGCCCATGAGACAAGGTATCTGATGCTACAATAGTATCACATGAACTTAGATCATGAACAATGAATCTATCATCCATAAACTTAACAATAAGATCAAGTCTTGCTAATGAAAAAACAGACATTAGATTTTCATTGAATAAGCACAAAAAATACATCAAAAAGTGTGAAGGAATTTCTATTAGCTATAGTGAGCACAATCTTTCCAAATCCCATAAATGGAAAGAGGCATTATTGGCACAAGTGAAATTATTCCCATTAGTGACAACATTAAGAGAAGTGAACAAGCCACGATGAGATGTAAGGTGCTTTGTAGCACTAATGTCAAAATATCACATAAGTGAAACTGTAGTCTCAATAATGCATGCATCATGGACAGAAGGGTACTGACGCTGCACACTAAAAGCCTATTCTATATTAACATTATAATTTATAGATTTTGAAATGGTTGCATTTGAAGAAGATTCACTTTCTTTCTTACGTGCCTCTTTAGCCTTTAGCTTAGGACACCGCTTTATCAATTAGCTTTGCAATAGCTGCAGCACAACTTTTTCTTTCCTCTTTCAATTGATCTACCAGATGCATTGTTGTTATGGTATGCATTTGTAATGGGTAGTTTGCTATTTGAAGAAGGAACATTGGAAGTAGTAGTTGTTATTGCTACCTCTTCTTTGTGTAGCAAAAAAAGCTTAATAAAAACCATGTTGGTGCAACCAAAGAGAGCTGATGCTAGAAAAGATGGAAAGAAGGGTCAAGAGTGCTTATAGGTGTATGCTAAAATTTCAGAGCAGGTATGAAGACCTCGTGCAAGAAAATGAGTCTAGATGTGTATGATGCGCCCCGTAAGATCCCCGCCCTTACTAGAGTCCAAGGGCATTGCCTATTGTGCCCGCTTGATAGAGATGTCACATGCCTATTGGCTATTTGTCGACGACCACAACTCACCAAGCTTACATTCACCGCCATTTGGACTCAACCCCTACCTCAAAAAAACCTGCCTTATAACCTAACTTTGAGTCCGTTTTTCCATCCTCCCGCACAACTAGCTCTCAACCCCTTCACTAGATGCCAACTCTCAACCTCCCCAACTCCATTTGAGACACTTTTCGGGTCTCCCCCGCTCAATCTATTCTTCCCACGGCCCCTTAGCCTCACGTCCTTTCACTTTGGCCAAGTTCTTCTTTCTTTCCCATGGTAAGCCTTATAGCTCTCTTCCCTTTTGGTGCTTTAATCACAAGTGGGTAGCCACATGTCTTTATCCCAACGATCTTTCACTTTAAAGACAATGTGGCCGTAAGTGGCTATGACTAAAGCTAATATGTACAATTGTGAAGCACAAAAACTTCACCCTTGTACAATTGTACTCACTCTACACCCATTAACTCAATGCAATGTGCAAACCGCTTTGTAGCCATGTTCTATGTAAGAGCATCTACTAGGTTGTCATCACTGTGGACCCTGAAAAGCTTCAATTGCTTATCCGTTAATGTTTCCCAAATCAGATGATATCTCACCTCAATGTGTTTTGAATTGGAGTGAAACACGGGATTTCTTACAAAAGCGATTACACTCTCACTATCACAATGCAAAAATGGAACCTATTGAATGTCTAAGTCTCCCACTAAACGTTCCAACCATATAGCTTTCTTACTAGCATCTGATGCTGAATGTACTTACCCTCTGTAGTGGAAGAAGATGTACAATCTTGGATAGATGATCTTCAAGAAATGGGTCCTCCTGAAAATATGAAAATGTAGCTAGTCGTAGATCTCCTGCTATCTTTGCAACCCTCATAATCTACATTTTTTGTAACCTATAATAGATCCATTGTTGTTACCAAAGTGTAAATATTTTCTTGTTGTACCCTTCAAATATTTGAGGATGTGTTTTGTTTCTATCTAATGCTGCTTGCTAGCACTAGCCATATATCGACTAACCAGCTCCACTGCAAATTTAATGTCTGGCCTTGTAGCTACCATAGCATACATACGACTACCTACAGCTGAAGAATATGGCACACTTGCCATTTTTTCTCTCTCAACATATGATTTGGGAGAATGTTTCTTGCTTAGTTTCAAATATGAGAGTAGTGGGATACTCATTGCCTCCCCCTCTGCATATTGAAATACTGCAATATCTTGTGGATATAAAATTCTTGAGCTAATTCAAGAATTCCTTTTTTCTAGTCTCTCTTGATATGCATACCAAGAAAATGATTTTCTTTGCCCAAATTCTTTATAGATTTTTTTTTGCTCAACATTGTTTTTTCAATTTGGAAATCTCCTCAGCGGACTTTTCCTGCAATGAGCATGTCATCTCCATATAAAATGAGAATGACCAAAGAATCATTACTGAGTATCTTTGTATACAAGCAATGATCTTCTTCACTCCTTCCAAAAGCTTGGAACCGCATAAAGTCATCAAGCTTTTGATACCACTGCCTTGAACCCTACTTTAAGCCATAAAACACTTTAGTGAGTTTGCATTCAAGCTTCTCCCTACTAGGTTGTTAAAAACCTTCCAGTTGCTTCATGTAAACATCCTCTTCAAGATCCCCATGAACAAAAGTTGTCTTCAAATCCATTGGAAAAGCTCCATGTCCTCAATGGCTACTAGGCCAAGCATCGTGTGTAATGTACTCATCTTGACCACCAGTGAGAAGATTTCATCAAAATCAACTCCCTTCTGGTGCTTGAATCCCTTAGCAACCAATCTAGCATTGTGTTGGGGTATAGGCGTCTGTGCTTTGCCCGGCTGCCCAGAGTCTGGGCGCCCACTGACTTGTATACCTTATACATAGCATAAGTGTATAGGGGGCTGCTCACTCTTTGTGTCTCCCCACCCACATCGTGTGTGTCTCCTTCTCTCTCTCTCTCACTCTCCGTCTGAGGTGCTCCCCGATCCCCTTCAATTGGTATCAGAGCGTAGGTGCGGAGGGAGAGCGTGTGTGCACAGTCACGACGACAGCGGAGAGCCAATTTTATTCCCGAAATCGCGTCTGCGCGCGCGCGCACTTTCAAGAGTGCAAACAGGGTTTCGACTTCGGCATCGGCAAATTCAGCTTTCCGAGAGCGTTTCCACCAGGTGTTCTGGCATTTAACCCCCTTTTTGAAGCCATTCGAGCCATCAGAAACCTCATTCGAGCTACGGTTGAGGAGCTGCATTTTTCAGCCCTCTTTTGGCAGTTTATGCTGCGTTTTTGGGTCGAAACGGAGGTTTTTTGGCATAGCTCGGATACATGTGATCCAGGAGTCTACCTTGGGGTTTTGGCACGCTCCGGACGCGCTCATCATACCAGAATTTTAAAATTCTGAACGCTGAATTTTCTGCAGCAGCAGTTGTTTATTGTGTGTCGAGGATTCCACACATGGCTTGCTCTCAGATGTGAGAGTGATATTTGCTGCAAGTTTCCTCACAGGTGGGAGGATACGATGTATGCTTTATGTGGTTTGATGCTCAGGGAGACTAATGTGATTGCATTTTGAGCTCGGCAATGTATGCCTCGAGCATGTTTTTTGGCAGTCACAGGTAGAGAAGATATTTGTGTACTAGATTTGCAGGTGTTTGCAATGATGTATGCAAAGTGTGGAGATTGGTGCATGAATTTGGAGTGCGGTTTGATGCGCTTTGGTTGCTCATGGTTTTGAGCGTGCAGTCAGTTTAGTTACTAGTTTTGTGGCCGTTTTACTGACGAAACTCTGGCGAAATTTTCCCAGGAGTTTTATGCGTATCATTTATGCCATCTAGGTAGAGATTGTGGGTTGCACTTAGCATTTGCGTGCGGTGTTCTCTGCAGGTGGAAAATTTGTGCTTGTGTATGCATCGATACCGCACATTGTGGGCTTGGTGATTAGCTCACGGGTTTGACAGGCGTACAGTTATCTTGACACACTCACAAGAGTGAATGTTGTGATGTATGCTTGTGTGGCTACGAGCTAGGTAGCCGGATTCGAGCACTAATGGCTTGAGGTTTTTCAGCAGGTTTCAGCTACAGGTTTACAAGTTTACAGGCAGGTTTGAGGGCTTATTTGGGCACTGAATTTTCAGCCATTGTTTCCTCTTTGCAGGTGTCCATGTATGGCTCAGTTGTAGGCTGATTTGGGACACATTTGTGACTTGGTTATGCAGCTGTTTAAGAGCTGAATTTTGGGACTGATTTACAGCCATATTTGCAGACTTTTGTTGATGCGATTCGAGCCACTTTAGGGCTGATTTGGTTGACATTTGCTACTCATTGTTGATTGCTCTTTTGCGAGCATTATGGCTGATTTTTCATTTGACTTCTAGCGTTATGGTCTGACACAGTTTGATGGTGTAGATTTTGTTGCTTGGAAGGAACATATGCTTGTTGCATTGGCGGATTTGGGGCAGGATAAACCCTTGCATGGTTTATCGGCGAAGCCCAATTCTATCCGTGATGATGATTGGCAGGATCTTGATGAGTTAGCCATGTCTACGATTTGTTTGCATCTGGTTGAGTCTGTTTACTGGCAGGTCTCGAGGGAGACTACAACTCATGCTTTATGGCAGAGTTTACATGCTATGTACTCGACATCCATGTCTACAGGGAAGTCTAGTCCCACTTCTATGTCCATGGGAGAGATTGATCCCACACGCAAGTCTCGACGGCATAGAGACTTGACATGTTGGATGCTAGTGAGATCAGTACGGTGGTTACTGAGTATGCTTGTGACGGCGATGTCACATTTACATCTAGCTTGTCTTCAGACGATCTTATGTCTACGGATTGCCTATCGGATTGCACATTGTCTTCACAGTGGTTACTAGATTCAGATGCTACATTCCATGTCACGTCGCATAGTGAGTGGTTTAGCACGTTTTCTAGTGGGAGACTTGGTTGTGTGCACATGGCTGATGGTGTTGTGTATGACATTGAGGGTGCAGGAGACGTATGTTTGTCCTTGCCCATTGGTATGAGATTTACCCTGCGTCATGTGCGTTATGTGCCAGATCTGAGATGGGATTTGATCTCAGTCAGACAGTTACGGGATAGTGGATATCAGATTTCGCTACGAGAGCGAGATTTTGTGATGCATTTGGGTTCGCTAGTGATTGCGAGAGGTGCCAGGAGTGGTACAGGTTACCCATTGCATGTGGATCACGTGAGAGACGGTGCTGTCTCTGTGATCATGCAGCCAGGTAGAGAGCGAGAGAGCAGGCGAGTCTCTTTTGCTCATAGGTTGCAGGGTACTTTGCATGGAGTGCAGAGTAGTGAGCTCGTTGTGCACACAGTTGGGGCACGACTTGAGCAGTCACACAGAGAGGTGACAGAGTCAGACATGCATGCTTTGCTAGTGACTAAGCAAAGCATAGAGTCAGTTGTGAGAGATACTTCTATGCAGGATAGACAGGTAGAGCGGTCTTGCTCTAGTGAGTCACGACAAGAGGACGTTGTGCAAGAGTCTATGCATACGGAGTTAGAGCATGAGAGCTCTAGTGAGTCACAGCAGATTGAGTGGTCATGTTTGCAGTGGATGATTGAGACTGAGATGTCAGCGATTATGCAGTCATTCCTTTCTATGCTCGACAGTGAGCATGGGGATATAGTTGTGCAGGATATGTCTTCCAACAGACACCTAGAGCAACTGGTTTGCTCTGAGGTTGCACGACAGGTTGATGCGTCTTTTGCGGACAGTCAGGAGATGCATGTGGCTGACACGCCTTGTCAGTCAGAGATGCCTATTGCCAGGGATATATATGTTGATGCATGCTCCGTAGAGCTAGCAGGGCCCGCTAGCATTGCATCGGCATTCGGTGGTCTCATTTATGAGATGTTGATCTTGAGACCGGATATCGCAGCTGCAGTGGGAGCATTTGCAGTTGGGGTTGTCAGTCGTTTGTTGACTGATGATGGCATAGTGCACGAGGGAGATATGCAGGTATTGCGTACATACTTGCAGTACGTGTGCGGTACGTCTGGTGGTGTATGGACTTACACGGGAGCAGGACAGCCGGATGCACACGATCACAGCCAGCCAGTGGGCATCGGTTGAGAGCGGTTTTCTCTTGCCTTTTGTAGTCTTTAGACTAGGTTCCCTTGCTTAAAGGCGCAGTCGCCTTTAAGTGGGAGGTTGTTGGGGTATAGGCGTCTGTGCCTTACCCGGCTGCCCAGAGTCTGGGCGCCCACTGACTTGTATACCTTATACATAGCATAAGTGTATAGGGGGCTGCTCACTCTTTGTGTCTCCCCACCCACATCCTGTGTGTCTCCTTCTCTCTCTCTCTCTCTCTCTCTCTCACTCTCCGTCTGAGGTGCTCCCCGATCCCCTTCACATTGTACTTAGGCTTGGGACCATCATAATTTTGTAGCTCATAAACATCTATAATCTTAAGAGACTCTAGCACATTGAGCTCCTGAATCTTAGCATTACTCTTGTCGTCATTGTCACACTTTTTGCTATCTTGAGATTTTTTCTTGTCTCTTTGCCATGCACAAAAATCATTCTTTAAATGTCCTTTCTTGTGGTAATGGTAGCATTCACCTCTAGATTTTCTACTAGAATTCCACGATCCTTACTTTTGGCACTATTATGAGTGCAATCTCTCTGACCTTTGCTACTAGCAATATATGCATCACCTTGCTTTGCAAGCTCCATAGACTTCCAATGTATCCTCACTAAGTGGATAGGAACTATAATATCACATGCCAATTTTCCCTTAAGCTCATAGTTACTAATTGTTGTGCGTACAAAATATGTCCATGAAGATGGTAGACAACATATAAAGAAGATGGACCTTTGTTGTCAAATTCCAGTTCCTTAGTTGAGGTTTTGAGCGAGTTTTTTGAGGGAGCTCCAGAGTAAGGGAGAGAGCTAAGAGCTCTCTCTCTCTCTCTCTCTCTCTCTCTCTCTCTCTCTCTCTCTCTCTCTCTCTCCTTCTCTCTCTATATATACAAATATATAACTCTCTCTTCTCTCTCTCTCTCTCTCTCTCTCTCTCTCTCTCTCATATTGATAAACAGTTAAACGCATCCTTATGATAAATTCCAAAAAGATAAAAATTAAGTGTAATTTTTAAGTGCTCATTGAATTTAATGGTTGAATCTATAAACATTTTGCTACCAATTACGTGAAGATTGGCCTCAAATTATGACATAATTAATCAACCACAAAGAGCTTCTACTAGCTTTTGCTAGCCTTCTTCAAATTGTTCATTCATGAACCACGAATACACAAAGGAAAATGTATTTGTGCTTTACTTCTCAAATCTTTCTTCACCATACAACCTAGATAAGTTTCAATTTGAAGGTGGTCTCCACCAAGGTTCCGCACAAACTAGCTTGCATGCGTTGAGCTCCATGCTTGTGTGCTCACGTTTGCCTCCAGCTCTGCAACGACGAACAACACTTTCCCATTTCCATCCCTTGCCCTTCTATCTAATTTTTTTAATTTTTATTTTAAAAACTAAGCTTTGGCCTCATTAAAAAAAACATGTGACCCTCTACATTGATTTAACCACCAATTCAAGGTCTTCATGAAGACCACTCTTCAGTTGTAATACAAAGCTACTATTCTAGCCAAGCCGCTTCAAAGTGTAAAATCTATCTGTCTAGGCACATATAAAGCTCAAAGAGAAATCCCCATATACAAACGTCTAAAAAGGCGCATATAAATGTCAAAAAGCAATTCCCATAGACAATATCTAAAAACCATGTAGTTTTATGTGCTCCTTCTTGGCACCCCCTGTTTGAACATGAATTTGTGCCATGTTTTTGTACTAGTCCCCTTGTAGCTGAATCACTTGCCCAAGCTCCAGGTCATTCACCACATTGCCGTTGCAGCATAATTCTTTCTTTAGATCCTTGAAAATCTTGTTGTATCTGATTCTCTTACTCATTCCCTCTACCGTGGTCAAGCACTTGCGTCCATTCCTTTGCTGCACGCAAATATGTACTGCCCCTTTAGCAATAGAGCCAAGGGTTGCGACGGTCTTGATGTAATGAAAATGGCCTATGAACATTGAGAATAACGGAATTAGGAGAATTAGAGAAAGCATTTTTGTGAGACTACTTTGAGAACATAGAGGGTGAACTAATTTAGTGGTAGCAACTTAACCATAGTATTTAATTAACTTGGCATGAACAATACTTTTTCAAGAGAGAGAGTTTAGAGAACTTGACAACAATTGAGGATCGGATTTATGTGGAGCCGGTCCCCCCTCCAATAGGCTTTTGTATTATAGATTCTCCCATAAAGAGAGACTTGGTACAATACAATCTTTGTGTTTCTTGTGACGTAGGTGATGCAATGAAGATGGAAAGCTTCATGCATCACGAGCATAACATAGACTCTGCAAAAAGCATTAACTATCCCTAGCCTCAGTCCCAAGGCCTCAAACACCTTTAAAGGTGGAGAGAGTTAGTGGGGAATGAGGGTAGGAAAGAGGAAGAAGAAACATTCATAGGAGAAAGAAATAGTTACTCACTTATCATCACTCTTCTTGCTAGCATACTTAATAGCATAGTAATAAAGATGGAGAAGATGGCAAGCTTAATCATTGAAGCATGGCTCTTGGTTGGATTTTCATTCCATAGCCAAGAGTGTTGGTGCAGGCTCTCAACTTCTCTACTAGCTTGGAGAAGGAGATGGAGCTCTTGCACTTTGCACTTCACACAATAAGAGAGAGAGAGAGAGAGAGAGAGAGAGAGAGAGAGAGAGAGAGAGAGAGAGAGAGAGAGAGAGAGTGCGTGTGTGTGTGGGAGAGTATACCCCCCAAGCTAGCCCCCGTATTGCTTTGATCGACCCCCTCTTCTAGCACTCTTTGGCACTTGATTGGACCTCTTCAAGATTGGCCAATCACATGCTTAGTGTATATCAAGCAACAAGGGTAGCCCTGGGACAAGTGTCTCCCTTTCCCCTTTGAGAGAGAGGACTTGATAAATGCAAAAATAATTAATCAAATCAACTAAATTATCATTGGATCCCTTGGGATGCTAACCAATAGGCTTTATGCACACTATGAGGGCAACATGAAGAGGAGGTTGACAAGTGTCCCAACTGCTTTGTTTGTACCGATGCCTTGTGTGAGGGTGTATGTGTTCTCTCTCTAGCCCCTACAATGAAGGCTCGCCCCCCTTGTGTAGGGATATGTTTTGACTTTTGAGTACCTTACCCCCTCAAGCACGTTAGCCATGGAGCACCTTAGCATCTTAGTCATTGAACACTGTCAAGCACCTTAGTTAGCAAGCACGACAAGCACCTCAAGCTTGGGCCGGGTTCCCACCTCAAGCACAACCCTAGATTACCTAAGGTCAAAGGGCTTTAATACTAGCATTTGGAGGTTATTAATGAAGTGAACCATAAGGTATTTAATCTCAATTAGCTAGCCTTTTTCTTTGCAGATAATCTCTCATTTGGACCCCTTTACCATGATATCATCAAAGAACATTCCAGTGAATTTATGGTAGGGTCTAAAGATTTTCTCCATTAAACGATTGAACATGATTGGTGCATTAGCCAAGCCAAAAGGCATGACTAGATATTCATAAAGGCCAAACGTTGTACAAAACGAGGTCTTTAGGATATCTTCATCCACTATCCTTATTTGATCATAGCCACTTTTAAGGTCAATCCTACTAAAGTAGGTAGAACCTTGTAGCTTATGAAATAGATCTTCTACCCGAGGTACGAGAAATTTGTTTTTGATAAGTGATATGGTTTAGTGCTCAATAGTCCATACACATGCGGTATGTACCATCTTTCTTTTGCACAAAAAGGACTGGAGAACAAAAGGGAGAGCATCTCGGCCTCACCATCCCTTTGTCTACCAATTCTTGTACTTGCCTCATGATCTCATCTTGTTGAGCTTGGGAAACTCGATTAGGAGGTTTGTTAGGTGGTGAGCGTCTTGGTAGGAGCTCAATCAATGGTCATCATCCCCTCATTTTGGGGTTAAGTCTATAGGGATATCATCGATGAACACATATTGGAATCCTTTTAGAAAATTAGACAAGTCGAACTCTTCTTGATTCCTACCATTTACATTTGATGAAACATTAGGACCTTTTAGGGACTCTTTGATAAAAATCATGTACGCAAAAATTGAGCTTATTATTGATTTATCAAAAGCAGGAGGATTTACAAGTGGTATAGTACAATCAGACTCACTAGCATCTATATACATGCTCTTTCCCCTGTAGGTGAAATAAATTCTCCTTTTAGGGAACTTCGTGTTGGCAGCCATGCGGTTGAACCATGGTGCCCCTTGGATAGCATCCTTATGTTGGAGAGGAGAGATAAAAAATCCTTCTTTGGACATGAAGCCTCAACTTCCCAACCAAGGGAGTAACGGAGGCTTGCTGTCCCTTAAAAGCGGTATCGGCAGTTACAGTATCTCCCATCTGGAAAGCTTTAATGCTCAGCTTGGTGGCCAAATCCATTGATATGAAGTTGTGAGTAGAGCCAAGGTCAAACAAGATGAAGGCATCATGTCCCCTTACCTTTCCCCAAGCATAAGAGAGAGGTGATCCTTTGCAATGTTGTTGTTATTGGAATTGCCTTGGGAAAAATTTTGAGCATTGTTTTGTCCCTTTGCATCACTTTTGTCTTTGCTTTCCATGGGCTCGACATTCCTTCTAGCCCCTTGTTGTGAATTGACGCACGAAGCAACCATAGTGTGGTGGATTACTTTGGTGATAGAACCAGGCCGTTGGGAGTTGACGTACTTGGCCATCTTGTCAGGTAATCCCGCACAAAATTGTTGCTTTTGCTTGGTGAACTCTATCTTTTGTAAGACAGTAGCCTTGAGATGTAAATCCCAACCCTTTTCTGTGTATTTGTGGATGGACTCATGGGAGAGAAGCTTCAAACTCCACCATTCGGTAAGCACGTTGTCCTTTGCATCGCTTGCAAGGAATTGTTTCATGATGGAAACTTGTAGAGTTTTCCATATCTTTGGGGATTTGCTGTTGCCACAAAGGCTAGCTCACCATTGACAAGCCAACTTTTTGGAAGTGCATATCTACATGGTGTAGCTCGGAGAACTCCGTGAAGCCCTCATCTCCAAAGGCCGCGGCAAATTGTTGGATGAAGGCCAATATTTTGTTGGTAGTACCAAAGGTGCTGTCATAGGTGAGAAAAGAGATACTATTTTCTCCTTCTTTGAACTTCTTGAGCTTTTGGGACCTTTGCCGTGCAATATAAAATTTGTGATGTCCTGCCCTCTTGTATTCTCTAGGAGAATAGTCATAGCTTTCGTCGGAAGAGGAGGTTGGTGAAGAAGAAGGGAAAGAGTATGATCTCTTTCTTGCCCTTTTCTTCCTTTGTTTCCTCTCTCCCCTTTTGGAGTGCCGAGGAGAAGGACTGTGGGTCCACCGTTTCCTCTTGGGAGGAGTTGGCGACCGTCTAGACCGTCGTCTTTGTGGAGCCACATCTTCAAAGGAGCTTAGGGATTCATTACTTTCTCATTCTTTTGATTCCTCCTCTCGGATGGGAGAGAGTCTTCTTTTGGGGGTCTCTTCAAGAGGCCTCCTAAGCTCTCTCTCCTCTTGGAGAGGAAGGGAAATCCCTTAAGCACGAAGTTGTTGAGTAACTTTGGCTTGCAAAGCAGGGTTGCCCATAGCTTGCTGTAACCTAGTAACAAGATAATTGACAAACATGGGGGCATCATCATTAGCACCTTCATGTGCAAAATCAAAGTTATGAATGTTCATTCTACTCTCTTGGCTATTGTTAGCCATGCTAATTAAACTTATGTATAGATTACTTTGTGCTTTGCACCCTCAAAAACCTTAGTCGCTACTCTTCTTTACCTTTGAAAATCAATTCTCAAGCAGCCACACCAGTGGTTTAGACACTGTTGATTGCAAAGACTAGTTGAGAGGGTCTAGCATTGATCGGTTGATTATGATACCTATTGAGCTTTCTCATAGCTCAATAATGGTTAACTCCAATAGGCTTTTGTATTATAGATTGTCCATCAAGAGAGACTTGGTACAATACAATCTTTGTGTTTCTTATGACCTAGGTGATGCAATGAAGATGGAAAGCTTCATCCATCATGAGCATAACATAGACTCTGCAAAAAGCATTAACTATCTCTAGCCTCAGTCCCAAGGCCTCAAACACCTCCAAAGGTGGAGAGAGCTAGCGGGGAATGAGGGTAGGGAAGAGGAAGAAGAAACATTCATAGGAGAAAGAAATAGTTCCTCACTTATCATCACTCTTCTTGCTAGCATACTTAATAGCATAGTTATGAAGATGGAGAAGATGGCAAGCTTAAGCATTGAAGCATGGCTCTTGGTTGGATTTGTATTGCATAGCCAAGAGTGTTGGTGTAAGATCTCAAATTCTCTACTAGCTTGGAGAAGGAGATGCATCTCTTGCACTTTGCACTTCATACAATAAGATAGTGTGTGTATGTGTGGGGGGGGGAAAGTATACCCCCCGAGCTAGCCGCCTTCTTGCTTTGGTCGATCCCCTCTTCTAGCACTCTTTGGCACTTGATTGGACCTCCTCAAGCTTGGCCAATCACATGCTTAGTTCATATCAAGCAACAAGGGTAGCCTTGGGACAAGTGTTCCCCTTCCCCCTTTGAGAGAGAGGACTTGATAAAAGAAAAAACAATTAATTAAATCAACTAAATTATCATTGGACCCCTTGGGAGGCTAACCAATAGGCTTTGGGCACACTATGAGGGCAACATGAAGAGGAGGTTGACAAGTGTCCCTGCTGCTTTCTTTGTACCAAGGATGCCTTGTGTGAGGGTGTATGTGTTCTCTGTAAATCCCCTACAATGAGGGCTTGCCCCCCTTTGTGTAGGGATATGTTTTGACTTTTGAGTACCTTACCCCCTCAAGCACCTTAGTCATTAAGCACCTCAAGCACCTTAGTCAGCAAGTACGACAAGCACCTCAAACTTGGGCCGTGTTCCCACCTCAAGCACAGCCCTAGATTACCTAAGGTCAAAGTACTTTTAATACTTACCTTTGGAGGTCTTTAATGAAGCTAACCCTAAGGTCTTTAAGCTCCATTAGCTAGCCTTTCTTTTTGACATATCATCTCTCATTTGGACCCCTTTACCATTGGCCTTGTGTTGAGATAGACCTGTAAGCACATGTCTATATCCTAACCCTTGTTCCCGTCTATTCTCCCACATTAAATGATCTATTCAATATAAAAAAATCATTTGGGTTGGTTAGATATTAGATTTTATGACACTTGATGTCTACCTCTTTAAAAATATCAAAAGCAGAAGCAAGATGAATTTCAATTTCAGACATGACGAAGCACGGAGGTTACAAGATGGGTAGAAGAACGCGATATGTAGATCCATAGAATTGATTGTGGAGTAGGGGAAGAGCACCTATAGTTTATATAAGGGAAAGATCTTGCCCTTGTGTGTGTGTGTGTGTGTGTGTGTGTGTGTGTGTGTGTGGCACAAGTGAGCTCCCACTTGTGCCTTGGGTTGTGTGTGTGTGTGTGGAGAGAGAGAGAGAGAGAGAGAGAGAGAGAGAGAGAGAGAGAGAGAGAGAGAGAGAGAGAGAGAGAGAGAGAGAGAGAGAGATGCAGAGTGCACTCTCTTGGATGACTGGAAGAGATGAAGTGGTGCTCTTTAGGGGGCTCTTGAGGACACGTAGGATGTGCTTTGCAGGTGTTCTTCGCATGCTCAAGAAGTCGCACAATGTCCTTCAACCAAAACCGCTACATCTCTGATCCCTCGCGCCTCGACTATCTAATTCTGGAGGATCAGGAGGCTATCCATGTCACCAATCTCGTCGTGAAAGACAAGCTCAATGAGCACAAAACCTAGGGTAAAAACCCTAGGTTAAGGAAACTGAAATCGTCCAATTGAATTTTGGAGCTCTGCTGTAAATTTTCGAGCACAAAATGGCGCAACTTGTAGCTGAGGAGATGGACTACTTGCAAAAGTAGTGCTGATAGACCCGGCTAAGATTTCAAGCATCACAAAAAAGATTGCAAAATTGTAGTACAAAAAAAATGTGCCCCTGTAGCAGGAAGCACCTTGGCTGAGAAAGCGAACAAAGAAAAAGACGATCTCAGACTGTCGTAGAGACCAATGAAAGCATTACACGTCATTTTGATGTGTCCAACTACCCAAGCGGGGTCATATTGCCTCAAGTTCAGCCTCCTAATAATATATTGGGCTTAGGTTTGGCCTTATTTTGGGGCCTATCCTGTAATTGGGGCTTTTACTGTACAATATAAATCCTAGAATGGAATATGCGGGCTCTACCTACAAAATGTGGCTAATGATCTATCATGTGATCCTTAGATATGCATCAACCTTTCATATTATTTAGGTAGTCTCCCACGCAGCCTGCAGGAGGGGGGGGGGACATGCAATTTAAGAGTTCCTAAAGCCCATACTTCATTAAAAAAATTATGGTCGAAAATAGTATGGGCCACCTAGGTATCGTTTATGTTTGCATGAATTTTATTGTCAGCAAAAGGAAGTGTAAAAGGTTTTGTCTTTTACAGCTTTGAAGGTGTTTTTCTATATATATATATATATATATATATATATATATATATATATATATATATATATATATATATATATATATATATATAGAGAGAGAGAGAGAGAGAGAGAGAGAGAGAGAGATCATCCTTGGAGGTCAAATATGACCTATGAGACAAAAGTTACATGTGATGTAGTATGTGTGCATCTGATGAGTGATTCTCAATGCTCCAAAATTGTGGTGATGAGAGTCGCAATGGAGAGCCCACACTGTGGTTGCAAGAGGAAAGTGTGTAGGTCTAAGTCATGGCTAAAATGTGAGGGAAGCAAGTTTGGATGTGACCAAAAGCTGAACACTCTAGTAGTGTGTGGTACTCAGACTCTCAAACTTGCATTGAGCATAATGTACACAATCTCTTTGACTCTTCTCCATTGCTCTTACGCCCTGTCTCACATTGAAGGGAGTGAGAGCTAAGCCAAGTGGTTGCAATAGTACATATCTGTGACAAGGGGATAGGCTCAAGCATACAAGGGTGAATACGTTTTCCTCTTTCAACGAAGAACATGGTTTTGTAGTTGGGGGCAACTTTGGGGGGTGTAATGTATGAAGTGTGACCCATCAAATTCTTCCCAAGCCATCAACTTTGGGGGGTGTAATGAATGAAGATTTACCCATAAAATTCTTCCCAAGCCATAATACATTGGCATTGTAGAAAAGCTTCATTCACTTGGGAGTCTATTGAGGCATCATTGTAGCAAGTGTAATGCATCTCATCTCCCAAATCACTTCTTTATGTCTTGCATCCATCCCGTGCTCAAGACCTTGCTTCTATGCATCTTTTGAACTTTTTTGCTTGCTTTCCATGCAATTGTAGGAAGTTAATGTGAGGGATTTTGATGCTCTTTATCATGTACTCCACAACCCTTTCCATGCCCATAACCTCAATTGGAAGAGATCACGACTCAAGAAGTAGGAGCATATATGGTTTTTGTGTCTCAACTTCAAGAAAGTTTGTATGAAAATGGTTTTGGGCATTCTCAAACTCTTTCCAGGTTGACTTTGAGATGCTCCTGCCCACACTTCAAACTCCATAAAGAAGAACGGGTGTCACCAATGTGTCAAAAAGGTACTTCTTGAGAACCCAACACGATGTTTCCTGCACTACACATGTTCTTGAATGCATAGTACGCTCTCTATTTTGCTTCCAAATGATGCATAGCACATTCACGCCACTTGTGATTGGCAGGAACCTCAAGGCCAAGGTACTTAAAGCTCTCAACAACTTCAAGTGTCTCTCATTGTTGTACAATGCATGGCTTCTCCTTATGGTTGGTTTTCACAAGCTTAATTTTTTTTATTGTATTCATTCACAATCAACCCACTAAGCAAGCAAAAATTCTCGAGGACAACCATACGCTTTCTTGCATTCTCTAAAGTGTGTGCTAGAAGCACTACATCATCCGCATTAAAAAAAAAGCATGATTACTGCATTGCAAATAGTGACCTCTTCAATGCCTTCTTCTTGCATAAACTCAAGTACCATTTGTTCCAATTGATCGATGCATAGACCAAAGAGAGTTGATGACAATGGACATCCTTATGTAACCCCAATAGTGCTTATAAATTTTCTTGAAATTCCTCTTCCCATGCGCAATCGATATATCACCTTCTCACAGATTCGAGAAATCGCAAGCATACTCAGTTGGCACTTGGAGTTCTTCCATCCTTCTCCACAATTTGTTATGTGGAATCATATCAAAGGCTTTCTTAAAGTCCACAAAGCAATAATACAATTGTTTGCCTTTCAACCGACTTTCCTCCATGAGAACACAAAGAGTGACAAGCTGATCAATAGTGCGATGGCGTTGATGAAAACTCGCTTGTCCTTTTTCACGCATGCCATTCTCTTCAACCCAATCACTCAATTTTTATCTCCATTATGCAACCAACCAAACAAATTTTCCATAAGAGACCTAATCATTATAGTCCAGTATTTGTTTACCTTGATTATGTAAGATCGATTTAGTGAAAGGAGTAAGGATAGCTATGCCATGTGGCCACATGTGATTGGTCTGCTAAATGAGGATGTAGAGGGAGAGAGAGAGAGTGAGAAAAGCAATGGCGTTTAAAAAAAGAGGTTGAAAAAGAAGCAGCAAATGTAGCAACCTATAGTAGCATTGTTATACTCCTCACCTAGCGCGCGCACACACACACACACACACACACACACACAGAGAGAGAGAGAGAGAGAGAGAGAGAGAGAGAGAGAGAGAGAGAGAGAGAGAGAGAGAGCAATTGACGTAGCACTTGCAGAGCAGAGGCAACTGACGCAAGAGCAGAGGTAATTATTTTTCCATGCTTTGCATACATGCTAACCCGCTATCATCTCCCTTCTTTCAATCTAGTCTGCGCTACTCCAAAACTGAGCAACCCCTCCTCTACACAAAAAAAAGAACCTTCGAAAACACCCTTTCCTACACAAAAGCAACTGAGCTTTGATGAAATCAATCTGGTCTTTTTATGTGCCCAAGTTTTACTAGTCGCAATGGTGGGATGCTAGTTGTTGAAGAAGGAACTAGAGGAATGGTCCTGGGAGCACTAGCAAGCGAATCGGGGCATTTCTAACTGGGATGGCGTGCGCAATGCGTAGGTGCAGAAGCACCTCCATGCCATGGAGGTGCTTTCTAACTAGGATGGCATGTGCAATGCGTAGGTGCAGAAGCACCTCCATGCCATTGAGCTAGGTGGTCTCTGCTTCTTCTACCACAACGGTTCCAAGGCTAAAGAAATCGTGGGCATTGCCCGTGTCTGCAAAACCCTATAACCCCTCTGCTGCCTCCGAAAAGCACAGCATGGTCGACATTGAAGCTGTATTGAAGCTCTCAGAACACCTTTCTCTTTCCCGTCTCAAGCAGGAAGATGGCTTACTCAACTTCATCATGTTTCATCAGCCGCGCAGCTCTCTATTATCCCCATTTCGACTGCCGAATGGAACCTCATCTGTG
This sequence comes from Adiantum capillus-veneris, assembly GCF_014529385.1. Lineage (NCBI taxonomy): Eukaryota > Viridiplantae > Streptophyta > Polypodiopsida > Polypodiales > Pteridaceae > Adiantum > Adiantum capillus-veneris. The sequence goes on from NC_140943.1 coordinate 154,554,021, forward strand.
AGGTTGCAGGTGAGCTTGAACCCCCTCTCTGACTTGATGTGAATGGTGAGTCCAAGAGGGTTGTGAATGAGTAGGCTCTTGAACTTGTTAATGATGAATCTTCATCAAGAATGTGTCAAACAAATAAAAAAACCTCTTCGCCTCATCACAATGCCGATGTTAGCAGTAAGTTTAGTGATCATATTGCACAATGTGATGATAAAACAAAAGATGCGTCGTCTTCTCGGTCATTGAGACAACCCAAAAAACACAAAACCCTAACCGATGCAACCAAGGTGAAGGCTAGTGGATCTGTTTCACCTTCAGAGGCATTGCAAACTTCGTCCATCAAACCACTTGATTTTGGATCGTGCGCCCCTTTTGACAGCATCATGACCAAGGCAATAAAGTTTGTCCCTGGTTCAAAGAGAGTTTACAGCTGGCGAAGCAGGAAACAAGGAGAGGTGGAGCCTTTGCTCATCAATGCAGAGGTGATTGACAGCAGGGATATTGCATGTGCTGATGCGAGGAGAGTCTACAAAAGAAGGAATAGGTAGGAAGCAAGGAAGATTAGCATTGCAAGACGATTGCCGAATGGTCCACATTTTGTGAAGGGCATTTTTGAGAAATTGGTTTTTGTGGAAACTGTTATACGCCGCAAGGTAGAGAGCTGGCCTTTTTCAAGGAAGTCCCTTGGCAAGAAGTATAAAAGTAGGTCATAGAAGGGAGTCTTTCCTTTTCTTTTGCTCTACCTTTTTCTGTTTAAAAGGATGAGTGGGGGATGAAGGCATTGACAACTTTCTCTGGGAATGGTGAATGGATTGAACAAGGTGGTGGCTTATGATACTCTCTTTTCTCTTTGGTAGAAAGCCCACGTAGGTTTAAACCTTTAAAATGCATAGGGTGTCTTCACATTTGCAATATTGGTATTTGGCAACAATTAGCTTGGTTGGGGCTTTGCCATAAGGTTGTATCATGTTACTGCAAATTCTATCCTTTGATTGGAAATTTGTCGATGTGCTAGATGTTAAGTAGAGTAAACAGTCTTTACCTTGATTATCTAAGAGCGATTTTGGAAACCCTGAAAGGAGAGGCAGTCCAGTTGGTTGGTTTTCATTGGACAGAGAAGTTGAAAACGATGGTGCAAAAATAATAAGATTAAAAAAAAGTTCCGAAAGGCATCGATAGTAGAGGGAGAAGAGAGGATTGCACGAGCATGGCCAAAAAACTCCAGGCTTGCGGGATACACACAATAGGAGCAAGGTAGGGCCACAAAGCTCTACACTATTTTTAACAGAGGGAGAGGAGAGGATTGCACAAGCATGGCCAAAAAGCTACAGGCTTGCGGGATACACACAATAGGATGCAAAGCCAGGGCCTCTCTCTAATGCAATCACATATGGGTGCAGCTTCGAGGCGGCTTTACGCTACACTGTTTTTAGCGAATGCAAAGTGAGGGCCTCCATCCAGATGGAATCACCTATGCGTGAATCTTGAAGGCATGTGGCTCTATGCATGATGCTGATATGAGCTTAAAAATTCAATGTCGTGCTTGGCAATCCCTTGGTCGATATGTATGCCAAATGTGGTGCACTTCAGAGAGCACAAAAGTATTTGAGGAGTTTCTTGTCCTGATGTCGTCTCTTGGAGTGCATTGATTGCGGGATACGCAACAAGAGCAGGGCCAAAAATATACAAGGTTAGTGTGCGGGATGTCATCTTGTGGAACGTACTGATTGCAGGATATGCCCAAACAAGGCTAGGAACCTGTGGACTGTTTTCAGCTGGTGCATAGCAAGGGCCTATCTCTAGACGCAATCACCTACGTGTGCATCTTAAAGCCATGTACATTGTGGCTCTATGCAAGATGCTGATATAGACACAAAAAAGCTCCAGGCTTGCGGGATACGCACAATAGGAGCAGGGCAGGGCCAAAAAGCTCTACACTGTTTTTAGCGAACAGATGCAAAGCCAGGGCCTCTCTCCTACAGGTCTTGATGCAATCACATACGGGTGCAGCTTGGAGGCATGTGGCTTTACGCTACACTATTTTTAGCGGATGCAAAGTGAGAGTCTCTATCCAGATGGAATCACCTATGCGTGCATCTTGAAGGCATGTGGCTCTATGCATGATGTTGATATGAGCTTAAAAATTCAATGTCGTGCTTAGCAATCCCTTGGTCGATATGTATGCCAAATGTGGTGCACTTCAGAGTGCACAAAAGTGCTTGAGGAGTTTCCTGGCTGAATGTCGTCTCTTGGAGTGCATTGATTGCAGGTTACGCAAGAGGAGCAGGGCCAAAAATCTACAAGGTTAGTGTGCTTGATGTCATCTTGTGGAATGTACTGATCACAGGATATGACCAGACAAGGCTAGGAAGCTGTGGGTTGTTTTCAGCTGGTGCGTAGTAAGGGCCTATCTCCAGACGCAATCACCTATGCGTGCATCTTAGAGGCATGCACATTGTGGCTCTATGCAAGATGCTGATATAGACACAAAAAAAAATCTCCAGGCTTGCAGGATACGCATGATAGGAGCAGGGCAAGGCCAGAAAGCTCTACATTTTTTAGCGAAATGATGCAAAGCCAGGGCCTCTCTCTTGCAGCTCCTGATGCAATCACATACAGGTGCAGCTTGGAGGCATGTGGCTTTACGCTACACTATTTTTAGCGGATGCAAAGTGAGGGTCTCTATCCAGATTGAATCACCTATGCGTGCATCTTGAAGGCATGTGGTTCTATGCATGATGCTGATAAGAGCTTAAAAATTAATGTCGTGCTCGGCAATCCCTTGGTCAATGTGTATGCCAAATGTGGTGCACTTCAGAGTGCACAAAAGTGCTTGAGGAGTTTCTTGTCCGGATGTCGTCTCTTGGAGTGCATTGATTGCAGGTTACGCAAGAGGAGCAGGGCCAAAAATCTACAAGGTTAGTGTGCAGGATGTCATCTTGTGGAACGCATTGATTGCAGGATATGCCCAGACAAGGCTGGAAGTTATGGACTGTTTTCAGCTGGTGCGTAGCAACGGCCTATCTCCAGATGCAATCACCTACGTGTGCATCTTAAAGGCATGCACATTGTGGCTCTACGCAAGATGCACTACAAGAGGTACTTAGTATTAGCGATGCTCGTAGTGCGACGCTCAAACATGAAAAACCATGGCATCGCTATAAGCGTCGCTATGTTACTTGCGACGTCGCTATAGGCGTCGCTATGTTACAAGTAACATAGCGACGCTCATAACGATGCCTATAGCGACGCCACCAGGGCTAAAAAAAATAACCGAGAGTGTCCGAAAACTCAGATCTCATATCTGAGTTTTCGACGCATGCTCAAGAAAGCAAGGTAACGCTCTCCCTCTCTCTTTCTCTCTTTCCTCTCCACACACACACGAGGAGAGGAAGGAGAACCAGGTATGCTCCTTCCCTCTCCTCACTCTCATGTTCCCTTCCCCTCTTTCTCTCTCCCTCTCTCTCTCTCTCTCTCTCTCTCACACACACACACACACACACACACACACACACACATTGTGTTTTTGAGAGAGAGAGAGAGAGAGAGAGAGAGAGAGAGAGAGAGAGAGAGAGAGAGAGCACAAACATAAACAAAAAATGCACACACATGCATAAACAAAGAATGCACACACACATTGAGAGAGGAAAAGAGAGAGAGAGAGAGAGAGAGAGAGAGAGAGAGAGAGAGAGAGAGCATGCATAAACCAAAAACGCACACACACATGCACAAACAAAGAATGCACACACACATTGAGAGAGGAAAAGAGAGAGAGAGAGAGAGAGAGAGAGAGAGAGAAGAAGAAGAAGAAGAAGAGAGTCTTAACATCGTAGGAAACTATCTCAAGAGACCTTAACGATCTAGTCGACAGGAGTTGAACTCAAGACCTGTTATTCATGAGGGAAATGGCATAACCAATCTATCACACTTCGGTGATAGAAAAGTTATACCATTTTTCTCCTTTTTTTTATTGGCGTGCACACACACCCACACACACACCCGAGAAGAAGAGAGTTTAATTTAACGTCGTAGGAAACTAATTAAAGAGACCTAAAAATCTAGCCGACGAGGAATTGAACTCAAGACCTGTTATTCAAGAGGAAAATGGCATAACCAATCTACCACACTTGGGTGATAGAAAGGTTATACCATTTTTCTCTTTTTATTGGCACACACACATCCACACACACACACACAAAAGAAGAAGAGAGTTTTAACGTCGTAGGAAACTATCCCAAAAGACGTTGAAGATTAAGTTAGATGTAGACTTACATTAAATTAGATTTAGGTTTATTTTTAGTTAGATTTACGTTTGATTAGATTTACGTTATATTAGATTATATTTATGTTTATTAATTTAGATTTATTTACGTTATTTACCTGTTATTGAAGAGAGAATTGGCATAACCAATCTACCACACTTGGGTGATAGAAAGGTTATACCATTTTGTTCTTTTTATCGTTTAAGATAAGGTTAAAAGAAATGGCGAGAAAACTTCCTGCGCTCACAGCCTCAACAGTCCATGCGGACCAGCAATCCCACCTGCATGTTCGACTGCTGCTACCATACAATAAGCCGTCATGTTCAGCTAATGGAAGAGCAAATTGAGCCTACACAGAAATTAGTGATGCAAGATGACAATTCCAAGGGTCACACACACACACACACCACATCCCGTCAAATCTAGAGTAAGAATTAAGTGCCTTGAGCAGACATCAGCTACATTGCAAGAATGGTGTACCTGCATGCTACAAACAAAGATCTACTGTGAAAAGATGTTAAGATGCTGTGAAATGCTACAGCTAGAGAACAGGCAAAGGGGTTTTGTCCACTACATGCAATATCATGTAGACGTGGGTGTGTAGATTTCTTGTACCCACAAATATAGGCATTGACCGATAAAGACGAGATTATAACCCGGTGGTTCTGATCTCCGTGCACCTCTAGACCGAGGTGTGCAGGGATTGGACATGACTAGAGAATGTGAGGTAGTTTACAGTGTGAACAAAGAGAGAGAGAGAGAGAGAGAGAGAGAGAGAGAGAGAGAGAGAGAGAGAGAGAGAGAGAGAGAGAGATAAAGGACGAAGAATTCCAATAGAAGATTAAATTTGTTGTCCAGGTTATAAGTGTTTTACCCTCATTATGAGTAGTGACGAGGATGTGGGGCCGTCCAACCAAAACACCTATCCCTCAACGAGGATCTTATGTCCTTGTAATCATTGCAAGCATGCTGTGCGACGGACAAGACGCGTTTCTTTGCAGCACGTTCTCGAATTTGGCGAGTTCGATCCATCTATTATAGATCCAGTTGTTGCCAATTATAACTCGTCGAACTCTGATGCTGGCCAACAGGCAGCAATCTTGCAACCCAATAGACGTGTTCGTTCGCAGGCGCTTCTGTCAAGCAGCATATGTAAGGCCACAAGATGTAGCCTCTGACAGCTCGAGGGATGATCATGCATACCACATTCCCAACGAGGCAATGTTTGAGCCTGAGATTGATGAAATGATCGAGACGATCATGGATTCAAAAAGGCTTGTCTATGATGATATGAAAAGTGAAGCCAATACGCCATTGTATAATGGAGCACGTGTGTCTAGATTGAAAGCGCTCCTGGTTCTTCTCAACATGTAGACAAAGTTTGGATGGAGTGACACTAGCGTCACAGCGCTTTTCAGGTGATCTATTACAATTAGTTTACTTTAATAAAACTCTAAATGTATAATGATTTGATAGATTTTTACACAATTGTACCGTATTTTTATGTTGTGTAGATTGCTCAAAGAGCACATACTACCAGCTGATAATGTGATGCCAGATTCTCGAGAGGAAGCAAGAAAAATTTTGCGAAACTTGGGGATGGATTACAATTCGATCCACGCTTGTCCTAATGACTGCATTCTTTTCAGAGGGGAATACATAGACATGGAGAAGTGTCCGAAATGTGATTCCGAAAGATATCGAGTAGATCTCCACGCAACAAAAATTCCGCAAAAGGTTTTCCTCTGCTTCCTCGCATCAAGCATTTATTCAAATGTAAGTCCATGGCCAGACGAACATTAAGCTGCTACTCTCTGTGCATGCAGAGGATCTACAAAATGAAACAGAGGACATCTGTTTAAACGGAGAGCTCTATATAGATATAGGAAGTTATGTTGAGCTATGCGAGGATGAGAGAGAGATCTCTTAAAGCCATAAATATTGTATTTGAACAATTTTGTTCCGTTTTCTAAATTCAGAGTTATGCACTTGCCTCTTCCATCACTCAAGTTGAATAGAAGAAGAACCCTTTTTGTTGCTGCTAGTCTTTGAACATTCCAAAGCTACAAGCACCTTCAAGTTCTTGTACGATTCTCCGTTTTGAACAATTTTGCTCCGTTTTGTAAAAACTCTGGCTCTCTAAGTATTTGCATCATTGCGCCATTGTATTTATATGCGTCATTGTATTTAATGGTCTTTGCGTCCACTCCAGGTACATATGCTCTAGGTATGTTCTCATAAGCAAAGACGATGAGCACCTCCTCCTCCTCTCTCTCTCTCTCTCTCTCTCTCTCTCTCTCTCTCTCTATCTCTCTCTCCCTCTCTCTCTCTCTATCTACTTGCCAATGTTTTCTACTCCATTCATTCAATATTAAGTTTAAATATTCGTGTGTTTAATGCAGGTATGGATGATGAGGAGTTTCTTTCTTCTTTGTCACCCCAGTAGAGACAGTGGTACGTGGAGCGTCATCGCTCTGGCGCACCATCGCGCGTTCCTACTCCATTTGCATCTCCCTCTGTTTCGGAATCCTCAACGCGCTCCGAAGCTTCGGTGTCGACGAGATGATCTTCACACTCGTCTAGGCACCGGTGCTCTAGTGGTGGCGGTGGCGGTTGTTGTGGGGGTGCCGTCACTGATGCTTCGACACCGCCTCGAATTCGACGAGGCTCTTTACCCTCCCCTTCTTTGCTCGTCCCGACACCAGCCACGGCATCTCCATCGACACCAGGTTTTGCACGGCTGACTGCCGTTTCCCATAGCTACACACCACTAGCTACTCCTCCAGGAGTCACTCCAGTGGACACTCCTCGCTTCGTGGCTCAGACTCCAGTGGAGTCACCTAGCGTCTGTACCCCTGTTGACATGCCGCTAGAGACCCCTGCCGAGACACCCAGGTTCACCCGTCAACGACGAGAGGGCTTGCCTTACTCCGTCGACTTCAGCGGCGGCATCATCTTGGATGATGAAGGCAAGAAGGTGATTTTGCGCATGCGCGGTCTTTGCTCTCAGGTGTTTAGACACTACATACTAAACACCTGGAGTGAAGTACCGAATGAATTAAAAGAGAGAGTCATCAGCATGCTTCATGACGAGTTTCCCGTTCCAACACGGGATGACCGCTTCAATGAAGATGTGATGAAGGTTTGAATGCGCAAATACTGCAAGCATAAGCGTTCCGAAGTGCAAAAAGCAATCAAGCATGGGTGGAGCAGACCAGATTGGCTGGCCAAAGAAGATTGGAAGCATGCAAAGAAAGAAGCGTGCTAGAATCCCGACAAGTGGAAGCAACAAAATAGGGCATCCAGAGCGCGAGTAGAGGCAGGGAGCTCGCACCACTTGGGGAGCGGCGGGTGGGCATCATTTGAGGCCGATTTTGTGAGTGTTTTTGCATCTATGTTTGATAGTTTAGGGTTTATGGGATTTGAAATTCTAACATAATGGATTCTTTGTATGTTTTGACAGTGGTCGTATACAGGACGTGATCCCACAATGTACGAGCGTTAGTACGCAGGCAGGAAGGGCATAAACGCCCTTATAGACATCCTAAGTTCTCGCGGGCGGTATGGTTAGTATTAGGGTTTATTCTTTTCTATTTATTGTATTGTTTTATAAACGTCGCTATATGTTTATACTTACAAAAGGCTATCTTATTGTTTTTTTTGCAGAATCCGATAGATATGCCGCTTCGACGCGATGAGACGTTTGATTAGACGACGTCAGTTTAGCCATAGCTAGATAGCATTAGTTTCTTTTTGTCATAGATGATGTATCATGAGACGACTTTTATACGTCTTTTTGAAAACCATGTATATTTTTTAAATAATGTCAATGGTCTGTAACTATTACATTTACAAAGATTAACAATCAAGTGATTTTGCCTATGTGTACAATTGTCATTGATTTATTTTCATCAATTCACTCTTGTCATTTTTGTATCTTTATTTTGCAAACAATAGGTACTATGGATGATGGAGTTAATGATTATATTGTCTTGTGGGTGACTATTTTGGGTCTATATTTACCTTTGCACTTTTTTTCAAAGGTAAATAGACAAATGAAACATTCAATATGGTTGATGGGTGTGCTCTGCCACCAAAAAAATTTCCTCTCAGGCGTCGCTATGACCGTCGCTATATTAGGCTCTGCAGAGTCGCTATTGATGGCCCTGCAGCGTCGCTATATAGAGACGTTTATAGCGACGCTTATAGCGATGTGCCCGTATCGACGCTCTTAGCGACATCGAGGGTTACAAAAACCCAGTGTATTTCCTTCGCTAAAAGCGTCACAAGAGCTTACAACCTCTTGTAGTGATGCTGATATACACACAAAAATTCACGATGATACTGTTAGTCTAAGGCTACTGAAAAAGGATGTTGTGCCAATCTATTTTCAGCAGAGGGCCTCTCTCCAGATGCAATCACCTATGTATGAACTACGCAAGATGCTGATGCGAAGTGAGGGCCTCTGTCCATATGCAATCACCTACGCATGCATCTTGAAGGAATGTGACTCTACGCAAGATGTTGATATGGGCTTAAAAATTTACTCTGATATTATTAGTGAGGGGTTGTCGGAAAAGATTGTTGTGCTTGGCAATGCCTTGGTCGATATGTATGCCAAATGTGGTGCGCTTTGTAAAGCACAAAAAGTTCTTGCGGAACTTCTATCCAGAATGTCGTCTCTTGGAGTGCATTGATTGCGGGATATCCACAACAAACGTAGGGCTAGAGAGCTCCAGGTTGATTTCACTGGTGGATGCAAAGCAAGGACTCCTCTCCAGGTGAAATCATATACGCGTGCATCTCAAAGGCATGTGGCTGTATGCAAGATACTGATATGGGCATAAAAATTCTTGTTGATATTGTTACTCAGGGGCTGTTGAAAAAGGGTATCGTGCTTGACAATGCCTTGGTTGACATGTTTGCTAAATGTGGTGCCATTAAGAGATACACACAACAAGAGCAGGGCTAGAAATCTCTAGGCTGATGCAAAGTGAGGGCCTTTGTCCATATGAAATCATCTACGAGTGCATCTTGAAGGCATGTGGCTCTATGCAGGATGCCGATATGGGCTTCGAAATTCACTCTATATCGTTAGTCTCGGGTTGTTGCAAAAAAATGTCATGCTTCACAATGCCTTGGTTGATATGTACGCCAAATCTGGTGTACTTTAGGGAGCACACAAAGTGCTCGAGGACATTCCTGTCTGGAATGTCGTCTCATGGAATGCAATGATTACGAGATATGTGCAACGAAAACATGTTGAAGGCATGTGGCTCTACACACATTGATATTTTTAGTTAGGGAATGTTGAAAAAAAATATCGTTCTTGGCATTGCCTTGGTTGATATGTATGCCAAATTTGGTGCACTTCAAAAAGCACAGAAAGTGCTTGAGGAGCTCTTTGTTTGGAATATCCTCTCTTGGACTGTATGGATTGTGGGATATGCACAACAGGACCATCTCAAAAATCTTCACGCTATTTTTAGCCGATGCAAATCGAGGGCCTCTCTCCTGATGCAATCACGCACATGTGCATCTTGAAAGCATGTGGCTCTATGCAATGTTGGTATGGGCATAAAAATTCACGCTGATATTGTTAGTCCGGAGTTGTTGAAAAAGTTGTCGTTCTTGGCAATGCCTTGATTGACATGTTTGCTAGATGTGGTGCAGTTTAGAGAGCACCATAACTTCTCGAAAAGCTTCCCGTCCAGAGCTAGAATGCACCGATTGCAAGATTTGCCCCACGGGGACAGTTTCTGGCTGATGCGAAACGATGGCCTCTCTCCTGATTGCAAGATTTGTTCGACTAGGGCGACGCCAGAAACCTCTAGGCTGTTTTCAGCAGATGTGAATTGAGGGATCTTGGAGAAAGATATCGTGCTTGCGTGCTTGGCCGTGTTTTGGTCGATATGTATGCCAGATGGGGTGCCTTAAAGACTGTGACTTTGTGTATGTGAGCTTATGGACGGACAATCCGGCATATTCAACCTACCCTAAGACCATGGACATAAAAAGTAATGCAGGTAATGGTAGGCATGATAGAAAAACCGAATGTGACAGTCAACAGTTGGCATAAGTTGAAGAAGGGATGGCGATGACACAACACACACTGGTGGGAAGGTGATCCAACAATGCAAGGGAAGTCTAGCAACCGATCCACCCAACATTGTGCTTCAATGCAGACGACCAATAGCAAAGGTATACTTATATTTCGTGTTTTGATTTCCTCTATGTGATCTCAAAATTTCTTAGATTACATCCTGTATACAATAAAGCAATGAATTTATATCATTTTTATTGAAAAGATTTCAAATGAAGGTGGCAAAGACTTGTTATGTCCAACAAAGGGACATACGGACAATACACCAACACATGGCAACGTGTAATGACACATGGATTTATATAACATCGGTAATGAGCTCTTCTTTGTATAATTATAATATTTTTACTATAAAAAGTCGCTCCGACAACGGAGGAGAAGCATAAGTCCCCCTTCAACACTGGAGGGGGTAAAAGTGGCGGGGGAAGGCACGTTCCCTACGGTATCTTTATAAGTGTGGAGAACGGTGCCTACTCCACACCATACTTACGTATGGTTTTTTCTTCTTTTTATGGGCACAAGCATCGGAAATGCACGAACTGCATCCCGTTTCGTTTTTATTATAGTATAGAAATGCTAACATCCATAATCTTTTCATGCGAAATCTCATTTGTGATGCGAGGTCATAGAGTTTTTGGCTAAAGTTTCAAGGAGAGATTCTATGGAGCCATCATTACGAGCTATTCCATACGGTAAAATCCACACCACTATCACTTTTTTACTTCTTACAATTTACCATATACATAGTGAAGCAATCAAGGCAAACTAGTTACATTCTTTACACCCCCTTCTTTATATAAAGGCTTGACCCAATTAGTGCTCCAATCACAAGGCATACCATGTTGAAGTGCAAGCTTGAAGTACATATCACACATCAACTCATGTGTAAAATCTCCCATCCATTGAATAATTTCCATCTTGATACCTTGAAAATCTCCCACTTTGCGAGTGACTAACTTTTTGAGCCCACCGCACACATCCTCAATAGTAAAAAAAGAGGACATCATGGGAGTGAATCATAAAATGGCATCCTTTTAGCATTTGGTTGCTCATATAGTTTCATACAATGTGTGTACATATCCACAAGACTCAAGTTACTAAAACTCTCAACCCACTTGCTCCTTAAGTTTCTCCAAAATCTTCCACATGCGCGTGCCTTCTCTTAGACTTGAAAAATTGATACTTGACTTTCCATCTTCTTCTCTTCTTTTAAATCAATGCCTTGTATGTACGCAAATGACTTTGATAGTTGTTTATGTCCATAGTTGCATCAAGCTCTATCAAGGGCTTCATAGCATCTTGACGTTCTTTATCAAACTACCTTCTGCGTGATCTATCTTTGTTGATACCACGGGCATGCTTTATGGAAAAGAATTATTTGACACAAGAACAAATAAATTTCTTGAAAGCTTTCCATTTAGTTTCTAATGGTGCCTCATATCGAAGCTTTGTCATCCAAAACTTTTGCTCAACCGTGTCAATATACATTGGTGCGTGTTTGAAATCCATACAAAGTGATAATTTCTCTTCCCTTTGGCTGGGATTATAATGCTTAGTTGTTTCTCCACATGCAAAGTCAATACATAAGGTCCGATGGTCTGATTGTGGGGTCCATTGGCTAAGCGTAAAACTTTTTATACGATGCATGAGAGTAGCATATAGAAAATCACACTATCCCCATTGTGTTTTCTACATGTAAATCCATCGTTTCCACTCTCCTTGGTTAAAATCTACACTGCAAACCATAAATATACACCATTGGCAATGAGCATACCCGTGCTATTGCACATGTATAAAAGTAACTTTCCATAGTGATCTATCTCTTTAGCACCCATTGAAGTACGATCATACAAGTAAAATTCCTCTAAGTCCCTTGAAATGTATGACAAATCAAATTGTTATCATGTTGCAATGTTTTTGTGTGAGCAATCTCATCTAAATCAAAAAATGATGAGGAATGTAGTAATCGGCTACAAAAATGGGTGCTCTTTTATGTGTCATAATTTTCAGCCATACAGAACGTTTGTGTTTGACATCTTTCATAATTGATACAAAATCTTTCAATGCTTTCTTAACTATACATGCTACCCCTCCGTGCCCTCTTGGTTGCTTGAGATTCTTTGACTATATCAATGAATGTACATTATAATCCTCCAACCCATTAATCCTTTCTGTATCATACTCCCAACTTTCAACAAGAATTACAACATTGGCTTTGCTCATTAGGTCATCTATACCAGCCCTTGTATTCCATGGATATCCATTGCAATTCCAAAAACATACTTTCAATTGTAAGTCGGCCTCATAGGTCATGCATTTCTATTTGCTTGAGGGACTTGCCTCCTCATTGGGCACATTTTCTTCATGAGAGATCTCCTTGTTTTTCTTATTCCTCTTCTCATATGCCTTGCGACACACATTTTGATTCTTAATAGTGCAATCTTCACATATATAACATTTTGTGTCCCTCAAATAAATTCAGCTATTATCAAGAACAATCGTTCATTTAGTCTCATATCCAACATGGTGCATACAATTGGCCATTCTTTGGAACGAGGACCCCCTTGCTTACCCACTCTATGCGCTTTGTAAACCATAACTCTTGACATGCCAAAGTGGGTTTTGAAGAAATCTTCGATGAAAATGGCAAGGGAATGAGGTGTCTTTAACTTCTCTTTGAGAATTCCATGAAGAACAATGTCCATGCAGCATCGCTCCCATTCCTTTAACCTTTCTAAATCCACATTCCCAACATTCTTTGTTTGAGCCATAGCTTGCATGAGAGAGAAATTAGGAACCACATTGTTATGACATACATCAGTCCACGACTTGTTTGTGTATACATTTTTTATGTCACATACATCCCAGCTCATAGTGTCAAATTTCTCCTCTTTTAATACATAGTCATGCTCCACTTTGCTCATGCACTTCATTAAATTATTCAATCCACAAGAGATTGTTTACATTCCCTGACTTCCTCTTCTAGGTACGTCAAACGTGCTGTTTGCATCTCAAATGTCCTCTTGAGATTCTTATTATCAACCACAAAAACCCTTAGCGCACCATTTTCCATTGCAAGTGCCCGTAAATCTTGCAAGGATATCAAGTATTTCATCATCATGGTTTTGGATGTTCTTTCTTGAGTGGTTATGTTGCTATCTGCTCTCAAAAGAGCTCAAAGGAACTATAGGTGCTAAAAAAAAAAAGTGCATATGTCAATGCATAAACCTTCCATCAGAACCAAAAGCTGGTACAAAATATGTATCTAGCAACCTGTAATCCCTGTGTTTGTAGAATCTGACAAGCTATGTGCAAGCAATGAGCAAACAATATCCCTACAAATGTAAAAATCCATGTGCGAGATCGATGCAAAAAACTACACCTCAACCAAAATAAAATCCTCGTTCAAAACTTCAATGAACCCCCATCTGTGATGTTGATGCCGATACTCCACCTCTAAGCAGTGTGCTCAGGAAACTGATCTCTTAAACTCTTGGGTCTAATCCTCCGAGGAAGGGTATGATGGTGGTTGTCAATGTTCTAGCTATTGTTAACTCCTTCATATGTGTGTGTGTGTGTGTGTGTGTGTGTGTGTTACACACTCCTTTGCCAAAAGTAGTTGATACAAAGGGTCCCCTGCGAGGTTTCCATTGCCCAAGGTCACACACAAGCTCTTCAATTTAATGTGTGTGTGTGTGTACTTTCCACAAAAGAAACTTCAAAACTAGGTTTTTGTTTTTGCACACAAATCTAAGAAGCTTCATCTTTTTGCTTTTGAATTTGTCAAAATTGAAGCCTTTTGAAACCTTTTGCACGCCCAAAGCTTCCAAAACTTTTGCTTAAGTTGATTTCCTACAAAAGGTTAAAAAAGAAGAACATTCATTTTATGCACACAGAACAACTATATTTTTTTTCGAAAGCAATGTGCCTTAGCTTTCAACATTTCTCCTCTTCAAAATCTTTAAGAAACATTTTTGTTTCTCCTGCATTTTCTCCAAAGATATGGTTGTTGCATATGCGAGGGGAGGGAACGGTGTCGAGAAGCCAGAGCCATGCCGTTGGCATGCTCACCACTTGTGAGGGAGGCGGCATGCCTATGCAAGCATGTACGAGAAGGGGAATAAGAAGAGAAAAGTAATTGGAGAAAAAACCATGTAGTAACCACTGTGTGTTTCTTTTATTGCATATACGCTTGAAGAGTAAATCAAGTTAGTTAGTGTATAGAGGTCCTCCTCCTGCTCTTGCTACTCCTTTTCTTTACTCACACATGACAATCTCTACTTCCTAAAGGCAGCCAAAGTATGAGCTAACTAAACTTGTATGCCAAAACACAAAAGGTGCATAGAGTGAGTGGGTGCCACAAGAGTTCATCAAAGGTGCATAGATATATATGCAACCATCTACTACTAGTCCTCACCATGTTCAAAACAACGGAAACTTGGACCATCATTGGAAAGGAAAGCTCCTTGGCTTCAAGAATCGCAAGGACAAGGGGTACCATGGTGCAACATGTTTTCTCAATTCCAAGCATGCAATTGTAAAAACTTGCTTGATTCCCACCACATTGTACATACTTTATTTGAGGATATGGAGTTGGCTGTAAAAGCCACATTAGAATGTTTTTTTGGCTGCATAATTATGTGTTTGCTTGCTTTTGGAGTCATAACTTTATCTACATCATTAGTGGAGGAGCAGTCACTTCATAGCCTCTTTGGCACATTCAAAGCTATAGATATAGGTATTGCAACAATAGTTTTCAAGCACCTTTGTCTAACCTAGATCTATAAGCTTGAGTTGGTTCCATGTTCATTGTTTAAATTGTACATGTAAAGTCATCACCAAAGTCTATGCCTTGACCGGAATGGAGTCCTTAATCAGAACTCCAACACAAACACCACCTGTAATGTCGATGCAAAAAATTGTGCCTCTGAGCAATGCTCAAGAAAACAATCTTTCAGGAGAATCCATGGGAATGAAAAGTAAGCTCCCATTGCAAAACTACATCATGATAGTCCTCAAACACACTTAGTCGCTCTCTTGTCGACATTGGAGAGCGTGTCTATATGCTGAAAAACAGAGAATGTAGGGGTGTCGATTTGAAAAATACCTACAAGTGTGAAGTCAATGCCAAAGGATGATTGTCAGAGGTAGATAGTTGATGGCAAGGACATGAAGGATTTTGAAGTTGATGAGGAATACCGATGTTGACGGGATTCAAGGAGGTCGATTGTCAAAAACCAAATCGATGTCGTACGCTGATAAGTGTCAAGAGTCAAATCCAATGATGAAAACGTCAGCTAAAGCTATCTTCTGTTGCGCTGCTCGAACGAAGATTCTGAGGGAGATTTGATTTTGGAGGGGAGTAAAATTGTAGGACGCCTTACAGGAAATATTTCCAACATGATGAGGGAGTTATAGCAACAACTAGGACCAAAGTCCGTGCTGAAATTATGTGTGTGATGTAGACGAAAATTTCGGTTCTCCTTCACCTACTTTGAGCTCTCCACGAGCCCTCCTCTCTCTCTTTCTCTACTTTGATCATTGTATGTTGCACTCTATGTTCTGTGTGCTATCTAGCTCACTCAGAGCTCTAATTCACTCTACACACAACTTCAATCCATCCAAGCCTTAGTTTAATGAGTCGAGGGAGCTCACATGGATGCGGGAGGGGAAGAGCCGCCATCATCATGGCTTTGATACCACAACTGGGTGTGTGCAGAGTGTACGTGCAAAAAGGAGAAGTCACACAACATGTGGAGCTCCTTATTGTTCTATTAAACCAATAAGTGAATTATAATAGTGATGGGTTAGTGGGTGTCCAGCCTAGTTGGCTCGAGACCCCAATGCAACATTGTTGCTTTGGGATCTCACTAAACTTCATTACTATTTTCATGTAAACGTAGCAAGGATTCAACAACACTTCTCTCCTTCATAAGCTAATGACATGCATGCCCTAAAATTTGACCTAGGACTGTCATTGCATCTTGTAGCTCCTCAAACTTCCTTGGCTTTATTTTGTCAACAAAGAATATTATTACCTAAAGGTAGTTGATAATGTACCATAGGAACATAGGAAACGGTATGGAGATCAAGAATTGGAGGTGCAAAAAACAGAGACTTGAACAAAGATTGAGAACTACTTATAAGCTTGTTAGTTTCTTATTATATAAGATTCGTGATATTTTATGAGCAACTAACAACAAATCTATTTATAGTTTTCATAACTTTGGATACAATTGTTTCTTTGAAAATCATTTCTATTTTCTACATAGTTTTTTTTTATATAATCAATCTCTCTCTCTCTCTCTCTCTCTCTCTCTCTCTCTCTCCATTTGGACCCGTGAAGCTAATAAAAAAGAGGAAACTGGTATAACCTTTCTATCACCCAAGTGTGGTAGATTGGTTATGCCATTTCCCTCTTGATTAACAGATCTTGAATTCAACTCTCCTCGTCGGCTAGATCTTTAAGGTCTTCTGGGATCGTTTCCTACGACGTTTAAACTCTCTTCTTCTCCTTCTTCTCTCTTGGGATAGTTTCCTACGACGTTAAAATTCTCTTCTTCTTCTTCTTCTTCTTCTCTCTCTCTGTCTCTCTCTCTTCCTTCTGTCTCTCTCTCTTCCTTCTCTTTAAGTGGGTGTGTGTGTGTGTGTGAGAATGGATCTTGCAAAAAGATCTGTGAGGTATCCGGATTGTTCCTACAATGTTAAAACTTCTCTTCTTTCCTTCTCTTCCCCTCTCCCTCTCTCTCTCTCTCTCTCTCTCTCTCTCTCTCTCTCTCTCTCTCTCTCTCTCTCTCTCCATAAATCTTTTGGGATTGTTTCCTATGTAGGTTAAAAATTCTTCTCCTAGTATTTCTTCGCGATCTGCGCATTGGTTTGAGACTCTGCTTGTATTGGTTTTGCCAAGCTTCGCAGTCTTTCTTTTTTCGTGACCAAAGGCTTAGCCCTATCGTCATTTCTTGACAAAATTATGTGCTCATGGATAAACAAGCGGCTTGCTTTTAGCACAGGCCTTGCTTGCTTCAAACCCAGTGCTAGCTTAAGCTCAAGGCTAGCTTCCTCAACTAAGGGTTCTGCTTACCTGGCCAAGGCCAGCTTTCCGCATTTTCGAGCTTTTGTTCCGCACACACGCTCACATACCCCCTCCTCATTCTCACGAATGAGAGAGACAGGTCACTTCAGTCCAACACTCCCATTAAATCAATCCAGAAGATGGTAAAGGATGATGAGGGATGAGGTGGGGAGGCCATCAAGCAAGCTTGAGACGAAGGCAGAGCATGTTTCTCTCAAAGGCAAAGTGGGGACATGAGATAAAGAAATCGATAAACTGAAGGAAGAGTTGGAGGACATGCTCCTAAATAGGGAAAAAATGCTTCGGCAGTCCTAGTGTGTTCACAAACATCACTACCACATGTGTATGTGGTAACAAATCCTCCCTGGAGTGATGCGGTGAACAAGAGCTGGCACATGAGTAAAGGGAAGTGCCATGCCTTGAGGACATGATCAGTCCACAAAGGGGGGTAAGCCCAAAGCTTTGCGGAAAGCTTCGAGCTTCTCACGAGACAATGCCTTTGTGAAAAGATCTGCAAGGTTTTCCTGTATTGGCACATAAGCCAAGCTGATCTCTCCTATTGAGAGTCTCTCCCTGACATAGTGGTAATGCACCTCAATGTGCTTTGTGCGAGCATGAAAGATTGGGTTCTCCGCACCTGCCAATGCGCTCAGACTGTTAGTGTAGATAGTGTTGGTAGTGTTTTGTCCAACACCCAAATCAGCCATAAGGCGCCTGAGCCATACACACTCAACCGTAGCTGTGAAGACTGCCCTGTACTCGGCCTCACAACTCGAAGTGGCCACACTAGGTTGCTTCTTGCTCAACCATGATATACATAAACTGCCAAGCATGAAACAAAACCCACTTGTGGACACTCACGTGTCAAAACAACCAGCCCAATCTGAGTCCAAAAAATCATATAAGTCTGATGGCAATGATCCTCCTTTGGGATAAAACAAGCCAAGATGTAAAGTGTCACTAAGATAGCGGAAAATCCTCTTGACAGCTTGCAAATGCTTAGACCCTGGGCTATGCATAAATCTGCTGACCTGTGAGACTGCAAACTGAATATCCGGCCTCGTGTTGCATACATAAATGAGGCATCCAACAGCAGTTTGATAAAGAGTGACATCTGCAAGATCACCAGCATCATGAAGACTCAATTTCAAACCTATTTCCATGGGAGTGGCAATAGGTTTGCAATCCTCAAGTCCAAACTTACATAGCAATGTCTCTATGTAACTTTTCTGACACAAGGCAATACAACCATCACACTGCTTAAACTGTATACCCAAGTAATGATGCAACGACCCCAAATCTTTCATCTTGAGAGTAGCATTCAAATCAGTCTTAAATGCAGTAATATGTCTCTCATTTGGTCCGTTGAGGAGCAAATCTTCGACATAAAGAACCACAATGAGAAGTGCATCACCCTCACGCTTTACATACAATGTGCTTTCTATTGGACTGTTACGAAAGCTTTGTTTGACCAAATGAGTGTCAGCTTTCTCATACTAAGCACGAAGAGATTGCTTCAACCCATACAAAGCCTTCTTACATCTGCACACTTTGTCCTCTTGTCCTTTCTTGACAAAACCGCGAGGTTGCGTTACATAAACTTCCTCAAATATGTCACCATTCAAGAAAGCAGTAACAATGTTTGATTGATGTACATTCTAACCAAAATGAGATGTCAATGTACATAGAAAACGCACAGTAGTCATACGACAAGTGGGAGCAAAAGTCTGTTTATAATCTATGTCTTTTTGTTGTGCATAACCCTTTGCAACAAGTCGAGCCTTATGGCGATCAATCTCACCATCCGGCTTGCATTTTAACTTGTAGACCCACTTCGTACCAATTGCCTTTTTGCCAGGAGGCAAATCACATAAAGTCTATGTGTCATTTTCTATAAGTGCATCGTATTCTGATTGCATAACAGCCATCCAATTTTCTGAATCATGTGCTTCATCAAAAGACAGAGGTTCCTCAACATCATGTAAGCTAAACACATCCAAAGCATAACAATCTGATGCATGAGATGCATGGCGAGAGCCTGAACAAGTATGACTATACAAAGATGCATCCAATTTACTGTCAGGCAATGTATGCACCAGCCATTTTGGCATACCTCTAGCGTGCTCATTTTCAGCCCTTTCCTCATCAAGTACATCATGTACATCTGCATCAGTAATAGGCTGATCTGTAAAACAGACCCATAGGCTGTACATTTGCCTCATTGGAATTTACATTCGTATTTCCACCACTGAAAAGAGGCAACAAAGTGTCATAAATGTCATGTGAGCTTACATTATTGTCTCTAGTACATGACATCAAGGGCTGAACAGAATCTTCCACAAATACTACATCGCGTGAAACCAGAATACGCTTTGTTTGTGGATGATACAACCTATAACCTTTGCTTTCAGTACTATAACCAACAAAAATACATTTGATCGCCTTATCATTCAATTTTCTGCGTTGTGTTTGTGGCACCAAAGCATATATCAAACAGCCAAAAATACGCATGTGCTCAATAGAAGGCTTTCTATCATGCCATGCTTCATATGGAGTAATAGACTGCAAAGCTTTCGTAGGACACCTGTTTAGTACATAAGTGGCACACATGATGGCCTCAAGCCAAAAAGAATGCAACAAAGCTTGACTTTTGACCATACATCGTGCCATTTCCGTAAGTGACCTGTTTTTCCTCCCAGCAACACCATTTTGCTGAGGTGTATAAGGCACTGTACATTGGTGTTTTATCCCACAACTAGCCAAAAATGCATTAAATTCATCAGACATATACTCCCCCCCTCGATCGGAACGGAGGGTGCCCATAGTATAATTCGAGACATTTTCAGCCATAGCCAGAAATTGTTTGAAGCACATAAAAACTTCGGACTTTTCTTTAAGTGGAAATACCCATGCATGCCTGGAGTAATCATCAATAAAAGTCATGAAGTAAAGGTAATTACCCCAAGGACGAAGTTTGCATGGGCCCACAAGCAGCACTATGCACAAGCTACAACCTGTATGTGGCCCTAATTGAACCATCCTTTGGAAACTTCGAACGCTGCATCTTAACCAAAATACAGCCTTCACAAACATGTTTGACAGGTGCTTCAAGAGGCGGCAAAGAAGCAACCATATCATATTTCTGTAAGCGCAGCAAACTGGCAAAATTCAAATGACCAAAACGTGCATGCCAAAGTTTTGCATCTGAAATAGCCCTTGAATCAGCAACTGCATTTCTAAAATTTTGTCCACACTTATTATACACAAAGTGAGCTTATACACCCCACGGCACAAAAGCCCAGATGCAACAATTTCATCACCAAAACTGAGATCATGAACTGTGCATCTGTCATCCACAAATTTGACTACAAGTCCAAGTCTAGAAAGTGCAGATACAGACAAAAGATTCTTCTTGATCCCAGGTACATAAAGTGCAGCAACAAGTGTGAAAGAACTGCCATTTGCCGCAGTAAGCACAATCTTTCCAACCCCCTGAACTGGATAAGAGGCATTGTTGGCACAAGTGATTGAATCCCCATGAGGAACAGACTCTAGAGATGTGAACAATTCACGACGCGAGGTAATATGCTTTGTAGCACCACTGTTGAAATACCACACATGTGAATCTACTGCAACTAACAAGCATACATCATGGATAGCCGGATTGTAAGTGCACTCTGACCTAAAAGCCCATTCTGCATCAATATCAGCATCACAGTCTCCTTTCACAGAAGACTCAACAATAGCTGCATTTGTAGTGGAACCACCCTCTTTCTTCTTAGCCTCTTTGGCCTTCAACTTAGGACACTGCTTGATCAAGTGATCATTAGATTTACAATAATGGTAACGCATCTTCTTTTTGCCCTTATCACCAAAATTGCCAGACGAAGTGCTGCCAGTAGAAGCATTGGGAACAAAAATTTTGCCACTCGCAGAAGAACCATAACAAGTAGCCGCATTGTTGTTAAAGCCCGTTCAATTGCACGCTATCTAGTCCTATTTGTTCTGAAAAGTGATTCTTGCAACAGCAATGTGCATAATGCATCAAACTCAACAACTTCAGGATTTCCTTGGGTCATGAGTCTGTAAGTACTAGCAGAAGTTTGGTAAGAATCTGGTAAGGCATCAAGAATAGTCTGCACAAGAAAACTGTCTAAAATGACTCCACCTGCAGAAATAAGCTGCTCATTGATATCCTTGACACCAGCAAGGAAAGTGTCCATATCATCTTCCTCATGCATAATCATCGACTCCAGTTCTTTACGTAGCAAAGCAATTTTAGCATCGTAGTGACTTTCATAAAGACCAATCAAAATATTCCAAGCCTATTTTGTAGATTTTGTTGAATGAATGTGAGGAACAATGGTGCGCTTCACAAGCAACGCAATCAATGCATGAGCCTGCGCATCCTTTACATCCCAACAAGATTGTTCTGTCCTAGGCAAAACAACGCTAATAGCAGCAATTCTTACAGCAAGACCTGTAACATCCTCAACATCACATGCATTCTCAGAACCAAGACGTACATCAATGCCCTGCACAATATTCCAGACGCCCGTTGACACAAGAACATGTTGCATCATGTAAGCCCACATAGGGTAATTGTCCCCATCCAATCTGTCCTCAGCAACAAACATCTTGAACACATTTGTGTTGTTGTCAACCATGGTAAATGTTGCACCTGATGTGAAAACTACCCAAAAAGAGAAAAAACAAAGTGTGAACAACACGTGCTGTACAACACAAACCGTAGAAGACTGTAAGACACCTGTTATGCAGAAAACAGTACTGACAAAAATTCTGTACAAAATGACGAAATAGCATGTGCAATACTGCCTATAGACTGATACCAATTGTTGGAATTCGGGTTGCAGAGAAATGCACACAACTTGGAGAAGACGAAGGAAGCTTAGGGCACACAATAGAGAGTGTGTTACTTAGTGTCCAATGGAAAGATTGATAGCCCTAGAGTAATGGACGTATATACAATGCATGGGGAAAAAACCTCCCTAAAGAGGGAAAAAAATGCCCCGACGGTCCTAGTGTATATGGTAACAAAGAAAAGGGCACGTGAGACCTCTTCATGGGTGGAGGTGCTCACCCGCACCAAGAAGAAAGTACCATAAGTGGACGAATGGATCCAAGTGGCAAAAAAAAAAAAGTAAACATGAAACCCTACTCCTACCTCTATCATCAACACACCCATTGAGGACGAGCAAAGGTGGAAGGCATGTGCTCTACATGTATGAGTCATAGGTGCCCATCTCAATAAGGTATCTCCCATGCTTTGTAAATTCTATGATCAATAAGGTATCGTGATAGTGCAATATGTATCTCAGATGGCATTGTGTTGCTCGATGAAAGACACAAATAGTGTAAGTAAAATCTACTGCAAAAGTTTTACGAGCATGATCTATAGCCACTTCAATAGGTTTGGTGCGAGACTACTAAGCCATGAATGCGATGTGCCACATCACTTATGCCACGCATTCATGGCTTAGTAGTCTCGCACCAAATTTTTGAATATATTTAAATTGTAGAGTATAGAGGGGCACAATTGTCACGTACATAAATACCTCTATTTCTTTATGTCAATGTTATTGTGCTTATTTCAGACTCTGCAGAGGGTAAGCAGAGACATCTAGATGTGTTAAATGCTTACACACATGATAGTAAATCAAGCTTGGAAAAGCCAAGGTGATGGTATTCAAGACTACATGTCGTGGGTTAGGAGATCAACACCTATTTTTACATATGGACGAGAGGTAGTGGAGTATGTAGACTCCAATACATATCTTGGTGTTGTATTGGATCTACTCTCTCTATGAGAGGTGCTACAAAGGCGAGATTGAAGAGGGGATATGCAGCATTATGAGGACTTGAGAGGATATGTTCAGAAGTGTAGTTTCAACATCAACACATGAAATCGTTCTATTTGACACTTTGGTCACTTTTATCATGCTTTACGTAGTGCAGATATGGGGGACTAGCCATGAACCAATGATAGATGGAGATCCATAAAGGGACCACTCAGGTTGATCCAAGCAGAAGCCTCGGTGCCACATGAGATTATCAGAGCTGACATGATAGATATGCACAACTAGCCCTTGAGTCATCACAACAATTGGCTAGTGAGGGTGATACTTCATGTTTGTTTGCATAGATCCATGGAGAGACCACTCCAGGCTGATCCAAGCAGAAGCCTTGGTGCCACATGAGATTATCAGAGCTGACATGATAGATATGCACTGCTAGCCCTTGAGTCATCACGACAATTGGCTAGTGAGGGTGATACTTCATGTTGGTTTGCATCGATATCATCATGGCTTGAGCTACATGGATTTAGTATGGACAAGCTGCTCTCTTTTCTCACCAGCTGGAGATAGAGACTTACCAAAATGGAGGTATACCCTCAAAGGAGAGATTGTGCTAAGTTTGCCAAAGAAAGCCAGAGACAGAGGAGCATAATATGTGTCGGTGCACAACATACTATGAGATCTCATTAATTATTCAAAGAGGGCTTTGGGCCCTCCTCCTGCATCATGGACTATAATGGTGACTAGGTCTCTTCTTGTTGGAGACCCGTGGACTTAGAGACAACCCTCAAGAGCAAAGGACCTGCACATAGAGGATCCGTATAGAGAGTTGACTAAGGAGTACATTGAGGCAATACTACAAAGACCCATGAGAGAGTTATGGGATGATCACCATACACCTCATTAGCATGTTATTGTAACCCTCCCCATATGTTTTGAGGTGATGTGTTATGTGATGCTGATGTAGGGTAGACTTACATACCTACCCACTCTAGGTACCCTCATTTATTTTTAATTTTATCTTCCCCAAGCATTGTACTAGTGTCAAACATGGATGTAACCTTTTGGTATCATAGGTCATCTTTTCCTTTTGAAGATATCAATATAACATTTCATTTTCTCTCAGCGCAATTTCCATGTCTTTATATGATACCTCTCTCTACTCTCTCTTTCGATGTATTACATGATTTTTTTCTCTATTTAACTTGTCACCAGGTCGGGGGGTTGAGTCCTCCGTCAAGGTCGAGAGTCGGGGGGTTGAGTCCTCAGTCAACTTGTCACCAGGTCGGGGGGTTGAGTCCTCAATCAAGGTCGAGGGTCGGAGGACAGAGACTTTGAACCGCTCATTTGCAGCTCATTCTGCCCAAAATTTCTGCTGCAGCCATCAGATGCACAGCACGTCAACATACGGAATCCAAGCCATGAGCCTCCAATGGGGTGACAATAGGTCAGCATGCGGAACGTGATGCAGTGTTGACACCTCAGCGTGCGTAATGCCTGCAGCCAATCAATGGCGTCATAATCAATAGCAAGCTCTGAGCGACTGTGCAACTCCCCACCTCATAATCATTGGCCCCCCCACCTCTCTACCATTGACGGTCGGGAATGGTCGCCTACTGATAATCAGGGCTCCCGGCCTCCACCGGTCGCCAATGATCAACGGGAATGGTCAGTAGACGACCATTCCCTACACCATCTACTGTCCATTCTGCACACGATTCCCAGCCTGCAATTGATGGATGGCCACCATGTCAGCACCTGTAATATGTGTAGCGTGCAAGCCAATCATGCCACTCCAGGTGAGCACACATAATGCAACGAGGTGTAGACACCTCAGTGTCTGGAAGCCTGTAAGCCAATGCTAAGTGTCCAGATCAGCGTACACTACTCTACAGCTCTGCATGGCGACTGGATGCTCCCCCTGGTCTATTTACTATCTTTTGTCAATAAATCGCTCGTCACTTTGGTCAATAATCCTACTTCCCTGTCGAGTAAGACGTCTCCAGTTCAGATGGATCTTTGAGGTCTCTAGGGTTTGTTCCTACGGCATTAAAACTTCTCTTCTTCTTTCCCCTGTGTTTGTTTGTCACCTGTCTGTCTACTTTCTCTCTTTTGATGTGCTCTGTACGTGCTAGAGCTTTGGTCATTTGTTTTACCCCAGTCCAAAATTTGATGACTTATATCAATAGCTGGAATGTCAGCAGATTCCTTCGCCCAATATTCTTCCCCTGGAGACCAAAAGTATCATGGGGTAACAGAACGAACTCGGGTGGATTCAGCAACCCTCTCACCTAACCACCCGACCAAGAGTGTTTCTCCATAATGCACAAGTATAAAAAAAAACGATTGTCTGCCCTCCCCCAGCACCTGCAACTCCCTCCGTCCCTTGCCCTGGAGCACATGCACCTCCCGCCATCTCCTGCGTCGCTGCCATGATTCTCAAAGTGCTCTCAATCTTCTTTCTTCAACATAAACTGCAAACCAAGACATGAACTCCAAACCGAAATCGCACCCATAAAACTCAAAGGGAATCTGATGAGTCACCTACTAATACACTCCAAATTAAAATCCTACCCACCTATTTTAGGTGACTCCTAGTGCATAAGCCCGTTCCCAAAAGCTTTGGAGCTTTCTAGTAAACCTCCAACCTATCCAAATATTTTACCTTAAACCAACATGCATATTCAGAAGTAGACCACTGAAACATTAAGAGGTCTCTTTAATAATGGGCAAATGAAACATTGGTATGTGAGTCCAACAGACATGAGCATGGTGAATTCACCATAGTCAACCTTTAATGGGCAAATGAAACATTGGTATGTGAGTCCAACAGACATGAGCATGGCGAATCCACCATAGTCAACCTCAAAGAACAAAACCATCTGTTGCATAAGTATACTTTCCAAGATTTCTTTGTGTTCATGTGATAGAACCACATGCGAGAGCAAAGTACTAGCTAAGCAAGATTTTGTATATGCTTTCTCTTTGTCATCAATCCATAGACAATTGAGCGCCTTGTGACCTGTACACGTCCCTAGTATGCTGGTTTTCATTTCACCCCTGTTGCTTGTATGTGTGACAAAAATATACACCATTAGCTGACAAATGACGCTCAGCAACCTTCATTTGCAGGCAAGAAGTACCTTCACTTTCGAGCTCTACAAAACAGGCTTTGATCTTCTTACCCAAAACTGGTACAATATGTTAGTTGAATTTACTGCTTTGGATCACCCAGCAGAGACGCCTCAATCTCCTCAAGAGACCTGCCTTTTGTTTCAACAATACCTTTTCTGACAAATATCATCCCAGAAAAGCTCACAATGGCAAAAAAAGAGAATAGAAACAAGTCCCCACAGATGTTGAGGACCGGCAGGTACAGCATACCGATCAAGCCGCTGGTGATCTGTGGTTCATAATCATAAGCATAGGTAATGGGTTTCATCTAATCACAATAAAATTACCATGAGGCCCTTACCCAAAGTACACTTAAAGAAACGGCCATAGCTTTGGCACGAATGCGACTCGGGAACATTTCTGGTAGTAAGGCCATAGGAACGGGTCCCACACCAATAGCAAACATGAAAACATAGCTGCCACAGAATTGAAATAGAGATCCATCATCAGATCACACCATGTCATGCCATGCCACACAACCTTGCACTAACATAATAAACTTACAAGATCATTCCAAACAGAAGAACATAGGTCCTCGCACTCTTGAAGATGGGCAGCACCACAGCACATGCTTGGATTGCCATTCCCATTGACTGGAAGATCACCATTTATTGAGTCTCCTTGAGTAAGTCAGATCCTATTTCAAAGCCCCAACACTTACCATGCCCAAGAAACTCCATGAGAGAAGAGTTTTTCTTCCAAGCCTGTCAATAAGGCATGCTGCAATGCATGAAGCTGCGCAGTCATATGAGACACCTAAATTGTGTCAAAACCATATCCCTGAGACTTTCACCTTTCCAAAGTTGGATAGAGAGCAAGGCTCTTACCAAAGAGATTGACAAATCCTATACACACACTTGCAGCAAAACTTGATGTCAATCCAGCATTCCTGAAGATAGTTGATGAGAAATAAAATACAGCATTGCTTCCTCCAAACTGTTGAAACATGAAGATAGCAGCTCCTTTTATAACAACTGCAGATCGACAAAAAACACACTTGCAGATAAAGTTCCAAAGAGATGAGCCTCCAGGAAATTGTTATTATAAACCATTAATAATCTCATTAAAGAGTGTTAATAAGATGCAACGCATCTGGCAACTGCTGTATTCCACAGGCAAAGAAGGCACCTTCAGGTATGTGCATACATGAAGAATTGAGACGTGCTTATATTAACAGAGAACCAAATCTGAAAATGGAGTTACCTTTGACAAATTGTTTACTACATAGCTCAGCATACGTCGCTGGCTCAGTATTTTCTCCTTGGACTAGGTCAGCAATGGCTGCTTTGATATTTCTAGTACCCCATAGCTTTTTCATCGCACTCTCCGCCTCAAACCATCTAGATTGCTGGCACGTCGTACAATCAAGGTTTAGAAAATTCAGAACCAATTATCCCATGTATCTACTACCACATACATACGAACATTTGAGGAGAAGACTTGTTAAATGCTTCTGTGCTGCACCTTCACAATTTCATTTCATTCTATCTCACTGTCCATTGATTCACCGGGTCCCGTACTCACACCCACTACCACATACATCCATGCCTCCTTACACCCCTCTCTCTCTCTCTCTCTCTCTCTCTCTCTCTCTCTCTCTCTCTCTCTCTCTCTCTCTTCCCAATAACAGGTCTTGAGTTCAACTCTCGTGGATAGATCTTTGAGGTCTCTTGGGATAGTTTTCTACGACGTTAAAATCCTCTTCGTCTGACGGGTGTGTGTGTGTGTGTGTGTGTGGGTGTGTGAGTGTGTTAATAAAAAAAGGAAAACGGTATAACCTTTCTATCACCCAAGTGTGGTAGATTGGTTATGCCATTCCCTCTTCAATAACAGGTCCTGAGTTCAACTCAGATCTTTGAGGTCTCTCGGGATAGTTTCCTAAGACATTAAAATCCTCCCCTCTCTCTCTCTCTCTCTCTCTCTCTCTCTCTCTCTCTCTCCAGCACACTCCATCGAAGGAGACTCCAGCAGAGGATCAGAGGCATTCTAGCACGACACTCAAGAGTGTCATTGAGGGCCTACTCTACTTTTTCACATTTCACATTTCACACCTCATTTTCAGTTTTCATTTTTTACATTCAGTGCTTTTTGTACTTGTACTTCAGACATTGTATTATATTCACCACTTTGTATCTGATGGTCTCATAGGTCATTTTGGCCTTTTGAAGACGTTAATATTTCATTTCATTTCTCTCTCTCTCTCTCTCTCTCTCTCTCTCTCTCTCTCTCTCTCTCTCTCTCTCTCTGTGAAAGGGGAGATGCAGGCTCTAATGCAGGCAGAAGTGAATGTAATGGAATGTATTAGTTGGATGAGGCAATTGCTAGCTTTGAATCTTGGAAAACCAATGTGGAAAAGTGCATGAAGGAAAAAGATGCAGTGATTGAAGAACTTTAAGGGGAACTTGAAGCGTGCAAAATTATGCCCAAAACGGAAGGGGGAAATCAGCCCTCGATGTTAAAGGAGCTCGAAGATATTAAGGAGCAGGTGAAAACTCTGCGCGAAGGGGAAGAACTAAACTTGAAAGAGGCTTCCTCATGGGCGGAGCGCCTTTCTAAAACACAGGATATAGTTGACGAAGCAGAAAAATGGATTGAAGGTGCAAAGAAAGGAAAGGCCCGGATGCCAGAAGCCGCACAGACTTCTACCATCATCAATATGACCATTGAGGAGGAACAGAAGAGGAGGACTAGAGCCCTCCATGTGCGTATTACTGGTATCAAAGACACCGAAAATGTAGAAGACGAAGTGAAGGAACTCTTGCAGCGCATGGGCATCCCGGAACCTATGCACACAGGTGCTTGGAGAGTAGGAAAGAAGGGAATGGATTGGAAGGGAAACTTCAAAGAGAAAGCACTTATTTTGCGTTTCCCGACTTTGGAAACAAGGAAGGAATTCCTGAAGAAGAGACCAGCACTTAAGAAAACTGGAATATTTATGGGGGATGACCTTACTTTAGCACAAATAGCACATATGCAAGAGTTGATGCCAGAGATCAAGGCAGCAAGGGAGAAGGGAAAAATTGCCTTTTACAGAGGAGGGAAAGTAGTGGTTTTGGAAAAACGCACAGCATGACGGTGCGAGACGTATGGGACCTCACTCCGGATGGCGGCATGGAATTGTAATGGATCATATAGGCTGGATGTGGGTGCCTTTGAAGATAGCTTCAGAGATAGAGACATTGTCTTTTACTCGGAGACACATCAAAAATCTGGACAGTTGATGCCAAGTGTGACTGGCTATCTATGGGAGACAGCTTGTCGGCAAGACGCTAGATCCCAGCATGGAAGTCAAGGTTCAGGAGGGGTAGCAGTCTTATTCAAGGAAGAGTTGCAGCCGCTATTACAGATTGTCCGGAGAGATGACCAGGTGAGATACATGTGGGTGAGACTGAGAGCTGAGACAAGCAGATTCTTATACATTGCTATATGTTACTTTCCCCCTAGCACATCAGTCTACACCTCACCTAGAGGGCAATCCCCTTTCTCTATACTTGATGATGACATATGGGAGTTCTCTAGAGATGGAGATATCATTCTCTTGGGAGACTTTAATGCCAGGACGGCCAACTCCCAAACGGTATTTTATGGTACCTCGGAGGAGATGCTTAGAGAGATGGATATATCGGAGATGGGACTTGACAGACACTCACCGGATAAAGAGCACACAGAGTATGGGAGATATCTCATGGAGATGACAACTACGCATGGTCTGGCCATACTTAATGGTCTAGAGATTTTTCCTTCGTCTGGGGGATTCACATGCTTTCCACACAGACATGGGGCCAGTACAATGGACTATGTCATGACTTCACCGAGCTTCATCTCTCATATTCAAGATCTCAGTGTGGGCCCTAGGCCTGTTGGAGTAGCAGTGGACCATGCTCTCCTGACTTTTTCAGTCTCTTTCCAGTATAGTGTCTCTCAGACACCACGGAGGATTGCACACACACGGTATACTTTTACACCAGAGACGGATTCAGTTTGTGGAAGAGATTTACAGACGGATGGGGGCAGCCGAGCCTGTATATACAGTGGAGGAGATCACCACTTTATTGACGGAGATCTTGCATGGGGCAGCAGCAGAGGCATACCCACACACTCAACCAGATCAGAGAAGACGTTCTGGGAACATGCCTCAGAATAGTTGGTATGATGAGGAGTGCAGAGAGACGAGAGTTCAGATTAGAGCGAGCTTATACTTGGAGTCATTACATATAGACAGTCTCGGATTGCCCTTCGGCGTTTAGTGCGACGGAAGAAGCGGGCCTTTTTAGCCCAGATGGAACGTGATTTGTATCAGCTCTTTTTGAGCCGAGATTCAGGTGAGGCCTGGCGTCTCTTCCATGAGCACTCACCTCCTCTAGTGATTACCTCTCCCGAGATTTGGGGTCAATATGCAGCATCATTATATACAATACTTGGGCAACCACCATTACCAGACCCTCTAGAACCATGTCCAGCCACTAGTACCTTCTTTACCACTGAGATGGTGAAGAACGCCATTGACAGGATGAGGACTAGGAGAGCATATGATCATGATGGTTTGGTGGCAGAGCACTTGATACATGCTAGAGATTTACTGTCAGAGGTTCTTGCGCGGTTGTTTAACCGTGTCATGTGTGAGGGACTACCCGAGTCCTGGAGATTATCTACTATTGTACCTCTTTTCAAGGCAGGACCCCACGGTACCAGGGAACTACCGTACTATTATGATAGGGCACACATTGGCACGGTTGTATGCATCCATTCTTGAACAGCAACTGAGTAAATGGGCAGAAAATGAGGGCATACGAGCAGCAAGACAGGCTGGGTTCAGAAGGGGTTTCTCCACTTTGGACCATATTCTTACACTCAGAGCCATTATTGAGGAGGGTCGGGCACATGGGAGACGGATGTATTGTTGCTTTGTGGACTTCCGCAAGGCATTTGACACGGTGCCGAGGGCCAGATTGATGCAAGGCTACTGAAGTTGGGAGTACCCACAGAGATCATATGGGGGATCATGGCTTTATACGGCTCAGTGACTGGCCAGGTACGCACTCCTGAGGGGATTTCTGACATTGTTCATTCCACTATTGGAGTGAAACAGGGGTGTCCTTTGTCCCCTACACTTTTTGGTATGTAGTAGATGAGGTCTCTGACTACATTGACAGAGAGGGTGACAGAGGCGCTCAGCTGGTAGGGACATGGATCCCTTTATTATTATATGCTGATGATATTGTGTTAATGTCAGAGTCGCCAGAGGGCATGCAAAGACACTTGGATGCATTGCACAACTTTGCAGAGGATAGTGGACTATCTGTGAACCTTGCTAAAACCAAGGTTATGGTGTTTAACACCACACCACAGTGGGTCAAGAGATCGGCACCTACACTCGTATATGGCCAGGACACTGTGGAGTACACAGATGAATATACATATCTGGGGGTGGTATTCACGGGACCGAGGTTTACCCTGAGGAGAGCAGCAAAGACTAGACTATCCAGAGCCTATGCGGAATTAGGAGGGCTAGAGAGGATGTGTTCGCAGGTTCAGTTTCAAGAACCACGAACAAAACTATGGCTCTTTGATACTTTGGTTGCTCCAGCTATGCTTTATGGGGTCCAAGTTTGGGGACCATCTGTGAATCATGACAGTTGGAGGAACATGGAGAGACCCTTGCTATTTATGATATCCCGGATGATTAGAGCCAAGGCTTCAGTACCACATGCGATTATTCGAGCGGAGGTAGCCGCCCCTCCTATAGAGATTGAGGCTCTTACCAGATCAGTGTCCTTTATGCACAGTCTATGGGATACACATAGAGGCAGATATACTAGACTGGCTCTTGAGTCCTCTAGACAGTTAGCGATGCAGGGAGATGCATCATGTTGGTATGCACAAATGACCTCATGGTTTCAGCATGGATAGATTGCCTCCCTTTCAGTACTCCCTGGACGCACCCTCCCTGCCAGTCACACGGACGGAGATCACTAGACTCATTCGTCAGGATCTTGTACAGTTGGACACCAGGAGGACATGGGTAGAGCCGATACAAGAGTTGGGCACGAAGATGGCTTTCTACAAAGAGCACCTTCTCCAACTTTCAGGGGATGGGTTTGTGACTCGTCCGAACTACATGGACACTCATTTATTTCATGGTCTGCGATGTGCTATTGGTCAGATTCGCACATCCTCACACCAGTTGGAGATTGAGATGGGTAGATTCAGAGGGATACCACCAGAGTCTAGGATATGTCAACTATGCGGTAGGGAGCCAGAGACAGAGCTACACTACATATGCCACTGCACTATGTATTATGAGATACGAGGGCGCTTCCATTGCTTATTCAGGGAGGGTTTTGGACCCCTAGATAGAGTCATGAGATATCAGGACCAGAGATGCCTTGGCTTATATCTACTTGAGCTACACCGACATAGAGACAGTCTGTTGGGGAGACATGGAGTACGACAGTCGCAGAGACAGATCACAGATTTCTTTGGATCGAGGGAACCAAGAGACCAACCACCAGCACAAGGTTGTACCCGCATTCATACCAGAGGCACCCTCATTGACAGGGCGATTGAGCTCGGGAGATCGAGACGACCACGACCGAGACACAGGAGCACACTACATCGACGAAGACTTCAGCAGAGGATCAGAGGCATTCTAGCACGACACCCAGATTGTCATTGAGGGCCTATTCTACATTTTCACATTTCACACTTCATTTCAGTTTTCATTTTTATTTTTACTTTCAGTACTTTTTGTACTTGTACTTCAGACATTGTATTAGATTCACCACTTTGTATCTGATGGTCTCATAGGTCATTTTGGCCTTTTGAAGACGTTAATATATCATTTCATTTCATTTCTCAAATGGCGACTACACATGGTCTGGCGATACTTAATGGCCTACAACATTTTCCTAGAGCGGCTGGTTTCACATGCTTTCCACACAGGCTGGGGCCAGCACAGTGGACTATGTCATGGCACATCCGAGCTTCATTCCCTGCATTCATGATTTCACAGTAGGACCAAGACCAGTGGGTGTAGTAGTGGATCATGCTCTCTTGACACTTTCCGTCTCCTTTCAGTACAGTACAGCCCAGGTGTCAAGAGGGAGGACACATACCCGCTATACATTTACACCAAAGACTGATTGTGTTTATACACAGGAGATCTATAGTCGTCTATGTACAGCAGCCAGGCCAGGACTCTCAGTGGAGATCACCACTTTATTGACTGAGACATTGCATGATGCAGCAGAAGAGGCATACCCACGCACTCAGCCTAATCAGAGACGCCGTTCTGAGACCATGCCTTAGAACAGTTGGTATGATGAGGATCTGTTTTGCAGGCGTAATCGAGGGCGATTATAATACTTCAAGAGGGGGGTATGTCACAAAACGGTGACGTGACTGCCTAGTACACACACACACACACACACTATCTGCCCTGATGATGTGGCTGCCCTGGGAAACCCCCGGAAATGACCTGAAAAGCTGACGTGGCTGGCTGTAAGGCAGCTCCGGAAATTGCGGAAAACTTGCCACGTGTGATGCTGTACGGACGCCCGCGTTCTGCGGCGTAAATTGTGGAAGTGTGGGCTGCTTTTCCTACGCAAGAGGAGAGAGAGAGCCTTTTCTCTTTTTTCTACGCAAGAGGTTCAGAGAGAGAGAAGCCTCTTTT
Source organism: Adiantum capillus-veneris (assembly GCF_014529385.1). Taxonomy (NCBI): domain Eukaryota; kingdom Viridiplantae; phylum Streptophyta; class Polypodiopsida; order Polypodiales; family Pteridaceae; genus Adiantum; species Adiantum capillus-veneris. Next base: position 154,588,108 of record NC_140943.1, read on the forward strand.
GCTTTATTATTAAAAGCTTTTAATTCTCAGCCTTTTGGGGCTCTGCTTTTAGCATCCCTTGTAATCTTTAAATATACGGGTAGGCCTCTCACAACTCAGAGCATCTAGACGCAGAGTCTGAGAGTGAGCGCCGGCCTGCACTCTTGTACTTTGAACACAGATTAATACAAAAAGAATTATCGAAAGGGGCGCCAATCTTTGGGGCCAATATCTCTAGGCACGGAACTCCGCCGGCCAGTGTCGAATCAATTGTGAACTGTGAACTGTTTTGAAGTGAATTGTTTGGGGTGTCGCGGTAGATTCTCGACTTGGAGTGTCCAAGTCTGTTACAAATATTGTGTTGATCTCTGACTCACCGGAGGGTATGCAGCGACACTTGGATGCATTACATAGCTTTGCGGAGGATAGTGAATTGTGTGTAAACCTAGGTAAAACCAAGGTTATGGTATTTAACACCACACCACAGTGGATCGAAAGATCAACACCTACATTCACTTACGTTCAGCAGACTGCGGAGTACACAGATGCATATACTTATCTTGGGGTAGTTTTCACTGGGCCAACGTTTTCTTTGAAGAGAGCAGCAGAGACTAGACTGACCAGAGCGTATGCGACCTTGGGAGGATTCAAGAGTATGTGTTCGCAGGTTCAATTGTAACAAACTTGGACACCCCAAGTCTAGATTCTATCGCGACACAGCAGAGATTCACTTCAAAACAATTCACAATTGAAGAGAGAGTCGACAGCCCGCCGGCGTAGTGCCATGCCAAGAGAGATTGGCCCCAAAGACTAGCGCCCTTTCGGTATTTCTTTTATATTAATCTTTGAGCAAAGTACAACTGCGTCCAGATGCTCTGAGAAGTGAGCCCCCTTGGGTCACTTATAAACATTACAAGGGGTGCTAAAAGCAGAGCCCCAGAAGCATGAAACTCAAAAGCAACTCAATCCCAAAAGCTTGCAGCCAAATGCAGACAGCGCTGCCTGCGAAAATCCGTAATGTCACGTCAGCACTGTCAGCGCGTTTTGCGGCCATCTGTACAGCAGTCAACGCAAATCACAGCCGTCCGTACAACAGCCATGTCAGCAGGTCCTTCGCTTGAATTTTAATGCGTAGGTGTCCTTAGGCCCCTCGACAAGAGTCCATAAGTTGGAAACAACTTTTGAAGAGGTCATGCTACGTCATTAGTTTGCGACATACCCCCGTCTTGAAAGAAATGTAAACGCCCTCGATTACGCTTGCAAAACAGACAGAGGAAATAAACCCATTCAGTAGACACTGACTCGAAGTACCGACGCACTAGACGCGACACATCTAGTACTTGTACTAAGACAACACTCACATCACTAGACATCACATGACAAATCAATCACAGAAAAATTCATTCCAAATCTCAGACCATGACTGCCAGCAACGTATTTAGCAACCGCATGTAGATCCATCTGGGACCTCATTGATGCCGGATTAACTAATCCTTATTGCGATTATGTCTATAGAGCTTTATGAGACCGAAATGCTACAGTCATTTCGTCTTTCAGTTCCTGCACTCAAACAAGTCAAATGAGAGAGTACAAATCAATCATATTCAATTTCGGGAATTCCGTTCATAAAGTCATACACCAGAATACTGTCAGCCCAACAATATCCCTGAAACCCAAAGAGGACATCAGTGACCTTATTCAATCGAGGTAATCTCTTGGCAACGGAGCGGAGTGACTCCCCTCTTGTGCAATCCCTCTGCTCTAGATTCAACCTTGCTCATCTATGGGATCTATCGGAGTAGACGATGCTAAACCGAATGCTTCAAGGTAAAGTTCCAAAATCTGAGGAGTATCTGCTAGGTCCTCCTCCACCATCCACTTCGCATCTAATGCCGAATAGTTCTTGAATATAGCCAAGAATTGCCGAAAACCTTTTTTTCATTTCCCGAGAAAAAGATCCTTCTATTAGTTAATGAAACTGTCCATAGGGCTACAACAATCAAGATGGGGAGACTCTCCCAATGAAAAAACAGCATATGTACAGTGAGGCTAAATCAAGAGATGGGAGGAGGGAAAAGCCACATAGGTGGACGGTAGTGCCATCTGAACACACCCTGGACCATGGTGAAGAAAGGCCTAGGACGCCAGAGTCGAAGGAAAGCCTCTCTGCGCTCCCGCATGCGGTCGGAACTACCCTGGAGTCTCTCGAACTGTCCTCTAAGAGTATGGATCAGCTCTAGCCAAAGATCCCGAACAGTCTCTGCTGGTGGTACAGGGCGAGCCTCGAAGATGCGGGTGGAGCGGGCCCGCCAGATGAACCAGAGTGTCAAGCCACTGATGAGCTCCCAACACTCCTCTCTCTCACTGCACAACTCCTATGGAGTAAGCTCTATAGCAGGTTGGAGTGTAGGCCGACCCCCCTGCACCACTATCATCCTACTGTGGAAGATAGCTCAAACTGAAGTGCCGGGCCCGTGAGAGTGGACCAAGCAGCTACCCCCCAAGTGTACTACCGAGCTGTGGAAAGAGCTGGCATCAACCGAAGGACACGAAGCCACACCTGCTGTGCCAAAGGACAGTCACACTGACTCCACAGGGTGGTCACAAGCTGCACATGCAGCCAAGAGACCACTATGTACAAGCCAGCTCCCAACTGCTGTAGCTCTGTGTGCAACCAGCCACTGGAACAAAGTGACTTGTCTTGGTTGTCTGGAGTCCCACAACCTCTCCCAAAAAGCTGCCAAGAACTCAGCTGTGAGACCCTCCTGCCAATGAGGTGCTGCAACAGGACGAGCCTCTCACTGTGCTGCCAGTATGTGACGTCCCAATCGAACAATGAACTGAAAGAAAGGGACACATGGATGGTCTACAGAGCAGAAAGGGTCCCTCCAAAGCCACTCTCCAAGATCCCACTGTACTCGTGCCAGTGGACAACTCTCCCAAGCCCGCAGTCTCCAGTGGCCAGTTTCAAGAGTTGCTGGGTCGAGATCTATGACACAAGTCCTCCCACAGATGCCCACCACGTGGATCCTCTGAAAACAGCACTTTGCCACCTGCGGGGCCTCTACTGCAACTCCATGTAAGCGTCCCTCACCCTGTAGCTCGAAAAATAGGGAGGGTATAGTCTCTGAGCAAGCCCGAACTAAGATGAAAACCTCCAGTCGCGTGAAGGCTCCCATTCATTTGGGCGTTGCTGACTCGAGAGGTGTGAGCCACTCAGCTGGTACTGCCTCTGAGATGTCCTGACACATGCTTTGCACCCCTCTCATGCCCTGTAGTTGAATGCCTGAAGCTCCTCTAACAAGCCTGAAAACTGTAACTATACCTGCCAAAGAAAGCCGTGCGGAGCTCCAATGTAACAACTTTCTCCTGATAGACAGGAGGAGAGAAGCAATCTGCTGCAAAGGAGACAAGTCCAAACCAACCTGACAGCCCAAGTACTGAACTGCAGTCCCCGGGGGAATCCACCTAAAACCGTCACCTGGCATCCAATCGGGCGGAGGAGCACTACCAACCGAGAAAGCCATTGTCTTTCTCCAATTGATTAGTGCACCAGATGCACAACAGAACGTCTCAAGAGCCTGCTCACACCTGTGTAGGTTTGCCTCCTGGCCATCCAAAGTACAAGGCTGAGGCATATGCAAACTCAGCGTCTAGTAGCTCATCTCCCCGAATAGGGAGCGCTAAGCCACGTAAACCAACCTGCTCATCGCCTCAGCATAGAACAGAAAGAGGAAGGGGGCAAGAGGGAACCCCTCTCTGACTGAACGTGTGGGCATGAAACGATCACCTCTACCTCCTACAAAAGCACCTAACTGTGTGCCCGTCTATACAAAGTTGACACCCCTCTGATCCAAGCATCTGAGAAGCCCATCTTGTGTAGAGTGCCCTCCAAAAAATCCCAGTCAAATCTGTCGTAGGCCTTCTCAAAATAGAGAAGAAGAAGAATCACCAAATCCTCACCATGGAGCCGCGCGAGGGCAGAAGCCTCCCAAAAAGTAAAGATGTTGTCAAGGATACTACGCTCCTTGACAAAACCTGTCAGAGTCCCATGTATAAGGCTCTCTAGAAGTGGTTGAATCCTCAAACTCAAAGCCTTGGCAAGAATTTTGTAGGCTGAGTTGAGGATGGTGATGGGGCGCCACTTTCGAATCTCATCCAAGGAGCCACCCTCCTTGGGAATGAGGTAAATCAGGCCCTCACTCATGCTGTCAGGCATCTCACCTGTGTGCAGGATGTACTGAAAAGCACTACAGAGAACTGAGCCAAGCAAGTCCCAGTACTCCAAGAAAAAGCTGGGAGTCAAGCCATCCTCACCTGGACAGCTACCACGGGGGAGTGCAGTGTGCACTAAGAGCCGTGTGCAGCTCCTCTAGCTGTAGAGGCAGCTCAAGCCTCTAACGCATCTCCTCACTCACAAGACAAGGCGTGCCCACACCTGCTCTCTGCATGCATCCTGACGCTCTGACTAGGGCTCTGCAGACAGTAAATCACGCTAAAGTCGGTAGCAACTGCACGTATATCCTCTAGCTCTGAAGCAACTGACCCGTCGGGCCTCCTCAACTGACTGACCTTGGCATGCGTATGCCGAGGTCCCACTGCCTCAAAGAAAGCGCCTGTCACTCTGTCACCCACCTGGGTCCCCTGAGATGCCTGTCGATGGAAAGCAAACTCATGGCGCCTCTCCTCTATGCTGACGAGCTCTTCGCGAGCCTGCTGTAACTGCTCCTCCAACCAAGGACTGTCTGTATGCTGCTCATGCATCCTCTGCAAGGAAGAAACGCCCCGTCGCAGACGCTGCTCCTCCTCTCTCGCTGCAGCCAGGCGAGCCGAAGACTCCTGAAGAAAGAGTCGACTAAGTTGAGCAAGTCATGAGGCCACTCTGTCAGCAGGAGACTCCTGTATGTCTAAGCTATCTATCCAAAGAGCCTCCACTAGCTCTCTAAGCGTTGAGTCCAGCAGGACCCTCTCTGGGATGCGAAGCATCGTGCTCCCCCTACTCTGCCTATCAGTCATGTAAGGAGCATTGGAGCATGGTCCGAAACGGAGGTCCCTACCAGAATGCCAACTGTCCCACCCAAGTCACAGAAGTGGTCACTAGTGTAGAAGCAATCTATCCGAGATAGATTCACGCCTCCCACTTTGCGGTCCGAACGAGAGAAGGCCAGGCTGTCAGGGGGCCTCACAAAGTTGGAATGCTGCCACACATCTGAAACCCGCAGTCATACAAAACCTCAACTCCATGCACAATAGTATGGCTACCACCAATCCTGTCAGAGGGTTCCTCCAGCATGTTGAAGTCACCTCCTATGCACCATTGCTCTGCCTGCGGCAGAGACTCAACAATCTGAGACCAAAACTCTGCACGTGCACTCGCCGCATTGGGTGCATAGATGTTCACGAAGCCCAGGAGACAACCCTAAACCTGCACAGTGATCCACTCAACCCTCCCTGGCACAATAATCCCTCTGCCCACAATGGCCTATTGCAAAGAATCCGCAATAGTCATACATACCCCACCCTGGATGCCTCCACATCCAAATGCAGCTGACCAAAAAGTCTCATATTGTCCACGCAAAAGCTGACCACAACGTCTAATGCGGCTCTCACACAGATGATGCTCTTGTAGCATAAGAAGGTCAATCTCTCCTCCCACAAGGAATCGCTGAAGCTCCTGACGCAGTCAGCCCCTCTGACACTGAAATTGGGGCCCGCCTAATCCCTACACGTTCCATGAGACGATCCTCATGGGGAGCGAGAGAGAACTGATGCTGCAGCAGTAGCTAACCGTGCTATCTTCGAGGCTGGCTTGGATGGGGAGTAATCAGCATCCGAGCATCCTCGAGATAGACCCGACTGCAAAGAGTGCCTAGCCCAAGCCCAAGTAGACCGAGCCGTGCGTAGAGCAACCTCCTCTATCCAGAAGTCCTCATGTATGTGTACATAGCATGGCGGGCACTGTGTGTCAGCAAAAAATTGGACCACAATGTGTCTACATCCTGCTGCGTCTGGAGGTGTCACAACAAACTTGGCCAATGGCCAAACAGTCTGAAGCAAGTCTGTAACCCCTAGGTCTCCCATGTGGTGAGGGAACTCTAGGGCCTGTGTCTGCACCCACTCCAACACTGAGTCTATGGTCCACTCTGCCTGGTCCCTGCCGCATAGGGGAAACGAGAATCCAACCGCTGAGTCCAAGGCCCCTATCCCCCTAGCTGCAAGGAACAGCACATGAACTCTGAAGCAGGCTGCCTCAAGGTCTGGTGAGGGGTCGTCGAGAAACCGTGTAAAGTCGTAGGCAAAGAAATCCCAACGGCGACGAATGTCGAAACTCGTTAGACCACGAGGAACTGCTGCAAAGGGAGACATCTGTACCAGAAGAGGGGGTCGCACGAAAGGTTGTCCCTCTCTCGCTAATCGACTCGTAGCAAAGGCGCTGCCAAGAGATCGCCTAGCAGCTGAGGTAGGCCCTGCCTCCTGAGACGGCTGCGGGACTGGAGCGGGAGGAGGTGAGGGAGCACGGGGGGGAGGAGGGGCGAGGGGGATCGATAAAGGTAGGAGGGCAAGATGGAGAGGCAGAGGGAGGAGGAGGGGGAGGGGGGGAAGAGGGGGGGAACTCGGAGGAAGGAGGGGCTGTCGAGGGTGAGGTGGAGGCTGGAGCAAGGACCTCGTCCTACTGAAGAGGATCGAATCGGTTCCCCGTGGGAACCCACTCCTGCTGGGCAGGAGCCTGAGGACCACTCTCAGTGTCAGGTTGGCACGGTGGCCCCTGCCGACGTCGATCACGAACCTGCTGCCCTCCTCCGCTTGAGCCCCAGGCTTCGAAGGTGGCTCTATCTGCGTGCTTTGTGGCTCTACTTGCTGCTGCTGGCTCACCCTTGTTGGCTAGGGCTCGGACTGGGGCTGGGCCTTGGTGTAGGTCGGGGTCGCGGACAGGCCTTCGGAAGATGACCCATCTGTCGACAAATGAAGCACTGATTCGGGAGGCCCGAGTACTCCACGCTCTATCTGAACCAACCCCCACTTACCCGAGCAAGAAGGATAACCTTGGGGAGAGTGTGAGTATCCCTAACCAGAACTCGGACTGAGGGAATGCCCACCGCCTTGGCAGCTACCGGAGCTGCCGTGCGAGGTGTCTCCAGGACAGTCCCAATCACTGAGCCTATCCTGGACAAAAGTGGTAAGTACTCCCTCCTCAAACCAAGAAAGCAGACGGTGATAGGAAGGTCTGTCACCTCTACCAAAACATCTGAAGCTGGGTCAAAACCATGTCTCCACTATCGAAAGTGGGCTTGAATTGCTCGGATGGTCAGGGGGCTCATCGCAATGACCTTGGACAACATCTCGGAGGTCTCAGACTCTATTTGGTAGTAGCCGTGAAACCGGCCCGTAGGGCGGTAGGCGTTGGCTTTCACCCGAAATTCTTTACTTTATACACACACACAGAGCACTTTGCAAAGAGAACCTGTAATGGGAATTAACACTTAATCACACACACAGCTCGGAAGCTAGAATGCTCCGAGCAGACGCCGACAACCTGTAGGCCCCAAAATTGGCGCCCCTTTCGGTATTTCTTTATTCTTTAGGAGGGTAAATTACAAGGTAAGGTCCTGGGAATCCTTCACGTGTATCCACCTAGATACCATTTGATTTGGCCAAATTTCGCCAGCATAACAACCCCAAAACTTGCGCGAAACCAATTCCCCTGCTGGAACTCGCTTGCACTGTCGTATACCCTCTGATTTCTGTCCAAAAACAGTAAATTCAGCACGCTGTATTTACTGGTTTTTGCCCTGTTTTCAGCCCCAAACAGTCCCCCTAACTGTCCTTTGCCAGTGGGGCACAATTCCCAATGATCCTGGCGTCCGTACGGCTGAAAAACAGTGAATTTACAGCGCATACACAGCGCTGATTTTGCACCTGTACGGTGAGGTTATGACCCTCACCAGTGCCTGCTTTGGAGCAGCAGTTAGCTACCCCTGTTCCTGCTCAAGGAGGCTCTTGCCTCAGCACAAAAGCATGAACCCACACAACTGTACATCAGTCAAATGAGTAGCCCTCTTGTGGGGCATCACATAACTGCACGTAGGGGAGAGAGAGAGCAGTGTGTAGTGTGCAGGGCATCACTCCTAGCACCACACTGTACATGAGAGGGAAAGAAAGCACTCCATAGCTCTTAACCTGTGACAGGTTGCAAATGAAGTCTCTCCCAGCTTAAAAATCAGCGCCCATTTTTCTGCAAGAGGAAACTGCATGAAAAGTTGACACTTGGCGCATTTACAAGCATTTGCTCGTTTCGGGTTCGCCGCTTAAAAATATCCTGACCGGTTGCCCAGTTGACTTCACGGCAGAATTGTAAAATGTTCCCCTAGTCATACCGGAGGTAATGACGCGAACACATTTCACGGCCCAGAATAGCAGTTCCCTAAATTTTAGGAGATGCTTCCGTTGGGCTCCCACTGGTCTTCTGACCATCTATCCTCATTGGAGCCGCATCCAAAAGTGCAATGTGGCCCAACTGTCGGATACTTTTTGTTGGTAGTCCCACCTTGACTTTACGCCTTAATTGAGTTCACTTCCTAGTATCCACCAACTTGCTAAGTGCGACGGGGGGACCTATATGATCTTGCTCTGAGCCTAGACATCCACTTACCATACGAATTCCAGTGCCGACCACTTCCCGTCTGCGGGTGAATCTACCGTTCACATTGGCCATACAATGTCCAACCGTTTGCTACTTCAAAAAGAGGGTCTCAAAACAAATAAAATAAACCCCATTGGAAAGAAACCAACAACCAAGGTTAGCAGTTGCCACATCTCTGTGACATGGTTAATAACTGCCACGTCCTCGTGACAAGCCGCGTCCGAGGAACTGAACGTACAAGATCTTGCCCACCTCTACAAGAAGGCGAGCCTAGAGAAGATCACGCAGCTCTCCTCTGCTGGGTCTGGTGTCGAGAATCTTGCAGATGACGGATGTCGAGGCGTTCCACCTCTGCGGCTAGACTCGCTTGCTCTGTTGGTGAAAGAGCAAGTCGAAAGGTCGGCTCAGCGGGGTCGGGCGAGGGGACTTCATTGGAGTTCCTTTGTGGCGGAGCATGAGCCTCCATCTGTGTCTGTTGCTGTGAAGAAAAGGCGAAGAGCGTCGACGAAGGGGGAAACTCCTGCTGGACCGAGCACGTCAAGGATGCTGGTGAGGCCCGACAAGCAGGAGTGGTTGAAAGTAAAATGGAGGCGGGCGGGGCAATGGCTAAAGGTAAAGTGAAGGAAGGGGGGCGCGGCAAAGGGACGGCACGCGGACAGGGCAACGACAGGGGACAGCAGGCAACGGGACAGGTAGCAGGAGAGGCTCGCGACAAACAGCGGGCAAGTGGTGGGCAGCAGGTGTGGCTGGCGATAGGCAGCGGGCAGGCGACTGGAGGGGAGACGGGCAGCAGGTGTGGCAACGGGCTGGACAAATCGTACAGGGGGTGGGCAGGGGGGCTACTACGCGAGGGCAGTAGCGAGCGTTCTCTCTCGAAGTGACCGATTCTTCGAGACTGCCGAGTCACTTTACCTTTCATCTTTCTTTCTTTGTGTGCCAAAATCAGTTCAAGAACGAGTATCTCCTCGCTCTCTTCCACTTCGGGTTGCTCATCAAGATCCCCATCAACTCGCACCTCAGCTTTAAAAGGTTTCAAGAGACTCACATGGAATTGCATTGTGAATCTTCCAAGTATCGGGCAGCTTGAGTCGAAAGGAGACATCGTTTATCTTCTCATTAATCTGGAAAGGGCCATACCTTCAGATCCCGGCCAAGGGGCCTAAACCCTAAGAGAAGCAACAGAAGAAGTTTTACCAACTTGCAAAGTCTTGCCGAGTGGCCTCTGTTTAAAGAGAAGTTTCCACCAACTTATGGAACCCCGTCTGATGGGACCCAAGGGACCTAAAGGCATAAAAAAATTAAAGCGGGACCAACACACACACACACACACAAAGTGTAGCAGATGCTGACGTGGCATATCTATACAGATTTCCACAATTTGTGCTGGCTGTGATTACGTGGCAGTAGTACGAATTTTCACAATTTGCGCTTTTGTGTTAACGTGGCACCTGTACAGATTTCTGTAAAACGCGTTGGCAGCTTTTTGGGTGCAACGCTTTTCAACCAGATGCTTTTGAGTTTACTGCTTTTATGTAACTGCTTTTGAGGTCAAGGGCCTTTAAATATGTGCAAAGGGCTCATTCTCTGGCATTCTTCGGTGTGAAGGTCTGTAGAATTGGAGTACCGGCATTGTACTCAATTGAAGCAATATAAAGAAATACCGAAAGGATGCCCACGTTTGAGGCCAATACTCTCTAAGGTGGAATTCCGCCACTCCGTGGCACGTGTGCTCTCTCTCTCTCTCTTTCAGTTCAATTGTTATTGAAGTGCTAAAAGTCTGTTCAGTCCGTTTTCTGTTGGCACATGGTGCCCGTCTCGTGACATAGATAGATTATTACAATGGGAACAGGGTATACTTATATACTCCTTTGGGGGTCTTAAATACCCCTCACACGAATTGACAAACCCCGATTCATGTCAAATAAGTTAAAAAATACCTAAAATGACAAAATAAATAATAGGATCACATTGGGCATTTACTTGAGATGCATAATTAAACAATACCCCCTACCTCTACCGCCCTGATAGCTCTTATGGAGATAAGATCTTACTGTGTTGATGACGGACACTGTATAAGGAGAAATTTCAGCCTCTTGTATCTGATTAGATTGTATATGTTAGGAGATCTGAGAGGCTGAAAAACAAGAATTAGTCTTGTTTACAATTGATGTATATCGTTTATTGGATTACCCCTCGAATGTAGTCATCTTTGTGTATGTTCTATCTTGGGAAATGTCCCCTCAAATGTTAAATTGATAGAATATTGTGTGTGTGTGTGTGCGCGCGCGCGCGTATGGGGGGGGGGGGGGGGAGGGGGAAAGAGAGAAATGAAATGAAATGTAATATTAATGTCTTCAAAAGGCCAAAATGACCTATGAGACCAAAAGGTTACATGTGGTGAATCTTATACCAGGTCTGGGTACAAAAAGTACAAAGAACTGAAAAGAAAATAGTGGGTAGGGGTGGGGTGAAAGCTGATACAAGGGGAATACAAAAGGTGAGCTGATACAATGGAGCTCTCTGACAGTCGAGGCATTATATACATATACATCAGTATCCAAAAGGCTATAGAGATTCAATGTCCTACAAGGTAGGCACTCTGTCGCGACGGCTCCTATGTCGCGCCAGTATGGTATGGATCGTCTGTCGCAATCTGCGTCGATGTCGAGAGGGCCCCCTCATCCGTGGGCGACGGGACCACCCCAACTTTATCGCTCGATCAAGCAGTATGCCTCTGGTGCCTCTTGTGTTGTTATGTTGTTGGGGCTGCTCGGACCCTCTGTCTGTGACTGAAAGAAATTTGTAATCTTCCGTTGTTGCTGGATCTCTCTCATTGTGCCCCTCTTCAAGAAGTCCTCTCTATGTTTGCGAATCTCCACTAAGTAAAATCCGAGGCATCTCTGATCCTGGTATCTCATGACTCTAGAAAGTGGCCAAAAACCATCTCTGAATAGACAGTGAAAGCGGCCTCGTATCTCATAGTTACTGGGCAGTGACATATGTAATGTAGCTCCGTCTTTGGCTCTATCTGGAACACCTGACAAATCCTGGACTCAGCGGGCACTCCTCTAAATCTGCATGTCTCGATCTCTAGCTGATGTAAGGATGTGCGTATCTGACCAATAGCACATCGTATCCCGTGGGATAGATGAGTATCCATTTATCCTCGTTTGAACAAAAAACCATCCTCCGTGAGTTGGAGAAGATGCTCTCTATAGAAAGTCATCTTCGTACCTAGGCGTGTAGGTTGTATCCATGTCCTCTTCGTATCCAGCTGAATCAAGTCCTCTCTGATGAGCCTAATAATCTCTGCCCTAGTGAGGGAGATGGAGGGTGCATCCAGAGAGTACCGAAATGCGAGTAGCAAATCCATACTAAAGCCATGTAGCTAAAACCAAGATGCCATCTTTGCATACCAACATGATCTACCTCCTTGCAATGCTAGCTGTCGCGAAGACTCTAGTGCTAATCGAGCATATTTGTCTCTAGGGAGAGCCCAAGTGCTATGCATAAATGAAACTCATGGAGTGAGTGCCTCCACTACCAATGGAGGAGCAGCGAGCTCGCAGCAAGCTCTGCCCTAACAATGTCATGTGGTACTGAGGCCTTGGCCCTAATCATCCAAAAATCATAGACGCCAAGGGCTTCTCCATACATCTCCATCCATCAGTACTGCCAGCTCTGCTATGATGATCAATTGAGGGGCCCCATATCTCCACTCCGTACAGCATGGCCGAAGTGACCAAAGTGTTAAAAAGCCAAAGCTTTGTGCGAGGTTCCCGGAACTGAACCTGCGAACATATCCTCTCAAGTCTTCCCAATGCTGCATAGGCTCTGGTCAATCGCGTATCTGCTACACGCCTCAGAGAAAATACTGGACCACTGAAAACCGCCCCAAGATAAGTGTATGTATCTGCATACTCCACAATCTCTCGATCGTATGTAAAAGTGGGGACGAACCTCCTTACCCACTGCGCTATGGTGATAAACACCATTACTGTCACGAGGACGTGGCAACTGCTAACCTTAGTTGTTGGTTTCTTTCCAATGATTTTTGTTTAATTTTTGAGACTCTCTTTTTGAAGTTGCAAATGGTCGGACATTGTATGGCCAATGTGAACGGTAGTTTCGCCCGCAGACGGGAAGTTTGTCGGCACTGGAACTTGTAAAGTAAAAGGATGTCTAGGCTCAGTTCAAGATCATGTAGGTCCCCCCGTCGCACTTAGCAAGTTGGTGGATACTAGGAAGTGAACTCAACGAAGGCATAAAGTTAAGGTGGGATCACCAACAGAAAGTACCTGACAATTGGGCTACATTACACTTTTGGATGCGGTCCCAATGAGGATAGATGGTCAGATGACCAGTGGGAGCCCAACAGAAGCATCTCCTAAAAATTAGGGAACTGCTATTTTGGGCCGTGAAATGTGTTCGCGTCATTACCTTCGGTATGACAAGGGGAACATTTTATTACTCTGCTGCAAAGTCAACTGATGCACCAATTGAGAGATTTTTAAGCAAGAAGCCCAATGCGGGGAAATTGCATGTATGAGTGCCAAGTGGCACTTTTTGGTCAATTTACCAAGTTTGGGAGAAGAGAACTCGTAACTGACTTTTTGGAGCAGTTTTGGAGGCTGTTAACTATGATTATCAGCCATTTCTCTCCATTTTTGAGCTTCCCATGACTCCATCTAGGACCAAGGAGCTCATTTTCAGCATTGGAAGGCATCATATGCGTGTTTACAGGGCTGTTTTGCTACGTTTTCAGCGATACGCAGGTTTTGGCAGCCATGGAAATCTTCCCCTTTTTGCATCTATTTGTTCACAGATGCATTACAGGTTAAGGGCAGAAGAGGGGCCGCTCGATTTATGCTTGGGGGATGCTTCATTGAGAACCTGTCACACAGGTTAAGAGCTATGGAGTGCTTTCTTTCCCTCTCATGTACAGTGTGGTGCTAGGAGTGATGCCCTGCACGCTACTCACTGCTCTCTCTCTCCCCTACGTGCAGTTATGTGATGCCCCACAAGAGGGCTCTTCATTTGACTGATGTATAGCTGTGTGGTTTCATGCTTTTGTGCTAAGGAAAGAGCCTCCTTGAGTAGGAACAGGGGTAGCTAGCTGCTACTCCAAAGCAGGCACCGGTGAGGGTCATAACCTCACCGTACAAGTGCAAATTCAGCGCTGTGTATGCGTAGAAAATTGACTGTTTTTCAGCCATACGGACACCAGAACCATTGGGAATAGTGCCCCACTGGCAGAGGACAGTTAGGGGACTGTTTGGGGCTGAAAACAGGGCAAAAACCAGTAAATACAGCAAGCTGAATTTACTGTTTTTGGGCAGGAATCAGAGGCTTTACGCCAATGCAAGTGAGATCCAACAGGGGAATTGATTTCGTGCAAGTTTTGGGGCTGTTATGCTACCGAAATTTGGCCAAATCATGAAGTATCTAGTGTGATACAGGTAAAGGATTCCCAGTACCTTACTTTGTAATTTACCCTCTCAAAGAATAAAGAAATACCGAAAGGGGCGCCAATTTTGGGGCCTACAGGTTGTCGGCGTTTGCTCGGGGCATTCTAGCTTCCGAGCAGTGTGTTCAAGTGTTAATTCCCGTCGCAGGTTCTTTTTGCAGAGTGCTCTGTAAAGAATTTCGGGTGAAAGCCAACGCCTACCGCCCCACGGGCCGGTTTCAATTACCTTGGTCTTACCAAGGTTCACAGACGATCCACTGTCCCATGCAAATCCATGCAATGCATCCAAATGACGGCGCATCCCCTCTGAAGAATTGGAGATCGGCACAATATCATCAGCATATAATAGCAACGGAATCCATGTCCCTGCAAGCTGGGCACCTCTATCACCCTCTATATGTACATAATCTGAAAACTCATCTACATATATCCCAAAGAGAGTCGGAGATAGGGGACAACCTTGCTTCACCCCAATGGTGAAGTGAACCATGTCGGACATGTCCTGAGTAGTGCGTACCTGTCCTACCACTGTCCTGTATAAAGCTAAGATCCCCCAAATCAACTCTGTGGACACCCCCATGTCTTGCAATCTACGTATGAGTCTGGCTCGTGGCACTGTATCAAAGGCTTTGCAAAAATCCACAAAGCTACAATATATCCTCCTGCCATGGTGTCTACCCTCCTCAATAATGGCTCTGAGTGTCAAAATCTGGTCAAGAGTAGAGAAACCTCTCCTGAACCCTGACTGTCCTGCTGCCCGTATGCCCTCTCTCTCTGCCCATCCACTCAGCTCATGCTCAAGAATTGATGCATATAGCCTAGCCAGAGTGTGACCAACCATGATGGTTCGGTAATTCTCGAGAAGCATAGGATCTCCCGACTTGAAGATAGGCACAATAGTGGACATACTCCAAGTCTCAGGGAAACCCTCATACATGGCTCTGTAAGCATAGCTCTGGCATGGATAAAGTGCTTTGCTACCAAACCATCATGATCCTGTGCTCTTCCAGTCTTCATCTTGTCAATGGCTTTCCTTACCCTCTCAGCAGTAAAGAAAGTACATGTTTCTGGGCATGCCTCTGGAGGGTCACGCAAAGGTGGCTGCCCCGATGTTGTGTAGAGAGATGTAGCATATTCCCCCCATGTCTCTGTGGAAGTGATGGCTGGCGGTGGAGAGTGCTCATTGAAAAGCCTCCATGCCTCACTAGAGTCCTGACTCATAAACAATTGATACAGATCACGCTCTAATTGAGATAGGTAAGCCCTCTTCTTTCGTCGCCCTAGGCGGCGTAAGATAATCCGTGGCTGTCTATGTGTAGTAGTATCAGTGGGTGTCCATGTATCTAGGCCTCACACAAAACCGTCCCCAGTGAGCTGGAGCGGTCAACCAAGGTGAGACAAAAGGCCCGGCTCCGGTATTTCTTTTTATATCAATCTGTGTTCAAAGTACCAAGAGTGCGGGGACACAGCCGACCCCTCTGACGCTAGAGGTATGGCGACTCTTTCATGAGCACTCCCCTCCAGGGAAGAGAGGAATACCTAGGTTTAGTGTAGTCCCCCCTCCCCCCCCCCCCCCCCCCCAACCCACACACACACGATCCTCATCTCTCTACACTCCTCATCATACCAATTGTTCTGAGGCATGCTCCCAGATCGTCTGTCTGTAAGCTGGTTGTGGGGATATGCCTCTGAGGCTACATCATGTAGCGTCTCTGTCAGAATTTGGGTGAGCTCATCTAGTGGTCGTCTTGGCTCCTGAGTGCATAGTTGCTTGTATATCTCATCAGTGTACACGTGATCCGTCTCCCTCGTGAAGGTATACCGAGTATGTGCGGAGGCCTCTCCCAATGGAGCTGTGCTGAACTGGAATGATATAGTGAAAAACAAGATAGCATGATCGACTGCTATCCCAACCGGCCTAGTTCCCACCACGAAATCCTGAAAGGAAGGAATGAGTCCTGGCGGAGCCATAACATAATCCATTGTACTAGCGCCATGCCAGTGTGGAAAGCGTGTAAAACCACCAGCTGCAGGGAATCTCTGTAGGCCATTCAAAATGGCCACAGTCCCCATATCAATCAATTATCTACCATACTCAGTATGCTCCTCATCCTGTGATAATCTAGACAGGCCCATTTCTGTAATATCAAGCTCCCGCATCAACTCCTTTGAGGTATCATAGAATATTGTCTGGTGATGGGTAATCCTAGCATTGAAATCCCCCAAGATAATAATGTCGCCATCTCTGGACAACTCCCATATATCATCATCTAAAATAGAGAAGGGGGACTGTCCTCTAGGTGATGCATAAACTGACATACTAGGAGGGAAATAGTAAATAGCGATGTAGAGATATCTGCCCCCTCCGAGCTATATGTATCAGAGACTGTAGCTCCTTCCTGAATAAGACTGCAACTCCTCTTGAACCTCGTCCACTGCGCTCTGATAGAGTCTCCTGTCTACAAGTTGTCGCCCATCTGTATCCGCTCACATGAGGCATGGACTGCCCCGGGGCCTGATGCGTCTCAGAGTAGAAAATGATGTCTCTCCCTGTGAAACTATCCTCAAAGGCCCCTACATCAAGGCGCAAAGATCCATTACAATTCCATGTAGCCACTCTGAGTGTGGTCCCATAGTTCTCGCACCGTCATGCGAGACGCTTCTCCAGAATAACCACTCATCCATCTCTGTAGAAGGCCACTTTCCCCTTCTCTCGAGCTGTCATTATCTCGGGCATAACTTCTTTCATATGAGCAAGCTATGTGAGTGTGAGGTCATCTCCTAAAGGGGAGGATCCGGGAGCACAGCAGAAGCGGAAGAAGAAACGCACACACACTCACCACCATAGCCACACACAAGTTGGAGGGGAAGAGCCAACACGTACTATATACCCCCTTTCCAAAACGCTGGGTACAGCCGTACGGTACGGTTCCGTACGTACGAATAGATAGTGTTCGTGGTTTTTTTTTTTCTTTTAAAGAGGTATCTTGCCCCATTGGGCAATGACTAAAGTTTATTGTATTATATAGTGTATTCCCGTTTTTCTGTCTTTTTGATGGTAGAGTCTAGACTGGTCACTATAGTATGATGTATCCATCTTTGTATGAGGATTGATAATCAGTCCTCAATCTTGACTCTTGATGTTTTATGTATTTTGATTCCGGTATCATGGTATGTTGAAGTTCTAAGTTTTAACTTTTCACAATCGTGACTCATGTTTAGTGCTATTGAAATTTGACTAAGTGATGTATTCTAAGAGTTAAGTACAGATAACATTTGAAGCAGTATCTAATGGACATTGAAGCAATATCTATGTCTAGACTCTATGTAGTTCCTAGTATGTATAGGTTGAAAAAGGCTAAAGTCACTATTCTTTTTGTTGTTACAAATGTTACGTACTGGCACGTACCTTAAAGGCCGATCCGTACAGAAGTACGTACCTTACGTACTGATTACGTACCGTACACTCCATACCTTTCCACCTTGATGCTTCATTACAGTTTCATGTACCTTTGGAGTTATGGTCAGCACATAAATTGTCTTATGAAAAACTCCGCACATTTGGCTGTGAAGCTTATGCACATGTAGTATGTACCCAAGGAGTTGCGTGCTAAGCTAGATCCTAAGTCCAGGAAATGCATCTTCATTGGCTATGGTGTAGATGGTCAATTTGGCTATCGTTTATGAGATCCAGAAAGTCGATCAGTGATCCATAGCAGTGATGTTGTCTTTAATGAAACTAAGATGCATAGACAACCAGTGAAAGAGGTTGAATTTTGGAAAGTGACATTTTCCAATGTATCACCTCCTATCCACACAGCTCCCGAGCCAATTACTACACAGGCTAGTACGAGTTCTAATTAGCCGCGGAGATCTCAAAGAGTCTCACATCCGCCAAAACGTTTTGTTCCAAGCGTGGATTTTGTTTTGCTGACAGATAGTGGTGAGCATTCTTGTTACAAAGAGGCTATGCTAGCCGATGATAAGGTTCAGTGCGAAAATGCTATGAAGAGGGAGATGTCCAATATTGCAAAGAACAAAACATGGGAACTTGTTCCATTGCCAAAAGGTAGGAAAGCATTGCCTTGTAAATGGGTTTACAAGAAGGAGATTGACAATTACAAAGTTCGTATAGTGGCCAAAGGTTTCAAGCAAGAATATGGTGTCGATTTCCATGAAATCTTTTCTCTAGTGGTCAAGATGACCACACTGAGAATGTTACTTGCTTTGGTTGACATTGAAGATATGGAGCTTGATCAAATGGATGTCATTACAGCTTTCTTACATGGTGATCTCGAGGAAGAGATTTATATGCAGCAACCTGAAGGGTTTGTGCTAAAGGGCAAGGAACATTTGGTCTGTAAGCTTCTGAAAAGTCTCTATGGCTTGAAGCGATCATGCAAACAATGGTATCAAAAGTTTGATGCATTTATGCGTTCCATAGGCTATAAGCACAGTAATGAGGATCCATGTCTTTACGTGAAAAGACAACCAAATGGACAGCTTATTATGTTTATCCTTTATGTAGATGACATGCTTATTGCTGGTCATTCCAAGAAGGATATTACTGACTTGAAAACCAAGCTGAAAAGTCAATTTGACATGAAAGATTTGGATCAAGCCAATCACATTTTGGATATGTGTATTACTTGTGGCCGTAAGAAGAGGTTGTTGTACCTTTCTCAAAAAGAGTATGTGCACAAGGTTCTTGATCGTTTCAACATGCAGAAGGGGAAGGCTTTGAGTACTCCATTGCTTGCATATTTAAAACTTAGCAAGAACGACTGTCCCAAATCTGCTGAGGAAAAAGCTGCAATGGCTAAGGTTCCTTATGCTTCAGCTTGTTCAGCCCAAAACGCTTGCAGTAAATTAGCTTGTGATAGCATAGACATAATCCGGTCTTGCATGGGCCTATTCATTCGTTCCGCAACACCATTTTGTGCAGGGGTATAAGGAGCTGTAAACTCACGCTTAATTCCCCTACTTGAACAGAAGTCTGTAAACTCTTTGGAGATATATTCTCCACCATTGTCTGAGCGCAAAGCTTTCAACTTATGTTCAAACTGAGTTTCAACACTAGATAAGAACTTCTTGAAGCAAGAAAAGGTCTCATCTTTAGACTTCATGGCGTAGACCCAAACATGCCGTGTTGCATCGTCAATGAATGTAACATAATAGGACGCACCATCATGGGATTTAGAAGGCATAGGCCCACATAAATCACTGTGCACAAGCTCTAAGGGTTTTCTTTCTTTGTCAAAAGAATGTGTCTATGTTTGCTTTCCATATTGACAGTGCTCACAAAAGGGACAAAGACAGTAAGTAGCCCAAACGAGAGAGTGTCTCCATTCCCTTCTTTGACATATGTCCTAACCGGCTATGCCATAAAGCAACGGTTGGCAGCTTGGTTACAGAAAGAACACTGTTTTTATCAGATACATAAAGAGAATAAAGTGAACCAACTTTAGAACCATGGGCTATATAAGATGACCCTTCGCAAAACGCCAAGACTGTTGATGAAAAGTGACTTTGTAACCCAAGTCATCAAGACGTCCAACCGAAATCAAATTGCGTATCAAGGCTGGAACATAACGCACATTATGGATGATAAACTTCACCCCATTTGCCATAGCCATGGCAATATCACCTACGCCAACAATGTCACAAGAGTAACTGTCACCAAGTGTAATAGCCAATGGTTTCCTCATATGTAGTAAACCAATGCCTATGAGGTGTGGCATGCAACAAAGCACCCGAATCAAGAATCCATGTATGGGATACTTCACTACTAACAAGAAGTTCAACTAGCATAGAACTCTGCAAAGATAGAGTTTCTTGTGCATCATAAAAGACATCATTATTTTCAGTCAACATATTAATGTCTTGCGCATCACTGTCATCTTGAACTATGTTCAGTTCTTCAATCTTAACCGAACTTTGGTTTCTCCTCTTTATCATCTTGATCTTTACCTTTATCTTTGCCATTCTCTTTGTCACGCTTCCAAGCATAGCAATCCTTCTTTATGTGACCAAACTTGTCACAATAATGGCATTGAACATTGCGACGACCACAAGACTTTGATCTACCCTTTCATGCATCTCTATTGCCCTCTTCTTGGACTCATGTTGCGAAGAACGGCCCTTACGTTGCTTATCATCCCTTTGCACATAATGAGCTTCGTCATAATGCGAGCTAGTCATGGTTTTCCAACGCATCTCCTCTGACAAAAGAGCACTAGTAACATCATCGTACTTTAACGTACCATTAGGAGCAGAGTTATTAACAGTTGTGCAAAAGATATCCCAAGAGGGTGGCAACGAACAAAGCAAAAAGATTGCTTTCATCTCATCATCAATGGTCATGCGTTGTGCACGAATCTCAGCAAAAAGAGAATCAAAATCATTGATATGGCTGGCAACACTAGCTGACTCCTTCATACGAAGGTTGAAAAGTTTTCGCATCAAGAAAACCTTATTGCTAGCCGTATCCTTTTCATAAGTGTCACATAATTTCTGCCAAAGCATAAACAGTCTCGCATTCTAACACTGAAAAGTACACCGACTCACCAAGGTACAGTCTAATCGTAGACCTGCATAACTCATCAAGCTCCTCCCACTGAAACTGAGTCATGTGCATATCTTCAATTCTAGCCGCATAGGCAATAAGCAACTTTTGTTTCTTTTGGACAAGCACATCATGCATTTAATTCTTCCAAAGCTGAAAATTAGTGCCACCAAACTTCTTTATGTCATAAAGGTCACAGTCTTTGCTAGTAGACATGGTGACAAAACTACCAAAAGATTCTGGGAAAATTTCGACAAAGTCTCCTTTGTATTTGGGACTATGTCAACCAAAATACAAGACAAAATGACCAAGTATGTCACTCACAAAGCATAAAAGAGGACAATGCCTCTCAAAAGCACACTGTATAGAGACCAACTAAGGCGCATAAACTGTCAAACTAACCATAGACCTCCTTCCATTGCGTACCTTCGTTGAGGAACATTTGAAGAAGGTTGGCCTTCTCCTTCCACCATCCTTCCATCTCTGCTTTCCATTCCTTCATCTCCCTTTCCACACACACAGAGAGAGAGAGAGAGAGAGAGAGAGAGAGAGAGAGAGAGAGAGAGAGAGATGGCCATATTGCCACCTCTAGCTCATGCACGCTCAAAGTTGTTGTCCCTACTCAAGGATGCTCTGCACACTCGCATTCTCCCTTGTTGTGGGACTACTGTTGTCGTCGTCTACTTTGTTCGCGAATCCTTCGACAGCAACAAGTCGCTCCTCCCCTGTGACTCTTCTACAATTGGCTAAGGGCATCTTGTCCTACGACATGGATCAAGGGGTAAGCCTCCATGGGCATACGTACATGTGATATACATTTTCTAGCAAGAAGTCTCCATTGGACAAGAGCAAAAGAGGGCTCAATCCCCAACATAGACTTTCCTTGTTTCAGAGTGTTCTCGCTCGAATTAAAGTTTGACTACAATAAAGTTGAATAAACAACCAAACTTTGACTTTCTCCAAAAATGGCAACACTACATGTATGGTTCAAGAAAAAGACACATAAACAACAAGAAAAGAATATTAACATAAACATTTCAACCTACCTTATACAGCCATCTAGGGCTTTCCGGACAAAATTCCATGCCCAAGAGGAGAAGAGCAGCTGGTATTGAAGATATCCAGAAGCATGCACGCCACCTGAGCCAAAGAACCAAAAAATAAGAGCTGTCACAAAAGCTGAGTGAAAATTCAACTTCTTAGCTGAACATGCGCTCATCACCAGCCAGTGATAAACGCCACTGGTAGCCCAATAGCATAGGAACCTAGCAAACCAAGGCATCCGGCAATTTGGCAAATTGCTCCAAAAGTTCCCCTTAATGGTGCTGGTGAAATCTACATGACTCAAACAAAACTTCAAGGAAGAAGAAAGGAACTTGCTTAAAATCATCCACCAAAAGGTACAACTCTTTTCAATGTACCTCTGAAATGTACAGGGTGGTCGCTGATGCACCAACGCCTAAGCCAATTCCCACCAGAAAACGCCCAAAGATCATAATTTTCAAGCTTCTTGCGACTGCACTGGAAGTTGAAGGAAGAGAGTTTATAGGAGAGCAGCGCAAACCTTACGACATGGAAATAGCACTTGCTTTTTCCATAAAAGGGAAGAGCTATAGGAAAAAATATATTTTTTCAAAAACAAGAGCCACAAATATTTGCTGTACCTGCAATAGATGAGCAAAAGATGAATAAACTTGTGCACTGTCATAAGAAACACAAGCATATGAACCTGACATGTTTAGCTTAAAATCAAGCAAGTAAACCCTCATCACCTGAAACATCCTCCTACAATAATAGGGACAGTGCTGAGTTGGGCAGCACGACGCCTTCCCACCTCATCTGCAAATGTACCACTCCAAATGCAACCAAGCAAGCCCCCTACAAGGCATATGCTTACAATCCAACCTGAAATTTATCTGCTCAGTAAGCACACTATACTGCATGTTGCTGTGTCCTAAGTGGTATATTAACAAAATCCGCACCTTGAGCAAGAGCATCATCAACCAGACCAAGATCTCTTGCAACGAACTGTAAGGTAGCATTCAACACCCTGTCAAACAAGAATTACAGATATGGATCAGCCTAGCATGTCCTTGTTAAGAATCTGGCTTAGCTTACATCCCATCTCGTATACTACTATTAGTCAAGTTCTGAAGGCTGGAGATCTACAGCCTTTTGGGCAGCATAGCACAAGGTCACTTCGAAAAAGTGAGGCTTGGTGGTGTGCTCTTACTGGCATCCTCTTGGCCCAGCAGTAAGATGTTGCCAGAAGTAAAAACTTCACAGCTATTTACCCGAGCCCCACCTTTGGTGGTAACTAGACTTGAGCTTGTCGATCTTTCAGGCATATATGGACTGGTAGGTTACCTATATATTTATTGCGGGAGAGGACATTCCAATCGTGTGGTAGGTGGCCTGGTGGTGTGGTCTTACTGGCATATCCTTTTGGCCCAGCAGTAAGTGAAGGAGTCCGAGTGGAAGTGCGACGCGAGAGAGCACGACGATATGGTGAACTCGCTCTACTGTAATGTGTAGAGCATAGCAAGTTCTTATTAGGTTTTTACAAAAGAATATGTGTACATACCTGGCGGCCCGCCCACTTACCTGGGCGACCACATTGGCCTTTATACCCCAACAACCTCCCACGTAAAGTCTAATGTGGTACTTTAAGTGTGAGAGAAGCTACTATACAAGCTAATATACAAGAGAGGTAGAGAAGTGATGTACTACCCTACACCTAACTGCTTGCGAAAATGCGCAAAGCTCTCTGAGGGAAGTGCTTTTGTAAGTAGATCACCAGGATTTTCTATGGTGTGAACTTTGACAAGCTGAAGTTGCTTATCCTCGAGCATTTCCCTGATGAAATGATACTTCACATCCACATGCTTTGTCTTTGAGTGATAAACTGGATTGTGAGCCAATTGTATAGCACTTTGACTATCACAATATAACACAGGCATCTCTTCTTTGATTCCCAAATCTGTTACTAGTCGATTAAGCCAAATTGATTCTTTGCATGCCTCTGATGCTGCAACATATTCAACCTCTGTAGTAGACTGAGTAACACAATCTTGTAATCTAGAACGCCATGATACTGCTCCACCAACCAATGTAAAGACATACCCTGACGTAGACCTTCGGTTGTCTAAGTCACCTGCATATTCCGAGTCTGTAAAACCCTTTACACTTAGCTCCTGACTCCCATAGCATATGCGCATACTCTTTGTAGCTTTCAGGTATCTCAATATTCCTTTCACTGCCTCCCAATGTTTCTTGCCTGGGTTTGACATGTATCGACTTACTACTCCCACTGCAAATGCAATGTCTGGGCGAGTAGCAATCATTGCATACATCAAACTACCCACTGCAGACGCATATGGAATCTTATCCATTTCAGCATGTTCTTCCTCAGACACGGGACAATCTTGTTTGCTAAGTTTCACATATGGTGGCAATGGAACACTCCATGCCTTTCCCTTCTCCATATTGAAACGTTGCAAAACCTTGTCAATATACTCTGTTTGAGATAACCAAATCAACTTCTTTGATCTGTCTCTCTCAATGCGCCTACCAAGTATATGACTTGCCTCACCCATGTCTTTCATGTCAAACGATTTTGCCATCTTTGACTTCAAAGCTGAAATTTCTTCCAAGTGCTTGCCAGCAATCAACATGTCATCCACATACAAAATAAGGATCAGCCAACTGCCATCCTTAGCCTTCTTTGTATATAGACAGTGATCGAACTCACTACGTTTGTAGCCTTCAGAAAGCATAAACTTGTGGAACTTATGGTACCATGCCCTCGGTGATTGTTTTAAGCCATAAAGACTCTTTAACAACTGGCATACCAAATCTTCCTTGCCTTTCTCAACAAACCCTTCTGGCTGTTGCATGTAAATTTCCACATCTAAATCACCATGCAAGAACGCTGTCTTGACATCCATTTGGTGCAACACCAAATCTAATATGGCAACCAATGCAAGAAATCATCTCAATGTAGTCATCTTGACCACCGGAGAGAAGACTTCATCAAAGTCAATGCCTTGTTCTTGCTTAAAGCCCTTGGCAACAAGCCTTGCTTTGTACTTTGGCTGACTATCATGAGCGGTGATCTTATACTTGTAAACCCATTTACAAGGTAGAGCCTTTTTGCCCTGTGGTAATTTAACTAGCTTCCATGTCTGGTTTTTATGCAGAGCTGTCATCTCTGACTGCATGGCCAATTGCCAATTCCCGGAGTCCTTCATTTGCACTGCTTCCTTGTAACATGAAGGCTCATTGCAATCAGTCAACATGACATAGTTCATAGATGGAACAAACCTATCAGGAGATCGCGTGATACGTCCAGATCTACGCACAATAGGTGGCTCAAGTTCAACCACAACCTGTGGTTCCAATCTATCCTGTCCTTGCTCCTCTTGAGCCCTGACATTTTGTCTTGCACGTGGAGGTCCATCTTCTTGGAAGACAACTCTTCTAATCTCCTCAACCCTCTCTGGTTTAGAATGATATTTGGCTTCATTAAAGTGAACATCATTGCTGCGGATAACCTTTCTGGATTCGGGATCCCAAAGTCTGTACCCCATCTCACCAGAATTACCATAGCCTAGAAAGATGCACTTTCTACTCTTTGGCTCAAGTTTGTTCCTAAATTCCTTTGGAACATGAGTATATGCCTCACAGCCAAAGACTTTGAGATGCTTGTATGAGGACATTTTGCCTGACCATACCATCTCTGCCACCACTGAATCCTTCTGCAAAACCTTGCTAGGAGATCTATTTATAAGATGAACAGCTGTTGATACAGCTTCAGCCCAAAACCCATTTGGCAGTTGTGCATTAGACAACATACTTCTGACCTTCTCTTGTATGGTCCTATTCATCCTCTCAGCAACACCATTTTGAGGAGGATTGTAAGGAGCTGTAAGTTCACGTTTTATACATTTTGACTCACAAAAGTCCTGAAAGGCCTTTGAAACATACTCTCCACCATTGTCAGTACGTAAGCATATAAGCTTTTCGCCACTTTGATTCTCCACAAGTGTCACAAACGTTTTGAAAACACTAAACGCTTCATCCTTGTGCTTGAGAAAGTAAACCCATACTTTCCTCGAGTAATCATCTATAAATGTCATAAAGTAAGAAGCTCCCCCTAGAGATAGGTTAGGCATAGGTCCACACAAATCACTATGAACAAGTGCCAACTGTGTATCTCTTCTACTACTTCTATGCTTATGTGGCTGCTGTGTTTGCTTACCATACAGACAATGTTCACAGAATTCAAAATCATTAAATGAAAAGCCAGGCAAATAACCAGAACGAGACAAGATTTCCATTCCCTTCTTGGACATATGTCGTAACCGGCTTTGCCACAAAGAAACGTTCGGCTACTCGGTTACATTGATTACATTTTTAGAGACATTTGATACATAAATCATGTAAAGTCCTCCAGACTTTACTCCATGTGCTACTGTCATAGAACCCTTGGATATCTTCCACATGTTCTCTCCAAAAGTGGTGACGTAGCCAGCATCATCAAGTAAACCTGTGCTGATCAAGCTCTTTGTAATTGCGGGAACATGTCTCACATTCTTCAGCGTGAAAGAAGAGCCATTCTGAAACTTCAATTGAACATCTCCAACACATAAGATCTCACATGTCTGCCCATTGCCTAGCCGAACATGATCTTTAGTGGTCACATAAGAGGTAAATCACTCTTTGTTTGGAGACACATGAAGTGATGCCCCTGAGTCTATAATCCAGTCACTCAGTGCATTTCCATCAGATGCTGTAAGAAGAGCTGAGTCCATTGTATTCTTCAAGAAGTAGATGTCTTCTGACACTAGACTGTCATCCTCTGCAACAATGTTTGTCACATTTATTTCTTGAATCTTCACTGAGGACTTGTTCTTCTCACCATGGTCTTCAGCTTTCCCTTTGCCTTTTTCTGCTTTCCATTCTCTGCAGTCTCTTTTCATGTGACCCTTCTTGCCACAATGGTAGCATTCTATGTCACTCTTACCTTTAGCACTGCGGGACTTGCTACGAGACTGATCCCTTTTTCCACATTTGTACTTTTCTTTGGTCCCTCCCCTGACAACTAAGGCTATTCCTTTGCCTTTGTCCATTGCCTTTCTATTGGTTTCTTCAGTAAGCAGAATGCCTTCTACACCTGCTATGGTCAAACCATCTGGAGGTGCAGAGTTACTCAAAGCTGTGCGAAAAGTGTCCCAACTTTCCGGCAATGTGATCAACAGGAACATAGCTCTAACAGGTTCATCAAACTTGACACCTTGAGCTGACAGTTGACTGTAGATGGTGTTGAATTCATTCAGATGATTGGACATAGGTGTCCCTTCTTTCATCTTCAAGTCAACAAGCTTCTTAAGCCAGTATACTTGTGAAGCTGCACTCTGCTTCTCATAAAGATCACTTAGCTTTGTCCATGCTTCATAAGCCGACATCTCGTCTGCTACATTGAAGCAAACGCTTTCTGCCAAAGTCAGCATAATGGTAGAAAGTGCCAATTCACCCATTTCGCTCCATTCATCTTCGTCCATATCTTCTGGTTTTATCCCCTTGAGCTTTATAGGTTTTATCTGCTTCTTTTTTACCAACACGTGCCAAATATGCTTCTTCCACAATGGGAAATTGGTTCCATCAAGCTTCTTGATATTGTAAAGAGCAGTGTCATGTGATCCAGCCATGGTGATTTAGATGTGGAAATTTACATGCAGCAGCCAGAAGGGTTTGTTGAGAAAGGCAAGGAAGATTTGGTATGCCAGTTGTTAAAGAGTCTTTATGGCTTAAAACAATCAGCGAGGGCATGGTACCATAAGTTCCACAAGTTTATGCTTTCTGAAGGCTACAAACGTAGTGAGTTCGATCACTGTCTATATACAAAGAAGGCTAAGGATGGCAGTTGGCTGATCCTTATTTTGTATGTGGATGACATGTTGATTGTCGGCAAGCACTTGGAAGAAATTTCAGCTTTGAAGTCAAAGATGGCAAAATCGTTTGACATGAAAGACATGGGTGAGGCAAGTCATATACTTGGTAGGCGCATTGAGAGAGACAGATCAAAGAAGTTGATTTGGTTATCTCAAACAGAGTATATTGACAAGGTTTTGCAACGTTTCAATATGGAGAAGGGAAAGGCATGGAGTGTTCCATTGCCACCATATGTGAAACTTAGCAAACAAGATTGTCCCGTGTCTGAGGAAGAACATGCTGAAATGGATAAGATTCCATATGCGTCTGCAGTGGGTAGTTTGATGTATGCAATGATTGCTACTCGCCCAGACATTGCATTTGCAGTGGGAGTAGTAAGTCGATACATGTCAAACCCAGGCAAGAAACATTGGGAGGCAGTGAAAGGAATATTGAGATACCTGAAAGCTACAAAGAGTATGCGCATATGCTATGGGAGTCAGGAGCTAAGTGTAAAGGGTTTTACAGACTCGGAATATGCAGGTGACTTAGACAACCGAAGGTCTACGTCAGGGTATGTCTTTACATTGGTTGGTGGAGCAGTATCATGGCGTTCTAGATTACAAGATTGTGTTACTCAGTCTACTACAGAGGTTGAATATGTTGCAGCATCAGAGGCATGCAAAGAATCAATTTGGCTTAATCGACTAGTAACAGATTTGGGAATCAAAGAAGAGATGCTTCACAGTAGTTTACTTTTCTGCGAAAAATTCAGCAGAGTTTCCCCTGTAAACTGACCTCTGAACCAATATCAACCTGTCAAATGAACCAAGAAAGCTTCAGATTCTGCATAAATTTCGGCAGAGTCTCCTTTGTAAAATGGCTCTGGTGTACTCAAAACAAACCAAAAACAGCTTAAAAAACCACTGTCTCTCTAACACTGTAAGCTATGGGTAAACTTGTCCTGCACCTGTACTGTCTCTCACTGTCCTGTCAACTGTCCTGTAAGCATAGACTGCGACAATGCCTCAACGGCAGTAAAGCAAAGATGCAATCCCAACTGTCTAACTCACAGTCAATACATCCTAGCTGCCTATCTAAGGGTGCTCGAGGGATCGCTCCAAGACCTATATCACCGAAATGATCTCAACATTCGAGAATCCCCCAGCTCAATAAAACCTCACTCGACCCTCCACAAAGGCTGCAGTAAATTTGACAGTACATAGACTTCCCACAAAGTCATACATCCACAAATTTCCCACTATATGCTGTAACCGCTGCGGCGGTTGTTTGCTGCGTGACTCACAACCAGCAAACCCTCAACAGACATACATCATCTCTGACAATACATCCCATGTGGAAGTACTTGCAATGTCACGATGAAATCTGGAATATCAAGCAGCAAACACAAGCTACCTGATGAACGGGTGGATGTCGCCTACAGTCTTTGTGTAGGTGCGCCCGTGTCGTATGTGACACGCCTCCAAGAACTGTAAGCCGTTCTTCGTTGTGTAGATAGCCACAAATCAGCACTCTGGAAGTGCAGATATCCTCAGCACTTGCAGTCGTAGGCCGAAACCCCAAAATTGTAGAGTCGGATTTGCACCCGCCGAGACCACGTAGTCGAAAATGGCATGCGCAGAACTTTGTCGAAGCCGAACGGTGGCCGAGGTGACCTCAGAATGAAATTCTGAGAACACTGAGGCCTTCGGGCTCACCCACAGGATTTGGGGCCGTGTCTTCGCCTGTCGAATCTCACTCCAATCTGAGCAGGTGACTCTGGCTACCTGCAAATGCTGCCCCGAGCCTCGATCTGAGCTCTGATACCAGTTGAAGGAGTACGAGCGGAAGTGCGACGCGAGAGAGAGTGCGAGAAGAAGAGCACGACGATATGGTGAACTCGCTCTACTGTAATGTGTAGAGCATAGTGAGTTCTTATTAGGTTTTTACAAAAGAATATGTGTACATACCTGGCGGCCCGCCCACTTACCTGGGCGACCACATTGGGCTTTATACCCCAACAATAAGATGTTGCCATAAGCAAAAAATTGACAGCTATTTATTTAAGCCCTGCCTTTGGTGGCAACTAGACTTGAGTTCGTAGATCTTTCACACATATAGAGACTGATATGTTGCCTATATAACTATTGCAGGAGAGGAAATTCTTATCTTGTTTAGGCTCTCTATATAAGTTTCATGCACAAGATATTGGTGATTGAGGAAACAAGCTTTCTAGAACAAAAACGACCATCTTTAGCCATGGAATGAATTTGAAGATGATTATTCGCATTGGCGCACACTCCTCCATGCACTTTTAACGCCAATCAAGTTATCAACCCTTGGTCAAGGTTGGCCAACGCAAACCTATCAAAAGGGGTCAAACCTGCTGCATTCTTGCTTCTTTCGTCCTTTGCTATCATGTGTATATCAAGTATATATTTCTCTACCAAAAAACTTTTCGATTTGTTTGCTTCTCTCTCTCTTGTGAAGAGATAGAGAAGGAGAGATCTTGAGCTCTTGCAAGCACACACCCTCACAACCAAGAGAGCACACAATGGAGATGGAAATTGAAATTTGACTCTTTCTCTTCACTACTCAAAAAGATTAGATGGTCTACAAAACATAAAAAGAGAAATACAACATAGAACGATAACTATGTACAACGGTCAATGTGATACCGCTCGTGAGTGCGCTAATAAGATAAGTCTCATACCACTGATAAATGTGGGCAAGAAGTCATCAAGGCATACCATGTGTTGAGCTTAATAGATCAACACTCCCCCTCGAACCCAACACCGTCTCCGGGTATCCAAGCATAGCTCAAAAAACCTCAGCTTCTGTTCTCCCACGGCCTTCGTAAAGGTGTCTACAACATGTCCATCCGTCCTCATGTACCTAAGCTCAATGTCACTAGCCAAGACCCTGTCTTTGATTGAAGTGGTAGTGCACCTCAATTTACATCCCCGCATGGAATGTTGGGGGTAAATACCCAGAGGTCACTCCCGATCTCCTCCACACCGTTTCCAGCGCATAGCTCTGCTTGAGAGCTTCGCAAATATATTTTTTGTATATTTTCAGCCCACCATTTTAGGGCATTATACTTCATTTTTTGGCTTTTGGGCCACTTGGACTATTTTTAAAGGTTTCACATTGTCCAAGTGGCCAAATGGCACATTTAAATAAAAGAGTCCCAAAAACCTCATCACTTGAGTTTTTGGACTTCTAAAAGCTTACGTGGCCTCTTTGCATGCAACCAACGCTTCCTCTCTCTCTCTCTGCACACCACCTGCGTGCGCACGCCCTGCCGCCCAAGCTCACCCAACCTGGGTTCGCGAACGTCCTCCTTCAATTGGTATCAAATCCTCCTTCAATTCCTCGCGAGAAGTTTGTCGTGAACAGCTGAATATTTCAGTCCTATACCCTCGAGAAGATTTCTCTCCCATTTTAGGAAGTTTTCATCGCGGGAAGTCTCTCTGACAAGGAAATTTGTGAACAACATGTGATTTTGTCCATTTTGGACAAATTTCAACAATTACAGGTCAATTTCAGCAGTGAAAATTGGGCGTTTTGATACACATAGCTGCCCCATGTATCAATTTGTGATTTGCATCGTGAAATTGTGAAAATCCCCAAATTTTTGGGCAAGAAATTCGAAAATTCAGCGTGCTATAAGTTTTCTGCACAAAATTTCAAAAATTAGTAAATTTCTGCAAATTTTTCAGAATTTTATGAAACTCATAAGGGAGCTTTTAAAAGTGTTGTATTATCTTTGTGGCACTTGTTTTTGCAAAACTTTTGCAAAATTCATTGAAAATCTCTTTGAAATCAACAGATTAGAAGGCACTTGATTCGATTTGTGGAAAGAGAGAATGAAGGGCATTCTTTTCTTAAAAATTGCGATGGTGCACTGCAAAATGCAAAGCCTGCAGCTATGACAGATGAGGCGTGGCTTAATTTAAACAAAAAAAGCTATTGCGTATGTAAAAATGGTTGTTGCAAATGAAATTTTGGTAGACCTTAAGGATCTTAACACTGCCTATGTTGTGTGAGACAAGCTCAAGGCTACTTATGAAAACAAGACGCCGCATTTGATGCGTAAATTGATGCATATGCAATTGGATACACTGAGCACATTCGTGCTTTTACGGGTGTTCTTTCCCAATTGCAAGACTATGGTTTGCTTGCTTTTGATGATAAGTTAAAGGACATATTTTTGCTTATGACCTTGCTTGATTCTTAGGAGGCCTTGGTGATCTCATTATCTAATAATCCGAACCTTACCTTTGATGGAGTAAGGGGTTCTATCCTCAATGAGGAAATTAGTGTAAGGAAAGTGGTGAGGCTAATGCTTCGGCTCACATGGTTAGAGGCAGGACAGAAGAAAGGAATGATAATGTTGGTCAAAGCAACAGGAGCAAGAGCAAAGGAAAGCAATCTGATGTCACTTGTTATCAATGTGGTCGGTAAGGCCATAAGAAGCCAGATTGCAGGTACTTTAAGAAAGAGCAAAAAAGGAAGAAGAATGCGGGTGACAAGCAAAAAAAGCATGACAAGGCACATGTATCTAATAGTTCCAAGAACAAGGAGAAGGTCAATGCAACCTCCAATGTGGTGATTGAGGAACTGTCTGACATAGATGATATTCTGTGATGGATGCCCAGGTTTATAATGCACACGACATGTAGATCACCAACGGCGATGTCATTGACGCTTTGTTGTCTATGAGTGATGGCTTGTCCTAGTCCTGGATAGTGGACTCACGTGCCTCTTTTCAAGTGACCATCTTGGGAGTGTTTTGCCACTTTTGATGTAGGCAATTATAGGAAAGTCTATCTTGGAAATAATCATGCTTGCACGATTGATGGAATAGGCACTATTCATTTGGCCCTTGATAATGGGCAAAAGCTTCTTTTGCATGATGTCAAATATGTTCTTAGCATCAAGAAGAGTCGGCTCTTTGTTGGACACCTTGATATGCATAGTTACAACACCATTTTCAGTGGTGGTTCTTGGAAGCTCACAAAAGGTGTTATGCAAATTGTCAAGAGCAAAGCCTTGCCAGGCAAGTTTGTAGCTATAGCTTGGGGTGTAACAAACTTGGACACCCCAAGTCAAGATTCTACTGCAACACAACAGAGATTCACCTCAAAACAGTTCACAAAGACGACACGGCCCGGCGTAGTTCCGTGCCAAGAGGTATTGGCCCCAAAGATTGGCGCCCCTTTCGGTATTTCTTTTTATATTAATCTGTGTGCAGAGTACAAAGGAAGCCCGCGGGTGCTTACTCTCAGATGCTCTGAGAAGTGAGCCCCTAAGGCCACTTATAAAGATTACATAGGGTTGCTAAAAGCAGAGCCCCCAAAAGTTCAAACTCAAAAGCAATCATCTCCAAAAGCTTTAGTGCTAAATACTGCCAACGTGTTTCGCGGAATTCCGTACTGTCAGGCCACGTCAGCAACCAGCGCGTTTTGCGGTCATCCGTACAATAGCGAAAATCACGGAAAATCGTACGGCAACCACGTCAGCATATCCTGCGCTTTATTTTAATGTCCCCGGGGGGCCTCGTCCTCTGGCCATAAGTTGGGACAACTTACAAGGGTGCCACGTCACCAGTTTGACACATACCCCCCTCTTGCAAGAATTGTAAACGCTCAATTACACTTGCAAAACAGACAGAGGACATAAACTGTCTTAGTAGACACTGACTGTTAGTACCGACACACTAGACACAACACATCTAGCACTTGTACAAATCCACAGTCACATCATTGGACATCACATGACAAATCACATACAAATTCATTCCAAATGTCAGACCATGATTAATCGACAACGTATTTAGTAATCGCATAAAGATCCAGTCAAGACCTCACAGATGTCCGATTAACTAATCCTTATTGCAATCATGTCTATAGAGATTTAAGAGACCGAAATGCTGCAGTCATTTCGTCTTTTAGTTCCTGCACTCAAACAAGTCAAGTACAAATCAATCATTTTCATTTTCATTTTCAGAAGTTCCAGTTCATAAAGTCATACAGCAGAATACTGTCAGCCCATCCGTATCCCTAAAACCCAAAGAGACATCAGTGACTCTATTCAAAATCCGGGTAATCCGTTGACAAAGGAGCGGAGTGACTCCCCTCTTGTGCAAACCTGCTGCACTACATTCACCCATGTTGAAATCGGGGTTCTATCGGAGTAGACTATGCTAAACCGAATGCTTCAAGGTAAAGTTCCAAAATCTGAGGAGTATCTACTAGGTCCTCCTCCATCCACTTCGCATCCAATACAGGATAGTTCTTGAATTAATCACTTGATCTTTAATCTTCCTATCTTCGTGTGCCAATATATGTTCTGGAACGAGTATCTCCTCGCTTTCCTCCACTTCGGGTTGCTCATCTGGCTCCCCATCATCGGGCACATCGCCTTTAAAACGCTTCAATAGACTCACATGAAAAGCATTGTAAATCTTCCAAGTATCGGGCATCTTCGGTCTAAAGGAGACATCATTTATCTTTTCTTTTATCTGGAAAGGGCCATAGTATCTCATGCTAAGCTTTGGAAAAAGCCGCTCCTTTCCCCTTTTTCTTTCTAAGGCATGCCTTCTCAAAACGTAAGAGCACCCAATCGTCTTCCTTTAATTTCAAATCGCGACGGTGTCGACTGCTGCCTTCTTGTGTCTTTCCTAAGATTTCGCTAAAGCCTCTCGGACCTTGGCAAAAGCAGTGTCCAAGTCCCTCGTGTACTTGTCGGCTTCAAAAATCTTATCTTTCGAGCTAAGGAAGGGTGGAACCTTCGGAGCACCTTCAATGATCTCAAATGGCGCCTTCCCCGTCGAAGAGTGGATCGTGTTATTGAAGGTAAATTCCACCAAGGACAAAAAAATTTCCCAATGAGTCCTATAATCAGAAATCTAAGACTTCAATAAATCCAGTACGACTGAATTTGCAATCTCAGATTGCCCATCTGTCTGCGGGTGGAAAGATGACGAGAACTGCAACCGTGTGTCAATGTTCTCCCAAATAGCCTTCCAAAACAAACTCGTGAATCGGGGAGCTCTGTCAGAGACAATTGTCTCAGGCATGCCATCTAATCTGAAAATTTATGCAATGAACAGTCTCGCATGGAATATCCCGCTACTACCTCCCCATTCTATATTCGAGTGAATACATCCGAAAAATCTGGATCTGTGGCGTACTGATCAACCATGTCCTCGAAGCTTCTATGATGAATTGCGGAAATAGCCAAGACTAACGGCTTCCGGGACAAAGCATCTGCCATCAGGTTCTTCTATACCTGAACATAGACAATCTGGAGGTGAAACTGTGACAGGATGTTAGCGTAAACTCTGATGATCAGTAAAGACCGTGAAATCAGCTCTGAGTAGGTAATGTCGCCACTGAATAAGAGCATGGATAACCGCCAAAAGCTCTTTCTCATAAATCTGTGTTGTCAATTCCGGCCTTGAAAACAATCTGCTCTCATAGGCAATGACATGGCCTTCTTGCATTAAGACCGCACCTAGACTACGACCACAAGCATCACAATACACTTCGAATGACTTTTGCAAATCCGGCGAAGTCAATATTGGTCCCGTAGTCAATTTCTCTTTCAGTGTCTGAAAGGCAGTCAATTCTGTGGGTCACCACGAGAAAGGGACTCCTTTCTATGTCAGAATGTGCAAAGGGGAAGCTACCTCTGTAAACTTTCGAATGAATCGCCGGTAGTAAGAACATAAGCCCAATAAGATTCTAACTTCATAAACATTCTTCAAATCGGGCCAATCACGTATAGCCTCAATCTTGGCCGGGTCCATCTGTACTCCTACTAAGCTAAGACGATGTGTCCCAAAAAGTGTATCTCCAACAAGAAAATTTCACTCTTTTTGGCATTGATAACTAACTTGTGATCTCCCAATGCCTGAAAGACCTGAAGCAGATGGTGTCTATGTCCTGCCTCATCCTTGGAGAAGACTATAATGTCATCAAAGAAAGTGCCGACAAACGATCTGTACTCTTTGAAAATCCTATCCATCATTCGGTTAAAAGTCGTTGGAGCATTGGTAAGGCCAAAAGGCATCACCAAAAATTCATATAAACCGAAGCTCGTCCGAAAGGCTGTCTTGTAGACATCTCCCGGTGCAATTCTGACTGATGATATCCGCTTTTCAAATCAATCCTACTAAAACAGGAGGATCCCTATAGTCGGTCGGTCAAGAATATCATCGATCCTTGGAATTGAAAATTTGTTCTTGATGGTGACTTTATTGAGAGCTCTATAATCAATGCACATTCTCCGAGATCCGTCTTTCTTTAAAACCAACAACACCAAAGAGCAGTAGAGTGAAGTACTCAGCTGGATAAGACCCTTTTCCAAAAGTTCTTTCACTTGGTTCATAATGGCTTCATTCTAGGCTCGGCTAACACGGTAAGGTGGCCGGTTCGGTGGTGTGCTTCCAGGTATCAAATCAATAGTATGATCCTCAAGACGAGATGGTGGCAGCTCGCCTCGTAGGCCCTCACAAAAACAATCGGCATGAGTGTAGAGAAAATCTTGGCGTTCTTTATCAAGTTCAGACATGTTTGTTCTGTATTCATCATTTAACTCTTTCAAGTAGATCGAGTAAACAAAGAGACTGGATTTCCTTGATTTGGAAATGGCCAAAGCCGATACAATAAGAACAGACTCGCCCTTCAGTTTTACATCAACTCGCCCTTCAGTTTTACATCAAGTACAATTTTTCGGCCCTTTTCATTTGTCAAAGTCGCTTTCTTTGCCCGATAATCGACCACGGCGTTGTTCCTATGGTACCAAGGGACTCCTAGGAGGACGTCACAACCTTCCAAGGGCATTATATAAAAGTCCTCGTGCCCCCAATACCCCTGACAATGCAACCGAAGTTTGCCAATGACAGGTGTAATGGCTATGTCCCGTCCGGATGCCGCTAGAACTACCTCTGTTGGTGGTCCCATCCGATCGGGTGTAATCTCGAGCCGCGCCGCCAATTCGTGGGTGAAATGAAGTTGGCCCTGGCTCCTCCATCGAAGAAAATCAGGCCTTCTTGATCTTTCACTTTGCCCCAAGCTCGGCAAAGTTTTGTACTTTCATCAATCATGCTTGGGAGTCCTACTTTCATCTTGCCTTTTCTGCCATGTTCCTTTGCTGCTCTCGAACTCTCTGGCTTGTCTTCATGTTGTTCTTGATGTGCCCTTTTGGGGCACTTTGTGGAGAGGTGCCCATGTTCCCCGCGACCAAAACACTTCCCTTCTTTGATGTAATTGGCCCTCTCTCGAAGAGTGAGCCGCCTCGTGTATCCTTGTCTTTCTTTTCCTAGAAACTCTTTCTCTTTCTACTTTCATTGTGAGAGGTCTGTTGGGTTCTCTGAGTCAAGATCTCATCAGTGGGGTAAGTCAAATTTTTCGAATGTATCGCAAAACCCCGTTTCACATGATCCATCACTTCTTGAATAGAATTTGACTATTGTTCCAGGCAGTAGTCTCGGATCTCTGTAGGGAGTCTGCAACAAAACCGCTCAATCTGTTCCTTAAAAGAGACCTTCTTAAATAAAGACGTTGGTAGAAAAGAGTTCCAAAATCTCTCACAATAAGCGTCCAAAGAATCTCCCTTGGTCATCCGAAGATGATTCCAAGCGGTTCGTATATCTTGTTCGTACTCTCGAGTCAGCCAAGAAGAAATAAAGAGCCTTTTGAATTTCAACCATTTAACTAGAGCTTCCTTCCTCAGAAGAAGAGTGGACCACCATGTTCGAGCATTTCCGTTGAAGAAAAATGTAGCCCTCCTAATCTTGGAGTGCTCTGAGTAATGCCCTCCAGAGAAGGCTATGTCAAACTGCTGAATGAAGGCCAAAGCCCTCAGAGCATCTCGGAACCCAGAAAAGGATTCAAATTTAATCGATTGTCTACCTTCTTTGAATTCTTTTACTTTCTTGCTTTTACCTTCGAGAAAGTCATATTGGTTGGCTCTATAAAAATGGTTCTTCTTTGCATAAAACATGTGTCATCGGAGTCCAAACTGTCAGAGGATGACTCCACTGTAGTACTGTCAGAAACTTGGTGAAATCTGGGTTTCTTTGCCTTTTCCTTTCCCTTTTCAAAGCTTTGCTTTTTGCTTCGCTTTTTGCCTTTTCTGTCCTCCTTGCTCAAGTCAGAAGAGCTAGAAGAACTGTCAGAAGAAGAAGAAGAAGAACTGGGTAGTCCTTCAAATCGTACACGCTTCTTCTCCTTTCTTGCCGATGCAAAAGAAGATTGACGACCCAAATAACCACGGAAGTCAGTTCCCTTCTTGTGCTTTTTCTCTTGCTTTTTGGATTGGTTGTTTGCGTCCAAAAGCAGACTCATCTGTGTCTGAACCATCTCTCTTTCTCCCCTACGTACAGTATGTTATGCCCCACTAGTGGGTTTCTCATTTGACCTATGTACAGCTGTGGGGAAATATGCTTTCATGCTGAGGCAAGAGCCTCTTTGCACAGGAACCGGTGTAGCTAGCTGCTGCACCAAAGTAGGTCCACGAGAGGGTGATAACCTCTCGATTGCGCAGTAAATTCAGCACTGTTTGCTTGCTGTTTTTACTCTGTTTTGAGACTGTTTTGCTTCCAGAATCAAGGGGCACCAAGGCCAAGGTGCAGGGAACAGTGTAGGGACAGTCGTGTGCCCAAATCAGGTCAAAAACAGGGCTGAACCAGAAATTACAGCGACCTGCAATTTACTGTTTTGTGCTCCCGATTGAGGGAATGTGTCCGTGGAACAGAGGGCCTACCTTAGAAACTGATTCGGATTGATCTCGGTACCGTTATGCTGCCGAAATTCTGCCGAATCTGGAGCGTACTAGCTGGATGCAGGTGTTATCTTCCAAGGACTCTCTTTTTGTAATTCCCGCTCTCTAAATTAAAGAAATACCGAAAGGGGCGCCAGTCTTTGGGGCCTACAAGGTGTCGGTCTCGTGTGCGCAGTGACATTCTAGTCGCTGGACGCAACTGTGTTCTCTTCCCTTCTCAGTGCTCTGTGTAAAGTTAACAGGTAATTGAAATAGTACCGCCCTCTACGTTGTATAGGCCGGTTATATGGTTCCATCGACGGGATAGTCACTTTTTCTTCAAAAAGTGCAGCGTGGATTGTTGTGGGTGAAAGCAACACAGAGCTTGTCGATATGGCAGAGAAGAGAGACCAAGTACCTGAAGAGGGATCTTCCTCACATGGCATAGAGAAAATTCCTTCAACTCTTCAAGAAGAGGACAGGTTGTTTAGAACTCAACTGCGTTGTTGCATGGACATGTTTTAGCAGTTGGCTAACAACCCAAGGATGAAGGAATTCTTACAGGCTCCGACACAGGGTTTTCAACCTCCTACACAGGGCATGACTGAGCCGTTGCAGGAAAAGGAGATTTCCAATGCGCAGAGGACTCATGATGCTCGAGGGAAAGCCCATGTGGTTGAGCAACTAGCGGTGTCCAATGATCCAAAGCAACTTGCTTTAGCTGGACAGGAACCGTTAGTGAATGGTCAAGGGAGTAATGAACACGCTATGTGTCAGACCCTTCCATTACCTAATACTTATCCTGGTTATTTTGGAGGTGGTTCAGTGTTTCAAGCTATGGCTGGACCTTCCACAGGTTATATGCCAGGGAATGTGTTCGGGACAATGCAAACAGGCATGGGTAACCCTATGTACGCGAACATGGGTGTCCAACCAGGTTTTCAGAGTACCTATGGCCAGTTTCGAGTGCCTGGAACACAATTTGGTATGGCTGGTTTTTCGCAGCCATACATACAAAATGCAGATATGACAGGGAAAACAGTTGATGCGAGTGCTCGAATGAACACTCATGGAGCACCACTGTTACACGCACCTGTTTATGATAATGTGGCTCCTTTGAGTCAGCCTAAGGATTACAAGGAAGGTGGGCAGGGAGTGAAGTTTGAAACTTTCAGAGGAACTGAGGACCAATTAAAGGCTTTGACCTTCATACAGCAATTCGATGCAGCTTGTGCTGGAGGCAACTTCACGGAATCTTCAAAGATACGAAAGGCTGCCACTTTCTTGAAAGGGAATGCGCTTCAATGGTGGACCGCATTGCTGAACCAAGGTCAAGCCCAACAACGTGGGTCCAATTCAAACAACTTTTTGCGCCTGCATGGTTGACAAACACCTTTGAAGTGGATGTGATGACGGAATGGCACGAGTTGAATGCTAAACAGTGTGCGGATCTGGAAGAGTACAATAAACGGTTTTGGGCCGCACTGTTGCCAGTCACCTCTCACGAGTCACAGGTTTGTGCCTTTGTCAGAACAAATTGAGAAGTACTGTTGCGGATTGCCCAAGAAAATCAGGGACTACTGTACAAAGACTACTGTCATGAATATGTTTCAATTGATAGAGAATGCAAGAGTGGCCAACAATCTGTCGAAGGGAGATTCCGATGGATTTAATAGCCACAAGAAAGGGGCCCAGGGCAAACAGTTTTCAGCCAAGGGCAATGTTGCAGCAAAGCCTTCTGAGTCTCCTGCAAAGAAGCCCTCCACTGAAGAAGCTGATACGTCCAAAAGCAGTCTAAATCTTCTTCGGAACAAGGACAAGGACAAAAAAGGCATTTTTCTGGCAAAACTTTTCAAGAAAGGAAAGCTCTTAGGGAGGCCAAGAAATGCTACATTTGTGAACAGGAAGGACACTTTGCAAATGAGTGCCCATAGAAGAAGTCACAGGATAAGGATGACAAGTCAGACCATAAAGGGAAGAAGCCAAAGCCGAGTGCAGGACTTGTTCCAGATTTGGTTGGAGATCAGCCAAACACAGATGCCACGGAGCTGTGCAAAGCTTGGGGCAAAGTTAGAGACCAGACAGTGCTGGTTTTCTTTGATCCAGGAGCCCGTGCAAATTTCATATCACCAGAATTGGCATCAAAGTTGGGCATTCGTGCAGAGGAGATGGGTATGACAGGCGAAGCAGGTTTGGCATGCCCAGGACATTCAGAGCCTGTTACTCCCATTCTGGGAAAGCTTCGTCTGCACATTCAGAGCTATGTGGATGCGGAAGAATTTCATATTATGCCGCTTGAGGGCTGTGATGTGTTATTGGGTATCCCATGGTGTTACAGGTTGCATGCTATGGTGGATACTTGCAACAAAAAGATTACCCTTGTACATAGAGGAAAGACTCATGTCCTTGATGTAAAGCTTAAAGGCGAGTGTGTTCCAGTTGTTTCTGCTTCTGCTATTTCATCTATAATAAAGAATCATCTTTCTGCGTACTTGATCTTTGCAAAAGAAGTACCTCAAGTTGTATCTAACTTGTCTACCTTAGATAAAGACAGGTCAACTTTTTTGAGTGGTTTCAGTGATTGTTTTTCGGACTCTTTGCTAGGGGAGTTACCTCCTGAGAGACCTGAGGATCATACTATAGATCTTGTGCCACGTTCTAGTCCACCGAATAGACCACCATACAGGGTTAGTGCAGCCAAGCAGAAAGAGATTATGGGTCAGGTCAACGAGCTTTTAGAGAAGGGGCTGATTCAGCCCAGTTCATCCCCTTTTTGTTCGCCTGTACTCTTAGTGCAGAAGAAGGATGGTTCATGGCGCATGTGCATTGACTATCGCGCCTTGAATAAGAATACCATCAAGAACACGTTCCCCATACCGAGGATAGATGACATTCTTGATCGGCTTGAGGGAGCGTCATTGTTTACAAAAATAGACCTAAAGAGCAAGTATCATCAGATACGCATTAGACCAGAAGATGTCCATAAGACTGCGTTCAGGACAACATTTGGTCTCTATGAGTTTCTTGTCATGCCATTTGGTCTCACAAATGCTCCTGCCACATTTAATAGAATGATGGACAGAATTTTTAGACCACATAGAAACTTCGTGGGTACCTTCTTTGATGACATGATTGTCTCCTCAAAGTCTGAAGAGGAGCATAGGGATCACTTGACCGCAGTTTTCAATGAGCTACGCAAGAATAGGCTACTTATTAATGCGAAGAAAAGTGAGTTCTTTTTGCAAGAGATTCACTTCCTTGGGCACATTGTTTCAAAGGATGGGGTACGCATGGATTGTTAAGTATGGAGCCTGATTTACCCTTGTAATTTTCTGTGGTAAAAGCGCACATTTGTAAGGCCCCCATTATGAGGAGAAGCCATTGTGCGTGAAGGAAAATCACTCACCGAAAACCAAAATTTTCACGGACAAGAATCAGGGAATATTCTTTTTCGCCGGAATATTATGGCCGGACGACGGCCGGAAAGTGGTCGGAAAACAACCGGTCGGTTGGCCGGTGGCCGGTAGTCAATGGCCGATGGCCGGTGGTCGGAAGTCAAT
The DNA here is from genome assembly GCF_014529385.1 of Adiantum capillus-veneris. Classification (NCBI taxonomy): domain Eukaryota; kingdom Viridiplantae; phylum Streptophyta; class Polypodiopsida; order Polypodiales; family Pteridaceae; genus Adiantum; species Adiantum capillus-veneris. The sequence continues at coordinate 154,630,026 of NC_140943.1, forward strand.
GACCGGTGGCCGCTGGTCGGAAGTCAATGGCCGATGGCCGGTGGCCGAATTCAAAAGCGGACTTGTCTTCTCAAGGGCGGCCACACATGGGCGGATTGGAGGGTCCGATTTGGACTAATTCGCACAAGGGCGGCTACACATGGCTGTCTCTCATAAGAGAGGGCAACCCTTTTGGCCTATAAAAGGAGGCCATTTCTACACACATTTCATAGTGTGAAGTTGATGCAACAAGGTGAGTGCGAGGTGGTGAGAGTGAAGCAAGGCGGGAGCTCCATTAAGGGTATAATCCCTTTATAACCTACTTCTTGTTTTGAAGTACTAAAGCCATTGAGTGGCTGCTTTCCCATGGACGTAGCCCACATTGGGTGAACCACGTATATCGTGTGTACACTCTCTCTCTCTCTCTCTCTACTCTATAATCTCGTGTATATAAATCTGTCTCTCTCCATTAAGTAATCTACTCAATTATCTATTTAGCTACATCTTATTTCCTAACAACTGGTATCAGAGCAAGGTTTGCTCGTAGCTAAATTATCTCAAGGAAAGGATTCCTTGAATTGAGTGGGAGTTATGACGGAGGAAGGGAAGCTCAAGATTGAGAAGTTCAACGGCAAAAACTACCAACATTGGAAGATGCAGATTGAAGACTATCTCTACCAGAAGGACCTCTATTTGCCACTAGGCGGTCTTGCGAAGAAGCCCGCAACAATGGCAGATGAAGCATGGATTGTCCTTGATCGAAAGGCACTGGAAACAATCCGGTTAAGCTTGACGTCAACGGTGGCCTTCAATGTTTCGGAGATGAAGACCACGGAGGACTTGATGAAGTCACTTGACGACTTCTACGAGAAACCATCGGCATCCAATAAGGTATTTCTTATGAAGCGCTTGTTCAATCTAAAGATAGCAGAGAATGGTTCAGTTGCAGAACACCTAAATGACTTTAACACAAACATAAGTCAACTTCGATCAGTGAAAATCGATTTCGATGACGAAGTGCGAGCTCTCCTTATACTATCATCTCTACCGAATAGTTGGAACAGCCTTGTGATGGTTGTAAGTAATTCTATCTCTGGCACAAATACTCTTAAGTTTGATGATGTCGTGGGTGTTCTCCTAAGCGAGGAAATGCGAAGGAGAAGCAAAGGAGAATCATCAAGTGCTGCACTATCAGTGGAAACAAGAGGAAGGCTTAAGGAGAGGTTCAAAAACCAAAAGGGTCGTGATCGCTCAAGACGGAGCAAGTCACACACAAAGTCAGTTCTTGAATGTTGGAACACCACACAAGCAACATTTCCAAGACTACACCAAAGGTAATTTTGGGTATGTATACTTGGGACATGATGAAGCTTGTGAGATTGTCGACAAAGGTACAGTTTCTGTCAAAACTGCTAACGGAAATGAATGGAAGCTTAAAGATGTTAGGCATGTTCCTTCTCTTCGCAAAAATTTGATCTCTACAGGACAATTGGACGATGAAGGTCACAACATTGCATTCGGAAACAAACGGTGGAAGATCTCAAACGGATCTTTGGTGGTTGCCAAGGGTGAAAAAGTCGGTACACTTTACTTGTGTACTGTTAGCACGCAACCTTCAGCTTGTGCAACAACTACAGAAGTTGACAGTGCGGTGTGGCACTACCGACTTGGGCATATGAGTGCCAAAGGAATGCAAATCCTTCAAACAAAGAAGCTTCTACCAGGTTTGAAAGAAGTGGACTTAGAGTTCTGTGAAGATTGTGTTTATGGTAAACAAAAGAGGGTAAAATTTCAAAAATCAGGAAATGAAAGAAAAAATAAAAAACTTGAGTTGGTTCATTCTGATGTTTGGGGTCCTGCAAGTACACCATCACTTGGTGGCTCATTGTACTATGTAACATTCATAGACGATGCGACTAGAAAAACATGGGTTTATGTCATGAAGAATAAATCCGATGTATTTTCCATATTTCAAAGGTGGAAAGCCTTTGTGGAGAATGAAACAGGTACCAAAGTTAAATGCTTCAGATCCGACAACGGAGGCGAATATTCCAGCCAAGCTTTTGAAAGCTTTTGTGCTAGCAATGGCATTCGGAGGCAAAGGACAACCCCAAGGACACCTCAACAAAATGGGATTTCGGAAAGGATGAACAGGACAATCATGGAACGAGCACGAAGCATGTGGCTACATGCAGGCCTACCGCTTGAGCTTTGGGCGGAAGCTGTAAGTACGTCTGTGTACTTAATCAATCGGTCACCCTCAACGGCATTGGATGGGGGAGTTCCAGAAGAGGCATGGACAGGTAAACCGGTGAATTATGCATTTCTCAAAGTGTTTGGGTGTGAGGCTTTCATGCACATAGATAGAAGCCTAAGATAAAAGTTAGATACAAAGTCCAAAAAGTGTTTCTTCATTGGCTATGGAGAAGGAGACTTTGGGTATCGCCTATGGAATCCTGAAGATGGTAAAATCTTAAGGAGTAGGGATGTAATTTTTAACGAACAAAATATGTACAAAGATTATTTGGAAAGAAAACAAACAAAAGAAACAGGTGATCAATACATGGAGCTTGAGGACGGTGAAGACTCAAGGACTGCAAACGGTGACAATGTGCAACAACGTCAACCAAATGAGGAGCCTCAACCTATTCCCCGAAGATCTACAAGAGCAAGTAGACCTCCAGAAAGGTTTGTTCCTTCCTTCAACCATCTCTTGATCTCAGATTCTGGAGAGCCGGAATCATATGAAGAAGCTATGCAACATGAATCCAAAGAAGAATGGACGAAGAGCATGCAAGTGGAGATGGACTCACTACATCGCAACCAAACATGGGAGTTGGTTGAGTTGCCTAAAGGTAAGCGGGCACTTCAAAACAAATGGGTGTACAAGCTAAAGGAAGAAGAAGGTGGGAAGAAAAGGTACAAGTCTAGGCTTGTGGTAAAAGGTTTTTCTCAAAAGAAAGGTATTGACTTCAATGAAATATTTTCTCCTGTTGTAAAAATGAACTCAATTAGGCTTGTCTTAAGCCTTGTGGCTGCTCATGATCTAAATCTCGAGCAAATGGATGTAAATACGGCATTCCCTCACGGTGACTTAGAGGAGGAAATCTACATGCTTCAACCAAAGGGGTATGAAGTAAAAGGTAAGGAGAAAATGGTTTGCAGATTAAAGAAGAGCTTGTATGGTTTAAAGCAAGCATCAAGACAATGGTACTTGAAGTTTGATCGATGGATGTTGGATCATGGATTCACAAGATGCAACTCGGATCACTGCGTCTACACGGAGAATTTGGGAGATGGAAAATTCATCATCCTAATGTTGTATGTTGATGACATGTTGATTGCAAGTGCTAACATGCAGGACATCAAAGACCTAAAAGAGGAGCTGTCCAAATCTTTTTCAATGAAAGATTTAGGTGCTGCAAAGAGGATACTTGGTATGAAAATATCAAGGGACAGGACGAAGAAGACAATAAAGCTATCTCAAGAAGGTACTAGAAAGGTTTGCAATGCAAAATGCAAAACCAGTTTCTACACCTTTGGCTGGTCATTTTAAACTAACGAAGGATATGTGTCCAAAGACACAAGAGGAGATAGCCTATATGTCTAAAGTTCCATATGCTGCAGCGGTAGGTTCTCTAATGTATGCTATGGTCTGGACAAGGCCAAACATTGCACATGCAGTGGGAGTTGTGAGTAGGTTCATGGACAACCCAGGTAAAGAGCATTGGCAAGCTGTGAAGTGGATACTTAGGTATCTAAAAGGGACAACAACAAATGCTTTGTATTTTGGAGGAACTGATATTTTTCTAGAAGGGTATGCTGATGCAGATATGGCAGGTGACAAAGATACTCGAAGGAGCACTACTGGCTATGTGTTCACGGTTGGAGGCACAGCAGTAAGCTGGGCTTCAAAGCTGTAGAAAGTGGTTTCACTTTCTACCATGGAAGCAGAGTATGTAGCAATGACGAAGGCAAGCAAAGAAATTCTGTGGCTTCACAGATTCTTAGAAGAGCTTGGATTCAAACAAGACAATTGTGTCTTGTACAGTGATAGCCAAAGCGCTATCCATCTTGCGAAGAACTCAGCCTTTCATTCAAGGACAAAGCACATTGAGGTGAGATATCACTTCATACGCACTCTTTTGGAAGAGGGACAACTAAAGCTAGGAAAGGTGCATACAAGTGAAAATCCTGCAGACATGTTTACAAAGGTGGTCAACAAGGAGAAGTTGAGCTTTTGCTCATCTTCAATCGGCATTCAAGGATAAGAAGCCAGAATGGAAAGCAGTCACAGGTTTGGTTTGGAGATCAGTCTCCAAGTGGGAGATTGTTAAGTATGGAGCCTGATTTACCCTTGTAATTTTCTGTGGTAAAAGCACACATTTGTAAGGCCCCCATTATGAGGAGAAGCCATTGTGCGTGAAGGAAAATCACTCACCGAAAACCAAAATTTTCACGGACAAAATCAGGGAATATTCTTTTTCGCCGGAATATTATGGCCGGACGACGACCGGAAAGTGGTCGGAAAACAACCAGTCGGTTGGCCAATGGCCGGTAGTCAATGGCCGATGGCCGGTGATCGGAAGTCAATGGCCGGTGGCCGGTGGTCGGAAGTCAATGGCCGGTGGCCGGTGGCCGAATTCAAAAGCGGACTTGTCTTCTCAAGGGCGGCCACACATGGGCGGATTGGAGGGTCCGATTTAGACTTATTCGCACAAGGGCGGCTACACATGGCTGTCTCTCATAAGAGAGGGCAGCCCTTTTGGCCTATAAAAGGAGGCCATTTCTACACACATTTCATAGTGTGAAGTTGATGCAACAAGGTGAGTGTGAGGTGGTGAGAGTGAAGCAAGGCGGGAGCTCCATTAAGGGTATAATCCCTTTGTAACCTACTTCTTGTTTTGAAGTACTAAAGCCATTGAGTGGCTGCTTTCCCGTGGACGTAGCCCACATTGGGTAAACCACGTATATCGTGTGTACACTCTCTCTCTCTCTCTCTACTCTGTAATCTCGTGTATATAAATCTGTCTCTCCCCATTAAGTAATCTACTCAATTATCTATTTAGCTACGTCTTATTTCCTAACATGGATCCCGCTAAAGTGGAAGCAATTAGGTCATGGCCAGACTTGAAGTCCGTACATGACATTCGAAGCTTTCTAGGCTTATGTTCCTATTACGGGAGGTTCATCCGAAATTTTGTTGAGATTGCTTCTCCACTCCATGCACTGCAAGGAAAAGGAGTTACTTTCAAGTGGACAGCCAAGGAAATTTTAGCGTTCAAACACTTGAAAGAGAAGCTGACTTCAGATCCGGTAATTATTTTGCCAGATCTTTCTAAACCTTTTGTGGTTCAATGTGATGCGTGTGGCCATAGTCTTGGTGCAGTTCTAATGCAGAATGGCCGAGTAGTCGCATATGAGAGCAGAATTCTTTTGAAGACTGAAAGAAACTTGCAAGTCTATGAGAAAGAATTGCTGGCAGTAATTCATGCTCTCACTAGTTGGAAACACTATCTGTTAGGGGCTGATTTTGTTGTCCAAACGGATCATCAAACCTTGCGATATTTTCTCACACAGACGAAGTTGTCTGAGAAGCACATGTGATGGGCAAACATCTTGTCAATGTTCCATTTTCAGATTGTGCATGTGCAAGGGAAAAAGAACGTGGTGGCTGATGCATTGTCACGAAAGCCCCAAATTTCAGCAGTGTCAATTCCGTACCATTGTGAACTAGACGAAATGAAGACACAATATGTTGAAGATTCAGATTTTGCAAGGATCTATGACCAGCTTGTTGATGGGCAACATCATGAGCACTATATGCTTAAGAATGACTTTCTCATGATGCATGGAAAGTTATGCGTTACTAAACAGTTACGGCCAAAGATTTTGATGAAAAGTCATGCTCCACCTTATGCTGGGCATCGTGGAATTGATGCGACAGTGAAAGGGGTTGAGGCATTCTTCTATTGGCCAGCTTTGCGTCAAGATATTGACACATTTGTAAGATCATGCTTAGTATAACCAAAAAGTCAAATTTGACAGACAAAAGCAACCAGGATTGTTGCAGCCATTGCCGATCCTTGATAGGCCATGGGAAAGTATAGCAATGGACTTTATCTTTGATCTTCCAAGGACGCAAACAAGAAATGATGGGATTTGGACTATCATTTGTAGGTTCAGTAAGCAGGCCCATTTCATTCCTGTTAAGAAGAAGATACAGCCAGGACACATGGTCAAGATATTCATGAGCAATATCTTTAAATATCATGGGATGCCTTAGTCAATTGTCAGTGATAGGGATCCACGTATGACGAGTCTTTTCTGGAAGGCATTGTTTGAGAACATGGGCACTACGCTCAAGTTCTCTTCTTCGTTTCATCCGCAAACTGATGGACAGTCAGAAGAGGCAAACTCTACTGTCTTGGATCTGCTCAAATGTTATGTCTCAGAGCACAAGGCAACTTGGGAACACCATCTCCCATTGGTTGAATATGCTTACAATAACAATGTGCATACGTCAACAGGTAAGGCACCATTTGAGATAGTGGAAGGAGGAAAGAAAGTCCCGCCCATTTTGCAAACTAAGGACAAGATATTTGAGGCAGACAAGTATGTGCAAGATATGGATGAAACATACAGGAAGATAAAGATTGCTCTTGAGAAGAATCAGGCTAAGCAAAAGAAAGCTGCTGATCGTCACCGTCGTGAACTTGTATTTTCACTTGGTGATTGGGTACTTTTGCGCTTTGAAAAGGCCAGGTTAAGGAAAAGGAAAGGCAAGGAACGCTTGTTTCCTAAGCTCAGTATGCGATATTATGGTCCTTTTCAGATTTCAGAAAAGATCAGCGATGTAGCTTACAGGTTAAAGCTACCAGAAGGCTGGAAAATACATAATGCTTTTCATGTCAGCCTTCTAAGGCCCTTTGTTGGTGATGTGCCAGAGAATATGCTTGATGAGGAACAACACGAAGTGGAAGAATTGGATGAAATCCTTGTTCCTGAACACATATTGGCACATAAAGAAAGAAAGGTTAGATGAAATCCTTGTTCCTGAACACATATTGGCACATAAAGAAAGAAAGGTTAGAGGAAAAGTTGCAAGACGCTATTTGGTGAAGTTCAAGAACTATCCATCGTTAGATGCCAAATGGATGGAAGACTCTGAATTGGTTGATTCACCTCAGCTATTGCAATTGTATCTTGAAGCCTTTCAGATGGAACCCACAGTGACTTGATGCAGCCTTTTTGGAGCAAGGCAAGAGCATGGTTCATGATGCTCAAGAGAGTAGTTAAGCAATTGTATCTACTCTTTCCATACAGAATTTACCTAGAGAAGTTTGTGCTCAAGAGTACACTAGAAGACTTCTATGCTTGATATATGTGTCGTAGCCAGGTTGGTGGGATTGTTTAATCGTCCAACGCTACATTTCCGGAAGCATGTATATCTTGGATTCCCATCATAGAATATATGTGATATCAGGAGATATCCGCATGTATTATTGGCATGCAAGCGAGGTCGCTTGCAGTATTTCAAGGGTGGGGTGTGTCACAAGGAGGTGTATTTTTCCTGTTGCCTTCCGTAAATAAGTATTAGATATATTTATTTTATTTTTACTTGTTTGTCCCGGAACCCTTGAAAAGGTGCAAGTGGACATTGCATGGCTAGTGTGAAACGGCTGCAGCCAAATGGGTTTCTCACATCGGGGATCTAGGTCGGTCAGACAGGGCCTGCCCGGGCCAGTTAGCACTGAATTCTGATGAGTATGGAAGCTCGTGTGCGCCAAACTGGAATTTGGGCCACTCGTCAAGTCACTGCAACTTTATAAGTTGAAAGGGGCCAGTAAATTAACCCACATTGTAGATGTTGGTCAAATGGTAGTCTTCAATGATGGTCAAGAGACCGATAGGGACGCCATGGAAGCATCTCCTAAAATTTAGGGAACTGCTATTTTTGACCGGAAAATGTGTTCGCGTCATTAGCTCTAGAATGACAAGGGGAACATTTTATTGCTCTGCTGCCAAGTCAACTGACGCACCAGTTGAGATATTTTTAGTAGGGAAAGCCCAAACTCGAAAACTGGGCGACGTGTCAGCTTGTGAGCAATTCTGCCACTCTGGGAGGCAAAAACGAGCTGCATATCAACAAAGGGGGCGCCATTTTCAGCCTCAGGTGGATTGTAGTAGGTACAGAAGCTATGGAATGCTTACCTTGCCCTCTATGCACAGTATGGTGACGGGAGTGATGCCCCGCACGCTACATACTACTCTCTTTCTCCCCTACGTACAGTATGTTATGCCCCACTAGTGGGTTTCTCATTTGACCTATGTACAGCTGTGGGGAAATATGCTTTCATGCCAAGGCAAGAGCCTCTTTGCACAGGAACCGGTGTAGCTAGCTGCTACACCAAAGCAGGTCCATGAGAGGGTGATAACCTCTCGATTGCGCAGTAAATTCAGCACTGTTTGCTTGCTGTTTTTACTCTGTTTTGAGACTGTTTTGTGCCCGGGATGCTTCCAGAATCAAGGGGCACCAAGCCCAAGGTGCAAGGAGCAGTGTAGGGACAGTCATGTGCCCAAATCAGGTCAAAAACAGGGCTGAACCAGAAATTACAGCGACCTGCAATTTACTGTTTTGTGCTCCCGATTGAGGGAATATGTCCGTGGAACAGAGGGCCTACCTTAGAAACTGATTCGGATTGATCTCGGTACCGTTATGCTGCCGAAATTATGCCGAATCTAGAGCGTACTAGCTGGATGCAGGTGTTATCTTCCAAGGACTCTCTTTTTGTAATTCACGCTCTCTAAATTAAAGAAATACCGAAAGGGGCGCCAGTCTTTGGGGCCTACAGGGTGTCGGTCTCGTGTGCGCAGTGACATTCTAGTCGCTGGACGCAACTGTGTTCTCTTCCCTTCTCAGTGCTATGTGTAAAGTTAATAGGTAATTGAAATAGAACCGCCCTCTACGTTGTATAGGCCGGTTATATTTGACCCCCTCTTTGCAATACATTATGTTGACAGATAAGGGAGAGCCTCTTACGTATAAAGAGGCCATGTCATGTGATTCTAAGAGCAAATGGGAGCTAGCTATGCAGGAAGAAATCAAGGCACTACATGCCAATGATACTTCGGATTTGGTTATGTTACTCAAAGGTAGGAAAGCCATTCCTAACAAGTGGGTGTACAAAATCAAAACTGTCAATGGGAAACCCAAGTACAAAGCTAAGCTTGTTGCCAAAGGATCTTACCTAGGAATGGAATAAAGTCACTAGTTTCTCCATGAGATTTTAGGGATATTGAGAAGCTGACGGTATTCTGTTGAATGGCTTTATGAAAAGATGTACATTGAACTGGGAATTCCTATATATATACCTTCGTAAGTTCAGAATAGTCTGAACTCACGAATTATAAGAGGATCCAAACTGACTAAAACTTGAAACAAGTACTCAACTTTAAACTAACAAGGATAAGACATCTCAAAGACTTAATCCCAGAAATCAAACTCCACACAACAACTTCTAAAGGAGCACATTCTTAAGTCCTAATGTTAGCTAAATATTAGAAATGAATACTATAAACCTACAAAGAAGAGGCTGAAAATAACCAAAGAAGTACGAAGATCCAAACTTGATAATATGTGACCTCAACTTTGCTGCTTGTCCAAACAGGAAGAATAAGATTATCACCTTTATCGTGCATAGCTTGGACAACAACTATGACATCCCTACTCACGTCGTCAGTGCTCTCTCATATGTGTGTATTGGTTGAGTACATGTTGAAAAAGATGAAATAATTGCAGCATTTTATCTCTTTCACCGGATGGGTGATATGCATGTGATAGTAACTAGATTTAGTGGATCAAGTGAAAGATCGGCGCGGTCTAGGTGTGATTGTTAAATAAGTTACAATGATCATGATTCTCGTCTAAGATCTCGACGGGGATATTGATGTGAATGTTCGATGGTTGTCATCTTTGTTAAAGAGTTGGATGTGTGCAGTCTAGTGCACAGGTACATAGAGTCAATGTCTATTGAGCTAGTTTTTGTCCTTTGTCTGTTTTGGAGGCGATCATTGTTCTTTCAAGAGGGAGTGTATCCCACGAGTTAGTGACATGGCAAGGCCCTTAGGGGTTTAGGGCATTAAAAACCCTACTACTACTCAACGACTGAGGAGCCTAAAACCTTAAAGAGGAACTCCTGATGTGGCCAGAGGTACGGACACCCGCCAATCGCAAGAAGGACAAGCTAACGTGGCACAGAAAGGCCAAAAACACAGAAGTCTGATTACGGCGTCAACTTTTGATTCTAGAGCTTTTCATGTGAACTCCTTTTAGACCAAGGGCCTTTAAATATAGCCTTGGAGGGCTCACTTTGGCATTCCACTTGTAGAAGCACAGGGCACGCCTATTGTACCTTTGTGAAACAGTAAAGAAAAAAGTACTTCCTTTGGGGCCACAGCATCTGGGAGTGGACCTCCACCACTTTGTATGGACTCTCCTCTTTTCTCTCTGTCTATTTCAAGTTCTATAGTTCTAGATTCTCATGTGTGTTGCTATTGATTTCTCGCTTGGAGTGTCCAAGTCTGTTACGGTTGCCCTTCCGAGAGTGCATTTTAGCTTTCATCAACTTGCTGACTTCCAATTCAAGAGCTTCATCAAACTCTACCTGTGAATACATCTTCTACTTCTTTGCACCTAGCTTTGCCTTGGTCTTCATTGCTAACTTGGGCAAAGTGTGGACAGCCTTCTGCCATCTATAGTAAACCTCAGCAATTGGATGACTCTCAAATACTTCGCATAATTCGGGTCCTTGGAGCATTTGACAAGGTGCCTTGCACACACGTGTCAGCATGAAGCTATCGCTTCTACTCAGATCTGTTGAGATCCCCTTGCTGAAGGCTTTCCATGGTCCTCTCCTCATGCTTCAAAAGAAGGACCATCCTCGTTGGAACCTCTGTTGGTTCTCTTTAAGTGCCACAGAAGTCGATCAATTTTTTTGTAGGAGAAGAATCGTTATACCACTATAACAAGTTTGAGCACCCAAGCAAAAAATCGATAGAAACACACGAGCAGAGCAACAAATTGAATTGAAGAGAGAGAGAGAGAGAGAGAGGAGTCAACACAAAGCAACAAAGTTCCACTTTTAAATGCATTGGCCCCAAAGCCTGGTGCCTCTTTTGATATTTCTTTCTTTATTGATGATGACAAAGTACAACTACCGAGAGGACCTCCTCTGAGATCTACAAGTTGTAAACTTGCAGAGAGGGCCCCCAAGGCTCATCTATTAAGGCCCAAGGCCAAAAAGCATCAGATATGAAAAGTTGGCACAGACGGGTCAAATCTCTCTCTCTCTCTCTCTCTCTCTCTCTCTCTCTCTCTCTCTCTCTCTATATATATATATATATATATATATATATATATATATATATATATATATATATATATATATATATATATATATATATATATATATATATATATATATATACACACACCTAGATGAATCCAAGATAAGCCCAGATTCACCCTTGAAGGAAAGTGCAAGGTATAGACCCATGGTAGTTACCCACAAGACAATATAACCATCAGCTCCATCGTGCATAGTATTCACTAAATACCACGACATCATCACTAACGTCGTCAGTGCCCAATAGTGGATGTAGAACTAGGTACTAACATATGCTCCCAAACACAACACACATCACACGCACAGACACATGAGCATACATCAACACAAAGTTCAGCATACTGGGTTTCTGTTATGACTTCGGAGATCAAGGGCAGACTCAGCCATAATGAAGCCTAGCACTAAAAGAAGCATGAAATCGAAAAAATATCTATATATAGCTCTTTGCAAATCATCTTCTTAATCTAGCCAAGCAAAGTTCTCTCTTTTCATTATAATTGTTCCATTAAAGCATCCCCTTTAACTAGCAGTCAGCGCATATGTGCAAATGCCACTTCAACATCATGATTCCCCCCACAAATCACAGGTCACTCCAGTCAGGTTCGGGCTCTTGAGTTCTATTCCAGTCTGTGTGTGTATGTTGGGGGACAATACCACGTCCTATTTTTATGACATTCTCAATCTCTCAAATTGACTACATGTACATTTTTATTATGTCCGACAGTTGAAAAATTATCCTCACAATAACATGTGCATAGCAAGAGGAATCTCATCTCTAATTGAACTCCATGTAGATACAACACTCCCGAGAGCCTTATGAAGTCCTAGAGAAGTAGGTTATATAGTTGGTTGACAAAGAGAAAGGCCTTAAGAGGTCGATCCTATAGAATCGGATCCCTACTTCTATAGGGTAAAGGGGCCAATAAGGAACCACCCCCCAAAAGGAAGATGGCTCCACCCCCAAAAGAGAGACAAAAAAAAGGAATATGCTTGGAATCTTGCTTAGGTGTCCACATTTGATTTGCTAAAAAGTGTACTACTATTGGGACTTGAGTGTCTCTGTTTTCTAAAAAGCCCTCAGAATTACTCTTTTTCAAATAGAGTGCTGAGGCAAAATCAAAAAAATATCAATCTTGATATCATCTAATGCGTCTTTTCATGAGGAATTGAATGCACTCATCAAATTTCAAATCTGGCCGAATATGAAAAATCCCCCCCAAAAATACTATTTTTTTCTTACATGTTCTCATATTGGCCCCTTTACCCTACACCTACAAAACCTGAGGAGTCTCTACCTTTGTTGCTTTCTCCTCCTTTTCTTTGCTTCCCTCCTGCTAGAGCTCTCAGCATCTGACCTTCTAGAACTTGAGATACTTGTTCTTGCCTTTCTTGAAAACTGTCTCTTGTCTATACTTAGGATACTCAACTCACAGCGTGCATCCAGCTACCATATCTTCTGCTCTGCGCCAAACAAAACACTTCCTTGGGATAAAGATGACTCTCCCTTGAATGTCCCCTCCATGAATAGTAGGGAGAGAGATAACCCAAGGAGGTTTCTTCATGAGAAGGGTGAAGAATCAATCACAGAGTGGGCGGACGGTGCACCATCCTCACTCAATACATGCCACAGACTACTACCAATCTTCGAGATATCAATCTAGCTCTCTTTTTTTCTTTCTATAAAGGCAGGTGGGAAGTTGGGAACCACCAAATGGAGGAGACTATTGTCAACCTGTAGACGAGGCCCCCCTCAATGGAGAACCTATTTGTATGCCAAAAGGTTACATGGCTCTATCCCTCTTTTGAGAGAAAGAGGAAAATGGAACAAGCTAAGGTTAGAAGAGCAAGGACAGTGGAAAATGGTTAGTGCTTATAGTGGGGAAGGCATTCAAATCAACCGAAGGAACCAATGCCCTACTAATAGTACATTTGGTTACTTAGTCCCCACCATGCATATGGGTAAGAGGGGACAAGTTGACGCTCTTTCTATTTCTATTTTACTTAACGCTCTTTTTATTTTACTTAATAATTTTGCCTTTAGCACCCTAAAAGGAAATGTATGCCGCCCATTTTCATTTTTAATATCCACAACAACAAAAACAAAACAAATGGGAGTATTGGAGCATACCCAGAGTGATATCCGTACAGAAAGGCCCCGATGGACGCAATGCAGACATGAGGCAAGCAGGATCGCCATGGAAGTGAAGCTTCAGAAAAATTGGGTGTCTCAGGAATCTCAACTGTGAGCAAGAAAGGCGCTGGTACATCAGATGGAAGAAACATTGCATATACAAGAGCTGGAAGCTTACATGCAGCTGCAATCTGCGCGAGCTCCTTGTCCCCGTTAAGCAGCAAAGGAACGCGATGCTCCCCCATCGGTAAAGCCGGAAGCTAGCGTGATAACATTGACCTGTTTCTTAAGAGTAACCTTGTAGTTACAACTTCCATTGCACTTGCTTACGTAAAGGACTTCGTTGTCGGGCCATTTTCTGTAGGTACTCGGTACCCTTCATGTGTTTCAAGAGCTCCCCTCCCCCACCACTATTTCACACAAGTGGGATCGACAATGGTGAACACGGGATGGTGGCCTGGTTTACTTTTTAAGGCCGAGTTTACTTTTTCGAGATGGAGTGTTGGACAACCAAACCCACGCGAGAGTGTGCTCAGCACACCAGCCTGCCAACATGGAGGTCGTGAAGGAGTACGAGCGGAAGTGCGACGCGAGAGAGAATGCGAGAAGAAGAGCACGACGATATGGTGAACTCGCTCTATTGTAATGTGTAGAGCATAGTGAGTTCTTATTAGGTTTTTACAAAAGAATATGTGTACATACCTGGCGGCCCGCCCACTTACCTGGGCGACCACATTGGCCTTTATACCCCAACAACCTCCCACTTAAAGTCCAATGTGGTACTTTAAGTGTGAGAGAAGCTACTATACAAGCTAATATACAAGAGATGTAGAGAAGTGATGTACTACCCTACACCTAACTGCTTGCGAAAATGTGCAAAGCTCTCTGAGGGAAGTCCTTTTGTAAGTAGATCACCAGGATTTTTTGTGGTGTGAACTTTGACAAGCTGAAGTTGCTTATCCTCGAGCATTTCCATGATGAAATGATACTTCACATCCACATGCTTTGTCTTTGAGTGATAAACTGGATTGTGAGCCAATTGTATAGCACTTTGACTATCACAATATAACACAGGCATCTCTTCTTTGATTCCCAAATCTGTTACTAGTCAATTAAGCCAAATTGATTCTTTGCATGCCTCTAATGCTGCAACATATTCAGCCTCTGTAGTAGACTGAGTAACACAATCTTGTAATCTAGAACGCCATGATATTGCTCCACCAACCAATGTAAAGACATACCCTGACGTAGACCTTCGGTTGACTAAGTCACCTGCATATTCTGAGTCTGTAAACCCTTTACACTTAGCTCCTGACTCCCATAGCATATGTGCATACTCTTTGTAGCTTTCAGGTATCTCAATATTCCTTTCACTGCCTCCCAATGTTTCTTGCCTGGGTTTGACATGTATCGACTTACTACTCCCACTGCAAATGCAATGTCTGGGCGAGTAGCAATCATTGCATACATCAAACTACCCACTGCAGACGCATATGGAATCTTATCCATTTCAGCATGTTCTTCCTCAGACACGCGACAATCTTGTTTGCTAAGTTTCACATATGGTGGCAATGGAACACTCGATGCCTTTCCCTTCTCCATATTGAAACGTTGCAAAACCTTGTCAATATACTCTGTTTGAGATAACCAAATCAACTTCTTTGATCTGTCTCTCTCAATGCACCTACCAAGTATATGACTTGCCTCACCCATGTCTTTCATGTCAAACGATTTTGCCATCTTTGACTTCAAAGCTGAAATTTCTTCCAAGTGCTTGCCGACAATCAACATGTCATCCACATACAAAATAAGGATCAGCCAACTGCCATCCTTAGCCTTCTTTGTATATAGACAGTGATCGAACTCACTACGTTTGTAGCCTTCAGAAAGCATAAACTTGTGGAACTTATGGTACCATGCCCTCGCTGATTGTTTTAAGCCATAAAGACTCTTTAACAACTGGCATACCAAATCTTCCTTGCCTTTCTCAACAAACCCTTCTGGCTGCTGCATGTAAATTTCCACATCTAAATCACCATGCAAGAACGCTGTCTTGACATCCATTTGGTGCAACACCAAATCTAATATGGCAACCAATGCAAGAAATCATCTCAATGTAGTCATCTTGACCACCGGAGAGAAGACTTCATCAAAGTCAATGCCTTGTTCTTGCTTAAAGCCCTTGGCAACAAGCCTTGCTTTGTACTTTGGCTGACTATCATGAGCGGTGATCTTATACCTGTAAACCCATTTACAAGGTCGAGCCTTTTTGCCCTGTGGTAATTTAACTAGCTTCCATGTCTGGTTTTTATGCAGAGCTGTCATCTCTGACTGCATGGCCAATTGCCAATTCCCGGAGTCCTTCATTTGCACTGCTTCCTTGTAACATGAAGGCTCATTGCAATCAGTCAACATGACATAGTTCATAGATGGAACAAACCTATCAGGAGATCGCGTGATACGTCCAGATCTACGCACAATAGGTGGCTCAAGTTCAACCACAACCTGTGGTTCCAATCTATCCTGTCCTTGCTCCTCTTGAGCCCTGACATTTTGTCTTGCACGTGCAGGTCCATCTTCTTGGAAGACAACTCTTCTAATCTCCTCAACCCTCTCTGGTTTAGAATGATATTTGGCTTCATTAAAGTGAACATCATTGCTGCGGATAACCTTTCTGGATTCGGGATCCCAAAGTCTGTACCCCATCTCACCAGAATTACCATAGCCTAGAAAGATGCACTTTCTACTCTTTGGCTCAAGTTTGTTCCTAAATTCCTTTGGAACATGAGTATATGCCTCACAGCCAAAGACTTTGAGATGCTTGTATAAGGGCATTTTGCCTGACCATACCATCTTTGCCACCACTGAATCCTTCTGCAAAACCTTGCTAGGAGATCTATTTATAAGATGAACAGCTGTTGATACAGCTTCAGCCCAAAACCCATTTGGCAGTTGTGCATTAGACAACATACTTCTGACCTTCTCTTGTATGGTCCTATTCATCCTCTCAGCAACACCATTTTGAGGAGGATTGTAAGGAGCTGTAAGTTCACGTTTTATACCTTTTGACTCACAAAAGTCCTGAAAGGCCTTTGAAACATACTCTCCACCATTGTCAGTACGTAAGCATATAAGCTTCTCGCCACTTTGATTCTCCACAAGTGTCACAAACGTTTTGAAAACACTAAACGCTTCATCCTTGTGCTTGAGAAAGTAAACCCATACTTTCCTCGAGTAATCATCTATAAATGTCATAAAGTAAGAAGCTCCCCCTAGAGATAGGTTAGGCATAGGTCCACACAAATCACTATGAACAAGTGCCAATTGTGTATCTCTTCTACTACTTCTATGCTTATGTGGCTGCTGTGTTTGCTTACCATACAGACAATGTTCACAGAATTCAAAATCATTAAATGAAAAGCCAGGCAAATAACCAGAACGAGACAAGATTTCCATTCCCTTCTTGGACATATGTCGTAACCGGCTTTGCCACAAAGAAACGTTCGGCTACTCAGTTACATTGATTACATTTTTAGAGACATTTGATACATAAATCATGTAAAGTCCTCCAGACTTTACTCCATGTGCTACTGTCATAGAACCCTTGGATATCTTCCACATGTTCTCTCCAAAAGTGGTGACGTAGCCAGCATCATCAAGTAAACCTGTGCTGATCAAGCTCTTTGTAATTGCGGGAACATGTCTCACATTCTTCAGCGTGAAAGAAGAGCCATTCTGAAACTTCAATTGAACATCTCCAACACATAAGATCTCACATGTCTGCCCATTGCCTAGCCGAACATGATCTTTAGTGGTCACATAAGAGGTAAATCACTCTTTGTTTGGAGACACATGAAGTGATGCCCCTGAGTCTATAATCCAGTCACTCAGTGCATTTCCATCAGATGCTGTAAGAAGAGCTGAGTCCATTGTATTCTTCAAGAAGTAGATGTCTTCTGACACTAGACTGTCATCCTCTGCAACAATGTTTGTCACATTTATTTCTTGAATCTTCACTGAGGACTTGTTCTTCTCACCATGGTCTTCAGCTTTCCCTTTGCCTTTTTCTGCTTTCCATTCTCTGCAGTCTCTTTTCATGTGACCCTTCTTGCCACAATGGTAGCATTCTATGTCACTCTTACCTTTAGCACTGCGGGACTTGCTACGAGACTGATCCCTTTTTCCACATTTGTACTTTTCTTTGGTCCCTCCCCTGACAACTAAGGCTATTCCTTTGCCTTTGTCCATTGCCTTTCTATTGGTTTCTTCAGTAAGCAGAATGCCTTCTACACCTGCTATGGTCAAACCATCTGGAGGTGCAGAGTTACTCAAAGCTGTGCGAAAAGTGTCCCAACTTTCCGGCAATGTGATCAACAGGAACATAGCTCTAACAGGTTCATCAAACTTGACACCTTGAGCTGACAGTTGACTGTAGATGGTGTTGAATTCATTCAGATGATTGGACATAGGTGTCCCTTCTTTCATCTTCAAGTCAACAAGCTTCTTAAGCCAGTATACTTGTGAAGCTGCACTCTGCTTCTCATAAAGATCACTTAGCTTTGTCCATGCTTCATAAGCCGACATCTCGTCTGCTACATTGAAGCAAACGCTTTCTGCCAAAGTCAGCATAATGGTAGAAAGTGCCAATTCATCCATTTCGCTCCATTCATCTTCGTCCATATCTTCTTGTTTTATCTGCTTCTTTTGTACCAACACGTGCCAAATATGCTTCTTCCACAATGGGAAATTGGTTCCATCAAGCTTCTTGATATTGTAAAGAGCAGTGTCATGTGATCCAGCCATAGCTATGCTTCACAGTAGTTTACTTTTCTGCGAAAAATTCAGCAGAGTTTCCCCTGTAAACTGACCTCTGAACCAATATCAACCTGTCAAATGAACCAAGAAAGCTTCAGATTCTGCATAAATTTCGGCAGAGTCTCCTTTGTAAAATGGCTCTGGTGTACTCAAAACAAACCAAAAACACCTTAAAAAACCACTGTCTCTCTAACACTGTAAGCTATGGGTAAACTTGTCCTGCACCTGTACTGTCTCTCACTGTCCTGTCAACTGTCCTGTAAGCATAGACTGCGACAATGCCTCAACGGCAGTAAAGCAAAGATGCAATCCCAACTGTCTAACTCACAGTCAATACATCCTAGCTGCCTATCTAAGGGTGCTTGAGGGATCGCTCCAAGACCTATATCACCGAAATGATCTCAACATTCGAGAATCCCCCAACTCAATAAAACCTCACTCGACCCTCCACAAAGGCTGCAGTAAATTTGACAGTACATAGACTTCCCACAAAGTCATACATCCACAAATTTCCCACTATATGCTGTAACCGTTGCGGCGGTTGTTTGCTGCGTGACTCATAGCCAGCAAA
The DNA here is from genome assembly GCF_014529385.1 of Adiantum capillus-veneris. Taxonomy (NCBI): domain Eukaryota; kingdom Viridiplantae; phylum Streptophyta; class Polypodiopsida; order Polypodiales; family Pteridaceae; genus Adiantum; species Adiantum capillus-veneris. The sequence continues at coordinate 154,648,930 of NC_140943.1, forward strand.
CCCTCAACAGACATACATCATCTCTGACAATACATCCCATGTGGAAGTACCTGCAATGTCACGATGAAATCTGGAATATCAAGCAGCAAACACAAGCTACCTGATGAACGGGTGGATGTCGCCTACAGTCTTTGTGTAGGTGCGCCCGTGTCGTATGTGACACGCCTCCAAGAACTGTAAGCCGTTCTTCGTTGTGTAGATAGCCACAAATCAGCACTCTGGAAGTGCAGATATCCTCAGCACTTGCAGTCGTAGGCCGAAACCCCAAAATCGTAGAGTCGGATTTGCACCCGCCGAGACCACGTAGTCGAAAATGGCATACGCAGAACTTTGTCGAAGCCGAACGGTGGCCGAGGTGACCTCAGAATGAAATTCTGAGAACACTGAGGCCTTCGGGCTCACCCACAGGATTTGGGGCCGTGTCTTCGCCTGTCGAATCTCACTCCAATCTGAGCAGGTGACTCTGGCTACCTGCAAATGCTGCCCCGAGCCTCGATCTGAGCTCTGATACCAGTTGAAGGAGTACGAGCGGAAGTGCGACGCGAGAGAGAGTGCGAGAAGAAGAGCACGACGATATGGTGAACTCGCTCTACTGTAATGTGTAGAGCATAGTGAGTTCTTATTAGGTTTTTACAAAAGAATATGTGTACATACCTGGCGGCCTGCCCACTTACCTAGGCAACCACATTGGGCTTTACACCCCAACAGGTTGCAGGTTCAAGGCCTAGCTGGGGAATGAGGAATCAACATGGTCGACAATTTGTGGGTCGTCCATCCCCCTCGAAATCCATACAAATTCCCGCCCGTAGTCAATCCCATCCCTCAAGCTCCATGTGTTGCCCGTTGTGATATAGTGTTGTGGCTCCCATTGTTAAGGTGCTTATGAGGGCCCTCCATAAAATATCACTTTGGGGCCATACTTGCCTACTAGTCACCGATCTGTCTATCCTCCACACATGTGCGTATCCCACCCCCCCCAAAACGCATGCACATACACATTCACATAGTGGACGCAAAGAAAAAATCAACATTTCAACTTTAATGGAATGTTCATGTCAAAGACTAAGAAAAGTTTTTTTTAACAAAATAAGATTTTTGGCATGCTAAAGGCCTTAGTATCTATATGGGTGAAGGTCGTTCAATTCTACTAGTATGTGACCCGCGTGTTACCGCGGCTAGAAAATGCATGTCTTCTATTCTTACAACTACAAAGGTGAAAGATTATATAGATTCTATTTTTCTACATGTATACACTCTTTTGCGTTTCCAAAAAATGATTCACGTCATCTCTCTCTCTCTCTCTCTCTCTCTCTCTCTCTCTCTCTCTCTCTCTCTCCCCCCCCCCCCCAAAAGAAAACTTTAAATACTAAATACCTTCATATTTTGTAGGTTTCTTACGTTCTAATTTATAATTTAGAGGTAACATTTCAAAATTTGTAGGTGACGTTATACTTTCTTCTCAAGCTTTGCTCCCAAGTGAGTTCCAATGTTTATGGTGTTTGTTGTACACTGCACACAAAGAGAGAGAGAGAGAGAGAGAGAGAGAGAGAGAGAGAGAGAGAGAGAGAGAGAGAGAGGGAGAGAGAGAGAGAGAGAGAGAGACTCTAATTGTCTGAAAAAAAAGAGAGCTACATAGGGCTTTCCAACTCCATGATGAAGGAGAATTTAACCTCAAATAGCTTCTCAAAGGAGCTTTTGCACATCTTTGGCCAACATGGAAGACAGTCATGTCTATGTGTACCACATCTGAGAGATCCAATTGACCATGGACGTGCAGAAGATGTGTAGTGTCATCGCCACCCAATGAGCCATCTTGTGAGGAGTACCATCGCCACTTGGTTGCACTCACATCGATCTTGTATGCTAAAAATGGATGATTCCAAGCCTTTAGAAGAGGTGAAAAGAAGCATAGCTCATGTTTCCTCATTGGATGACTTATACATCAGACTCCACATTCTCGAGTCCATGGGATTGGCCCCTAACTTGATGTAGGAAGAGATGAAGAATGGTTTACAGACATCGAAGCATGTTGTCGGGCCGCTAGCCTTCAAAGGATCATCTCCATATCCATCCCACATTCAAGCAAACCAATGCTCAAGAAACCATTAATGTGTTAGCCATCATGCAAGGTCTAGGTGAGGGAGAATTTGCCTCTTCACCATCATCATTAGATGTTGGATCAATGGCACCTTCAACAAATAATGTGTAAGGCACTTCGACACCTTCCCCTCCCTACTAAAAGTCTCAAAGCTTTCATCTCTTGTAGCATTGATTTTGTGTATTCCAATGCTAGGAAAAGGGCTAGGTTTAGTGCAATCACACCTAGAAATGTATTTGAGTGGACGCTTATTGTAATCATATGTAGATTTCTAAGTTTTTTGGAAAAAATATTTTGTACTTGAGTGCTAAAAAAAACCTAGGTTTATTGTGATTCCACCTGCAAAATAAAACCTGCAATTATAGTAAATTTGCCTTTAAATTTTCTCATAAGTAGGTTTTCCAAGCTTTTGGGAGAAAGTATTGGGTATCTGAATGCTTGAAAACAAAACTATTCTTTTAGTAATCTAACCTACAATTTTTGAGATTTACCTCTAAATTCTAGATTTGAAGGTAAGAACTCCTACAAAATTTAGACAAATTTAGTGTTAAAACCATCAAATACTATAAATTTGCCTCTAAAATTTCTCATAGGTAGGTTTTTCAAATTTTTGAAACAACAGTGTACTTATTGCTCGAAGAAAATCTAAGTTTAATGTAAATATAGTAAATTTGCCTCCTTGAGCGTGACCCTAAAGAGTAAGAACCCCTAAGAATGGGGGTGCCAAGGGCCACATAAGTGCATTCTAAGAGGCTACATTTAAATTGGTGTACATGTTGATCAAAACATTTTGAAACATGATGGTCTTTTTAAAGAGCCCATCGATAGTCATTTTAGTTTGCTTATGCCAAATACTTGCATGATGCCACATGCATTTAAGATATAAGGATACAGAATTGTATCCAGACACAAGCCGCCACCTTGTCTCATGTGAAAACTACTCACAGCTTCATTACCCTCACCCTTCTCCTTCCATACATATGCACCATCCTAAACTACAAACATTAATACTATCGAGCTTGTTGTGTGTTTTTCAGTACATGATCACACTTAGTGTATATGTTGAGTAAAGCATTTCAACCATAATCTTTTTTTTTCGCTTCTCTAAGAGCCCTTGATAGGAATATCATCACGAGTTCTTTCATTATTGTCAACTTCTTAAATGTTGGCATTGGATAATACTAACATACCTTCAAGGCACAAGCCAATGTTGACATAATTTAGGCCATTTAATAAGCAGGAAAAAATATAGTTGTGCTGGCACGTGAAGAAGATGACTTGAATGTAAGTTTCTAGGAAGGGAAACTATGAGTGATGACTTCTCAAGTTCCTTAGTGAAAGCAAAAGATTGACACCAACAAAACACACTCTAGAGGGATCCACAAGGTAGAGAGCTTGAGAAATGCAAGTTTTTCTAGCTTCGGGACCAATTAGTAGGGATGAATTACAAATTACACAGGAGGCATTCAATCATCATCATACATGCAAATTAAGAAAATCAAAGTTGAAAACCTTCAAATATAGTAAATTTTCTTCTAAAATTTCTCATACATAATAATTTTTTGTAGGATTGGCCTTGATGGAAACCTCTAAATTTAGTAAAAATCTTCAAATCTTTAGATGCAAATCTCCAAGATTTTAGAGGAAATTTTTAGGAAAATCATGTAAGAATCTTCAAATATAGTGCTTTTGGCTCTAAAATTTCTCATATGGAGGTTTTCCAAGTATCTTGAAAAAAGCACTATATATCTAAGTGCTCGGAAAAAACATAGGCTAAGTGTAATCCCACTTACAAATTTTGAGGTTTACCTCTAAATTCTAGATTTGAAGGTGAGAAAACCAGCAAGTTCATAGAAATTAGCAGGATGAACCACAGATCAAAGGGGAGGCATGCAATCATCATCATACACACACAAACTAAGAAATCCAAATATAAAAATCTTGAATTATAGTAAATTTGTCTCTAAAAGTTTATCATATGTAGGTTTTTCAATTTTCAATTTTTTGTGGGACTCCAAGAGCCCATCTGTCCGCTTCATATCATAACATGGAAATCCAAGGATATGGCATACCCTTGAATTTCCAACGATAGAGATTTACCTCTAAATTCTGATTTGAAGGTGAGAATGCCTATGAAGTTAATAGGGAAAAACCTAGGTCTAGTGTAATCCCACACCAAAATTTTGAAATTTACCTTTAAACTCTAATTTTGAAGTTGAGAACACCTACAAAGTTCAGAGAAAGTTAGCACAAAAACCTTTAAACAAAGTCAACAGTTTACTCTACCTTCTGTCGTTGTTAACTTGCAATTGATCGCCACTCGTCCTAGATTTTATCCCTGTCGTGGATTCGTCAACTTGGGCTTACTCGCCTTTGTTCATGATTGGCTGTGGGACTAACTGCTCTCTCTCTCTCTCTCTCTCTCACACACACACACACACACACACACACACACACACAGCGACTGCAGACAATCATTATGCTATCATCACAATAGTAACCAGACATCAAATGCAACAAAGGTCCATCAGACCAAGTCTCTTTTTATACAATGACTCCAATACACCTTTACCCAAAAAAAAAAGCACCAAACTATATTGTACAGCCCGAAGACACAAGGGGTAAATTAGACTTGCACCCCCTTTCTTCTTTCTCAATGTATTAGACTAGCCAGTAAGTAGATAAATCCCCGGTGCATCCAACCCTTCAATGGCATCAGCGGCTCAAACCATAGTCTGTATCCTAAAATGGTGAGTCAGTTAAAAGAAAAATGAGCCAATACTTAGGCCTGAGAAGCTTTATCAAGCTTATATGTGAAGTGCACGGGAACGACCCAGTGCCAAGTATCTTTATTCATCCAAAGATGGCCACAATCTTAGTTTTTACAGAGTACATGCCCCACCCAAGTAAACAATTAAAATCTGGCAGTTGACCATCGGACAAGTACCTATTGGGCACTTAATGTGCACCTCCCCCTTTTTTTCACAGTTTCTAAGTTAGCCCATAACTATGTTTAAGTTTGCCAACGACAAGGGTTTACCCCTCCAATCCTCATTCATCTGCTCAGACCAAATGACTTTTATGCCCAAAGTTAAAACAAATAAAAAAACCACTATTTTTTTACCTGCATCGACTAAAAAGACTAGAGAAAGCACGTAAGTTAATAGACTAGCTTGTTTTAATGCTCATGGCTGCTAAATCTCAAGCCACACCATCTCTCTTGATTTAGTTTAGAAATTTCCCTGCAAACCATATAAACCAAAACGTCTGGTGGGAAAAACCCAGTAAAATACTTTTACAGAATGCAGACCTGAGAAGTACCATCTTTTTCTACAAGCTCCATGGTTAGACAGTAAGCAAGCTTACAGGAAAAGCCCTCAAATCTCTCTTTACTCCGACACAAACACCACGCAAAAGACTAAGTGAGGGGCTCAGGGCCAACCTCACCTTTAAACAGTACTTCATCAGTGGAAAGAGTGATGATGCAGACTTGCATATTTGAATTGTGCTCGATGTCCAAAGCGTCAGGCTACAAGCGGCAGCCGCCATATGCCCATATGGAATTAAGTGGGAGAGAAGAGAGAAAGAACATCATCATGCAGCGTGCAGGTGCACAAAGCTCACATGGCAGTAAGGTCGTGAGGTAGATACTGTAAGCGACAAGCGTGAACTACTTGATATGCACAAAGTTATTTAACTCAGTATCCAGAAATGCCCGCCAGTTACCATTATTTTAGGGTAGTGTCCCATACTTCATACGCCTTTGAGAGGCTAAAAATTTATCAAAGTGATGCTTGAGGGGCCAATCCCAAAAGAGGGGGGAGGGGGGGGGGGGGGGGGGGGGGGGGGGATTTTTTTGTTTTGAGGGGTTGTGGGGGTAAAATTTTTTATTTCATTTTTAATCCTTAACCAAACCGGGTAAAGTGACGACTTTTGTACTAGGTTAAATACTAGATGTATAAGTACTTAGGTGTGTGTGTGTGTGTGTGTGTTAATAAAAAGAGGAAAATGGTAACCTTTCTATCACCTAAGTGTGGTAGATTGGTTATGCCATTTCCCTTTTGGATAACAAGTCTTGAGTGTGTGTGGGTGTGTGAGTATGTTAATAAAAAGAGGAAAATGGTATTACCTTTCTATCACCCAAGTGTGGTAGATTGGTTATGACATTTCCCTCTTGAATAACAAGTCTTGAGTTCAACTCTCGTCGGAGATCTTTGAGGTCTCTTGGGATAGTTTCCCATGATGTTAAGAATCATCTTCTTCTTCTTCTTCTCTCTCTCTCTCTCTCTCTCTCTCTCTCTCTCTCACACACACACACACACACACACACACATCTCTCCATTAAAGTGTTCGAGAAAAATCATTTTTTTAGACATACAAAATTCCTTTTCTTGAATTTTCCAAGAGGAAATTTTAAAAAATTAGATTTATTTTTCATGTTTTTAAACTATTTTTCTCTATTTTGGGACAAAATTTCTCATTTTCCCTTGCTCTCAACCGGCATTTTTGAAATTGAAAACAGCACGATATTAAGTTTACACATTTTTTCCAAACATAGAGGTCCATTAACATGTCAAATGTGTTCTAATAATCACTCAATTTATTACCAAAACAAGGTGAAGAATCACGGTGACCTGCACAAAGTTAATGGAGGCTGGTCGAGTGTGGAATGTAAATATTAAAGGTATTAACATGGGATCATAATGTAAGTTGAGGAGTGATCTGACCAGTACATGAAGTTTGTTCATGTTTCATAGGTGGAGATTGTGGAGCTAGCCCAAATGTGATCGAGGGATGATTCGTGTGGATAGTTGTAACATCTTTTATTAATTGGTTGATGCCCCATTTGTTTATTGTGGAGGAGAGGCGGTTGTATGAAGTATTTAGGGCATTAATGTCAATGTTAAAGTCACCCAAGATAATGATTGGAATTTTTGTATCACGGTTTTTGAGAATTAGAGATAATGCATTGATCAAATTGGAAAGGGGTGTTGTGAGGGAGTTGTAAAGGGAAGCAATCTCAATGGTTATGGTGCTTGTGAATTCGATAGTTGTGTGTAATATCTCTACCCTTGGATGAGAGATACAGGTAGATTCTGAGTGGGGTAGATTATGTCGGTGGAGTAGAGAGACGCCCATGTTTGCATTGAATTGGTGTTGCAAGTAGCCTCGTATGGCATGTGGCAAATCATTTGTTGGTCTTGTTTCTTGCAAGAAGAGCACGTGTGATGCCATTAGTGTGGAATTTGTCATAATCTTTGCAATGTGTTTGTTGAAAGACATGACATTTAGTGATCGAATGATGAGATGTGTGTTCCAGTAATCTTTCAACGTCTTCAGGGTGGAGATCCATTTGGCTTGTACTTGAAGGTGATTTAAATCCTTCTAGCACAATCTGGTCAACTTATGGGAAGCTTGTAGTCTTTCGAGCAGGTGTAGGTTTGTTGGGTCTCGGAAAAGTGATAGTGTTGTGTATGCGAGGCCATGTGTTCACATGTGTCTGGGATTGAAAGCTAGGGTTTTCAATGTCAGGCCTTGCGAACGGTGGATTGTTCGTGCACTAGCTGGTTGTAGTGGGAACTGTGATCTTGACATCGTATTTAAAATAATTTAGAAAATAGGAGAAATGGTATGCAATCAATCACTTATTCTTCTGTAATGTTACCTCACGATTGTAGCCCAAGCTTTTAGTCTGAACTTCAAACAACTAGCAATCTCATGTCTCAATCACACACTATAAACCAACATCAAGATTGTAATATCCAATACAGACAAAGTGTTGGGTTTACCAAGGAATGGGCCAATATTCCTTGCGACGCACATTACAGGACCATTTCAAGAAGTACTCGTATCTTGCATTCAGGGGAGAAGGTAAGAGACACTGGGAAAGGTTGTACGAGTCAATACAATTGTGGCATCAATGTACAATGAGAACAATGCAGAGCCTCCATATGTCTGATTTTTTCACTTGACAATAGGGTTATGATAAGAACAAACTCACCTGGGTGACGGTTATCAACGTAGAGCTCTATGTATGGATCATTGACCACCACTGTAATAGTATTGTTGCATTCTATATCAACTAGGTCAAACTTTAGGAAGCAGTTGTATCTTGATTGATCAAGCCCAATTTTGTAGGTACCATACACATTCAATACCTTACCCTCAATACAAAATCGTGGACTTGAGTCAGAGATATCATCAATCAAGAATTGCGGGAGAAGATTCAAACCAAATGGAACGATACTAAGATTGTTACTCTCGCTATCTAATTGAGATGATTGACCCTTATCATATTGACTGTAAGGCTGGACACTTGGCTCAATTCTAGGTTGGACACTAGGCTCAATTTCAATGGAACTAGGATCATTGGTAGTGTTTAGAGGTATAATATTGATAGGATCTAGCAATGTTGTGGCTTGTTGTGGTGGGAAAGACTAAATATGTAGATCTTCTGGTTGATTCAATACATGAATTGGAATATGCAATTCAATACGTGTGCCCTTCTCAACGTTAATGCACTCTTCCACCACTCCCTTTGCTGTGAAACACAAAGGAAAAAACAGATAAGAATACACCTCTATAGCTTTATGAAACAAAGCTCACATACAAAATCTAATGATAGCATTGATATCTCACATGGAAAGTTCATGGATTTCTCCAAGCTAAATAATTCACGTGCAACGTCCTTGCAGGGCTTCTGATGTTGTTGCTTTGAACTTTTCCATGCCATGGATGAAGTGAGAGAAATCAGAGATTCATCAATAGACTTTCCACTTCACTGAGAAGAGCCTTCCGTGATCCTTCGGAGCTCTGTATGACGCAAAAAGCAAACAGAGAATGTCTTCTCAAACCAATCAAAAATTCTAACAAAGAACTTAATCACTCAAGCTGATAGAAAATTCAGACAAAGCACAATGATGCAAAGTTTTTAGTCACACAGATTTGTCAAACTTTAGCCTTCAATGGAAATCTTGAAGATGGCTTGGAGATGTATCAAGTAGAGAGGGGCTACAAACTATGGAAGAGCTTGCAAATGCTAGATCTAGGCAACTATTTGTTCTACCAAGTAGCACACGCCATCAATCATGTTGAGTAGGCAAGCTTAGAAGAATATCTTGCCATGTAGACATAGCACATGGATGTCTTTGTAGGGGGCTTTTACTTGGTCCAAAGTACAACTCACACTTCAGTAAAAGCACGCCATTGGAAGGATGGCTTTGGAAGACAAGTAATGCAAGTGGGATTGAATTCACTCATTGGATTTGATGAGGCATCTCATTGTTGCAACACCGTTATAACATCTAGCACGAATAGGTATGCACACAAAGTGAAGACACACATGTGACATAATTACTCAAACAAGTGAGGGAAATAGGTATAGCCATAAAGCAAGGCATGGTAGGTAGTGATTGGAGCAACAATAGGGTCATTCTCATCTCTAACTCTAGCCACCTACCCTCTATCCTCCTCCTCCTTGCTCAACAATGGTGGCATTGGCATGTAGTGTCTTGCTCAATTAAAGCTCTTGCCCTCTTTTGATTTCCAAGTCCATTGCTAAACCCTCTACAAAAATTGTAGTCACGTGTAGAGATGAGGATGTTCCAAACTCATGCAAGCATTGAGAAATCACTATAATTGATGGTACTAATCATGATCAACAAGTACCCCAATTATGACCCCACATTCTTTGAAAACTTCAACATTAGTGATATGCACTCTAGTATGTAAAATAGAGGCATCGATGCTTAGCACAAAAAAAAAGACTCACAAAGATGTTACCATGCAACCTATGCAACATGGCATTTGATCGAACCAAATTTGGATCACCAAAATTTAGCTAGCACAACCTCCCCCTCTTAGGAAGATCACCATGAGACCTTGCAACAACTCCTCTTGAATCTGCAAACAATGTCCCAGAGAAATGCTCCTAGCCACCCAAGCACATCAAAATTATTACTCTTTTATTGCAAAAGAGGCACGTGAAAAACAGAAAGGGATGAGCTCAACGAAGTAAAATACCATTCCACGATCACATTCATCTGTTGTATGATTTATTTACATCATCTCTTTTTAGAAGGCCAACAAAGACCAAGGATGCGAGACAATACAAAGAGGGATCATTTTTTAGAGATAATCTAAGCTTGCCATTGAAACACCTTGTTATCAATAGGCCCCTAGCTCACCACAAAGGCTTGTAGAAATAAGCTCATTTTCAAGGCTCCCATTAAAGCTTAACACCTAGATGTTAAACAGACTAGACTAAAAGCTCTTTGCATCATTGGGCAGTATGCTTGCAAGAGCATGCACCATCGATTTTATGGCTTTCCTACCATGACAAAATATCCATCACAAAAAGCCCATAAATATGACTAAGAGTAAGCATGAACTGTAAATATTGTGAATGACCATTCAAATCAAGTAACGAGTAGAACATAGATCTTATTTAGTGCTTGACAGACTAGATTAAAAGCTCTCTCCATCATGGAGTAGTTTGCAAGAGCATGCCCCATGGGTTTTATCGCTTTCCGGCCATGACAAAATATGCATCACAAAAAGCCCATAAATATGACTAAGAGTCAGCACGAACTATAAATATTGTGAATGACCATATCAAGTAACGAGTAGAGCATAGATCGTAAATATAAGAAACACAATGAAATCCAATGGAAATCTCTAGCAGTTTACAACAGCTCACCCTCTTCAAAGTCCATGCTCTCGGCCTCCGCAAATTCATTACTACTAACGTACCACTCCTCAGGAGGAGTAGCACGCCGTTTAGAATCCATTGCCACACACTTTACAAACACAGAATCTCTCAAGTTTGCATTGAAGGTTTACACAAAAAAGAGCAAGCAGTTTCGACACTTATATAGAGTAGGTATACATATATTTAAAGTCACATAATCCAATAAAAGCTGCCTATTCATAGTGAAAATTTGCAATTCCACCAACAATATAGCACATTGAAGAAAGTCCAAAAGGCTAGACAACATCATCATCGCGCAAAGATCACATATTACAATAAAAGTTGCCTTTTCATAGCAGGCTGCAAATTTCCACTGCCACCAACAGTACATTGCATTGAATAAAGTCCAAAAGGCTATACATCATCAGCATTGCACTACTGCATTCATTGCATTACAAAGCCTAGCCTTCAAACTCTCCAATCAAACTGCTAAGACTGCATGCACATCAATTTCATTACCTGCATCACAAATTCAAAAAGCATCATCATCCCTTGCCCTGCCCCACATGTGCTTGGACACTTTTGACACGGACCCTCTCTCTACAAATGAGCACAAGACCAAAATTGATGGCATTGCCCAAATTCCCAATGCGCACAATACATCAGCATAATGCTACTTTATTACCTCATTTAATGCATACCAAAAGGTTGGAGACTCTCTCATCGCACTGTGGACAGGGACATCAGATGACGACCTAAGAACACATTGTAAACCTGCCTTCAACACTCCCCCAATTGGTTCAGAGAGCAATTCACAACTTGCCCCACTTTGCACGGGTGACAATACTCCATAAAAGACTGCAACAATGTCAATTTCACAAACATGAAAAATTTTCCTTTAGAATACATTCGAAGAAGAAATTTTTCCAAAAAAACAGGCTAATTCTGCAATTTCCCTGTAGAATGGATTTAAAGAGGAAATTTTCAAAAAACTTATGCAAATGAACAATACATTCTTAAAATTTACAAGACGATTTTCTTCTCTTCCCATCCCTTCAACCTTTTGTTTTGATTTTCAACTGGCTCAAGACGAAGCTGAGCCACGCTTTTTAAAGCCGCTAACCTGCAGCGATGACCCACCCTCCTAAACCCTTCTACGACCCAAAAATTCCCTCCGAGATAGACTCAAAGATTCTCTTCAGCATAGATTTATCATGGCAACATTTCTTTGACAACGGCTACTCTATCTCCCTTGCCCGTTCTACTACACCAAGTAGTACTTATCGTCTTGAAATTGCTCAATCTTAGCTCTAGCCAACAAGTAAAATCATAGCAAAGAATTCCTTGATGAAAGATTTGACTCTTGATGGTACATCCTTTGTTAAACTATGTTGGTTGCATTAAGAGGTAGGAAAAATCACCCACGGAGCGAGACATTCATAGCTAGCAAGGTCATCCTATGCTGTCGGAAGAAGGCTCTGCATGCACTGAGGCGACCCCTTTCACCTCCTCCCGTGTGAGAAGTGATGGCCATGTTGAGCATGTCACCATGATCTATGCAGCACTGACATGTTGTGCATGACACCAGGCAAAGTTGTGCTCTCTACCGGCCTACGGACAGGCAATACCGTGCTGATACCCCCACTTAGCCCCTCCGCCCTATCGTCAATGTCAGTGACGTGCTGCAGGTCTAGCTGTAGCCTCGTACATGCAGGCACACACACAAAATAATGCAGAAGACGACAAATACCTGTGTTCAATGCGCAAATCTTGTTGTAGCTCTTACAACTCTACATTCGGTGCTTGCATTCGATGCATGCCAAAACCTGTTGTAGGTCGTACAACCCTGCATTCATGCAGAGCTTCTCAGGTCACGCCATGGGAAAAGACCTAAAGCATTAACAAAACCCTTTGGCTACACACGTCAAGAATCCAATGGCTCTACATCAACGGCCTAGAAAGTGCACCGATTCTCCACCCAATCTCCTATGGCCTTCTGTAGGCCAAAAAAATTGTTGCCTTCTTGAGGCCATCGTGAAGTCTTCACCTTGTTTTTAGCATGATGGAAAAGGCTTTAGAGAACAAAGGAGTAAAGATTGTACTCATAGAAGTTTGATCCATGATGTAAAATATTGGTTCAATATTTTTATTTTATTTTTTGATTTATATAGAGTTCTTTTATTTAAGGACTTCACAAAAGATTCATTATATTAAATTGTTTTATTATTCTCTATGCTTATTAAATCTATTTTTTATTAAGACATTAATATTATCTTTTGTTTTGGTTTTTCAATGTGTCTTTTCATTTTATTGTTTTCATTTTATTTTATTTTCAAATGATAATGTTCACCTTTCACCTTATTATTTACGTGAAGCTTTTTCTAATATATAAACCACTCAAGATTAATGGATATATAATGAATAATATAATAAATATATTTTATTTTAGTATTTTTTTCAAATGATAATGTGCAATGTGTACCTTTCACCTTCTTATTTAAGTGGGTCGTTATTATAAACCATTTGTGATTATGTATGTATAGTGAATAATATAACTTTATATTAAAACACAACAAAAATTCCATGTGATTGTAACCACTCATTTAAACTTACTCTCTATAAATCTCATCCCTTCTTCACTTAGCAGACCTTCGTGCCTCCTCATCTTGTTTGAACTACAACATGGAAATGTTTTAGGCTTTCACTCAAAAGTTACATTATTTTATTGCGAAAAATCCTTTGGAATATGTTTGAGTAGCACTCCTAGTTGTGCTAATTTAAAAAGATTAAGTTATACTTTTGAGAGAAACAAAAAAATTTAAATTGGAGAAAAAAGGAAATACAACTCAACGTCAAAAAATTATATTTTTGGATGTCTACACATTTTCCTCAAATATATTATTGTTACCAAGTCAAAAAAAAATTATAGTGACAAATGAATCCAAGTTCTTACTTCAAAAGCATGAACCTAATATGGGTAATAAATTTGTATCAAGTAATCGGATATAAATTGTGTTTAACTCTTGCCATTCATGTGTTATTCCTATGATCTTTATTGATCTTTGATGACTTCCCATGCCCGTTGTCATCCCTTCATAGAGAATTTAACAATAAGCTTCTTTATATTTGAAAAAATGTTCAAAATTTCACAAACCATTGTTTTAACAGCAAGAAAAAGAGACAACATTGATCAAGGCTTCAATTTATGAAGACATTGGGGGGGGGGGGGGGGGGGGAGAGAGAGAGAGAGAGAGAGAGAGAGAGAGTCCTTAGATATGAGTTGTTGTCTAACTCTCACCATACATGCATTATCCCCATGATTTGTATTGCTCTTTGATGACTTCCCACTGCCATCCCCACTCAGCTGATACTGAATCTTATTCAAAGACTTCAACAATAAGCTTCTTCATACTTGAAATATGTTCACAATTTCATAAGGCATTCTTTTTACTGCAATAAAAAGAGACAATGTTAGCATATAAATAGTGATCAAGGCTTCAATTCATGAAAAGAGAGAGAGAGAGAGAGAGAGAGAGAGAGAGAGAGAGAGAGAGAGAGAGAGATTATCATGATAGCCACTCTATAAAGCACAACACTTGCATATTATATGATTAACATGCCTTTGTGTTTGCCTCATTGCACTACAAGTACTCACAACCATGAAAACTCTCTCAATTTCCAATGCAAACTTAAACTAAGGAAGAGATTATTTAAATGCTAGTATCTATACGAAGTTTCATTGGCTCAATATTTACATTGACTTATAATGCACTCTAGAGTTTGGCAATTGAAGATTACGCCAATATACCATGATTAGATTCAAACTTCGTTCTCCTTGTTTAAAACATAAAACCTACAATTGTGATCTACATTTTAAATAAGAGATTTCGGCCACCAATCAATTTTAAAGATACAAGATTCAATGCAGCATACACTCCATCCCTGCCACAAAGAAGTATTACCAAAGGAAAAGAAAAATACTCCATTTAGCTATTGAAGACAACACAAGATTTATCAGTGTATCAATCCAAGCTATACTAAGTGAAGGACCTCAAAACCCTCAATAATCATTAGGAAGAGAATGACCTCTTTATTTGGTAGTTAAGGAATGGCTAATTTTTTGTTAGCACTAATTTGAAATCCTTCTCTCAAGAAAAGAGGTGAGAAGTAAAAGAAAAATAAGAATCTTTCCATGGTTTTTAAAAAGTCAAGGCTATAGTTTGAGCGATTTTTCATTTAAGATATTCAAAAAGGGTGGTTTCCCTCTTTAAAGGTTCAAATGGAAAGTATTTTAAATGAAGACTCTTGGAAGATATTCTTGAAGAGCTCCACAAGGTGTGGAAAGTTGAGGGGACATCAATCATTATATAAAGGTGGACGGAGAATTATGGCCTCTTTCAAAAAAAATATAGTTGTTGGAGGAACCTAGAAGTAAGTAGGGGCATGTGGGAGGGCGCCTGAGATTAAGGGCCCTTGATCTAGAAAAGATCAAAGGGTTGGGATTGATCCCTTTAAGGAAAGCCTTTTCACAAGGGCCCTTGAGCTTGCAAAGATCCAAGGGTGCAGATTGTCCCCTCTCTTGGATTAAGGATCTTGGACCTCAACCCTTGATCCCACCACCATCCAATGGCCAAATTTGAGCTACCTTCACACTTATTTTAATAAATCTATGATGGCCCTTTAAAACAACTAGGAGTGGTTTCCCCTGCCCATAAATAAAATGGAGGTCCATTTCTCTACAAACTAGGCTCCTTTTGGCATCTTCTAAACCCTCTACCATACCCACCATTTTGAGACACATGTCAACCTTCCATCTGTTCTCAAAATAATTGAGGCAAAGATAATTGCAGGACCTAATATAAAAAATGGGATCTTTATTCCAAGGATAGACTTTGTTTTTGGAATTCCCATTAGCTTCCATTTCAAATGAAGCGGCATTCATTTTAAATCAAGCTAGCTTTTGGGATGACAATCAATAAACCAAAGGGATGGACGCTAGGAATCTTGGGTTTATATCTTGCAACATCGATCTTCTCTAATGGACAACTATATATTGTGATGCCATGTGTGAGATTGATGCTATAAAGATCGTTGTCTATATTAGCGACACTTAAATGGACTCATTTCACACTCAAATATTGTATTGAAGAGTATTGATATGCACTTTGATACTCTTTATAACTCCATACATTCTTTGCAATGCATACTTGATAAATCTAGCCATATCCTTATTTTGACAAGCAAGTATTGCTTTCTCTCTAAATAATCTTGCACGATTTTGCATATGATGCAAATCCTCGTATATTCTATATGTTGGAAGCAACATGTGTGAAGGTATTCTCACTCTATCCAAAACTCCTCCATCATGCATGTCATACCATTGCCAATGTAACATTTAATGATCTAGTATCTTGTGTGTAGCGGAAAATAACATGAACATAGTGAGCATTTCATTAATGACAGGTTCCTAATGATCATAACAAGAGCGCTTGGGTGGAGAGAGAAACAAAAAGCATCCTAGTTAGATAGGCATGAACAATACTTCAAAAGAGAGAGAAATTAAGCTATTGACAACAGTTGAGGACCAGATTTATATGGAGCCGGTGCCCCCTTCAAAAGGCTTTGTATTATAGGTTTCCTCCATCAAGGGAGACATTTTACAATACAATTCTTTGTGTTCCTTCAATAACAAGCTAGTGCAATGAAGATCGAAGCTTCAAGCACTAAGAAAAACACTTATAAAACACAACATCAATTCCCTCACTGTCTCATACCCAAGACCTCACACACCTTCGAAGATGGTGAGAGCTAGTGGGGTATGAGAGTAGATTGAGAGGAAGGAGTAGTCTTACGAAAAAGAAGTACATCTCCTAACATAATCACTCATAATAGCTTAGCATAGCTTAGTAATTAGCATGGTAGAGGAGATGAGCATGCATTGAAGCTTGGCTCTTGGTTGGATTTACATCACAAAGCCAAGAGTTGTTGGTGTAGGCCTCGCTTCTCACAAGCTTGGAGTAGATGATGAATTTCCATTAAAGCTTGAGAAGGAGAGAGAGTCTCTACTTACTTCACACATGAGCTAGTATGAGTGTGTGTGTGATAATGCCTTTGAAAAATCAGCCCCCTCTCTCCCTTGGTCCATCCTGTTAAGTATGGAGCCTGATTTCTCCTTGTAATTTTCTGTGGTAAAAGCGCACATTTGTAAGGCCCCCATTATGAGGAGAAGCCATCGTGCATGAAGGAAAATCACTCACCGAAAACCAAAATTTTGACGGACAAGAATCAAGGGCAACTTAAGAGGCCTCGGGGGCGGAGGCCCTCGAGACTTTTTTTTCGCCGGAATATTATGGCCGGACGGCGGCCGACAAGTGATCGGAAAACAACCGGTCGGTTGGCCGGTGGCTAGTAGTTAATGGCCGATGGCCGGTGGTCGGAAGTCAATGGCCGGTGGCCAGTGGCCGAATTCAATGGCCGGTGGCCGAATTCAAAAGCGGACTTGTCTTCTCAAGGGCGGCCACACATGGGCGGATTGGAGGGTCCGATTTGTACTTATTCGCACAAGGGCGGCTACACATGGCTGTCTCTCACAAGAGAGGGCAGCCCTTTTGGCCTATAAAAGGAGGCCATTTCTACACACATTTCATAGTGTGAAGTTGATGCAACAAGGTGAGTGTGAGGTGGTGAGAGTGAAGCAAGGCGGGAGCTCCATTAAGGGTATAATCCCTTTGTAACCTACTTCTTGTTTTGAAGTACAAAAGCCATTGAGTGGCTGCTTTCCCGTGGACGTAGCCCACATTGGGTGAACCACGTATATCGTGGGTACACTCTCTGTCTCTCTACTCTATAATCTCGTGTATATAAATCTGTCTCTCTCCATTAAGTAATCTACTCAATTATCTATTTAGCTACGTCTTATTTCCTAACAACTGGTATCAGAGCAAGGTTTGCTCGTAGCTAAATTATCTCAAGGAAAGGATTCCTTGAATTGGGTGGGAGTTATGGCGGAGGAAGGGAAGCTCAAGATTGAGAAGTTCAACGGCAAAAACTACCAACATTGGAAGATGCAGATTGAAGACTATCTCTACCAGAAGGACCTCTATTTGCCACTAGGCGGTCTTGCGAAGAAGCCCGCAACAATGGCAGATGAAGCATGGATTATCCTTGATCGAAAGGCACTGGGAACCAGCCGGTTAAGCTTGACGTCAACGGTGGCCTTCAATGTTTCGGAGATGAAGACCACGGAGGACTTGATGAAGTCACTTGATGACTTCTACGAGAAACCATCGGCATCCAATAAGGTATTTCTTATGAAGCGCTTGTTCAATCTAAAGATAGCAAAGAATGGTTCAGTTGCAGAACACCTAAATGACTTTAACACAAACATAAGTCAACTTCGATCAGTGAAAATCGATTTCGATGACGAAGTGCGAGCTCTCCTTATACTATCATCTCTACCGAATAGTTGGGACAGCCTTGTGATAGTTGTAAGTAATTCTATCTCTGGCACAAATACTCTTAAGTTTGATGATGTCGTGGGTGTTCTCCTAAGCGAGGAAATGCGAAGGAGAAGCACAGGAGAATCATCAAGTGCTGCACTATCAGTGGAAACAAGAGGAAGGCCTAAGGAGAGGTTCAAAAACCAAAAGGGTCGTGATCGCTCAAGGCGGAGCAAGTCAGGCACAAAGTGAGTTCTTGAATGTTGGAACTGCGGCAAGAAGAGCCACATCAAGAAGGATTGTTGGTCCAAGAAGAAGAAGGAGACAGAGTCTCAAGACAACAAGCCAACATCGGAGGCCAATGTGGCAGGTAAAGTAGAGCAAGATGCTCTAATTCTCTCATTAGACAATGTGTCTAATTCCTGGATAGTAGATTCCGAGGCTTCATTCCATGTGACACCACACAAGCAACATTTCCAAGACTACACCAAAGGTAATTTTGGGTATGTATACTTGGGAGATGATGAAGCTTGTGAGATTGTCAGCAAAGGTACAGTTTCTGTCAAAACTGCTACCGGAAATGAATGGAAGCTTAAAGATGTTAGGCATGTTCCTTCTCTTCGCAAAAATTTGATCTCTACAGGACAATTGGACGATGAAGGTCACAACATTGCATTCCGAAACAAACGGTGGAAGATCTCAAATGGATCTTTGGTGGTTGCCAAGGGTGAAAAAGTCGGTACACTTTACTTGTGTACTGTTAGCATGCAACCTTCAGCTTGTGCAACAACTACAGAAGTTGACAGTGCGGTGTGGCACTACCGACTTGGGCATATGAGTGCCAAAGGAATGCAAATCCTTCAAACAAAGAAGCTTCTACCAGGTTTGAAAGAAGTGGACTTAGAGTTCTGTGAAGATTGTGTTTATGGTAAACAAAAGAGGGTAAAATTTCAAAAATCAGGAAATGAAAGAAAAAATAAAAAACTTGAGTTGGTTCATTCTGATGTTTGGGGTCCTGCAAGTACACCATCACTTGGTGGCTCATTGTACTATGTAACATTCATAGACGATGCGACTAGAAAAACATGGGTTTATGTCATGAAGAATAAATCCGATGTATTTTCCATATTTCAAAGGTGGAAAGCCTTTGTGGAGAATGAAACACGTACCAAGGTTAAATGCCTCAGATCCGACAATGGAGGCGAATATTGCAGCCAAGCTTTTGAAAGCTTTTATGCTAGCAATGGCATTCGGAGGCAAAGGACAACCCCAAGGACACCTCAACAAAATGGGATTTCGGAAAGGATGAACAGGACAATCATGGAACGAGCACGAAGCATGCGGCTACATGCAGGCCTACCGCTTGAGCTTTGGGCGGAAGCTGTAAGTACGTCTGCGTACTTAATCAATCGGTCACCCTCAATGGCATTGGATGGGGGAGTTCCAGAAGAGGCATGGACAAGTAAACCGGTGAATTATGCATTTCTCAAAGTGTTTGGGTGTGAGGCTTTCATGCACATAGATAGAAGCCTAAGATCAAAGCTAGATGCAAAGTCCAAAAAGTGTTTCTTCATTGGCTATGGAGAAGGAGACTTTGGGTATCGCCTATGGAATCCTGAAGATGGTAAAATCTTAAGGAGTAGGGATGTAATTTTTAACGAAAAAAATATGTACAAAGATTACTTGGAAAGAAAACAAGCAAAAGAAACAGGTGATGAGTACATGGAGCTTGAGGACGGTGAAGACTCAAGGACTGCAAACGGTGACAATGTGCAACAACGTCAACCAAATGAGGAGCCTCAACCTATTCCCCGAAGATCTACAAGAGCAAGTAGACCTCCAGAAAGGTTTGTTCCTTCCTTCAACCATCTCTTGATCTCAGATTCTGGAGAGCCGGAATCATACGAAGAAGCTATGCAACATGAATCCAAAGAAGAATGGACGAAGAGCATGCAAGTGGAGATGGACTCACTAATCGCAACCAAACATAGGAGTTGGTTGAGTTGCCTAAAGGTAAGCGGGCACTTCAAAACAAATGGGTGTACAAGCTAAAGGAAGAAGAAGGTGGGAAGAAAAGGTACAAGTCTAGGCTTGTGGTAAAAGGTTTTTTTCAAAAGAAAGGTATTGACTTCAATGAAATATTTTCTCTTGTTGTAAAAATGAACTCAATTAGGCTTGTCTTAAGCCTTGTGGCTGCTCATGATCTAAATCTCGAGCAAATGGATGTAAATACAGCATTCCCTCACGGTGACTTAGAGGAGGAAATCTACATGCTTCAATCAAAGGGGTATGAAGTAAAAGGTAAGGAGAAAATGGTTTGCAAATTAAAGAAGAGCTTGTATGGTTTAAAGCAAGCATCCAGACAATGGTACTTGAAGTTTGATCGATGGATGTTGGATCATGGATTCACAAGATGCAACTCGGATCACTGCATCTACACAAAGAATTTGGGAGATGGGAAATTCATCATCCTAATGTTGTATGTTGATGACATGTTGATTGCAAGTGCTAACATGCAGGACATCAAAGACCTAAAAGAGGAGCTGTCCAAATCTTTTTCAATGAAAGATTTAGGTGCTGCAAAGAGGATACTTGGCATGAAAATATCAAGGGACGGGACGGAGAAGACAATAAAGCTATCTCAAGAAGATTACATCAAGAAGGTACTAGAAAGGTTTGCAATGCAAAATGCAAAACTAGTTTCTACACCTTTGGCTGGTCATTTTAAACTAACGAAGGATATGTGTCCAAAGACACAAGAGGAGATAGCCTATATGTCTAAAGTTCCATATGCTGCAGCGGTAGGTTCGCTAATGTATGCTATGGTCTAGACAAGGCCAGACATTGCACATGCAGTGGGAGTTGTGAGTAGGTTCATGGACAACCCAGGTAAAGAGCATTGGCAAGCTGTGAAGTGGATACTTAGGTATCTAAAAGGGACAACAACAAATGCTTTGTATTTTGGAGGAACTTATATTTTTCTAGAAGGGTATGCTGATGTAGATATAGCAGGTGACAAAGATACTCGAAGGAGCACTACTGGCTATGTGTTCACGGTTGGAGGCACAACAGTAAGCTGGCCTTCAAAGCTACAGAAAGTGGTTTCACTTTCTACCACGGAAGCAGAGTATGTAGCAATGACGGAGGCAAGCAAAGAAATTCTGTGGCTTCACAGATTCTTAGAAGAGCTTGGATTCAAACAAGACAATTGTGTCTTGTACAGTGATAGCCAAAGCGCTATCCATCTTGCGAAGAACTCAACCTTTCATTCAAGGACAAAGCACATTGAGGTGAGATATCACTTCATACGCACTCTTTTGGAAGAGGGACAGCTAAAGCTAGGAAAGGTGCATACAAGTGAAAATCCTGTAGACATGTTTACAAAGATGGTCAACATGGAGAAGTTGAGCTTTTGCTCATCTTCAATCGGCATTCAAGGATAAGAAGCCAGAATGAAAAGCAGTCACAGGTTTGGTTTGGAGATTAGTCTCCAAGTGGGAGATTGTTAAGTATGGAGCCCTATTTACCCTTGTAATTTTCTGTGGTAAAAGCACACATTTGTAAGGCCCCCATTATGAGGAGAAGCCATCGTGCGTGAAGGAAAATCACTCACCGAAAACCAAAATTTTCACGGACAAGAATCAGGGGCAACTTTAGAGGCCTCGGGGGCGGAGGCCCCCGAGACTTCTTTTCGCCGGAATATTATGGCCGGACGGTGGCCGGAAAGTGATCGGAAAACAACCGGTCGGTTGGCCGGTGGCCGGTAGTCAATGGCCGATGGCCGGTGGCCGAATTCAAAAGCGGACTTGTCTTCTCAAGGGCGGCCACACATGGGCGGATTGGAGGGTCCGATTTGGACTTATTCACACAAGCTCGGCTACGCATGGCTGTCTCTCATAAGAGAGGGCAACCCTTTTGGCCTATAAAAGGAGGCCATTTCTACACACATTTCATAGTGTGAAGTTGATGCAACAAGGTGAGTGTGAGGTGGTGAGAGTGAAGCAAGGCGGGAGCTCTATCAAGGGTTTAATCCCTTTGTAAACTACTTCTTCTTTTGAAGTGCTAAAGCCATTGAGTGGCTGCTTTCCCGTGGACGTAGCCCACATTGGGTGAACCACGTATATCGTGTGTACTCTCTCTCTCTCTCTCTACTCTATAATCTCTTGTGTGTGAAATCTATCTCTCTCCATTAAGTAATCTACTCAAAAATCTATTTAGCTACGTCTTATTTTCTAACAGATCCCTCTTGCTGGCTTCCCATTGGACCCCTCCAGGCTTAGCCAATAGGATTTAAGAAGCATGACATGTGTCCGGCTTTTCCCTTTTGTGAGAGCTTCAGGTAATTAAATAATGCAACTAAACTCCTATTGGACTCCTTTGTCTTCTGGCCAATAGGAATCAGGCAAGCCATTGGGTTGTTGAGTGCTCATTGGAACCCTTGGGAGATTGTCCAATAGTCTTCTAGAGAGCTTAATTCTTACTGGTTCTTTTATTAAGTGTTTTTTAATGAATTAAACTAGATTTGGTCTAGCCTGATTCTCATTGGTCCACCTCTATCGCCATCCACCAATAGGATTGGAGTGCACCTTGTGGGAAATTGGCCTAGGGAGCTGACACGTGTAAACGGAGCCAGTGTGTGTGTGTGTGTGTGTTTATCTCTCATCCCCTACTTGTTTACAGGGCTTTCCCACTCCTATGTAGGAGTCATGAAGACTTTTTGACACACTCACTAAGCATCCAATTTAACTAAACTTGACCATTGGACACAACCTTTGAATTTTGGAAGTCTTCATGGGCTGAACCTTAAGGTCTTTAAAGCCCATTGTTGCACATTTCTCTTTTGCACATGGTCGCCCTTTGGATCCCTATTTTCCCTCCTTTGATCCCTACTATGGTTGGTCTGCTAGCTTAACCAATATTCTAGCTTTTTCTCCCCTAGCACTTCCCCATATTAAATGATCAATTTAACATGAGAAAATCATTTAGGAGAATTAGATATTAGTTTTTATGACATTACCTCTCTCTTGAAATCACAGTTGTCCTCGACTATGGGGTAGAGAAGATAAAATCAATTCATTAGTCCTTTTTCTAGTTGGTAGAGGATCCCTATCTTACCCTACGACATCATTCCAGAATGGATGACTAATCCATTTGGCGCTTGAGAGCCTAAGCTGTCTCGCAAGCTGTGTGCACATTAGTCGTATCAATCTTCCATAGTAGAGTGACAAGCTCTACTTGGTGTTTGGGAGACGTCGTCTCTGCAATCTTGATTCTAAGCATGCATACCACTTCACATTTGTGCACAATAAAGAAAAGAGAGTCTTATAAGACTAAAACTTTGTTCATTTTAAACATTTGTACATTTGCTTACTCTAGGGAAGCATTGTAAGCATTGACAAGGTTTAGGTTATCCTTTAATTGTATGCCTTGCCCGTGGTGTGCCTTAATCGAGCCTTGGGAAATTTAAGTAAGACCCAATCATTTTCTTTAAAGGCTTGGGGTCTTCTTGCTTATCAGTAGTAGCCTTTTGCCTTTGCTGTGAGATAGAGATAGCATCCTTAATCTTTTGGAAAGATTCTTGTAGGTCTTGGCTATACTCATCTACAATGAAGATCTTCCCGTGTACCTTAAGTAGCAGGGGACTTTTTGATCTTCCCTCAATTACCTCGAAAGGTGCTTTTCCCGTGGAAGTATGTATAGTGTTATTGTAGGCATACTCCACTAAGGGTAAGTACTTCTCCCATTGGGATCTTTGATCTACTTCCGTTACATAGGCTTTTAGTAGATCAAGAATTGATAGGTTAGCTATTTCACTTTGTCCATCCATTTGCAGGTGATAGGCCGAAGAGAAATTTAGCCTTGTCCCTAAATTCTCAAAGAGACCCTTCCAGAAATTACTGGTCATTCTAGGATCTCTATTTGACACTATGGACATTGGCAAGCCATGATACTTGAAGATTTGTGATATGAAGAGGGTTGCCATTTGATGGGCTTTGATAGTCTTTTTGATAGGTATAAAATGAGCTTGTTTGCTGAACCTGTCTACTATCGTCTATATTTCCGTATTCCCATGGATAGACTTAGGCAATCCAAATGTAAAATCCATGGATATGCTCTCCCATGGTGAATTAGGGATTGGCAAAGGTTGAAGCAATTTAGGTTGCTTTCCTTTATCAAACTTCTTCTTTTGGCATACCACACATTTAGAAACATACTCTTGTATGTTTGCTTTCATGGTAGGCCAATAGAAATATGTTTCAATCCCTTTTAGGGTAGACTGAATCCCCCTATGCCCCGCATAAGGAAAAGCATGAGATTCATACATTACTTTCTCATGTAGTGAGTAAGTAACGCATAGTCTATTGCCATACAGAAGATAACCATCTTGTAAAGTAAATGGTTCCTCTTTCTTCCCTAGTGTAAGGGCTGAAATAACATCTCTAAAATTGGATCAAAAGCATACCCATCTATCATAGAAGGTAGATCATTGTGAGTTGCTATGGAAACCTCATTCACTCTCGGCCGTCTTGAGAGTGCATCGACTACTTGATTATGCTTGCCAACAATGTGAGCAATATGAAAATGAAATTGCGAAAGGAAATTTGTCCACCTCATTTGTTTGTCGGAGAGCTTGGTTTGCGTCGTGAAGTACTTAAGACTTTGGTGATCCGTCTGCAGAATGAAAGGAGTCCCCAATAAATAGTGCTTCCATGAGTCTAAGGCATGTAGAATTGCGAAAATTTCCTTTTCATATATGCCTAGATCTTGCTCAACAATGTTGAGCCTTCGACTTTCATAGGCTGTGGTGTGCCCTTCTTGGAGCAAAACAACTCCAAGACAATCACCACAAGCCTCACATTGGACCTCAAATGGCCTTGAGATATCCAACAGTGTAAGCATAGGTTGAGAGATCAACTTTTCTTTAAGCTTTTTGAAAGCATTGCTCTCCTTGACAGACCATGTATACCTAACGTTTATCTTTGTTAGGTCTTGTAATGGTCCTCCAATTTGTGAGAACTTTTCATGAAGTGTCTATGGTATGCACACATACCTATAAAGCTTCTTAGGTCATGAAGATTCCTTGGTTTAGGCCATCCTTTTATTATCTCTAACTTTGATGGATCCATTTGCATGCCATCTTGAGAGATAATGTGACCTGAACACCGAATCTCTTGCAAGAAAAATTCACTTTTCTTTGGATTAACATAAAGTTTATTCTCTCTTAAGACTTGAAATATTACCTCGAGGTGTTGCTTATGTTCGTCTAGTAAATTAGAGTAGATGATAATATCATCAAAGAACACTCTAGTAAAGGTTCCGTGAGGCTTGGATAGCTTCTCCATCAAGCGGTTGAATGTGGCTGGTGCATTGGTCAAGCCAAAAGGCATGACAATGTATTCGTAAAGACCAAACGCAGTGCGAAATGCGGCCTTCACAATGTCTTTATCAACTATCCTTATTTGATGGTAGCCACGTTTTAGGTCAATCCTAATGAAGTAGGTGGACCCTTGTAGCTTATCAAATAGGTCTTCTACTCGTGGAACGGGAAACCTATTCTTGATAGTGATCCTATTTAGTGCTCTATAGTCGACACACATATGATATGTGCCGTCTTTCCTTTGCGCTAATAACACGGGTGAGCAAAATGGAGATGAGCTAGGCCTAACCATGCCCTTCTCAACTAACTCATGCACTTGCCGCATAATCTCCTTTAGTTAAGCTTGAGAAACTCTATAAGGAGGTTTATTTGGCGGTGAACTTCCAGGAAAAGTTCAAAAGTTGGTTCAAAAGCATCTGTAGAACTTAATAGCAATTGAACTTCTTCCTGCAAGTTCACCGCCAAAAGAAGTTGGTTCAAAAGAACCCTGGTTCAAAAGTTGCACCATTGCTTTCTTTAGAAGATGAACAATTTGAGGAAGATGGAGAGGGTGACCTCTTTCTCGCCTTTTTCTTGCCTTTGTCCTCCTTGTCTGCACCATCACTTTCTTTATAAGAGGAAGAGGATGAAGAAGATGGAGAAGAGGGTGTCCTCTTTCTCGCCTTTTTTTTCTCTTGCTTTTTGTCATCCCTCTTTGAATTATGGTGTGGAGAAGTGTGCGATGGTCTTCTTTGTTTAGGAGGTGATGGAGAGCGTTTTTCCCGCCGTCTTTGTGGAGACATCTCCGCCCAGGTGGCAAGAGACTCACTTCTTTCTCGTGCCTTCGGTGGGCTCTCTTGAGTTCTCCTTGAGAAGGAGACGCGTCATCAAGAAGTAAAGTTTTGAGCCCTTCGTATGGATCCTCTTCTTCTTCCCGAATTAGAGAGAGGCCTCTTTTGGAAGTCTCACAAGGAGGCTTCCTAGGTACTCTCTTGTCATGGTGGGGAGTTTGGAGAATCCCATGAGCACGAAGCTGCCGTTGTACTTCACTTTGGAGGGATGGATTGCCCATGGCTTGTTGAAGCATGGAAACAAGGTAGTTAACAAGCATAGGGGCATCATTAGTAGCTTGCTCATTAGCAAAATCAAAGCTATCAACATTAATTTCACTCTCTTTACTGTTGTCAGCCATTATAACAACTTTTAGGTGTAAACTTTTTTAGGTGTACTTTGGTACTACAAGCCCTAGTTGCTACTCCTCTTTACCCCTTTAGAAAAGCACTCAAGCTACTGTACCCGTGGCTAGAATACCATTAATTGTAAGGAATAGAAGAGAGGGTCTTCAACACCAAAATAGCACCGGCTCCTGTCAAGCTTCTAATAGCTTAATAGTGGTTAAAAGCCATAGGCAAGCCCCGTAGGACTCCACTATTAAGACCATAGCTCTCGACGGTGATGCCCTGTTATCTGCATGAAGGTAGGCGCATTGCAAGGCTGAAAAATCCCTATTCTACTTACTCAATTGCAATTAATAATACCAACCATTTATAGCTAGCTTTAGGACCTCCCTTCTTGAGCAAGAAAAGAGAAACCTTGTGCTCTGATACCAATATAACATTTAATGGCCTAGTAGCTTGTGTGTAGCGGAAAATAACATGAACATAGTGAGCATTTCATTAGCATAGGTTCCTAATGAGCATGTCAAGAGTGCTTGGGTGGAGAGAGCAACAAAAAAGCATAACACCTAGTTAGATAGGCATGAACAATACTTCAAAAGAGAGAGAAATTAAGCTATTGACAACAGTTGAGGATCGGATTTATATGGATCCGGTCCCCCCACCAGAAGGCTTTTATTATAAATTTCGCCCATCAAGGGAGACATTTTACAATACAATTCTTTGTGTTCCTTCAATAACTAGCTAGTGAAATGAAGATGGAAGCTTCAAGCACTAAGAAAAAAACTTTTAAAACACAACATCAATTCTCTCACGGTCTCAGACCCAAGACCTCACACACCTTCGAAGATGGTGAGAGCTAGCGGGGTATGAGAGTAGCTTGAGAGGAAGAAGGAGTAGTCTTATGAGAAAGAAGTACATCTCCTCACATAATAACTCATAATAGCTTAGCATAGCTTAGTAATTAGCATGGTAGAGGAGATGATCATGCATTGAAGATTGTCTCTTGATTGGATTTGCATCACAAAGCCAAGAGTTGTTGGTGTAGGCCTCCCTTCTCACAAGCTTGGAGTAGATGATGAGCTTTCCATTAAAGCTTGAGAAGGAGAGAGAGAGAGAGAGAGTCTTCTTGCTTCACACATGAGGTAGTGTGAGTGTGTGTGTGATAATTCCTTTGAAAAATCAGCCCCCTCTCTCTCTTGGTCGGCCCCTCTTGCTAAATCCTCTTGCTGGCTTCCCATTGGACCCCTTTCTCTTCTGGCCAATAGGAATCAGGCAAGCCTTTGGGCTGCTGAATGCTCATTGGACCCCTTGGGAGACTATCCAATAGTCTTATAGAGAGCTTAATTATTATTGGTTATTTTATTAAGTGTTTTTAAATGAATTAAACTAGATTTACTCTAGCCTAATTCTCATTGGTCCACCTCTATGGCCATACAATAGGATTTGAGTGCACCTTGTGGGCAATTGGCCTAGTGAGCTGACATGTGTCCCCTATTCCCTTTGTGTAAAGGGAGCCTGTGAGTGTGTGTGTGTGTTTCTCTCGCATCCCCTACTTACAAGGCTTGCCCCCTCCTATGTAGGAGTCATGAAGACTTTTTGGCACACTCATTAAGCATCCAATTTAACTAAACTTGACCATTGGACACAACCTTTGAATTTTGGAACCTTAGCATTTTGGAAGTCTTAATGGGTTGAACCTTAGGGTCTTTAAAGCCCATTGTTGCACATTTCTCTTTTGCAGATGGCCCACCCTTTGGATCCCTATTTTCCCTCCTTTGGATCCCTACTATGGTCGATCTGCTAGCTTAACCAATATTCTAGCTTTTTCTCTCCTGGCACTTCCCCATATTAAATGATCAGTTTAACATGAGAAAATCATTAAGGAGAATTAGATATTAGTTATTATGACAGCCAATGTCAACCACCCAATGTGAAAAAAATTATTGAAGCATATCTATACAATCCTCATATTTATGGTAAGCCTCAATACCTTCATACTTTTTCGTACATAAGAATGTACAATGATTCACTTACAATGTCTACACAAGTACCTTTATGTACAACATATAACATTTGTTTTAAGTTGTCACCTAACAAAAGAACTTTGCCACCGGAAAAAGTGTCTGAACACCTCAACCCTTAATTGTTTTTCCAATGCCAATAAGTAAAGCTACTTTCCTAAAAAAATTTGTAAGTTGACTATTTACCTTTACATTGCAAGTAGCTTTGGAACTAGATCCACATATATTTGAATTTAGAATGAGTGTGTGATCCTTGATGCACGTATCCTATAAAAATCATTAATTTGGTTATGTTACGTGGCAAGTGCTTGGTGGCAACTATGCTTGCGCATGGGAGCATGACTACACATGTACTACAACAAGTGCTTGATCCACTCTATCCTAGCTACTATACTCATGAAGCGTATACCTATGGTGTAGATGCTTCTTCTCAATCCTACTTGATATGCTAATTGGTTGACCAAGTTTGACCAAACACTAATTGAAATGTGTGCACTTATCAATGCACAACTCCCCCATGTCTAACGAGTGTCCATCCCTAGAGAATTCATTGTATAGGGTGACAAGGTGAATGGGTGAGCATATGGAAGGGTTGTCACAATGGAATTTCCAAGACAAGCCGGTTGCTTAAGAGGGTTGCTAAGAAGCCACTCCATACACACTCTAACAATTTTGTTCTCATCGATATGGAGCAACTTCTTAGGATTTCATGCACTATCCTATAGTGCACCGTCATGTGGGTGATGAGGCCCTTGCTGCTGTGGGTGAAAAGCTTTTAGCCTTCATGCTATTTTTTTCTTTATAGATCATTTTGGTCCTTTGAAATTGAGACCTCTTTTTAGCTTGAACATTATTGTGTTTAGTTTGACTTGTAGCCAAATTTTCCCATTACTTATATAGTATCCGTGTGCAATGAGAGAGCCTTAGTACCCACCTTTGCAATGGTTTCTTCAAAGGGTGGTGGTGGGATTTTTGGAGTAATTGTGGTAGTGTTACTTGATGATGTAGGCTTGTGTTTCTTTTGTCTTGATTGTCTTGAACTTTGTTCAAGTTTAAACCCTTGTTTCTTTCTTTCTTGAGTAGTTTATGGTGGCAATTTATAGCTTGTGATTCATGGAATTGATAACCACAAAGTTTGTTGACCTTCATAGAGTCCAATGAGTTCTCAATGATTTCCCATCCTTTAGGTATATTCTCTTTTGTTGCTTTCTTATCCACCCATCTCCATTCATCACCATCACTTAACTTTTGCACATAGGGTTGGCTCTTATGGCACTAGGATCTATGATTGATGTCTTTGCTCTCTAAGTGAGCAATAATTTGGTTAGAACACCCTTGGTTTTGTCTTGTCAGCTTGGGCATTAGAAACCTTCCTCAATGAGAGTATATCACTTGGATTGATCGACAAGGATGCACAAAGAATTTGAAAGTCAGAGGCAAGATGGAGCTCCACTTCTACTTTGCCTTGGGCCTTGGATTGAGCAAGGAGCTGTGATTGAGTAGTCATTGAACTTTTTTTGATGGTTGATGCCATTGAGCCTCTTGAGCTAGTAAGGAGTGCTTGGGTACCCATGTTTTATACTTTTTAGCTCTTGACTTTCAGTTGGAAGGGTATGTAGCTTTCATTGTTCTTGGGGTGCTTGTGGTGTTCCCCTAGGATTTCTTCCTGGCACTTTTGGTTGCCTTGTTAGTTTATAAAAATAAAGGGATAAGAGGACTTTTACCTTTTCCTTTAGGGTCACTAGTAGGTTGGAGAAATTTTTCATGATCACATTCACTAACTTCGAAAACTCCTCATGCGATTGCACTACATTCATCCTAGGCAAGAGGTTAGATAGCATAAAATCATTGGCATTTCCCTTCCTATGTGCTTTGGTCCTTGGACTTGAATTTTCCAACAATACAATGTCATTGTCATCTTCATCACAAAGTTTTATCCAAGACTACATGCATCTACTATATCTAAGATGTGCATCCAAAACAAGATTGGCTAAATCATTAGTAGGGAACTCTTAAAATACATAATAATCCTTTAAAGGGATATTCTTGCTTGTTTTAGATGTCATAAAACACCAGGTCCCCTTCTTTTACCACAAATAACCAAGGATTGTCCTCTCCCTCATACTCTTTCTCTTCCTTGGTGGTAGGTAGGGAGCTTACAGACTCAAAGCCTATCACAATGATTCGTGCTATAACTCTATGATTATAGGTAGCTAGGTAGACCTTTGTGTTACCCCATCATTCCAAAGGTGAAGTGTGTGAGAGGGAGCGTGTGTGAGTGTGTGCAATGATGGAGAAGAAATGAGACCTTGTGTTTGCAAGGGCTAAAAACAAACTCTCAATATGTGAGCCCCCTTATTCTATTATGTACATAGTGAATAAGTATAGTGGGCGAACGCCTGGCCTAAACAGCCACATAGGGCTTTACCCCAACAACCTCCCGCGTAAAGGCCAATGTGACCGTGAGAGAGAAAAGAAAACTGTACAAAAGTTGTACAAGCTCATCCAAGTCCTCCCACTCATCGTGAGTCATAGACTCTACCCTAGCATCCATGCCATCTTATCTCCCAAACCACTCCTTTATGTCTTGCATCAATCCTATGCTCAAGATCTTGCTTTTATGCATCTTTTGAACTTTTGTGCTTGCTTCCCATGCAATTGTAGGAAGTCGATGTGAGGGGTTTTGACGCATCTTTATCATGTACTCCACAACCCTCTCCATGCCCATAACCTCAATCGGAAGAGATCCCGACTCAAGAAGTAGGAGAGTATATGGTGTTTGTGTCTTAACTTGGAGAAAGTTTGTAAGAAAATGCTTTTGGACATTCTCAAACTCTTTCCAAGTAGACTTTGAGATGCTCCTGCTCCACACTTCAACTCCATAAAGAAGAACCGGTGTCACCAATGCATCAAAAAGATATTTCTTGAGAACTCAACACTTGATGTTTCTCACATTATAGATGTTCTCAAATGCATAATATGCTCTCTCTCCCGCTTCCAAACGACACATAGCACTTTCATGCCACTTGTGATTGGACGGAACCTCAAGGCCAAGATACTTAAAGCTCTCAACAAATTCAAGTGTCTTATTGTTGTACACAATGCATGACTTCTCCTTATGGTTGGTTTTCACAAGCATAATCTTTTGTTTTGGATTCATTCACAATCAGCCCACTATGCAAGCAAAAGTTCTCAAGGACAACCATAAGCTTTTGTGCATCTTCTAAAGTGTGTGCTAGAAGCATGACATCATCCGCATACAATAAAAGCATGATTCCACATTGCAAATAGCGACCTCTTCAACGCCTTCTTCTTGCATAAAGTCAAGTACCATTTGTTCCAATTGATCGATGCATAGACCAAAGAGAGTTGGTGATAATGGACATACTTGTTTAACCCCAAAAGTGCTTACAATTTATTTTGAAATTTCTCTTCCCATGCGCAATCGACAAATCACCTTTTCATAAATTTGAGAGACTGGAAGCATAAACTCACTTGGCACTTGGAATTCTTCTATCCTTCTCCACAAATTGTTGCATGGAATTGTATCAAAGGTTTTCTTAAAGTCCACAAAACAAAAATACAATCGCTTGCCTTTCAACCTACTTTCCATGAGAACACGAAGAGTGACAAGATGATCAATGGTGCTATGGCATCGACAAAAAACTGCTTGTCCTTTTGCACGCTTGTCATTCTCTTTAGTCCAATCACTCAATTTCATCTCCATTATACACCCAAACAACTTTGCCATAAGAGACCCAATCATTATAGTCCGTTTACAATCTTTACATCGCCTCCTTTATGCAAAGGCTTAACCCAAGTAGTACTCCAATCATAAGGCATACCATGTTGAAGTGAAAGATTGAACATATCACACATTAACTCATGGGTAAAATCTCCTGTCCATTTGATAATCTCCGGCTTGATACCTTGAAGATCTCTCACTTTGCAAGTGGCCAACTTTTCAAGCCCACCACATACATCCTCAATAGTAAAAAAAGAGGGCATACATGGGAGTGAATCATAAAATGGGTTTTTTTAATCATTTTCTTGCTCATATAATTGCCTACAATGTGTGTACATATCCACAAGACTCAACTTACCAAAATTCTCAACCCGCTTGCCCCTCAAGTTTCTCCAAAATCTTCCACATGCATGTGCCTTTTCTTGGACTTGAAAAAGTTGTTGCTTTACTTCCCATATTCTTCTCTTCTTTTGGATTAATGCCTTATATGTATGCAAATGACTTTGATAGTTGTCTTTGTCCATAGTTGCATCAAGCTTTATCAAGGACTTTTGAGCAGCTTGACATTTTTTATCAAACCACCTTTTGCGTGATCTATCTTTGTTGCTACCATGGAGATGATATATGGAAAAGTATTCTTTGGCACAATAACAAATAACTTTCTTGAAACCTTTCTAATAGTGAGTCATATTGAAGCTTTATCATCTGTTAGCGGGTCGCCGCGACGGACGTTTGCAGCATAGCTTTCTGGCACTAACATAATGTCAATACTCAGGGAAAGTGACTCGGATGGGGCACGGAGACTCTATGAGATCGTCAATCTCACGAAGTGAACCTTAACAAGCAAACACACTAGCTCAACAAGCAAACCAACACTCAATGATTAGGGAAATCTGCCTATGTCCTTTCTCACAGCTCTAGGTCATCACGCCATTTTGACACTCGAACGGACTCGAAATGCAACGAAACTATAGAAGGAGGTCTAGGACACCTAGGGGCACTATCCTAGCAAGTCTAGTCGCAATCCAACAAGGTACCCAAATCACAATCCATCATGAAAAAGGTCTTGAAAAATGTAACAGAACTATCCAGAAAGGTCGCCCTATGGTCTAAGAACACTCTCCTATGGTCAAAATGACTAAAAATAGGATTTAAGCACTCAAATCTGCAATTATAGCTCACAGACATGTAGGCGTGAACCACGGCAAAAGTGAAAATGCTTACACTTAAATTAAAGAGCAAAGAAAGAGGAACACAATGTAAGTTTCGAAATCGAAAACGGATTACCCATTCATTAACTGCGATGATTACAAGGTTGGGGCAGCTCGTAGCTTGAGCGTACGCTTTTTGAGCTCCCAGTTCTTCTAAAGATAAGCCTTAAGGTTATTGACCTTTATACCTAGGGTATTCTAAATGGCCAGTGGCCGGTTTACATGGACCTTACAAATATATTTACAACATCACAACTCAGGGAATTGATCCATTACCCTCACAGAGTATCACTACACTAGCTCGGACAAAATAATAGACTACAAATGTGGTGTACGACTACGTGTTCGACCAGTTGGACGCTCGTTTGATTTATCCTCAAACATTCCCCCCTTCCTAATTTGTGTCGTCCCTTGACACGACCTTGTGCAGTCTTTTCATAGGGTTGTCTTCAGCTTTGTCTTCAAGGTTGGTCTTCAACTTGGAAGTGCTTTGTCGTTGATGACACTCCCCCCTTCCTTGAGTGATTCATATCTTTCGTGTTGTTGATATGTGATTTGAGCTTGATTTTTAAGGCAAGTTTTTTTCTTGCTGCCAGTCGTGGCCACCATGATGGATGTTGATGTGTCTGATCTTGTAGAACTAATCCTCTTTGTGGCGTGGACTTTATGATGGATTTTCTTTCAAGGTCTAGTGCAATTTGAGTTTTCCACAATAGATAGCCGGTGTTGCATTGTGTGAGCTACTTTTGATTGTTGTTGATGACTCTCTCATGAAATTTGTCATTGCTTGTCGTTGTAGGCCATTCTTTGACTTGCCATTGTTGATGGAGCTTTGTTGTTGCCCTTGAAGATAAAAGATGCTCTTGGAGACCTGCAGTTTTTGCTCCAAGTCGTCGTTGATTGATTTGGGTAGCCATTTCCTTATTGTTGATGTAGAAGGAATATATACAAGAAGTCAATGATGAGGTTTAGATTAGGGTCTTAAAACCTTGATGACCAAAGGGAAAAAACCCGATGGGGAAAAAGTGCCTTTGGTATACGCTCTTATTGGAGTTGAGCAAATCCACTTGAAGTCATGCAAGGTGAGTGCTTGGGAGAAACAAAGAAAGAGTGCCTAATGCAAGTGCCAATTATGGGACACTGTATATGCATATGAAAGATTTATCAAACAAAAGCATGCAGTGTAAGAGATGGAGATGATGGGTGCTTCAAGGAACAAATGTAGCACATGTGACATCAAAGGACGTCTCAATAGCTTCCACGTTTGCAAGAAGGGTTTTTGATGTAGAAGCTTCTATTGGAATTACGGTTGCAGAGAAACACACACAGCTTGGAGAAGACGAAGGAAGCTCAAGGCACACAATAGAGTGTGTTACTTAGTGTGAAATGGAAAGATGGATAGCCCTAGAGTGATGGGCGTATATACAATGCACGGCGGAAAAAACCTCCTAAAGAGGGAAAAAATGCCCCGGCGGTCCTAGTGTGTTCACACACATCACTACCACATGTATATGGTAACAAATCCCCCCTGGAGTGATGCTGTGAACGAGAGCTGGCACATGAGTAAAGGGAAGTGCCATGCCCTGAGGACAGGATCAGTCCACAAAGGGGAGTAAGCCCAAAGCTTTGCGGAAAGCTTCAAGCTTCTCACGAGACAATGCCTTTGTGAAAAGATCTGCAAGGTTGTCCTGTGTTGGCACATAAGCTAAGCCGATCTCTCCTGTTGAGAGCCTCTCCCTGACATAGTGGTAATGCACCTCAATGTGCTTTGTGCGAGCATGAAAAACTGGGTTCCTCGCAACTGCCAATGCGCTTTGACTGTCAGTGTAGATAGTGTTGGCAGTGTCCTGTCCAACACCCAAATCAGCCATAAGGCGTCTGAGCCATACACACTCAACCGTAGCTGTGAAGACTGCCCTGTACTCAGTCTCACAACTCGAAGTGGCCACAGTAGGTTGCTTCTTGCTCAACCATGATATACATGAACTGCCAAGCATGAAACAAAAACCACTTGTGGACACTCACGTGTCAAAACAACCAGCCCAGTCTGAGTCCGACAAAGCATGTAAGTCTGGCGGCAATGATCCCCCCTTGGGATAAAACAAGCCAAGATATAAAGTGCCACTAAGGTAGCGAAAAATCCTCTTGACAGCCTGCCAATGCTTAGACCCTGGGCTATGCATAAATCTGCTGACCTGTGAGACTGCAAACTGAATATCCGGCCTCGTGTTGCATACATAAATGAGGTAGCCAACAATAGTTTGGTAAAGAGTGACATCAGCAGGATCGCCAGCATCATGTAGATTCAACTTCAAACCTGTTTCCATGGGAGTTGCAATAGGTTTGCAATCCTCAAGTCCAAACTTACATAGCAATGTCTCTATGTAACTTTTCTGACACAAGGCAATACCACCATCACATTGCTTAAACTGTATACCCAAGTAATGATGCAACAGCCCCAAATCTTTCATCTTGAAAGTAGCATTCAAATCAGCCTTAAATTCAGCAATATGTCTCTCATTTGGTCCAATGATCAGCAAATCATCAACATAAAGAACCACAATGAGAAGTACATCACCCTCACGCTTTACATACAATGTGCTTTCTGTTGGACTGTTACGAAAGCCTTGTTTGACCAAGTGAGTGTCAGCTTTCTCATACCAAGCACGAGGAGATTGCTTCAACCCATACAAAGCCTTGTTACATTTGCACACTTTGTCCTCTTGTCCTTTTATGACAAAACCGCGAGGCTGCGTTACATAAACTTCCTCAAATATGTCACCATTCAAGAAAGCAGTAACAATGTCTGATTGATGTACATCCCAACCAAAATGAGCTGCCAATGCACATAGAAAATGCACAGTAGTAATACGACAAGTGGGAGCAAAAGTCTCTTCATAATCTATGCCGTTTTGCTGTGCATAACCTTTTGCAACAAGTCGAGCCTTATGGCGATCGATCTCACCATTCGGCTTGCGTTGGCTTGCGTTTCAACTTGTAAACCCACTTCCTACCAATGGCCTTTTTGCCAGGAGGCAAATCACATAAAGTCCATGTGTCATTTTCTATAAGTGCATCATATTCTGATTGCATGGCAGCCATCCAATTTTGTGAATTTTGTGCTTCATCAAAAGACAGAGGCTCCTCAACATCATGTAAGCTAGACACACCCAAAGCATAACGATCTGATGCATAAGATGAATGGCGAGAGCCTGAGCGAGTACGACTAGATAAAGGTGCATCCAATTTACTGTCACGCAAAGTGTGCACCAGTCATTTTGGCATACCTC
This sequence comes from Adiantum capillus-veneris, assembly GCF_014529385.1. NCBI lineage: Eukaryota > Viridiplantae > Streptophyta > Polypodiopsida > Polypodiales > Pteridaceae > Adiantum > Adiantum capillus-veneris. Next base: position 154,685,958 of record NC_140943.1, read on the forward strand.
TAGCCTGCTCATTTTCACCCCTTTCCTCATCAAGTACATCATATACATCTGCATCAGTAATAGGCTGATCTAAAACATTTTCAGAAACCCCCATAGGCTGTACATTTGCCTCATTGGAACGGACATTCGTATTTCCACCACTGAAAAGAGGCAACAAAGTGTCATAAATGTCCTGTGAGCTTACATTACTGTCTCTAGTACATGACGGCAAGGGCTGAACAGAATCTTCCACAAACACTACATCCCGAGAAACCAGAATACGTTTTGTTTGCGGATGATACAACTTGGCTTACATTACTATCTCTAGTACATGACAGCAAGGGCTGAACAGAATCTTCCACAAACACTACATCCTGAGAAACCAGAATACGTTTTTTTTGCGGATGATACAACCTGTAACCTTTGCTTTCAGCACTGAATCCATTGGTTCCACTCCACAAAGATACACCATTGGCAATGAGCATACTCGTGCTATTTACACATGTTTAAAAGTAATTTTCCATAGTGATCCGACTCTTTCTCATCCATTGAAGTACGATCATACAAGTGAACTTCCTCCAACGCTCTTGAAATGTATGGCATATCAAATTGTTGAGTATCATGTTGCAAAATTTTTGTGCGAGCATTCATATCCCCAAATACAATAACATCACCTTCACCTTTGACATAAGAAATGTCCTCTTCTAAATAAAAAAATATTTGATCTCTATCCATGCAAGCATAAAAGGGGAATCATGCTGAGGAATGTAGCAACCGGCTACAAAAATGGGTGCTCTGTTTGGTGTCATAATTTTCAGCCATACATAACGTTTGTAATTGTCATCTTTCACAATTGATACAAAACCTTCCAATCCTTTCTTAACCATACATGCTATCCCTCCTTGCCCTCTTCGTTGCTTGAGATTCTTTGACCACATCAATGTATGTACATTTAATCCTCCAAGCCGTTAATCTTTTGTGTATCATGCTCCCAAGTTTCAACAAGAAGTACAACATTGGTTTGCTTGTTAGTTCATCAATGCCAACCCCCACATTCCATGGGTATCCATTACAATTCCAAATGAATCTTTTTAATTGTAACTCGGTCTCATAGGTCATGCATTCCTATTTTCTCGAGGGACTTGCCTCCTCCTTGGGCACATTTTCTTCGTGAGAGATCTCCCTGTTTTTCTTATTCTTTTTCTCATATTCCTTGCGACACATCTTTTGTTGCTTAATAGTGCGATCTTCACATACAAAAAATTTTGTATCTCTCAAATAGATCCAACTATTATCAAGGATAATATTTAGTTTGGTCTCATTCGACATGGTGCATATTGTTGGCCGTTCTCTCGAGCCAGGAGCTCCTTGCTTCCCCACTCTATGTGCTCCATAGACCATAATTCTGAACATGCCAAAGTGAGTTTTGAAGAAATCTTCGATAACAATGGCAAGAGAAGGAGGTGTCTCTAACTTCTCTTTGAAAATTCCATGAATAAAAACGTTCTTGGAATGTCGCTCCCGTTCCTTCAACTCCTCCACATCCACATTCTCAACATTCTTTGTTTGAACCATAGCTTGCATGAGTGAGGAATTAGGAACCACATTGTTACCACACACATCAGCCCAAGATTTGTTTGTGCATACATTTTTCATGTCGCATTCATCACCGCTCATGGTGTCAAATTTCTCCTCTTTCAATACATGGTCATGCTCTACTTTGCTCATGTGCTCCTTCAAAGCATTCAGGTCCACAAGAGAGCGTTTACATTCCTTGACTTCCTCTTCAAGTTGCATCAAACGTGTTATTTGCATCTCAAGTGTCCTCTTGAGATTCTCATTCTCAACCACAAGTACCCTTGTGTGCCATTCTCCATTGCAAGTGCTCATAAGTCTTCGCCTTGTTTGTTTACGGTCTCTTGCAAATGATACCAAGTATGCCATGATCATGGTTTCCGATGTCGTTGGTTGTGGGTGGTTGTGTTGCTATCTCCACACTTAGAGGATTTTGGATCATTTTCCACAATGGTTTTGGATCTTGTTGAGGAAGAAGAACCCTTGCGAGTGTTGGAAGACATTGTATGTAAATAAGAGATGAGAGTTAACTTTCTTGAACCAGGTCACTTCAGAAATGCTGCTTTAAAAATGCCTTCCATAACTCTGAATTTTTTTGTCTTTACATCAATGCATAGAGGACATCATGCTCTTCGATTGAGGCTATAGATCACCCAAATCAGAGTTCGGATGAAGAAGTTATGATCAAAAGAGAGAACTGTTGTCTACTAGGTCAAAAAATGGTTGCGTTTTTTATTGAAGGTGAGAGAGAGAGAGAGAGAGAGAGAGAGAGAGAGAGAGAGAGAGAGAGAGAGAGAGAGAGAGAGAGAGAGGGAGAGAGAGAGATCCATGGTGTGCAAACAAAGCTAGTCTTCCACATGAAGGCTAAGATTACAAAGAAAATTGTATTGAAGTTGCAATATCAGAGTTGCAAGCATGTAAATCAAAGTTGAGGGCTAGAGGCTCGTGGACATGCACACCATTGTGAGAAAGCTCACAAGCCTCACATACCAACAATGTAAGCACAAGGTTTTAACAGATGTAGACTGAGCTAGCTTTTTGCAGAGGTGATGGTATGCTCATCTTTGTGAGCGAAAACATGCAACTTCCTAGCGAGGAGCACACTGTCAAGTCCAGTGAGATGTTTCATTTGCTACCTAATGGAACAACAATATTTTATGTTCACATGATATCTTCCAATTGAACTATTACTAGAACAGGGTTTGACATTGAGCCTTAGTTCTAGACATGGGTGGCTTGTTATGGTGGTTTTGATGATGATAGCCTCTTTTTTTTGGCACATCCTGCAGTCACTGCAAGCTCTTCATCCGTCTCTTCTCTGCATAGTGCTCCATTGTGACCATCCTCTTCATCAACAACCTTACCACATAAAACAACATGGGTCCATTCCATTTAGATCTTTGCTCGGGTTTTTGTTTGCTCAAAAAATCTCGCTCGGGCTAAGGTAAGACTCTTTTGCACAAATTTTTGGGTTTTGATTAGCTTTCAAGCTTTGACCATCAAATTTCCTATTTGTCAGAGTTATGGCCTTACTTACCAAAATATGGTTTTGTGTAGTTTTTGCCCTAGACTTTTTAGTCCACTTGATGGTTATAGTTGCTACTTATCCTACTCCCAAGTGCTAAAATGAATCTAGGAACAAAAACAAACAAATAGTACAAAATTGAAAGTGGAATGGATAATTGGCATAGTACTTTCAAAGCATCGAGAAAAAAGCAGAAGGAAATTCTCACTCGCAACTCTCTATGCCTATCAAGAGTAGATCTAGCAAGTTTTTGACTTTTAACCTCTACCAAACACTAAACCCCATGTCTAGCTGCTTGATTGCTAAAGAGTGAATGTAATGGATATCAAAGTCCATAGATAGGAAGGCTAGTCTGCAACATAGCTATCTAGCAGTAACATACTGTCAATACTTAGGAAAGCGACTCGGATGGGGCATAGCCCGAATCTTTGAGGGTGTTAAACTCAAGAAGTGAACCTACAAAATGAAGCTATCTATAGCACTAACAAATCTATCACTCTCTACTCAAGCAATCTACCCATGTCCCATCTCACTGCTCTAGGTTGTCTCGCCATTTCAGCACTCGAACGGACTCAAAATGCAACGAAGCTTTAGGAGGAGGTATAAGAGTTCTAGGGACACTATCCTACCAAGTATGGTTGCAATCCAACAAGGTACCAAAATCACGATCCATCATGATCAAGTTCCTGAAAACTGCAACAAAACTCTCCAGAAAGATCACCCTATGATCTAGGATCACTCTCTTATGGTTGAAACGTCAAAAAACATGCAATCAAAATGGTAGATTTAGTTCACAGATGGGTGGTCGCAAACCACATAAAAAATGAGAATGACTACACTTAATTCAAAGAGAAAGAGACAAGGACCACAATGCACTTGTCAAAATCAAAATTTGATTCCTAGAGCTTGAGTAAAATGGATTACCAGGTGCTTTTGAGAGTAGCCTCTCTCAGTTGTATGCTCAACAACCTTCCAAAACTTTAGATAATGATACAAAGGTTGTGTTAAAACTTAAAAATTTGGACTTTATATCTAGGGCTCTTTTGGCCAGTGACGAGTCTACAAGGCTCAAAACTCAGGACAAAGATTACAACTTAGATTTTACAAAGATATGGCTCAGTAATCATCCAACTCAATAATCATAGTTTTTGTTTTTTTACAAGGCTTTCTCAGAAAAGTTAATAGGATTAAAAAAATTGATGGCTTGTGAAGAGGTGACTTACTAGGAGGGTGCCCGTTTGGTCCATATGCTAACAATCCTACACTCACCATCTCCATGCAATGTGCAAACCACTCTGAGGATAGGCTCATCATGAGAGCATCTACAATGTATTCTGTATGAACCTTGAATAGCTCAATGTGCTTGCTAGCCAATATGTCGCGTATCACATGGTAACGAGCTTCTATATGTTTTAACTTGGAGTGAAACATGGGGTTCTTTGCTAATACAATCACACTCTAACTATCACAATGCAACACTCGAGTTTGAGTAATGCTAAGATCTCCCACTAGGCGAGCTAACCACACAACTTACTTGTTGCTAGCATCAGAAACTATCGCATACACTACCTTTGTGGTGAAAGATGACATATAAGCTTGGAGACATGGTCTCCATGATACGATTGCTCCAACAAATAGAAAAACATAGCCATATGTGGATCTTCTAGTGTCAACACAACTTACTTGTTGCTAGCATCAGAAACTATCGCATACACTACCTTTGTGGTGAAAGATGACATATAATCTTGGAGACATGGTCTCCATGATACGATTGCTCCAACAAATAGAAAAACATAGCCATATGTGGATCTTCTAGTGTCAACACAACCTGCATAATCCGCATCCGTGTAACCCGCAATGGATGCATCACTATCCCAAAGTCTAAGCACTCGTTTGTTGTACCTTTCAGATATCTCAAAATGTGCTTCACCACTTCCTCGTGCCTTCTACCAAGATTTCCATAAATATGCTAACCATTCCCATTACAAATGCAATGTCTAGAATGGTGGCTACCATGGTGTACATAATACTGCCAACTGCTGAACAATATGGTACCTTGGCCATTTCTTCTTTCTTAGCATCAGACATCAAAGTATCATTCTTCCTAGTTTTTCATACACGTGCATTGGGGTAATCCATGTAGCCTTCCCCCCTACGTATTTTAAAGGAAATCATATACTTTACACTTTGGATTTGGTCCACCTTCAGTTGTGCTCTCGAACAATTCAACATCTATTGGTTCATCCCTTAATGATGCTTCTGAACAACCTTTTGTGCTCCTAAAAAGAAAATTAGCATCACAATGGGTTTTCCCTAGCTTATGGAAGATCTTGAATTCAAATTCCATTAAAAACATCATCCACCTGATCAATCTTCCCTAAATAATGACCTTGTTGCTTGGGAAAAGCAAAGCCTGATGATCTACGTAAAAGTGAAACAACATTTCTAGTAAATAATCCCTGAATTTGGTGGCACTGAACACCATTCTTAGTGCTTCTCTTTCAATGTAGAGTATCCTTGTTCATCCATGGTAGACCTGATCTACTGACAAAGTAGATTAGGGAGTCTATCTTCCCATTAGGCTGAGCTAGTATAGCTCTCATCGCCATTCCAGATGCATCAACATGCACATGAAAGATCACATCCCAATTTGACTTACAAAGAACTGGCTTCTTGTTGATCGCATCCTTTAAACACTAGAGACTTTGCTCACATTCCTAGGTCCAAATGAACTTATTTCCTTTCTTGGTTAATTCCTGGATCCAAATGAACTTATCGATTTTCTTGGTTAATTCATATAAAGGAAGTGATTTGGATTAAAAAATATAATTAAAACCCGATCTTCAAGTGCTATCTTGAGTTGATTGTAGCCAATGCATCCATCCATAAAATTGTACATTTTGTGGCTTGCAATCTTGTTCATTAACATGTCTATAAACAGTAGTGGAAAAGGGTAGTAACATGTCTGTAAAGGGTAGTGGAATGGTTTGAGCATTTAACCTCTTGTAATCCACACATACCCTCAATTTTCCATTCTTTTTAGGGTCTACCACTATTGGAAATCAAAGATAAAGTTAATGATGCAAAAGAAACCTATCAAAGAGGGCAAGAATAGAAGAGACATATTTATGGACATTGCCTTAGAATCTATAAAAATTTCAAAAAGACTAGTGATGTACCTTCCACTAGAAGTGCTCCAATTGATAGGGCAAAGATCAACAGTTAGGCTTTGAGATGATCTAGTAGATCCTCACATCCATTTGATTGGTTTTAGCTAGGTTAGGAATAATAAAATGTAGTAAGCTATCTTGTTATAAAGAAACCATGCAAATGGATTAAAAGGTCAAGTGGACGTAGGCCATGCAAGTAGAGGACACTCGATTGCCAACAATGAGACATGGGACTTTGTTGAATTTCCAAATGGCAAGTAAGCCTTACCTTTCAAATGGTTTTACAAGAAGAATTTTACATATGATTATCCTAAGCCTAAATACAAGGCTAGATTGGTTGCTAAGGGATTCAAGCAACAATAGGGAGTTGACGTTGATGAAATCTTCTTGCCTGTGATCAAGATGGTTACACTGCTCACAGTTCTTGGCTTAGTATCTATTAAAGACATGTAGCTTGTCCAAATGGACTTGAAGAAAACCTTTCTTCATGGGGATCCTGAAGAGGATGTTTAAATGAAGCAGCCTAAAGGTTTTAAATAGCCTAGCAGGGAGGAACTTGTATGCAAACTCAAGAAAGAACTTTATGGCCTAAGGCATGGCTTAATGGAGTGGTATAAAAATTTTCATGATTTCATGATTTCAACAATCCCAAGGATTTAGAAGGAGTCAAGAGGATCACTGCTTGTATACATGGGAACTCATTCATGATTCTTTCATCATACTCATTTTATATGATATGACATGCTCATCACAGGAAAGTCCACTGAGGAGATTGCCGAATTGAAGCAAATGTTGAGAAAAAAATTTGAGATGAGGGATTTGGGTGAAGAAAATCATTTTCTTTGTATATCGAGGGAGATTCAAAAAAGAAAATTCTTGAGTGATTTGTATTTGAAACTAAGCAAGGAAGATTCTCTCAAGTCAAATGTTGTGAAAACTAAAATGTCAAGTGTGTCATATTCTTTAGTTGTGGGTAATCTTATGTAGGCTATGGTAGCTACGAGGCCAAACCATTAGGAAGAGAATAGGGTATATGAGGACCTCTTTATTTGGTAGTTTAAGGAAATACTTAAAACTTAATCAAGCTGTAAACAAAGGCTAGAATGGTGAGGTAGATAGTCTAGACATGCCTTTATAAAAATATATAATTTTTTTTGAAAAAGTATATATAGATTTTACTAGATCTGGTTGGACTCTCCCCCCCCAAAAGTACCCTTTCGATTTTCAAATATTAAAAGTTTCCCTCTCTTATTCCCTCTTTGTCTTCTCTCTCTTCTTATTTCTCCCCCTCCAAAAGTGTCCCAAGATCTAGCTCTCTCTCTCTCTCTCTCTCTCTCTCTCTCTCTCTCTCTCTCACACACACACACACACACACACACACACACACACACACACACACACACACACACTCTAAAACACGAGTCGTTTCTCAAGATTCACCACTTTATTTAGTTTGAAAGTAACTTGGTTTTTTTACAAAAAAACCCCCCTGGCTCTTCACCTTTACATGTCTAGTAGACCATCCATGACATGATCGCACAAACAGCTGTCACAGTAGTAACAAGTGTTTGGACGTTCGGACAATGGTAGCATTTGAGTTGATAAGATTGCACCATACTCCAAGGTTCGTGGAGTGATATTAAAATACCCTCTGAGTGGCTGGCCATAGCTGCGATACAAGAAAATCTTTCACGATGGTAGAAACTGTGCTAGCAGATATAATCGTTCTGAAAAACCTCGCTTCATTGAGTATTCTACATAATAATATCGTGGCCCTATGCCCAATGCTTCAGTTACCATCGCCAGATGGATGTTATTCCGAAAATGCTCTCTACCCCAAAGGGTCACCCTGGTCACTCGGTTCTGATATGTCCACCACTTCGTCTGGGTCACCGAAGTGACTAATTGCGGAAATAAAAGCCGTTCATAACGGAGGAGTGTGGCTCGCTTAGTAGACTCACTTGACTGCTGAAGATGTGCAATAGATATTGCTAGAACCTGATCCCCATTAGGAGCCATAACAGATTAATATGTAGATTGCACCTGATGACAATTGGTAGATGTCTGTTTTTTATCTCTCAATCAGTTACTCTCGACTGGGGCTAGGCACTAGTTTGTAAAAAAGTTGCTCGTCTTATATATAGGCTTTTTGGTGACTGAGCCCAATTGGTTATATATTTAACAATAGAAAAAAAAAAACACTTTACTTCGTATACCTCATCTATTTTTACTTTAGCTTCTGTCTCTTAATCTGTCCGAGTAAACGGAACCTTTTTTTCATAAGGGATAAGGTGGTATGGTTTACTGGCAGTTTATATCTACCTTGGATCGAAAGCACTAGCTCGTTTGAAGACCGTATATCGGCTCTGACGACTATAAGCGTACATACTCATGCTATATACTGCCTCTTACATTTTGACACTTAAATGATTAGGTGGTTTATGGTGATATTTTGTTGGGATGGTGGGACTGCCGTGTACATAATGGGATTACCTACCTGCTATAATTCTCACCTGAAAGTCATATCGTATTCTCTGTGTACTCGGTTGTGTGTAGCGCGCAGTGGAGTTCTGGCGCTTGTAAGGTAGACCTGTGCTTGATGAACTAAGAGGTTTTATGCGCTCTCCACTGGCTTCACAGTCCCGGATCTGGTGCTGAGTGTGATTCCGGAGAGAAGGGTCTTGATGGCCGGCCTCGAGGGGCGAAGCGTGCAGGCTTCCTGACCTTCTGAAGCATGTCAAATTGCTCGCCTATAAATGGATCGTAAGGTGAGCGCCTATGCTCACTTAGCACTGTGATTTGTGACCTCTGTGCTGCATTCCATTTTGCATTGCTGTGTGACTTCATCATGCCGAAAAAAAGTGATAAAGATATCATGGAGGCTTCTGCATCGAATTTACAGGTTATATTTCTGTTGATTTCCAAAAAAATAAAAAAAGGGGGATACTGTTAATCTAATTCTGCCTGTTTGCGTAACGAGAAATAATGCTTCAAGATTGAGTTATCAGGTTACATTAGTCCGACTCGCTCAATTGGATCTGGTGCTTGAGGAATTGTTTGAACTGGTTACTGAATGGCATTGTGGAAATCATGGATAGGGCATTTTGCTTCCAGATGATTGTGACTCGAGTTGTTAACTTTAAGGGCAGCCGTGTGGGATTTCATATGTTGTGTGTATTGAAGTTAAGCTATCATTAAATGATTGTAGATTTGAAGCACTTAAAAACTTGTAAATATCTGCTGACATGCCTTTTGGCCGGGGCTGGTGCTTACTAGATGTAATTTGTTGGCCAAAATGGAAACTTTTTTAAGTAGTGTTGTATCTCACCAACGGTAAGAAACCCTAAAGAATGGTTATTTCTAAAGTGACGTACTCCTTTTCGCTTGATTCTGGACTTGGAATTATTAGCTTTCACCTGCAAGGATATGGTTGTTTTTTTCTCTCTCCAGCTTACTATACAGACTGAAGGTAAGTATTCTTTTAAAATTCTTTAAAAAAAAAAGGGTGCCCTGTTCCGGTACAGATTTGTCTGGTATAGCATATTATGGTTTAGGTCTACCTCTGGTCTATCGGCAGATATGGGCTTCGTAGACTAATGTTGAGGATTTTCGTTTTACAAACAAGTTTGTGGATACAATTCCACGTTCTGTTAATCAGGAAAATTTTTCTTGGGTTTTCTGATGAGTCTAACTCTGCTGGAAATTCCAGCTCTCTTATTGATAGATCTGTATAGATGTTTTGTGGTTTGGTAGGCATTCTATCTAGTAATGAAAGAGTAGTTCTGACTGGCTGAGGTTGCTTATTTTCTGAATAAGGTAAGTATGGATCTGATACTGCAAGGATTTGAATCAAGCTGATGTTTTTTATATAAAAATTATTATATAAAGTAGGTTTTTGCTCAAAACGGTGAGCTGAGATTGTCGGATTCCCTGATAATGGTGTAAAACAAAAAGTACGGTTTACGATGGGTACATTTACTGACCTCAGGCTGAATTTTAGCCTTAGTTGCGAATAGTCTAGAGAGTCTCTGACTGAAGTGAAAACTTTGCTCCGAGTTGTTGCCTAAATTTGGTTGATGCTCGGAAAGTTGAAAATGACTTCACATACCCTATTTTTGGTGAAAATTGGTTCTATCTCGTTTGTGTTTACCATAATGCTTCACATGATGGGTAATGTATTGAAGGGTCTGCTTGGCGATTCACTGATTCAGATTGTCAGTGGTTTTCTTCTAGCTTTGACTGTTTTTTTACCTGGAGTTATACAAATATTCATTTCAGCTTATGACTCGCTTCGTATATGCTCTCCCATAATTATTTGAACTTTTCTTAGCCTACTAGTATGCAATATATACTATGGGAAGTTTATAGATGGTCTTGGCTTAATACGTTTACTTCAATTATATTTCGGGAATTGTTTGGACTTGCTCCTTTGACTGAGCTGTCAAAAATACTGTGGTTTGACAGCTGGTTTTATTACGAACTTAGACAAAAGTGTGTCTGTCATTGCCTAATGACAGATGAAGTTTTTGATATTAGTTGGGTATATAGCTGAAAAAAGGCTTAGAGTTGTAAATTAGATAATGAGTTATCTCTGTTTTTTTAAAAGAAATATATATATATGGAAAGTTTTTTGTGGATTAAATACTGGTCCGAAGGTCTGAAAATTTTTTAGACTTCTCCTTCCAAATAAGATGTTGTCTGTTACAGTAAATTGGCCTTTGATGGCATTTAGTTTGTAGTTCTCTCTTGTCTAAGTAAGAAAGTAGTCGGGCGGTGATAGTATGTTTTTTTAAAAGAAAACCGGCAAGGGTGTTCCAATTAAAAAGTTTTAAACCCAGAAAATAAAAACAGCTACACTATGGTGTTTTTACTTTCCTTATTGGATTGGCAATAATCCAAGGATCTTTTTTTCATTAAAAACAAGACACTGGCTAAGAACTGTATGTTTTTTTAAAAGTGACATGGATAACAACTGGGATGCCCAGCATCACCTGCGTACAGTCACGTGCTAACGAACTGTTTTCTTGTGGCTATGGGTGCAGGTGAGGGCTACCTTCTTTGATTAAAGCATTCAGTTCTAAGTTATTGATGACTGTGGATGTTCGCTTAACTTGAAGTTACATTTCTCCGAAGTTGGGACGGCTGCATCGCATGATTTACATTGATATCTTTACTTCCTTGTACAAAATTTATTTTCAACTGCAAATAGATTTTTGTACTATTCCATTGTATTGTCCTAGGATTAGTGGTCTGTGAACTATAATGTTCGTTTGCGTATATATAGGATTTATTTATTTAGTACTGCTACACACACCATAAACGCATAGGAGAGAATGACATGTAGGTTTTTCTCTCTCAAACCCTAGTTCTAGTTTTAAACGCCCATTATTATATAATGTATTATATGATAATAGGCTGGGGTGCTATCACACAGTCACCGTGGTCCTCATTGACTGGACTAGTGAAAGGTTGCTAGCACTACCATTCCACTCTATATTAACACTTTTTAGAAAAATTTCCCCTATTTTCTTACTTTCCATTTCACTAGTTTATTACCTCTGTCTACCAGGTTACTGGAAAGCTCACTGCAAGAATATCGGTCTGTTCTGACCCAGAAAAAAGAGCTCTGATTTCGAATAAACTACAGCTCGCTAGAGAAATTGAAAGCTTCTTTCCTTATGTCTCTCATAGAATTCGGCCTTATCTGCACAGGGCTGTAAAATTCAAAAAGAAGTGTAAATCTGTATAAGGGGTTCTGGACCACACAACTCTTCCTTACGATGTAATCTAACTAATGTTCTTGAAAATCTTTGCAGATTGTTTCCTTATCCCAAGGGCTCTCTCTTCCTATGAAACCCCTTTCCGTAGCTTCGTTACTTGTGTTAAAGTGTATACAAGATAGTGAGGCTTCTGCCTTAATTTGTGATGCCTCGAAGGGTTCTAGTCTGTCTCTTGTCCAGCTTATTTCTTTTGACCAGTGGATGAAGGTTCTTGCTCTCCTTGTTAAGGATAAATCAGATGGTATCAACCTATTGCTGGAGTTTGCTTCTAATCTGGCTGGTATCTCCAAAAATCATATGCTAGACTTAGCTTCCTTCTCGTCTAAAGGATTTGAACTATCCAATCTCCTCAGAAAGTTTTGCGGGCTCAGTCCCATCTTTATTACGGCTCAGTCCCATCTTTATTTGCGGGCTCAGTCCCATCTTTATTACGGCTCCCTCCACTCCTATAGTCCCTCCTCCTAACAACCTATTTTGTAGGGATGCTGCTGCTCTGGAAGCAATAAAAGAGTTTCATAAGGACCTTTTCTCACTTAGTGAAGCGTCCTTGTTGGATATGGTGCCGAAAGTATCAAGGGTCTTTCCTTTTTTACCTTCACGTCAGATTGAGGTTGAATCCTTGGGGGTTGAGCACAAACTTTGGCTGTTCCCAAATAAAGGGTTTATTGCACCTATTTCGATGGAAACTTGGGTCTTCCTTGCCAACTTGGCGCCTTCTACTATTGAGGAATGCAAACTCAAAGTCCTCAAAGGAATTCAACTTTTGGATAAAGGTGATCTGATTAAAGCTCCACTCAATATAAATTTCCTAGATGAAAAAAAGTGCAGTTCAAATACTGGGTTATATGCAAGAACCAAAGGTGTGATGACTTTTAGTAAAAACAATGCAGATTACTATACTGAAACAGTATGGAATGTTTTCAGGACTTACCTTAAGTGTGCATGAAGATTTTTAGACCCTAAAGCTTCTTGCGAGTCAAGCATCATCTGGTTTGACCATGCAATTTGGTTTGCTCTCAACAATCTACCGAGTATCTTTCTTGACAAAGCTGAAGAATTCCATCTCTCCCTCTTTTGCTCATGGCTTGGTGGTTACGCAAGGGAGCTTGTCCTTGCTCAGATTGCTTTTATTCAATACAGATCTATTATGTGTGACACCCTCCAGGAGCTTGGGTCCGATGAGTGTGGCACTCTTCTAAACACTTATGGCAATTACAAAGGAATAAAGAGTATTGTGGGGCAAATCAAGCCTAATATGGATGATGATGAAACTCAAGTCTCCAAACGCCCTAACACTCTCATCTCTCTGACTGCTTCTTACACCTCTTTTTTGACTCCCTCCTCGAGTGATGCTGTTTTTGGAAGAGGGAGGAGTAGAAGTTATGTTAGAGGACGGGGAAGAAACCTACCAATCAGAAATCTTTTGGATATGTAATTTACAGGTACAGAGGAACGCCTGTGGCAGACTTTACCTACCGCCGAAGGAAGAAGCTTGCAATAGAATATTTTCACATTGCTTGTTTACTAGCAAGATTTTGGATTTCTTTACTCCCCAAGCTATCTTTTCAGAATGTTTTGGACATGTTTTTGGATCAACTCTATTACTTAATGATGTGATGTTTGGTTGGAAATACTTGCCTCCTATTAAGAATCTTTTTTATTCGAATGAATTCTTGCATAATGAGATAGTTCCTATCTGCTCTTGTCATCTTTTTCCAAAGTTTTGTAAGACTTTTGCTAATTTTGGCTCACATGTGTGTACTATTGAGATTGGGGTTATTTCTGATATTCCTATAAAGGTCCTCTTGAAAAAAGGCTTGAATCATATTCCCCCTTTTCCACTAAATCCTCAGCTAGCCTTAATGGATCTACTTGAATGCCTGGCCGACTTGGCCTTAAAACTCCAACTGGAGGAAGAAGCTAACACTCTACTTACCTCTACACTTAAAAATCTGTTTTGGAATAAGATTAGGCTTATGCCGCAAGAATGGCTTTGCTCTGATACTACCTGGCTTACCCCTAAGCTTAAGACTTCCATTTCAGAAGTTAAGGGGAAATGGTTCATTGTTGGACTTGATAAAGCCTCTAATACTACTTCCTTTATTTGTAAAAGGTTAGCATTTGAATCCACATATTCTAGGCTCAACGGTCTTGAGTTTGAAAAAATGGACACTTCTCCGTTGGACACTGCGACACTTTTAAATATTGAACTTTCTGGACTAGGTTATTGTCCTAACTCTATGAAAATTCCTGTTCTCTTCCCAACTTATAAAAATCATAAGCATAAGTTTAGATGGATTTCTGATGCTTCCAATAGTCTTTTTTCCCAGATTACAAATGATATCACTTACTGCTTAAGTTTTATTTTGGATGAAATTGAAGATTGTTGCTCCATCAAGCGCAATGATCTCAAAAGATTCAGAAATATAGATTGCCGCCCTTTTTGGATTATAAAAAACGCGACTGAGGTTTCTATTAACCTCCCTGAAAACATCTTTTCTATCTTTACGGCAGACATAACACAATGTTATGAGAATATTCCTTTAAGTGGACCTGATGGTCTGTTTAATATTCTTTCTGTTCTTATAAAGTTAGCTTTTTCTCACAGAAAAAAGTCCGGATTTACATGTATCTCTACTAAAATGCATAAAGGTTGGGTAAAAAAATCGAATAAATCCGCTCCTTTCGTTTTTAAAGAGGATGATTTGTATGAACATATATATCTCTTGGCTCCTTAATAACTGTTGCATCCAAGTAGGTGCTACCTGCTACAAATAATTTTTAGGTATCCCAATGGGATTTTCATGCTCTCCGATTATGTGTAATCTTTATCTATGTCACTACGAATACCAATGGATCTTGAAAATGATTAGTAACCCAAATAATATGTTGACACTTACACACTTTCAGCACTCCTTCAGGTTTATGGATGACTTATGTAGCATTAATAATCCAGTGTTCAAGGATACACTTAAGGTTATTTATCCGATTTGTCTTAACATCGAACCTACTTACTCGGATAGAGTTTTATGGCAAGACAAATGGGTCGTGTCCAAGACTCACTTCCTGAATATGCAGTTTACCCTTACCTTCCCATTTGTGGGAAATTTTTATACAAGTTTCTTCTGGAAAAGGGATAATCTCAAACTCTTATCCTCTGAATTTACAAAAAGAAAAAGCAATAGACCTTTTAAAAACTCACTACATACTTGTCTTGGTATGCTCTTTCTTATTGTGTATGCCTCGTCTGACAGCTTTATAGCATTTGAAGGAATCTCTACCCTTATTAACAAATTTGTTAATAACGGGTTTTCAAAAAAAGACCTTGTCGCTTGTATCTGTAACTCTTTAAAAAAACATAACTAGACCGGTCTTAAATATGACCTACAGAATTTGATTAATCTTATTAAATCAGAATAAGATGCATCTTGTGAGGTAGTAGGCCCTTATTCTATGGGGCTACTACCTCATAGAATATGGTGCCTGGGAAAGGGCGGGTACACACACACACACACACACACACACACACACACACACACACACACACACACACACACACACACACACACACACACACACTCTAAAACACAAGTCGTTTCTCAAGATTCACCACTTTATTTAGTTTGAAAGTAACTTGGTTTTTTACAAAAAAACCCCCCTGGCTCTTCACCTTTACATGTCTAGTAGACCATCCATGACATGATCGCACAAACAACTGTCACAGTAGTAACAAGTGTTTGGACGTTCGGACAATGGTAGCATTTGAGTTGATAAGATTTCACCATACTCCAAGGTTCGTGGAGTGATATTAAAATACCCTCTGAGTGGCTGGCCATAGCTGCGATACAAGAAAATCTTTCGCGATGGTAGAAACTGTGCTAGTAGATATAATCGTTCTGAAAAACCTCTACATAATAATATCGTGGCCCTATGCCCAGTGCTTCAGTTACCATCGCTAGACGGATGTCCGAAAATGCTCTCTACCCCAAAGGGTCACCCTGGTCACTCGGTTCTGATATGTCCACCACTTCGTCTGGGTCACCGAAGTGCCTAATTGCGGAAATAAAAGCCGTTCATAACGGAGGAGTGTGGCTCGCTTAGTAGACTCACTTGACTGCTGAAGATGTGCAATAGATATTGCTAGAACCTGATCCCCATTAGGAGCCATAACAGATTAATATGTAGATTGCACCTGATGACAATTGGTAGATGTCTGTTTTTTATCTCTCAATCAGTTACTCTCGACTGGGGCTAGGCACTAGTTTGTAAAAAAGTTGCTCGTCTTATATATAGGCTTTTTGGTGACTGAGCCCAATTGGTTATATATTTAACAATAGAAAAAAAAAACACTTTACTTCGTATACCTCATCTATTTTTACTTTAGCTTCTGTCTCTTAATCTGTCCGAGTAGACGAAACCTTTTTTGCATAAGGGATAAGGTGGTATGGTTTACTGGCAGTTTATATCTACCTTGGATCGAAAGCACTAGCTCGTTTGAAGACCGTATATCGGCTCTGACGACTATAAGCGTACATACTCATGCGATATACTGCCTCTTGCATTTTGACACTTAAATGATTAGCTAGTTTATTGTGATATTTTGTTGGGATGGTGGGACTGCCGTGTACATAATGGGATTACCTACCTGCTATAATTCTCACCTGTAAGTCATATCGTATTCTCTGTGTACTCGGTTGTGTGTAGCGCGCGCTGGTGTTCTGGCGCTTGTAAGGTAGACCTGTGCTTGATGAACTGAGAGGTTTTGTGTGCTCTCCACTGGCTTCACAGTCCCGGATCTGGTGCTGAGTGTGATCCCGGAGAGAAGGGTCTTGTTGGCCGGCCTCGAGGGGCGAAGCGTGCAGGCTTCCTGACCTTCTGAAGCATGTCAAATTGCTCGCCTATAAATGGATCGTAAGGTGAGCGCCTATGCTCACTTAGCACTGTGATTTGTGACCTCTGTGCTGCATTCCATTTTGCATTGCTGTGTGACTTCATCATGCCGAAAAAAAGTGATAAAGATATCATGGAGGCTTCTGCATCGAATTTACAGGTTATATTTCTGTTGATTTCCAAAAAAATAAAAAAAGGGGGATACTGTTAATCTAATTCTGCCTGTTTGCGTAACGAGAAATAATGCTTCAAGATTGAGTTATCAGGTTACATTAGTCCGACTCGCTCAATTGGATCTGGTGCTTGAGGAATTGTTTGAACTGGTTACTGAATGGCATTGTGGAAATCATGGATAGGGCATTTTGCTTCCAGATGATTGTGACTCGAGTTGTTAACTTTAAGGGCAGCCGTGTGGGATTTCATATGTTGTGTGTATTGAAGTTAAGCTATCATTAAATGATTGTAGATTTGAAGCACTTAAAAACTTGTAAATATCTGCTGACATGCCTTTTGGCCGGGGCTGGTGCTTACTAGATGTAATTTGTTGGCCAAAATGGAAACTTTTTTAAGTAGTGTTGTATCTCACCAACGGTAAGAAACCCTAAAGAATGGTTATTTCTAAAGTGACGTACTCCTTTTCGCTTGATTCTGGACTTGGAATTATTAGCTTTCACCTGCAAGGATATGGTTGTTTTTTTCTCTCTCCAGCTTACTATACAGACTGAAGGTAAGTATTCTTTTAAAATTCTTTAAAAAAAAAAGGGTGCCCTGTTCCGGTACAGATTTGTCTGGTATAGCATATTATGGTTTAGGTCTACCTCTGGTCTATCGGCAGATATGGGCTTCGTAGACTAATGTTGAGGATTTTCGTTTTACAAACTAGTTTGTGGATACAATTCCAGGTTCTGTTAATCAGGAAAATTTTTCTTGGGTTTTCTGATGAGTCTAACTCTGCTGGAAATTCCAGCTCTCTTATTGATAGATCTGTATAGATGTTTTGTGGTTTGGTAGGCATTCTATCTAGTAATGAAAGAGTAGTTCTAACTGGCTGAGGTTGCTTATTTTCTGAAGAAGGTAAGTATGGATATGATACTGCAAGGATTTGAATCAAGCTGATGTTTTTTTATAAAAAAATTATTATATAAAGTAGGTTTTTGCTCAAAACGGTGAGCTGAGATTGTCGGATTCCCTGATAATGGTGTAAAACAAAAAGTACGGTTTACGATGGGTACGTTTACTGACCTCAGGCTGAATTTTAGCCTTAGTTGCGAATAGTCTAGAGAGTCTCTGACTGAAGTGAAAACTTTGCTCCGAGTTGTTGCCTAAATTTGGTTGATGCTCGGAAAGTTGAAAATGACTTCACATACCCTATTTTTGGTGAAAATTGGTTCTATCTCGTTTGTGTTTACCATAATGGTTCACATGATGGCTAATGTATTGAAGGGTCCGCTTGGCAATACACTGATTCAGATTGTTAGTGGTTTTCTTCTAGCTTTGACTGTTTTTTTACCTGGAGTTATACAAATATTCATTTCAGCTTATGACTCGCTTCGTATATGCTCTCCCATAATTATTTGAACTTTTCTTAGCCTACTAGTATGCAATATATACTACGGGAAGTTTATAGATGGTCTTGGCTTAATACGTCTACTTCAATTATATTTCGGGAATTGTTTGGACTTGCTCCTTTGACTGAGCTGTCAAAAATATTGTGGTTTGACAGCTGGTTTTATTACGAACTTAGACAAAAGTGTGTCTGTCATTGCCTAATGACAGATGTAGTATTTGATAGTAGGTGGGTATATAACTGAAAAAAGGCTTAGAGTTGTAAATTAGATAATGAGTTATCTCTGTTTTCTTAAAAGAAATATATATATATGGAAAGTTTTTTGTGGATTAAATACTGATCCGAAAGTCTGAAATTTTTTTAGACTTCTCCTTTCAAATAAGATGTTGTCCGTTACAGTAAATTGGCCTTTGATGGCATTTAGTTTGTAGTTCTCTCTTGTCTAAGTAAGAAAGTAGTCGGGCGGTGATAGTATGTTTTTTTTAAAAAAAACCGGCAAGGGTGTTCCAATTAAAAAGTTTTAAACCCAGAAAATAAAAACAGCTACACTATGGTGTTTTTACTTTCCTTATTGGATTGGCAATAATCCAAGGATCTTTTTTTCATTAAAAACAAGACACTGGCTAAGAACTATATGTTTTTTTAAAAGTGACATGGATAACAACTGGAATGCCCAGCATCACCTGCGTACAGTCACGTGCTAATGAACTGTTTTCTTGTGGGTATGGGTGTAGGTGAGGGCTACCTTCTTTGATTAAAGCATTCAGTTCTAAGTTATTGATGATTGTGGATGTTCGCTTAACTTGAAGTTACATTTCTCCGAAGTTGGGACGATTGCATCCCATGATTTACATTGATATCTTTACTTCCTTGTACAAAATTTATTTTCAACTGCAAATAGATTTTTGTACTATTCCATTGTATTGTCCTAGGATTAGTGGTCTGTGAACTATAATGTTCGTTTGCGTATATATAGGATTTATTTATTTAGAACTGCTACACACACACAGCTATTGGAAAGTGCAGATCTATAATATGGATCCTCTCTCTCTCTCTCTCTCTAAAATGCCCTACCACCTCTTTCTCTTCCTATTCTCATGCTAGGGAACCTTTTTGTAAAGTAGTCTACCACATATCATTTTAGCTCTGTAACATCTTCTTCTAGATTTGCAACCTCTTCCTCCATAGCTACATCATCTCCTTCTAGACCTGAAACCTATTTCTCCATAGCTACAACATTTCCTTCTAGATTTGCAACATATTTCTCCATAGCGTCAAAATGTTCTTCTAGATTTGCTATCTCTTTCTTCATAGTTCCAACATCACCTTCTAGATTTGTAACCTCTTTCTCCATAGCTCCATCATCTTCTTCTAGATCTGCAACCTTTTTCTCCATAGCTCGAAAATCTCCTTCTAGATCTACAACATCTTTCTCCATATCTTCTATAAGGATTGAGTGAAATGAGGGAAAAGGTGGAATAGTCCGACATGTAAAGGAGTCAAGTTGTAGAGCTATTTAAAGCTCACTTTCATCACAATTCAAGTGCACTACATGCTTGTCTATGTTAAGCCTGTGCTAAGCTAAGTCAATACTCAAGATTGTGTTTATGAGTCCAACCTAATCTATCTTGGAACCTAATTAGCTAGAGTAATAATCTTGCTCACACACACTCACACACTTGCACTATGTTTCCATACCACCCACCTTAGCTAGCATGATCCCATTCCCATCAAGTGGCATCAGAGCCATGGTGTGCTATCTAGGTTTATTGCTATGCATTTGTGTTAGTGTGATTAATATTCTTTAATTATCATTAGCATCTCCATTAGGTTTCTCTCTCCTTAATCACTAGAATTTCTAATAAAGCTTGGGCATGTTCTTGGCAATACCAATGAGCCACTACCCTTCTTAATTAAGTGATTTGTGACTAGTAATCTTCTAATAATTGCACATCTTTCCATAATTTTTCAATTAGTGTGCAATTTTTTGCTCATTTTGAGCCCATTTTGCATTCTTAGTGCTATCATCAAATTATTCAATTGCTTTTGCATTTTGTGTGTGCACAAAGTTCCCTTTGAGGCTTTTTCATAAAGCCCTCACTTGCTTTGATTGGAGCCATCTACACCAAGATAGCTTCATTTTCAAGCTTGGGGAAATTAGCGTGGTTGTCACTCTTTTCAATAGCTCTCTAATGAGCTCCTAATCACCACATTCCAAGATCATTAGCTCTCTCAACCTTTTGCTAGCTTTAGTGTGTGTGAAGCCCTACAAGAACAAGTTTATATTTCCTATTCTTGGCTCTTCTCACATGCAAGGCCTCGAGGGCCATTGGCTAGCATACTAACTATATTGTGCTGACCAACAAGGTTCTGGGCTCAACTCACGGGTTTTGTGGAAAGTGAGCAACGTGGACAGACGTGAGGTGACTTCTCAAAACAATTTACTACTTCAATCGGGTCCATTGGGACTTGTTCTTGCAGGCACGTGCACTGTCGTTGGTGGATGCCAAGCAACCCCATAAAGTCCCTTTTAATCACCGTTTGTCTCCACAAGCTCCCAGTCCCACTGGTCGCCCACTGTCCACTGCCCACGTCTTGACCTCACCTACCCAATTGCCCGCTCTGCCCGACTCTTATTTGGATCGCCCTTCCTGCGGCCAGTGTCCCAAGCCTTTGGACACCAAAGACTCCCCAAGGCAAGGAGAAACCTTGAGCACACAAAGAGAGCATAAGCATCAAAGGCTTCAATCAAAGAGGCAATTAGTGAAATATGAACCCTTCAAATCTTCTTTTGAGCTCGCAAAAGAGCTTCCGTGGGTGCATACAATGTTTTGCATCTCAAAATTGAACACCAATGGGAATCCAATAAATCAACCAAAGGAACTATTGTGAAGAGGGGCTTCACTCCCGTGAAGAGGAGCTTCAAAAATTTCAAAAAAAATCTATCTCTCTCTCTCTCTCTCTCTCTCTCTCTCTCTCAACTTGCAATGTAATGAATCCATCCAAGCACAATAACTTTAAATAGATTTCAATATTTTAAGGGATACTTATGCTCATGTAAAGAGGTAGACACCGGCTAGGAGAGTCTCCTAATCTAAGATCCCTTTCTTAGCACAAATGGGGGAGAAGGGCACAAATGGGGAATAAGGGAATAGAAAAGTACAATAAGGAAGGGTTTCACACCTGGAAAACAAAGTTAAGGGGATACCTCATGAAAAAATGCTTATGGTTATCAACACTTCCTTAGAACAACAAGCCAAAACCAATGGAGTGCACCTAGGGCATCTACACTCATAGCAAGTGCACAGAATTTGGCCAAGGACAAACAAGCATTAGGAATTATTATCTCTTCCTTAAATGACAACTATGTGTATTTCATAGACGAATGTAAGCATGCACATGAAGCAGGTCCTAAAAAGTAATTTTGGAGCCAGGGCTAAAGAAGTAAGGTTAGTCTCAAGAGACAACTTTAGAAGCTCACTATGGTTGAAGGGGAGGAAATTGCTAGCCTAGTAACTAGGCTTAAGAGCATTGTCATGCAGCTCACTTACATCCAATGCGAAGTACCAGAAGATGACAAAGTGGCTGTGATTTTGAGTGGACTTCCACCTTTTATGATCACCTAGTCACTATTCTTGAAGAAAAAGAACTAGATCCACCTTTCCAAGATGTCATTAACTCAATTCAAGCAGAAGAAAGAAAGCAAAAAGACTCATTAACATCATCAAGAGTGGCTCTTGTCACGTCATCCTCAAGAGAAAGATATTCACCATTGACATCATCAACTGGAAGAAAGTGTTATGAATGTGGAATGGGACACATAGCAAAATATTGCTACACAAACAAACCTTGCAATAAATGTGGTAAGAAGGGACTCCCTCCTTCTCAATGCTACTCACATGGAGGGAGTAGCAGTGGAGAAATTAGCAGTAGTAGAGTAGCAACAATAGAAGCTACAAAGGGAAGGTACCTATCAAAGGATCATCTCACATGGTAGAGGAAAAAGAAGAAGACAAAGGCAAGAATAACCTTGTTTTATATGATGTTTGAAGGTTGCAGCCTCTCTACTTGTAGGGGGGCACTTTTATTTTCTTGTGTAGACAAACCATCCTATGTGGATACCATTTTGTCATCCTTAGTGGGTAATGCATCTTCAATGTATCTGTCCCAGTCCAAATCCCAAGGGGAGGATTGTAAGGTGGGTTTTTTCCTAGACTCTGAGTGAATGAGGGAAAAGGTGAAATAGTCCCACATGTAAAGGAGTCAAGCTGTAGAGCTACTTAAAGCTCACTTTCATGAATAAACAACACAATTCAAGTTTGCACTACATGCTTGTCTATGGTGAGCTTGTGCTAAGATAATTCAATACTCAAGATTGTGTTTATGAGTCCAACCTAATCTATCTTGGAACCTAATTCACTTGAGTGATAATCTTGCTTACACACACTCACACACTTGCACTATGTTTCTCTGTCACCCACCTTAGCTAGCACGATCCCATTCCCATCATCTCCAACATCTCCTTCCCTGATCAAGGTTCCCTAGCTCACTTTCACTCTCTTCACAAGCTTGCATCTTGATTTCCAGTTCCGTAACCTCTTTCTTGATGTGCGACATCAACTTTCCTACTACAACATTTCTTTCCATAGTTGCTGACAATATCTCTTTCCTTACTCCATCTCTCTCTCTCTCTCTCTATAAAATTTCTTTCCACAATTGTTGACAATACTCTTTCCATACTCCTTCTCTCCATCTCTCTCTCTCTCTCTCTCTCTCTCTCTCTCTCTCTCTCTCTCTCTCTCTCTTTGTGTGTGTGTGTGTGTGTGTGTGTGTGTGTGTGTGTGTGTGTGTGTGTGTGTGAGAGAGAGAGAGAGAGAGAGAGAGAGAGAGAGAGAGAGAGAGAGAGAGAGAGAGAGAGAGAGAGAACTATGCACTATGCAAGTAATTTCTAGTAGGATTGTGCTTGGTCATAGCTAGCAAAGGATTACAATGGAATTAAGATCTAATGTACATGGTGCCAATGCAGGAGTGTGCTAGCTCATACGAAAGGATTACAATGGAGTAAAGATCTACTATAAATGGTGCCAACACAGTGGAATGCAAGGGATGTAAGGATTATCTAGGGTCACACATTTTCAATGTTGGAAAAGGAATCTTAAGGAAGTGCCAATTTTTGCAAAGCATGTGTGGTTAGTTTATTTCTTCCATGAATGACTTATTGGAGATTTTTTTTTGAATCTAGAAGGGTTTCTTATTATATAATCTCTTCTTTTAGCTTACCTTGTATTTATATTTTGTGTATGTGGGACGCATGTCTAACCTCACCATCCTATTTTACTGCAGTATTAGCGAGAATCACGATTAATTTGTCAAACCATGGGACGAAGTTGACTTGACTAGTGCATAGAGGCTACAAAAGGTTGTCAATCTCTTGGAAAACAACTAACAACTCGCATCTAACTCAAGCTACACTCAAGTGACTGAAATCACCAAAAGCCAATCGCTCATCGGCAAGCAATCACATCCGTTACAACATCAAATGACATCCAAATGTAACGAAACTTCTAGGACAAGTTTATAAGACCTAAGCACACATGCCTATGGCCTCAAACCCCACTTTTGGTCAAGTTCCAAAATCGTGATTAGTAACAACAGTGGATTTTTGACATAGTCTTTTTCGACCCAGAATGCATCTAAATGCTTAGCAATGATGCCCCAATACCCCACCTAAGTGTAGTTTTTGATTTAAAAGTGTAAATTCCTAGTTATTATGAAATTAGGCCGCGGGTCGGCGACGCCAAAAGCTACGAAATACTGTGAATGGCCTACGTCAATGTGTAGAGCTCTTACCTGCGGTTGCAATGTAACAAACGTAATCGCAATGTGACAACCGGGGAGGGAGTAGGAAGCGTGAGAAGGAGAGGAGTGAGCGCTGTTAGCTCACGCTGTGTATTTCTTATCCAAAACTTATAAAAAACTTACAAAAATTGGCTTTTATATCTTAGCCAAGGTTTTTGAGTGGTCAAAACTAATAATATGGAGTTCTACCAAAGCTGGGAATTGACTGGCTGATACAATCTGGAAGCTTGTAGCCCTGGCTCATTAATTACAAAGATTACCAAGAAAATAGGAGTTACAATATTACCGATTTATCAAAATAATAATTGTTTTACAAGGAGAACTTTGAAAATGGTGTCCACGTTAGCTTGCTGCTAACATTCCCCCCCTCCTCGCCTGTGTCGTCCCTTGACATAGCTTTATGGACTGAAGTAGTCTTCGGGTTGACGGCGGGCGAGGCGGTCTTTAAGTGCTTCCAGTGCCTTTTGGTATCTGATTCTTTGTTCTTTGTCAGGCACTTGCAAAAATTGCATGGTGACTTGGTTTTTCAGTTCCACCGCTGAGTAGCCTACAAATCTGGATGTGAGGTTGCTTATCACCGGTGCAAATATCCTCGTTCGCCAGGTGAAGAATCCAGTATAGAATGCTTCTTCAAAGGCTAACATATTATGCGAGGTTAGGAACATGCATCTGGCATAGAATCTGTAAAGGATTGCTTCTGAAGGTTGCCCACTCAGATCATAACATAAGCCTTTGTTTCCTTCCAAAGAATGCGAGCCATGGGGCTCCTGTCTGCTCAGGCTCATGGAAAACTTGTATGCATGTGAGTAGCATCCTGCAGATCTTATATAGCACTGCACAAGAGAGATATGGTAGAATCTTGAAGAATGACATGGCGCCCGTTAGGGTTTTCACCCATGCATTCCTCCGTCACTTGGGCTCTCTCTGGAGCTGGCAGCCTGGGAAAGTTGAGCCAAGTTGGCCTCTTCTTCTGGAGTGCTTCATGCGCTTGCCATGTCCTTACTCTGAGTACATGACAGAATGTTGGATCTTTTTGTAAGGCTACAGGTGCTCTTGTGAACGGAGTCAGGTATCTTGGATTCTTGTTCAGCGAGCTTAACCTCCACTTCGGGTGGTCTTTATCTGCGCCATCTTCTTGCATATCCTTGTACAACCTTTCTTTTACGTGTAAAAGTTCTACCTTGATGAGAGGGTACGGTAGGGATAGTTGGTGCCATTGAGCATTGATTTGATTGGGAGTGAGTTGATTGACATTGATAGAGTGTAAAACTCTCAACTCCCAATCCATAGCAGCCCTCCACTGCTCATCCACCTCTAAGGTGATCTTCTCCTTCAATGCGTCTTCTTCAACTTTTGACAGCTGGACCATTGGCAGTCTTCATCACAACTCGGCTCTGCTGTGGACTGCGTCTCAAATTCAGCAAAACGAGACCGAGGGAATGTCTATTTGGGACGGCTCTGAAGTGCCTGCCTCTTCCTGTGTGTCGGGCTTTCCATCTCTGAGGAGTTGATTTATGTGCTTGAGTTCTGCTATCTCCTTTAGGAGCTCCTCCTCTCTTTGAACCCGCATAAGTGCCAGGTCTCTGCGCTGTGACTGTTTGAGCTTTAATTCCAGTTCTAAATCTTTGTTTTTCTTTTCAAGTGCCTTGTACACTTCATCTGTTCCCTTGATCGATGCCACGGCTGGATTTTCTTTGATTTGCTGCAAGAAAATGGCATGATCATTGATTCTCTGTTCAGAATATTGCAGAGAAGCGTTGGCTACATCTAACTGCACTTGAATTTTGTGAGCTGACAGAGAGGTGGTAAGAAGTTCATTCGTGACTTGTGTCAGATGCTCGTCTTTCACCTTACAGGCATCAGATAATTTAGTGAGGATGTCACCTAACTCCTCCATTTCCTTTTGTTGTTTGTCCCTGGCTATCTGATGCTATTCCACTTTTGTCTTTAGCTCTTGCACTTGCCTTTGGAGACCAGTGATGATAATCATCCTGTCTTCGAGCTCTCCTTGAAGAGCATCGATGACCATTTCTAGTTTCTTGGCCTTTGTGCTACGATTTAAGGCTGCCGAGCGGAGTTTCTCCGTCATGTCTTGCATCTGCCTTGCATACTCATTTACTTGTAAAATAACTTCGTCATTGGACTGCCACTCCTCCTATCTTGCTAGTTGGGATGTGCCTGCAGCCTCTTTTGTTGCTTCTTGCTGTGTTGTAAGTGCTGGTGGTTCTGTAGAGGTAGATGGTTGTTCTTCTCCTTGGCCATCCTGAGGCTTTGATGCCTTGACAGTTTTTGGCTGAGTGGAAGTAGATGGTGTGGTCTCAACCCTTACCGTCTCTTCAGGTGCTAGCCTTTCTGCCTTCTTTGGCTCGGGCTCCATCTCATGTGTAGTGGTATGCTCTTTTTCTGTATCTACTTTCTTATAAGTTTCTTGCACCAGCTTTTGAGTTTCTTCTGCTGCCTGCTACGGTTCCGGCTCGGCTTCTTTTTCCTAATGTCCTTCGGTGTGGTCAGCTTTTTGTGTAGCTTCTGTTCGTTGGGTGAATTCATAATCTTTTTCTTTTTCAGTCTCTGCTTCTTCATTGGTACCTTGGCATGGTGGTGGGCTAGGCATGGGATGGTCCTGTTGTTCTGGTGGTGGCGAGGTGGGTCGGAGAGATGCTATTGGGGGGTTGTCGCATAGCTCAATCCACCGACATAATGTCAGACCAATGGATCGATAACCCGGCTAGTGCATGAAGGCATGGAATCATTAGAAATGAAAGAAGAGGATCCTAATCAAGAGAGTTAAGAAGAAGAGAAAGCTATGGAGAAGGCTAATCACTCAATGCCTACTCTCTAATCTTCTTTAATCTCAACAATCAAGAGGACAATGGGTGCACACTCTCATCAATCACACACACACATCAATCAAAAGCTCAATGAGCTCACAAATAATGTAAATATGAAGATAAATGAGAGAGGGAAACACGAATTAGAGACTAATCAATGCTTAACTACACACCGAAAACACAATTGACAAAGAGAAAGAAGAACAAGAGCACTTAGCTTTCCACCATGCCATAGAAAGTAGGTGAGCACAAGAGGAATCTCTAACTCCAAACATCTTCACCTCTATCTTCTCTACAAGCTTTCCATGAAAGCTTAACTCACCTGAGGATCCCTAAAAAATGACCTAACTTTCACTTTTATATCTAGGGCATAAAAAATATGTCCGACCGCCCATGAGATGCATAGAATTGTGTGCATCTCTATAGCTCCTAGGCATCATGGTAACATCAAATATACAAGCTGGAACTCATGTAGAGCCCATAAATATGTCAAAAGTACATATACAAAATGATGTGTCTGTCAAAAAATGAAGCAACGTATGCTAATACATCATAAACATATGCTAAAAATAGCATAGCTGAAGGTCATCTGCTACTTTGTGTTTGCAGAAGATAGAGGTGAAGATGTTTGGAGTTGCAGCTTCCTCTTGTGGTCACCTACTTTCTATGGCATGCAATGAAAAGATAAGTGCTCTTGTTCTTCTTTCTCTTTGTCAATTGTGTTTATGGTGTGTAGTTAAGCATTGATTAGTCTCTAATTAGTGTTTCCCTCTCTCATTTATCTTCACTTTTACATTATTTGTGAGCTCATTGAGCTTTTGATTGATGTGTGTGTGTGTGATTGATGAGAGTGTGCACCCATTGTCCTCTTGATTGTTGAGATTAAACAAGATTAGAGAGTAGGCATTGAGTGATTAGCCTTCTCCATAGCTTTCTCTTTTTCTTAACTCTCTTGATTAGGATCCTCTTCTTGCATTTCTAGTGATTCCATGCCTCCATGCACTACCCGGGTTATCGATCCATTGGTTTGACATTATGTCAGTGGATTGAGCTATGCGACAACCCCCAACATTGGCGCCGTTGCTGGGGATCGATTACCTAAGCTACAGGAGTCATTAGCGTGCTGAAGAGTCATTAATCATGTTAGTAGTTTAGATTATGCGTTAGGTGTTGGTGATGGTGAATTGTGGATTTATGGTGAGATTTTGTTAAGAAATTGTGAATAATTTGTATGTTTTTCTCTCTTTTTTCACTAATTATTCACTAATTTTCTACTAATCCGCTAACAATTGGAGTGCTTTATATGTGTGTATGCCTAATTAGAGGCTTAAGCATCACTCTTTTGATAAGAAATTGCAAAAAAATTTGAGTGAAATTGAGTGATTTTTGAGTGTGTAATTAGGGATTTTTTTCTAATTAGGCTCTCTAATTACTCTCTAATCACACGTGATTTTTGTGTTACACATAGCTAAATCATTGATTTGAAGTGTGATTATCATTCTTATGTGTTTAATTTGATTGAAAATGATGCTGCACATGAGATTTTGTGCTTGATTGATTGTAGGTGAATTGCGGTTAAGCGGTTGCTAGTACACACACATGTGTGTAGGCGTCAATTCGAGTGGAAAATAGACGCGATGCTTATGTTATTGTGAGTGCATTAACCCATTCATTTTCTGATTTGATTTGCAAGTTTGATTAAAGATAAATTTCACAAAAAATTAGTGCGAATCTAAGTGCAATTAGTGTGCCTATGTGTAGGCAAAGTGTACATTTATTAGTGCAAATTATGGTTTAATTGGTGCCAATTGGGTTCATAAAAAGCATTGGATTGCTTGATGTTGTTATGATGATTATGGATCAATTTTTTCATTGCTAAAATTGCGTCAAAATGCTGCCCAATTTTTGCTAGATTGTGTGTGCATTGATTAGCGATTAGTGCTTGATTATGCTTGTGTGTGTACACTTAATTGGGCTTGTAATTGATTGCAAATTGATGTGAAATTGGTTAAATTGTAAAGTTCAAAGTGTGCTGATCAATTGTATATGCTTAATTTTATTGCTAATTATGCTAATTTTTAGTGAAAATTAAGCAAAAAAGAAGCAAAAATCGACCTAATTTGGATGCAAAATACATACAAATTTGATTTTGGGTGTAACTTTGAAGTGTTAATTTCAAAAAATGCTTTACAAAATTGAGCGTGTACGCACTTCACGATCTATTTTTAGTTTCGCACGCGCATACGTCTCACTTCTCGTAACAATGTGTGCACTTACTTAATTTAGGTGTGTGTATTTACTTAATTTAGGTGTGTGTGCACTTACTTGATTTAGGTGTGTGTGTGCACTTACTTGATTTGGGTGTGGTGCATTTACTTGATTTAGGTGTGTGCATCATTTAAGAGGGGTGTGTACCATCCTCAATTTGGGTGTGTGTAAAGTGTAGTGCACAAGCAAACAAAGGGGGTGGGAGGTCAAGCACATGTGCATGCTTGTTTTTAGGTGTGTGGAAAGGGAGTAAAGTCAACAAAAGACAAGGCATATGAGAAAAGAATCTAGGTGAGAGAAAGAGAAACAAAGTCAACAAAGATAATAAAAAGAGTGTGTGCATGAGCGTCCGAATTTAAAAAAACCCAAAAAAAGAAAAAAAAAGATTTTTTTTTTAAATTCTCTTTTTTTGTAGGCGTCCCATGCATGTGCACATCTAGTCGGCCTCTTTCGGACCCTGTATTACGAGGATCTCTCTCTTATACTTTCTCTTATATACCTCGTTCACGCGCGCATTTATGCACGACTAGACACTGAGAGTACATATGTCCGGAGAGTCGTTTGCCTGATTTGCTTACTTGTTTGACATAGCACACTGTAGGATTTAGTGGACCCTCGACACATTGATATCATTGTGATGTGAATTATGAGCCACTATTATCATGCATGATTGACTATAGGTCACCCGTGTGACAGTTTCATTTGATCACACCATTCACATCACGATCTTGCCATACACTTATTATATTGCTTGCTATTCCTTGAGAGATCTAGATCAGTCATAGTGAGCTTCCACATGATCATTGAGTATTTACACTCTCTAGATTGATGACGACCATGGCCCTGAGAGGTTCCGATTTGGTGTTGCCATGGTTAGTAGGAGAGTACGAGAGACATTTATGTTATCGAGATTGTTATACCGATCGCTATTTTGTGAGGCTTCAGCCTCATGATCATTCTACTTATGCTTTTCAGTCAGTTAGAGCCAGAGCCCACCCCACGAGGTTTGATCATCTCATAGATTTCTTAGATGTACTCTATCGAGTACAAAATATCCATTCTAGACATGAGATCCCAGTACCATCCCTAGAGGATGTTGCAGACAGTCCATTTGCGGGGTATGCATGATAGTTTTTTGTATGTTGATGATGATGCACGCATGTATTTGAGAGAGTCACAGATGCCTGTACCAGAGCCTCAGGTAGATTTTGGTAGATCCATGGGTAGTAGAACCTATTATGGCCTTGATGATTATAGTACCTACACGATGATTTTTGGCCTACCTTATCGACCTATCCCTAGCCCTAGATCACCTACATCTAGTATCGGCATTGAGCTTGAGTCCACATACACAGCGAGATCACCCATTAGACCACCTCCAGGCTTTCTACCTAGACCTATTGCTCCACAGGACTCTATCGATGACCATAGATCTAGGTTGACACCAGAGATTGACGAGTCTCGAGAGCAGTTATTGAGAGAGCCACGCATAGAGACCGAGACGAGATTGACATCAGAGTCGTCACAGACACCACATAGAGCTAGATTCGGCATGATGAGCACTTCACAGTCTATGTTTATGATGAGATCAGAGCCACCACGAGTCATCGAGATGAGAGCACCCGCCGTGAGTGCACCACACATAGAGCCATTGACTATGAGACGATTACATTGGGGACCCATGGGAGAGCATCCATAGCCTTTGGTGACGGAGCATACCATGCATTTACCTAGAGAGGTTGTTACGACCACAACATTGAGCCATATTGATGTTTCAGGATCACATGACCATGAGAGAGTTATGTCACATGGGGCTATAGTTTCGACGAGTGACACAAGTCCTACGATGAGAGATGAGCTACACGAGTTTTATAGCCACTACTCCGCGGACAGATAGACCTATGCTAGTCTTGTGTGGTGAGAGGATGGGATTATGCATATTTCATGATCTGAGCCGATCGAGTTTCTTTCAGAAACTCAAGCGCTTTGTTCAAGATCCTCCCACACATCAGTTAGTGTGAGTTATGCCTAACCCAGGCATGCCAGGATCTTTTAGAGACGAGTATGATGCAATGTACTTGTCGATGTTTGAGATTGACTTACAGACCATAGAGACTTTATCATATGACGAGTCCCTAGATACGCATACTCATCCCACATTGGTAGAGTTGTATAGACTTGAGTAGACAAAGACATATGTTGACGACTGTGGACGTAGATACACACAAGAGTCTAGCACATCTAGTGAGTTATGTCAGAGAGTGACTGCCATGATTTCGTTTGATTGAGATCCTCAAGAGCGTGTATATAGAGGCACTGATCATGCCATCTATGTGCTGACTATTGGAGTGAGATACACACCTAGATCATTGATCGATCGAGCACATTGTAGCACTAGACTACCTACTACAACTTTAGCCCACCAGTCTGGTCATAGATCACCTCCTACACCCATGAGTGATTGTGATCCTCTACGAGAGATTACTAGGACTATGCCACCCCTAGATGGAGCTCTTGAGCTTAGCCTACCACAGAGTGAGCTTCATAGCTTAGATCAGCATGAGACCGATGACATGGAGCTAACATGTGTTGCTCATCATGATGATGTGCAGCAAAGTGACACATTAATGACTGATTCACCTACAGAGCACCCACATCACATAGATGTTGCCATAGAGCCATCTATTCTTGCAGAGACACGATCTCATTCCTCGATCATAGAGCGAGCATATACAATTGCAGAGACATTGACACATGAGGTTCCTCTAGACCACCACACAGATACCACACATATAGAGGTCACACCACATATCATTGAGCCTACACAGACTAGTATGACCTCTAGACATTTACATCATGAGGATAGACGAGCACCTGCGAGATTCTATTGGAGACCACAAGGATTGTCTGATTCTGAGCGAGCATTAGGGCCTTCTCTAGATAGAGTTCAGAGTAGTGCTACCAAGGAGTTACCCCTTCCACATCAGATATATAGATCTACACCCAGAGCTTCCTATAGGACTCGACGAGTATATGTTCCACGGAGAGAGATATTGATGAGACCATTGCCTAGGGATGACACTTATGTGTGGATAGAGAGCCGGATTACACATGATGGATTATCACATGGTTGGCTCACATCTAGACGATCACTAGAGGCACAGAGTTATTATGAGGAACATAGACAGATTTGGGTTCCCAGGTTGAGAGTTGTAGCACATAGTGAGCATTCACGACCACATTTGATTACGAGAGACTTGAGAGAGATTTCTAGACCTTCTAGAAGATCTCAGAGATCATTTTTAGAGAGACCACAACCACAGAGACTGTTTCAGAGAGAGAGATCTTTACATTCACATGTGAAGAAATCTCCCAATGACCTCCTCATGAGATTGAAGGGATTGAAGAATTGGCTACCAAAGAGCCGACCACCTATCACATCACAGGTTGACACTAGTCACAGCTTGTCTGAGGTTTCCATTGACCATGTTGTTGACTTAGAGCTTGGCAAGAGTCAGCCATTCAGGGATCTTGAGCCACATAGTTCATTGACCACACAGTCACAGATTGATGTTATCCCTAGATCCATTAGTTGTGCTATAGATTCTACCATTGACATGGAGCTAGGTGCTAGCCAGTTGATGACCATTATAGACAAAGCTAGAAGACTACAGGTTTTATTGTTTGGAGAGAGTTCTCTTATCCCTCCTAGTTGCACCAGACCCTTGACTTGTACAGATTGACTATGGTGCACTAGATACGTGCGCATATGCTAGAGGCACTTTTTTTCCTTTTCGGTTTTTTTCCCTCTAGACATCCAGGTTTGAGACCTTAGTTTAGGATTTATTTTTATTTGTGTTTAGGTAACAAAACTTCCAGTTCTATGCTGACACACCTTTCTAGGTGGTAGTGTTTTGTTTATGATTTTGCAGCATAGATGGACTGTAGCTTGAACACAGCATGGACATCTCGAGTTCCAGCTTCACATGTTTTCTTCCTTGGCTATTGAGGATATGCAGCACATATCTCCAGGTGTACTACTTTCCATGATTTATGTTTGTGGAAATTTATGTTTGCTGATTGTTGTATTCCATGGTTTGATCGAGTGCATTTAGATATGTTTTGTTATCTGCCATTAAAGATGTATAAACTTGTCTTTGCTTTAGTTAATTGACCTTAAGTTTAATCTTATTGATGAGCGTTGGTGTTAGGAGACTGTGACTTTAGATTAACCAATTCACTTGACCACTAGTTTTAGTTGGAAATATTATTTGAGTGTTTGAGACCTTAGGAGTGTTTTAAGCATAGAGAGTCTTGCTCACTCAAACAATAACGACCGCTAGTGAGAATACAAAGGAAATGGAAGCAGAAGTTGGAAGAGAAATCCCAGCTTCATTGTATTGCCTATGGTATTAGAGTCCTAGAGGTTCCCAGTGTGGGCGCTTTTCTTTGAGAAGCAAAAAGCCCCAGGCATACAAAATAAACACACATGTTTTAAAAAAACAAAAAAAAGAAAAGAAAAACAAAAGAAAAATGAAAAGAAAGAAAAAAAGACATGAAAAAAACTTCCATTGAGCTTCAAGTAAAAATTCAAGCTTTTGTTCGGAGTTGTGAGAGTTAGTAAGCTAATCAAAGCTGAAAAACATAAATAGGGAATCTTACATTTAGATAATCTTTCTAACTTACCTAGTACTAGAGTAATTGTTTTAACCCTTAGTTGTAGTTAACTAATTGATAGACTCATCCATAAGCCCAAAACTTTTGATTAATTAATTTCAGCAAAGTGCAATTTATTTGTCCTTAATGGCAGTGTAGCATTCCATAATTATTTGTATTCATTCATTACCACATACATGATTTGCCTTTCCTTTATGCTTTATTGCCATATGATTCAGCTTGCTACCTCATTGCCTTTTTCTTTTTCAGGTCAATTCTTCACATAGCATCTACCACGACATTACACTCAACCGACTCTCGACTAATTCCTACAGAGGTCTCTACCCAATGTTCAAGCTTCAACCTTCAGGAGTGCTTAAGAGGAGATTTCCTACAACGCTTCCAAGAGCCGAATACCCATCAAACGGTCTCGAAATGCCACAGAACTTGAAGGAGACCCTACTAACACCAATAGATCGCTCTCCTTAAGGTCCATAAACCAAAATCCAAACCCTAAACACTTGGTGCAAAATCACGTAGGATGTCTGGTCGAAATTTAGAGGTCGTCGTTTCCAAAATCTAAAGTGCCTAATGTGTAGCTCT
Organism: Adiantum capillus-veneris; assembly: GCF_014529385.1. Classification (NCBI taxonomy): domain Eukaryota; kingdom Viridiplantae; phylum Streptophyta; class Polypodiopsida; order Polypodiales; family Pteridaceae; genus Adiantum; species Adiantum capillus-veneris. The sequence goes on from NC_140943.1 coordinate 154,720,658, forward strand.
ACTCAATGCAAACGCGTGGATATGCTGAAATGCGAAAACAAATAACGTATGCTCACCGAATTACCAGATGAAGCTAGTAGGTCGAGCTTGCAAAACCAGAACGTACACTCGCAATGTAGGTATCGGCGCGTAGCTCTTGTCAGGGGCAACACGCTGCACTTCTCCGCACTCGAGTCCGACCACCGATGCGCACGTAGCGTCAAGATGAAGCTCTCACTCTCTCTCGTACACAGTACGCTCACTCACAGACAATACTCTTTTTTAAAATGACAAAGGTTCATTAAGGTCAAAAAGTGGTATAAATACCTTACAATCTCAAACCCTCATGTTCCAATTTTAGCCATCTACTCAATCTAAATGTCAAAAATGGGATACAATCTGGAAACTTCTGTAAGCCCCAATATTTACAAAGGTGAAATGTCGGTTTTTCTCAATAAATGAATAATTACAGAAAATAATCTTCCGTCGACCAATCTTTCTCCGTAGGGTGTGTCCAGCTGCTAACACTCCCCCCCTCCTTGTTCATGTCGTCCCTGACATGGCTGTTGAGCTGCTTCTTTAACGTAGGCTTTCTCTCATCTTGAGAAGTGACTCATATCTTGCATGTTGAGCTAGTAGCGTCGGGCCGAATATGTCAGTGCTGATTGTGAAGAAGCCGGTGTAGAAGGCTTCTTCAAAGGCCTGGAGGTGATAAGATGGTAAAAACATAATCCTTTGATACAATGCATGTATCACCTCGTGAGAAGGTTGACTAGACAGATCGTTTGCACATCTGTATATACCTTGAAAGAAGAAGATACCGTTTGTCACCTGGCCTGGTTTGAATGTTTCGAAGACTGCCAAAAGTGTTTTACAAATCTTTCTCATCATGATGCAAGATAGGTAGACGAGCCAGTGAACAATTTGATGGCGCTCGTTAGGGTTTTCACCATGTATTGCTCACTTATTCTCTCGCCTGCCTTCGAGCCTAGTAGCTTCGGGTAATTTAGCCACGTGGGTTGGCTTCTTTGCAGCAACTCATGGGCTTTCCATGTCCTCATCCTTGGTAGAGGGCAGAAACTGAGGTTATCTCTAATCACTTTAGGCGCCTCTACCAAATGGATTAGATACTATGGATATTTTGTCAGCCATGCCTTTCTCCACCTGGGTTGAGAGTCTACTATCAGCTAGACCCCTTCAGGTTTGGAGATGTTTGCTTTGTGCATTGGCAGTGTTGGCTCCTCTCTGATCCGCTTGTTGATCGTGGCAGCTTCATATTTCAATAGAGGATATGGGAGAGAGGGTTGTAGCCATTCACGCCGAAGGTTGCTGGCATCTATCTTTTGAATAGGCCTTTTGCAGCTTCTCTTCTTCTTCTTGTGTCAGATCTTGTGGCTCTTGTGAGGGTCCTATAAGGATTTCTCTTGCATGGTGGTGTCCACGAGATCTGACACATTTTCTAGGTCGATCCCCTCCATGGCTGCTGGCCCAGTGCTAAACTATTGCTCTTCCCTTTGCTGCTGGCCTCTCAGCTCTTCTATCTACTTTTGAAGCGTCTTCTTTTCTTCTTCCACTTGCTCTCCCATATTCACAAGGAGGTCGTTCAGATCGGCATTTATCTTTTCCGCCTCCTCGAGCTTTCTCTTGATGGTTTCTAGCTCATTCTTCGTGGCGTGATTTTCTTCTTCTAGGCGGTTTTGCATGACCAATGACCCTTCGGCCAGCATCAGCTTTTGCCGCTTCTCCAATGTTAACTCCTTTTGGAGCTCCTTTATTTGTTCTTCATAAAGCTCATTCTCTTAAGAGGTGTGAGTTGAGCTAGTAGCTCTGACTCTGGCAGGAGATGCCCACAGCCTTTGGATGGTTTGCTCTTGACTTTAATTTGATCTTTAAGCTCTATTACCTCATCCTGGTTTGCTTCCTGCTCTATCTCTGCCTTTTCCTTGGCATTTTTGAGTGTTTCCACTTCTTTGGATTCTTCAACAAGTTGAAGGGTTAGGTTGTCCCTTTCCCTCTTTGCATCTGTCAATGACTTGCTGATTTTTATGTATTCTTCTTCAGCTCTTTGAAGTCTTTGATCTGCTGCCTGATTATCTCATTCCATCTCCTGGCATCTTTGTAATGCCGTGGCCAGACTGGCTTGCAGCTCTGCTTCTTTCTCTATATGCTCTTGGCTTCATTTTTGTAGTGTGTTGACTTCAGATTTGATAAGAACTGCATTGGCTTTGAGATTGTCAATCTCACTTTTCGTGGCCCATGATTTTGCTCTGAGCCTGGTTAGCTTGTGCATCACCACATCCCAGTCATTGGTAGGTGGCTGTAGGTCCACTATATCAGTGGCCATCTCTTTCAGTTCTACTAACCGCAGGCTTTGCCTCTGTTTCTTGGGCCTTGTGCTTGCCAACTCAAATGCTACTGTAGCTGCCTCTTCTCTTGAGTAACCCGCAGCTAGTAGATCAAGAAATGTGCTAAAATTTCTTTCCTCTGGCTCTAGCTGCTCATCTTTGGGCTTAGCTTCTTCTTTCAGCTCTTCCCCTTTTGTTTTCTCTTGCTTGGAGTCTTCTTGATCATCAGATGTGTCTAGCTCCTCCTTTTGTTGGGTTTGTGGAGGGCTAAGAGGAGGTGGTGATGGCAGTGGGCTGGATTCCGGGCTTGACGGTGGAGTTGGTGGCTTCTTCTTGAAGTCCCGGTCCGCCTTTGTCTTTGTATCTCTTTCTTGGCCTTCCTGCTCTTCTAGCAGATTCCGTCGTACGTCATCCACTTCTTCTTCTGTGAAAGGGACATTTGGGATATTTTCTGTTGTAGCATCCAGGATCTCAAAGTTTTTGATGTAGTCTTCAAACCTATCTTTCTGCACCCTTCGGGATGATCCCGACATGGCTTCTAGTGAGGGCTTCCACAGCTCGCTTAAATCTCCTTTCAGTGCTCTTTCGGCTCTGAAGCTTTCCATCAAACCTTCGAGCCGTGCCGCTTTCTGTGATTTGGTCTCTTTGATCGGCACTTGTAAACTTTCTTTCTTTCCCTTCTTCGGCTTTGGTGGCTCTTCTAGCACGGTCTCTAGCCGATGCTTCAACCTTGTGGCTACTCTGGGTGGTTTGTGCGGTTCTTCTTCTTTATCTTCTTTCAGCCTTAGCCAATCATTCTGTGAAGGTGGTTCAGGCCAGCTTCCTTTGGCATGCAGTGCTCCATAAACCACTTTTGTTATCAGCTCACCCGGTACAATGTAGGTGGGATTCTTGTTGCCCATCTTCACTAGGTTGTCATGGATATAAGCAGCATAATTTATCATCTTTGGCTTGCTCTTTTGCATTGCCCAGGTGAAGGTGGTAGCAATGGCTCCAGGAAGCATTCTGTACTTCTATGGCCGCTTTGTACACATGTGGAAGTACTGGTTGTAGAGCTGGCTCATGAAAGCCACTTTTGGGTTTGCAATGTCTTCAAAAGTGTAGTTGTTCATCTTTTCGGAGTACACCTTGACTTCATCTCTTCTCTTGGTCACACTATCCCCTTTGTTGAAGATGTCTAATGCGGCTGCCACCACCCTTTCTGTGATGACATCATGGTATCTGGCTTGCCCTGCAGATCAGTGACTCTGGCCACTCCATCTTCTTTGATAGTGGTTACAAACTCCCACACTCGTTTGATGTCAATCCCCAGTGGCAAAGCTTCAAAGTAGTTATGGAGATCTATCTTCTCTAAGTAATCTCCCATCTTGCTTCTGACAAACTCATTGATCTCCCGTGATATCATGGGTAGCTCCACTGCATTTCCTTCACGATCTTTGAACACGCCTTGGTAGATCTTTAAATCATTTGACTCTAGCAAATCATCGTGAATCCATGTGCTGGTTGGCTTCAGGGTTCCTTCTGGGATGACAAATGGCTCCACTTCTTCGAAATAGTCTTTTATTGTCATCCTTTTCTTCTTTGCTGGTGATTTTGCGGCTACCATGGATCCTGTTGCACTCAGTAGTCCGAAGTTAGCGTTTTTTTCATATTAGTTGAGAAACTGAGTTCTAACTATCCAAATGACTTGAAAATTGAAAATAAAACTTAAAAGGAACTTGGAAAACCCTGCATGTACTCACAGTATCATTCTGGCCAAAATTTATCATTTGGACATCCTACGCGTAGGATGTCTATTTCATCAGCTTTTGGTGAAACTTGGCAGGCTGGTGGCCCTTGGCCTATGCAACATGGCTCTGTGATTGGAATTGGGTTTGGGCATCAAAAAGTGCATTTTGGGACAGATTTAGGCTTTAGGCTCACAAATTGGGTAGCATGTCCACAACAGGTGGCAAATGATATTCAAATGGGTTGAAATTTGATATATGAGCTTCTTGCACCATGGTAATGGCTCCCATGAGGTCATTTCTTGCACAGTAAGTCAAAACCATGCTGGAGACATCCTACGCGTAGGATGTCTTTTTTATCAAAATAGCTTGGAATTGGTTCTGTGGGTAGCTCTTGGCATGTGGAACATGGCCCTGCTCTTGGATTTTGTTTTGGACAAGAATTGGTGTTGATAAGAGCATGTGTAGTGTTTTTGTGCTCAAAAAGTGCATCTTGGAGGTGTTGGGGCCCAAAAGAGATGGGAATGGCTTGAAACTTGATATATGAGCTCATGAAGGTGTTATAGAGAGATATGGAATTCAAAAATGCAAGCTGGGGTCAAAAATGTCATTTAGACATCCTACACGTAGGATGTCTATTTCATCATTTTTCACTTGTGACCACATAGATAGGTTGGCAATGTGCTCATGAGTGTATTGTGAAAGTTTCATGTGATTTGGACAAGTTTTGGTAGGTCTATGGTCCATTATTGCCTCTATGCCCTGACTTTGCGTTTTTTGGTGCACATGAGGTCAATTTTTGTCCAAATGTGATGAAACTTTGTGGCTAGCTTGTACAAGCTATTCAAAAGCTTTGTGTGATGAGAGATGTTGGGGTTGGTGCCCAGATTTGGCCTTGAGACATACTACGCGTAGGATGTCTCCTGATGAAATTTTTGTTGGAGGTGCTACTGGTGCCTCTCCTGAGCCCCCCTGAGTCCCTTTTAAGCATTATTTCAACAAAAAAGTCAAATTGATAGAAAGAAACTCCCTGTGTGGATTTCAGAGCCTCCGAGCCGTTTTCTGACTTTTGGAGTTCTTTTCGGCGATGAAATTTCTTGATGTTGGTCTCCATAGCTTCCCGATACCTTGGGGATCCTCGCCATATGGTTTTTGTCGACTTTGGCTTCATCGGAGTTGCGTTTGGCAATTTGTCACTCTGGAAGCACCTGTGGTTGCGTTTTCATGTCTTCGATGAATTGTGGTGGTCTACCACCATAGGACTTGGTTGTTGATGGTCTAGGAAAGCCGCTCGTGAAGTTTGGTGGCAAACAGACACGCGGTTTGGCCGCGAGAGCTATTTGACGCTTTGTGTGTCTGATGCCGTTTCTGAAGTTTAGTGCCAGTTCGGATCACCGTATGGCCATGTGGGCTATATAGACTTGTCGAGCATGTCGAGATTCTCCTACCCATGAGTTTTGGTAGCATTTGGGCGCCTTTCCGCCGATTTCCCATTTGGTGGCCTCTTGCGGGTCTCTAGGAATCAGGGTTTTTCCCGATGGTTTTATACTACCTTTGATCATCCAAAAGTGGTCTCCTATGCTAGGGTAAGCTGTCGATGAAGTCTCATTGCTTTTGGGTTAGCCGTGAGGTGGCCACTTCCACTTGTAGGTCTCTACCGCTCTCTTCCCGTGTGAACCCTACGCTAGTTTTCGTGACAAAACAACAAACATACGCGAAAAGCTCAAGGTGGTGAGCCTACCTCTCATGTCTGTAGCCTGTCGGTAGTCGTGCACGTCGTAGAAGCTGTTGGAAGTCCCGATCGCTCTAGGTGGCAGGAGCTCTCTCTCAAAAGTCAATAGTGGAAATGAGCTTAAAATGAAGTGAAAATTTCTTATAATGGGGATCCCCGAACCACTTTTCATGAAATTTGACATGTGCTCCCAACTTCTTGCGAGATGCGGTTTAGGCTCAAAAATTTCTTGATTTGGACTCCATTTGCTCAGTTTTCGAGAAATTTGACATTTTGGTCAAAATCTGGCCAAAACACGCTTTTCGCTCCATTCTCATAATTGCACCTCCAATGTACCATAGGTTTTCCTATAGTCACTGATCATCCCCATATATATATATATATATTTTATTACGACCATTTTTCACCTGCTTTTTGTATTTTTGAAGTTTTTTAATCAAAAATTAGTAAAATTAAAAGAAAAATAGCAAATTAAACCCAAAAATTTCCCAAAAATCATAATAAATCAAAAACATCACGACAAAACACTATATACACTCACATGCAATTTTTATGGCCGGATTTCTCCATTTTATCAATATTTTGTTCGAAAAATGGCTATTTTTACTTATATACACACACCTAGGGGCTTGATTTGGCATTTGGCCCCATATACTTGTCTATTCATGCTGTATAAGGGCATATGTACTTGGGTTAGTCCAAGTTTTTTTGCAATCAAACGACAACCCTTAAAAATAGTTGAAAAACATGCCCTTTTTTTTGATCTTTCTGCCATTGGGTCCACATTTGAGAATGCCTTCCCCCCCTCCTAGCCAGAGTCCTCCCGGACGACAAGGTATTGCCGAGGAGTATGTGCCGTGCATGGGTGAAAACTCGTGCTAATGCCCGGCCATGTAATGTGGCCCTATATGATGCATACTCGGTCAATGCATGGAAAAATTAATGCTGTGCAAGAGGAGGGTATAAGCAAGATGCTTATTGGCATTCGCCGTCGAGGTTTCCTGTTTGTTGTTGATTTGGTCGGCAGATTTTCTTTGCAAGTAAAAGTAGTAACTCTACCGCTCTCTGTTTGATCGTCTTTCTTGCAAAAGTCGGTTTTGTTGCCGCTACTGTCGATATGGTCGTAGTCGTCTCCTTGGAGAGAATTTTTGTGGCGGAATTGGCCATAGACTTTGTCTCTTTTTCTTTCCATTTGTAGCTTTGCCTTGGAGGTTTTTGTAGATTTATTGCTACTTCCGTGGTTGTCATTGTTTTGCTGTTGATTGGCACCCACATATAACTGTTTGCCGGTTTCTTATGTTGTGTGTGTCTGTATGCCGATGTTGCTTGTACTGAAGGGAGTTCATTTTGCTTCGGTTTTGGGATCCAATTGCGAGTCGCATTTACGCTGTTGCTAAGCATTTTCTTTGGGATCCATATCTGGTTTATTCCCTTGGTTTTTGGTTGAACTATTTGCTTCTGTTGACTTCGTCTGTTGTATTGTGGTTTGTCGCTCATGTCACCTCTATCCTTCCGCACCCATACTTGTTTTTCTCGTGTTGCTAACCTTGATCTTTTCACTGTGGTCGGTGTCTTTTTATGTTTGTAGTGAACTTGGTTGGTAGTTCCCTGTTTGTTCACCTTGGGTATCGTGTGGTTCTTTAGTGGCACCCCTCCTTTTGGTTCTTTACCCAATGATTGTGTTGCTGCCATCTGGTTCTTTCAGGGTTGCTGAGCAAAGGCTACCACCTGTTGTTCTTGTGCATGTTGAATCTTGACTGCATTCGCATTTCAATCTATCTGCACATTATACTTTTTGCCAAGGTTGTCCCAACAACATGGGGTGTTGTGTGCTGTCATCCTCAACCACATAAAACTTGTGTGGGTAAATATATTGATGTCTTTGTACATGCAATATAGTCGAGCCCAATGTCTTCAACGAATGTGATGTACTACTTTTCAGCACTTGTGGAGTAGGATGTAGTTGACCTTTGGGCTCGAGTTGTTTGTATAATCTGTAAAAGATTAGATTTGCTTGAGCTCCAGAATCAAGCAATGTCGTTGATTCAACTTGATTGCTACCCACTTTAATCGCAATTATGGGCTCCACTGTGTCTTCATCAAAATTCATTAGTCGAATAGCATTTATTTGCAATGGTGATCCACATTGTTGTTGTTGTCGTAGAAGCTTTCTTTTTGCAATGCGTTCTTTTGCTTCTGCTTGAGCTTCTTCTTGTACCCTCTGTTTCTCCTTCATCCGTTGTTTTTCTTGATGGATTTACTGAAGCATATCCTGTGTTAGTGGTAAATGATATTTCTTTAATCGACACCCACTAATCCAATTTGGCATTTCTTCACGTGCTAATGTAGCAAGCTTGACAGCTCCACTTTGTGATAAGTCACTAATCACAAAGGGTCCAATCCCTCGCTTTTTAAGTTTTTTGGCATGTTGCTTCACTTGTTTTGAACTCTTTTGTGCGCACATGCTTGTCAAAAAACTCTTTTTGTCTTCTCTTTTTAGCATAGATCGAAGCTACAGCTCTTAAGAGAAGTTCATCTAGCTTTTCAAAATCATCTATTCTTGAAGAGAGCTCATGCCCTGTCCATTCTAAGCGTTTCGCTACTCGTAGAGTTGGAATTAAAAACTCTATGGGTAATATAGCATTTAGGCCAACCACCATGTTGTATGGTGTCGATCCTATTGATGTTTTGTAAGCTACCCTGTATGCCCATAGTGTTGAGTGTAGCTACTAATCCCAGTCTGTTCTTGACTCTGATACAATTTTAGTCAGAACAGTGCATAGTGTTTTATTTGTGGCCTCAACTTGTCCATTTGCCTGTGGATGATATGGAGCAGATTTTCTATGTATGACCATGAATTTCTCTAGCAGATATTCAATGACTTCATTAAGAAAATGTGTCCCTCGATCACTGACAATTTCTATTGGTAATCCGTATCGTATAAAGACATTCTCATACAAAAATTGTGCAGTGGTTCTTGCGTCTGCTTTTTGTGTTGCCTTGGCTTTCGCCCATTTTGTGAGATAGTCCGTAGCCACAAAGATATATTGGGTATGGGTGTGATATGCAGGGGGTGAAATAGTCCCCACAAAATCAATGTCCCATTTTGCAAATGCCCTTGCTCCCATCATTGGCCGTAGTGGTATCTCATCTCTCCTTATCGGCACCTTGGTGCGTTGACATGCGTCACAACGCTTTACAAACTCGTCAGCATCCATATGCAATGTAGGCCACCATATTACTGCGGTTAAGAAAATTTTTCCTGTCTTATCGTCTGAAAAATAGCCTCCACTTATACCTCCATGTGCGTGTTCTAGAATCAGAAGGTATTCACTTTCACTTGCACAGATTCTAAGTTGATTGTCCTTTCCTCGCTTATAGAGTTGGTTCCCAATTAATTTACAGTCGCGAGCCTCTAGCTCTATAGCCCTTTTCTGTGCTTTTGTTATATTTTCAGGAAATGTCCTTGTTGTTAAGAAATCAATGATATATTGACTCCATGCAGGTGCAATGTTTACCTGAAACAATGTCGCATGATCCACTGGTCGTTTGGCATTACATATAATACAATTCTTGACATAAGCATGTGTGTCAGCATACATAGTTGGCCAATAAACCCCTAATTGTTTCAGTCTTTGGTGTGTTTTCATTGTTGAACAATGAAATGCACAATCTTGGACATGTGCTTCTTCAAGATAACACTCGTATTCCTCCGGATTTATACATAATCGTAGAATCTGGTTCGATCCTAGATGATACCGTGTCGTCCTGCAATCAACTGTAAGTTTTTTGTTTATCAAATTGTTTGCTGTTTGGATTTGTCCTCCTTGTTATCAAACCTACCTCCAAAGGAAAGAATGCTAACAATTTCCTGAGACCATTTGGGTATCATTTCAATATTGAAAAGATAAGCGTCAAGTATGTCATCATCTACTTCTTCAGGAGCTTCCCCGTTTTGCAGCCTTGGAAGATGATCCGCCTGTAGATGAGTTTTACCCTTTTTGACCACCACTATGAAATCAAACTCTAGCAATATAATAAACCAACGTACAATTCTCCCGGTATTGCATGGTTTATTTACCAGATACAAAAGAGCTTGATGATCTGTGAAGAACACAAATTTGTTTGCGAGCAAATAATGCCGAAATTTCCTTACAGCATAAATCATCCTAACCCCTCTCTTTAGGTGGTTGTGTAGTTCTTTTCTGCGCTATTTAACTGTCGGCTTGCATAACAAACTGGAAAATCCATTGTTCCGTCTCCAGGTTGAGCCAGAATACTCCCAATTACATATGCAGAAGCATCAATGTGAACATGGAATATCTTTTCCCAATTTGATGCTTTAAGTACAGGTGCTGATACAAGGTATTCCTTCAGCTTTTGGAATGAAGTTTCACACTCCTCAGTCCAGTCGAAACTGAATAACAAACGATACAGAGATTGTGCGATGACTACATACATATATATGAATCTTCGATAATATCTGCAGTGTCCCATGAAGGATTGTACTTGTTTCGCATTAGTAGGCTTGGGTAGGTCTACGACTTTGATTTTGTTTAGGTCTGTGGTTATGCCATTTCTTGAGACAATATGTCCTAAGATGCGGCCTTGCCTAACCATAAAAATACACTTTTTCGATTTAAGACAGATTCGATATGTTCTGCATTTCTCAAATACCTTTTGTAAATGGTCAATATGTTCTTCTCGTAGAAGAGAGTGTACACAAAGATCATCCATATATATATTTCTAAGAATATTCTCAGGTATTCTTTGAATGCATGAGTCATTAACCTTTGAAAGGTTGCTGGGGCATTAGTTAAGCCAAAAGGCATAACTCTATATGCATATATTCCCCATTCTGTGGCAAACCCTATTTTGTGTTGATCCTCTATTGCAATTTCCAATTGGTTATACCTTGAAAACCCATCTAGAAAGAAATAAGCCCGTTTTCCAGCCACCCTCTCAAGTACATGTTCTGTGATCAGCAAGGGATAATTATCCCTTATGGTGGCTGCATTTACCTTTTTGAGGTTCACACACACTCGCAACTTTCCATTCTTTTTGGGGACAACCACAATGGGTGACACCCAATCTGTATGATCGATCTCGTAGATGAATTCAACATCCATCAGCTTGTCAATCTCCTCTTTGATTTGTTTAGCAAATGTGTCATTATATGTATAAGGACGCTGTTTGCTAGGTTTGGCATCTGATTTCAAAGGAATTGTATGTTGGCATATCGATGGATCAACTCCTTTGAGGTCTTTGTAGGACCATGCAAACACATCTTTATACTTCTTGAGAAGGTGTGTAGACGTTCTTCTTCTTCAGGCTCTAAATCAGTTGCGATATAGACCGCGGCTGAGGCTTTTCACCTGGTTCAACGAGGTCTATCCATTTGCATTTTCCGGCCCGTCATAAGATTCCTGGTTTATTCTTTCCCTGACTGGTGGTGTCATTATGATTTTTTTGTCCTCGATGGTGAATTTCCGATAGTGTGATGGTACATTCATGTTTCCTTTTTCTGACTCCTCCTTACCATCACTTTCTCCTTCAGTAGTCCATACCTCTCGTAAAGACCGTTTCAGTTCTTGGTATTTCTTTTTACACTCCAATTTGGTCCACTCTGGGTCTTTTGTTGTTTCTTGTTTTGATTTTTAAGATTTGTTTGATTTTGTTTCTGTTTTAGCTTTCCGTGCTTGTTTTATTTCCTCTTGCATTCGTTTCCTTCACACTCTCGAGAATCTTCCTGATATTTGGTCTTTTACACAATCCTCTGCTTTGACAAGCATTAGATAGTGAGTTTTATCTTTTATCCTGGGCATCAGGTTCTCTCTCATTTTGTTTTCTGCTCATTTTCTCCTATAGAGTTCTTGGCGTCTAGAGTGCTGATTGGCAAAATGATAAAACTTGATATTCTCTGTTTTCTCCCCACGCTCACTTAAGTTGTCTGAACACTCGTTATCTGCCTCGTTATTCATCTCCAGATGCTCAGAGGAGTTATAAAAATCTTCTTGTTCTGGTGGTTCTACAATCTAATCTCCTCCTGGTATAAGGCTTACCATGTAATAGGGTAGCACATCATAGCCATCTTTATCGCAAAATTTTGTCGTTGGGCTATCTGTAATGGTACAGACATCCAATGTTGCTAGTATGTGTTCCCATTCTAAAGGTTCCAAGGCATCTTCAGGAAAAGGCTCCGAAATATAATCATTGTCCTCCATAGCTCTTTCTAAGACGCATTCCTCTCTTTTTAAGCCCCCACAATGTGAAGCTCCGCACATCCATAGCTCTTTTTGTTGCCCTAACCATGTTGGGAGTTCCGACCCTACTAATGTAGCTGAATCAAACTCTTCCACTGGTGTCTGGTTCACATCTTTGTAACTATGGTCTTTTAGGTGTATTTTGGTTGTAGTCTTGCCATGTCTGAGGTATATGTGGTCGTAACCCCAATCCTGGACCATTTTTAATTGTCTCATAAATGGTCTTCCCAAGATGATCTCGTAATTGTTCTTTTTGTCGAAATCGACTATTGCAAATGTATGCTCATACTCGATTCCGCACGATGTGACAATTACTTTTTCTAAGAGTTCTAGAGGCTTCTCCATGAACCCATGTGCCAATTGCAATTTCATTTTGGTAGCTCTCAAAGCCGATTTTTCCCATTTTTTCGAGATTTCCTTGGTGGCAATAGCGATTCCTGCTCCACTGTCAAGAATAGCTTTGGAAACTACTCCTTGGAATTCTACTGGTAGCGTGGTGTTTCCATCTTCTCCCTCGTAATATTCTCCAACCTTGTTTAAAGGTACTGGCCTAGTGTTTAATTGAGGCTTGTCCAATTCTCTGATCCCTTCTTGAAGCTTCGAGGTGGGGTATTTCACTCCAATTTTTTCTAAGAATTTGCCTACGGTGGTCCACATGTTTGGTCGTAACCTCAGGAGTTTGGCTAATGTGAGTGTGCATGCCACATGAGTGGACAATAACTCAATCAACCCTTGTGAATCCATCACTCTGTTAGAAGACGATATTTGAGATGGGTTTGCTCTCACCTCACACTTGGCTTCATACTCTCTTAGGTAAGAGGGTAGAGTTTTTAGTGAGTTTGGTTGGCTGTGCCCCGAACTAATTGATCCATGGTCTCCCCATTGTGAATGCATATCAAAGTTCATTTGTGATCTTGCCTCAAATTCTTCAATAGGAGGTAAAATCTCATTTTTCTCTTTTCTCGTGCTATTCATGTGGTAACTCATCCTGTTAGCTTCGTTGGTGTCACGGATTTGCTTCCACAAGTCATCTAGACAGTTACAACCCTTACCCATTTCTAGACAGTTACAATCCTTACAGGCTGGAACTCGTCACTTGCCTCATCTGTTGTATTTGGCACTATGATAGGCTCTCTCCTAGACTCAGAGGCATTCGTGAGTCTCTCCTTTGTTTCTACTTGTTTCTCTAAAGTTGGTTTGATAGGGGTTGGAGCTGGTACTTTATGCCAACTTGCAGGTTTACCAAGCGGGTTTTCTATCAAGGATTGAGCTGTTTCAATCATCTTTCTACACATTTCCAACCTCTGTTTTTCTATTTCAGCATATGGATAATTCATCCATCTTTGCTCTTGCATTTGGTTGTTTTTGAGTCTGGCTTCGTAAGCTTTTAAAAGTGCATCTAACTGCTCATTTACCTTTTCTGCTAGCACTGATCCTCCTGATCCTGCACTTTTGGATTTTGCTATTTCCTTGGGTGCTATGGTTGCCACAGTGTGTGAGCTTAGACTAGCTAGATCCTCTAACCGCTCTAATCTATCATTTGTGTTTTTTAACTCCTCGGATAGAGCCGTTTGCTCTTGTTCTCTCCTGGCTTTCATACGCGCCTTTCTAGCTTTCCAAGCGCTTCTCTAATTTTTCATTTCTGAACTTGGGGCATCGGTTTTTGGCTCGTCAATTATGGGTTCGTTCGTCATTCTTTGAGCTTGGGCTCGTGTCACTGCTTGAATAGGTATTATTGTCTCGTTTTGTGACCCTCCACTAGAAGGCACTGCTTCTAGCATGTTCAAGGTAGTTTGTGCTCCTTTGCTCGGGTTCTTAGGGCAATCAAGAATCAAATGAGTAACTCCACACTCGGTGTAGTATGCGTTGACTCTAATGATTTCATCATGAGGACAGTCTCTTAGCCAATGGTCTCCACCACACTTGTAGCAGGGTCCCTTAGGTTGTTGAGGTGCTCATTGAGCTCCTCCTTGTTGGTATGCATGTCTCTGCCCTCCCATGCCTCCGTTGGCTTTGAACAACAATGTTCGTTCATCCAAGCTATATCTTCCTTCTCCTGCTGCCTGTGCAGCTGTTGGTGGTCCTGCACTTTCTATCATACTCCATGGTTCTGGCGTTGGGGGTTCTTCCGGTGGATAATAGAAAGGATTTGTAGCATATCCATTGGGATCTTTGTAATATGCATGCATAGGCACCAAAGCCTTATCTTCTGGTTCGATTACTGTTGATGTGTATCTTATGCCAACTGGTCGTAATCCTGGTAGGGGTGGTTGCTGCCCCAACAATGGTTGTGGTCTTTCTACACCTACAAGTCCTGGTAGGTTGCCTGCTTGATACCTAGGCATCAGTGGAAGTTGAGGAGATGCTACCTGAGCTTGGGGAGCATAAGGTCTCTCTCTCACATATCCTTTGTTAACATAACATTCCTCCGTCCCATGGTTTGTCCATTTTTGTTCAATAGCACACCATTTTGGCTGTTTAGCCTGAGGTTTGGCATACAAGTTAATCTTTTTTAGCACTTCCTCTACAAGCTACTCCTTGCTTACAGCTACTTCTCCTTTCGGTGCCGTCTTAGAGAACTTGCTTCCACTTTGTTGTGAGGATGAATCGTCGTCAAGATCCTTGAATTCACCCTCTTTGTAGACCGCACAATTGTCTACAAGGTAAAGAGCCTCCTTAGTTAACTCGTTTAACGTCGTGCTCCTCTTCATATGTAAGTCCTTCTAGAGATCTGCATTTCTCAATCCTTGAATAAATATAAGCATAAGTCTGGACTGAGTTGGCAGTTCTTCCACAGGGCAGAACTTAACATATCTTTTTAGTCATAGGGCTACCTTTTGCACAGATTCCCCTTCTTTCTGTTTGAATTTATGGATTTGTGAGAATGTATTATGAGCTATCCGCCTTTGTGAGAATTCCTCAATAAACTCGTCAAACACCTCCTCCATAGACTCAAAGTCTCTATGCTCCACAGAGTCAAACCAAGTAGCAGCATCCTCCTCTAGGATTAGTCCAAACCGTGCAAATTGGGCAGGGAAGTCTAACACCTCTTCAACTTTAATTACACGCACAAAGGCTGCTACATGATCCCTAGGATCTCTGTTTCCCGTGTATTTCTTGTTTACCCATTTTTGCACTTGAGAAGGTCTAATTCTACGATGGTCTACAAATCTCATCATTGGATCTCCTCGTCCCAATCTATATACCTCTTCTGACCCTTGGTAGTGGGCGGGTTCCTCTCCCAGTGGTGCTCCTAAGCCATAATTTTTGATGGTTCTTGCAAGATATGGTTCATCTCTTCGAACTCGTTCTATGGGTGGTCTTCGAGGCTCTGTTGACCCTTGAGTTTTTGGCTTACTCTCACCTTGATACCTTGAATAGAGTGGTGGTTCTTGTAAATCCCTTAGCCCTCGTGCGGGTTGATAACCATCTCGGTTTTGGTCTTGTTCCAATGTTGCACTCTATCGAAGCCATGCCTGCAATGATGGCTGGGTTGTTGGTTGGTTTTCGTAGTTGAATGTCTATTGTCAAGTAGAATGTGAGGTCGCGTCATAATCTTCTCAAAAGGGATTTGTCGACTTGCTAGGGGTGTAGGTGGCTCTTGGCACTTCTTCGGGGGCATATGTTGATGCTCCTGGAACTGTTGCCTTTTCTATCTCCTCTGGGAGAATACGTGTATATTCTCGCCCGTACCTATCAACAAAAATGATATCCTTTCCCATAGAAATTTCATAAGAGAATAAGTAAAGAACCTTGTCTTTGCTTAATTCGTTTGGGTAGGGTTCTTTGCATCGGAAGTAAGAGACTAATCCCTCGCTCTCATGCTTGTAAATTCCCACATTCTCATTATAGGTTGAGACCCTGGTTGTTTTCTTATCATACATAAAAAGTGCTCCAGGTCGATCAATGTTTGGTGGCGGTTCTTGAGTTTCTGAAACCATTTTTCCTTTCGCCACGTTATCTCCACATCTATTGTAATCCTCAGGGTTACTAACTATCAGATAGTGGTTCCCCTTTTTGTCTTAGAATCTATCTCCATCATCATAGACTCGAATTATCTTCAGTCTCTGAGCAGGTCTTTCTTCAATACAAATACACTTACATCCTCGAGTCAGAATAAACTAGGGCTCCCCTAGAGTTTGTTCCTTCTAAGAAGATTATAGTGAAATTCGAATCATTCAAAGGATTTAGGGAGGTGCTTCCTCCTGGCATTGGTCCGTCATAGGTGAAACCTCCTAGCTATTGACTACCTATCATGAAGAAAGATTTGTCTGATGAAGTGTCAGTATCACTGCCCTCCTCAATAATCGGTGCTAGTGGATCTAGCCTTGCCTGAGTTACACTCTCCTCGGTGGACACTAAGCTACCTTGATCACCTGCCACCTTCTGGTCTCTAAAAATGTGTCTTCCTGATCTTAAATTCATCAAACTTAGAAATTCAACTTAACACAAATCCAACCACTCACCTGGCAAAGGATCAATTTTTGCACAACTTATTGCTTTGCCGCTGAATATACCTGTACACAAGCGTTTAATTTCGGCAATCGAATCAAAGCATTTAACTGCTAGAGGTGATCTTAGTAATGATTGGTATAACTGGAGAATTAACCTCAACCACTATCGTATTTTCTCCACTTCTGATGTTCTTGATTAGTCTGCCAATCTGGAACTGTACTTCCCTCGAATGTTGGTCAATTTACCTGAAAAGTCTTAATTCCGTCTTTGCTCTGTCAAAAGGTCAAACAAGGTCCAAATTCACTTCTGAAAGAAGTGCTGGAACCTTCAAGTCAATTGGAACATCACTGTATGTCCTCAGTCTGTTTTTCACTTCCCTAATCCCCAGTAGACATCCTACGCGTAGGATGTCTCCTACTCTGTTTTGCCTGGTTTTTGCACTATAGACTCCCCTTGATGTGCTGAGTCCACAACTGTTTTTACTTTTTGATTTGGACACCTATAAGCTGGTCAATTGGTCAAAAATCTGTTCCAGCAGCCTGATGTTGGTCTGACCAGTTAAATCAACTCCAATTTGGACCAAAATTGACTAGGAGGCTTGCCTAAGGCTATACAACACCCTACTATGCCTACAGTCAGTTTCTGGCTTCAATTTCATGCATTAGACATTCTACACGTAGCATGTCTAACTGCTCAAAATCACTTCAAATGCAAAGCACAGACTCCTCTTGAGGTGCTGATCACTTTGGTATGCTCAAAAT
This sequence comes from Adiantum capillus-veneris, assembly GCF_014529385.1. Classification (NCBI taxonomy): domain Eukaryota; kingdom Viridiplantae; phylum Streptophyta; class Polypodiopsida; order Polypodiales; family Pteridaceae; genus Adiantum; species Adiantum capillus-veneris. The sequence goes on from NC_140943.1 coordinate 154,737,920, forward strand.
TAGGTTTGGAGTGCCAAATCACCCAAAACACATCCTACGCGTAGGATGTCTTTTTGGCCCATTTGACCCCAGACTTGAGCTACACCTTCCCCTTGATGTTAGCAACCCAGTGCTATGCTTAAATCTTGGTTTGGATTTCAAAAGACCCCAATTTTAACTATTCTAGCCCTTTTCAGTCAAAAATGCTAAAGTCTGCTAAAAACCCAATTTTCTCATCCAATTGAGATGAAACCCTTCTCAGTCACTCAATATATCATGCAAATCATGCTCATGCAGCCATCCTATGGTTTTGGTCTTAAAATAATGCCTTGGTACAATTTGGGTAGGATGTTTGCCAATTTCTGTCTAACTGGCCTTATCCTGTCAAGATATGGTCAAATTTTCACTTTCCAGGTGAAAATAGGGTAAACCCTACCTTCTGAATACACTAGTCAACTCAAAATTTCAAAATTCCCACCAGATCAGACTGTAGTAGACATCCTACGCGTAGGATGTCTCTTGGCTTAAAATTTATTTTTTTCCTGACAGAAATGCTCTTGATGCTCTACAGTTCTATCAGAAATACTCACAGCAACTTTTGAACTTCACTTTAGCTTTCAAACACTCTTTTGCATCTTTTACAACCTTGTGATGAACGTAACAGCAAGTATAACATGCATGAAGTGCTCTAGATCATAAATCATGATGTCCTACTTACCCTACTCCTACTCATCATGTGAAATGGTGATAATGGTGTTTTGGTTCCTTCCTGGCCTTTCCAAACTCTCAAGCTCTCCTTTCACCGCTTCTACCACTCAAACTCCTATTCTCTACACCAAGTGGGTGCGCCGTTTGATGTAAATTGGTTGTAAAGAGTGTTTGAGCAGTGGGTGGTGAAGCTTCCATGGTGTTTCTCTCGTGTCGTTTCCCTTGCCCCTCCTTCTCTACTTCTTCTGCTTGTGTGTGCGGTGCCGATGCAGATGTGTGTGCCCCCCGAGCCCCTTCTTGGTGTTGTGTGGAATGGAAGTGAGAGGGTGATTTTGTGTGCGACAAGGGTGTGTGGCTTGAAGCGAGCAGCAAAATGGGTGGGTAGCTGAATGTGTGCATGTTTACGCATCGGTGTGTGCACGGTGGTGGCCTGCTAGTGTGTGTCAAGAGTTTCAAAGGTGAACTCTAGTGGATTGGTGTGCTGTCTGTGCCTTCCGCTATAGAGATGTAGTCTTTTTGTGTGTTGGGTGTGTTCCCCCATTCCCCCTCTCCATCTTCTGGTGCCCCCATGGAGGGTCTTTTTGATGTTCCTAGTTAAAGTCAAAGTGGTGATTTTCGTGATGCCAAAGATGCAGCCTTTGAAGAGCAGGTGCTGCTAGAGATGGCCTGGCTTGGTTTTCCCATTTTCACTGGGGTCAAAGATGTGGAAACCTGTCTTCAAGATTACAGATTGTTTGTTGAAGAGCGGCCCTATCAAGAGAAGAAGGTGCGGTCTAAGTATTCTTGCTCTTGGTTCACGGTAAAGCAAAGCTATGGTTAAGCTATGGTTTGATGCCCTACATGATGAAGAAAATAGTTATTGTGAAGCCCTAGAGGTGGTTTTTCAAAGAAAATTTGTTGTAGATGTGCAACTGGACGAGGTGAAGAGAAACCTAGACAGATTGAAGCAAAGGTTGGAAGTGGATTTTCAAGCGTTCATATGGGAGTTCAAAGTCCTTTGGAGGAAGCTAATCAAGGTAACTACTATAGAGAATGTTGGTTTTTTAAAGTTGAGTAAATTCATGGATTGCCTGCATGAGGAAGTGAGCAATAAGGTTGAGATAGATGACCCAGTGTGATACGAGGAAGCTCTAGCTCTAGCAAAAGGACGGACCAAAAAGATTCTGAAGAAGCACAAAGAAAGATGAGGTTTGCCAATTGTGATGATGCCAAAGCAGGTTGATGTGATGGTAGCCGAGCTGAAAGTGAGAGCTGAAAGTGATGCAAAGAGAAGTGCATGTGCAAGAAGAACCAAGGGTTCTTTGGCTACAGAGAGACAAAGTGGTTCCTATGCGAAGGATGCCGGATAGAGCGGCTCCACTTGTGGAGGATATAAAGTGGTTCCAGAGCGGGCAAAGGATGTGCTGCCAAGTTCAAGTGTGGCTGTTGAATCTCCATTGAAGGGTGGTAAAGGCCAAAGAGTGAAGTTTGCAAACAAGGTCAAAGCAATAAAGCTAGAGGAGATTCTTGAGCCCAAGACAGAGGAAGAGACTGAGCCGAGTGACAGTAGCTCTATGGATGCCGACACAAGTTGGGAGACTGAGTCGTCTCCAAGACAGAGGAAGAGACTGAGCCGAGTGACAGTAGCTCTATGGATGCCGACACAAGTTGGGAGACTGAGTCGTCTCCATCTAGGTATGATGAGTATGACCTCTTGCATGTGAGTGGAGAGGGAGTGAATATGTGCAAGGAACATGATGAAGTGCGAGACAAGATGCCTAATGAAGACCGAGTGGAGCAGTCTAGGCCTACAAGTGATGATATGTAGGTGAAGGTGAAGTGTGGCACCATGCTAATGGCCTTGTTGATGAAAGTGGCGGTGGAGTGTGCTTTGGTGGTGCACAAGTGCACAGTTTTGCCAAAAGGGATAGAGCAACATTGTCTATGGTAATGGAGTATGATGGAGCGAAGGAGCAGGTGCTTGAAGAGTAGGTGATTGAAGCTAATAAGCAAGTGGTTCTAATCAACCTTGAAGGGAGAGTTGACCATAAAGAGCTTGATGATGCTGGAATTGAGTGCATGGCATGTGGGAAGGAGAGTATGGAGTTAAAGGTAGAAGAGCTTCCAATGCAGCAAGTGCACTCTATGATAGGTGATGCAGATTCTAAGATGGTGTCTAAGATTTCTAAGGAGGTTTGTGAGTGGTGGTTGAAGGGAGCAGTGCAATGGGCCGTTGAGCAGGTACATGGTTTACTTGAGGAGGATCTTGTTTTACATGGTTGGGAGGGTGGGTCAAATACATTTTTTGATGCTGAGTACGATGGTGCCATATTTGATGTGTTTGAAGATTCTTGGTTGCAAGTGGGCAGTGTGCCAATGAGTACATGGAGTGGTAGAGGTATGCTGCTGGCAGTTTTGGTGTATGGTTGGCTATGTGCATTGGTGTGACACTATGCAAAGCTATTACAGGTGGATGGAAGAGAACAGTACATGGTATTTGACCCAGGTGATTACCATGTGGTAAAGCAAGGGATTGGGCAACCCGATTGAACAAAGGTGGCGGGTAGAAGAGGTTGGTTTTGTACATATGATAGATGGTTTTGCGGGGTACAGAGTGTTTGCTTTGGAGTTGCAGGTTTTTAGTTCAATAAGCCTGTGTGTGGTTGCACCTTCTCTTGGGTTTGAGAGCCTATAAAAAGGCCCCTCTTCCCTCACTTTCAACACACACATAGAAACTCTTAGAAGTGGAAGCTCTCTTGCCTTGATGCTGGAGGTATCTTCTCTCCCTCAACCTCTCTTCCTCATGACCCATCTCGATTTCCATCTCTATTAACATTGTGTTGTCCCTCAGATTCTAGAGCCCTATTTGTCTCTTTCTCTCTTCTCTATCACGATACGATAGCCTTGAAACGAGTGACATGAAGCTCCAAAAATGCTCCTACCATTCCACTTGCGAACAAGGTGTAAACTAAGGTATCAACTACTCAAATTGTAGCTCAAGTGGAGGTATCATCTGCGAAAGAAGTTGAAGTCATCCAACCTTTTACCCAGGAGGTAGTCGCACATGTTGGTGTAGCCAAAGTTTGTCTGTGTAGGAAAGTGATCTATGCCAAGCAATGGGTGCTAGCAGGTGCCAGACAAAGGGCTAGGGCAAGTGTGGAAGACCTAGGCAAGCAGGTGCGAGTAGAAATGTATGCTTGATGTGGCTTTTTAGGCGAGAAAGGATAGAAAGTGCCAGCTGGGATGATAGGTAAAGGTGCCCAAAGTGCTGAGTTGAGGCCCTAGGATGTGGTCTTGGAGATGCTATGCAAGCTGGTCCAGCTGGCTCCCAAACAAAGCCCTGGTGTTGTGGAAAATAGTGCAGTTTGAAGTTAGAAGGTTTAGTAGATCTGAGATAGACAGGGCAACCAGAAACAGATGGCCCGAGCAGATATCAACAGATAGATGTGTAAAGCTCAAGTTATGGACCATGCCGGTCTTTCGGATTGCGGATCGGACCTCTTGATTGCGAGTTATGGTCAGTTGAAAGTTTTTTAGCGGTCAATTGCTCGACTTAATTGGGAATCGGGCCACCTGGCATCATTTTGGGTTTGACCAGGTTCTGGAAGGTGGTACGCATCAGGGGAAGTCAGCACGGTTTGTTGATCAAAATCCTGATGTCGAGTTATGCTAGTTGGAATCTTCATGGCAGGTGCCGGGAGTGTGGTGTCAGATGTTTTTCCTTGTTTTTACGACCACGTATTGCAAGCTCAAGAGAGCCAGAAAAAAGAAGAGTAGTTTTAGAAAAGGGGGATTGTTTTTAGAAAAGAGAGAGTGTTTTTAATAAAGGAATGGTATTTCTAGGAAAAAAAGAGTATTTTTAGAAAAGAAAGAGTTTATTTAAGAAAAAAGGGATATTTTTAGAGAAGCAAAAGTGACAATACAAGATTAGATATTTCTTTTCTTCTTTTTCTCAAAGTAGACAAGCTTATCCTAAAATTAAAGTCTTCCAAATCACGCATAAGGAATTGCGCGCGCGCAAAAAAAAAAGCCACAAATGTGTGCAAACTTTTCTTCTTGCTTTTCACTATTCTTAGCACCTTCTCTTGGCTTTGAGAGCTTATAAAAAGGTCCCTCTTTCCTCACTTTCAACACACCTACCATTCCATCTTCAAAGAAGATACAAAGAAAGGTATCAACTACTCCAATCGTAGCTCAAGCGGAGATATTAGCTGCGGAAGAAGTTGAAGCCGTCCAACCTCCAACCAGGGAGGTAGTCGAATGAGTCGCTAATTCGGTAAGACAAATTTATAATTCTGCATTATACATGATGACCTGGTAAGTCAAGACTCAAAATTTCCTTAAACCGTTTGAGAAAAGTGATTGTATCAAAAGAAAGAAGCATATGATTTTGTAGAGTAGTGAAAGAATTGTTTGTTGATAAATTGTTACTGCTTGATATTAGGAGTTAGTTGATCATGTCTGAAGAATCACTTAAGAGAACAATTGTGAAGGAATATCTTATTTCTAGAAGGAACGCGTAGTTAGCGAGATGATCTTGTGGTTAATGAAGATTAAGTTGAGGTTATCAGCTCTATTTTGTCCCTTGCAATTAGCAAGATGCCTTGTAGTTAGTGAGATGCCCCCTGTGTTTAGCAATTGGGAAAGTTTGTGCATTTTACGCTTACTGAAAAAATAAATCCTTTGTAAAAGCTCTATTGGTTAGATAGAGAAAGTCTATGGTGGATAATGACAAACTCATTAGAAAATTGGTTTATTCTTTTTTGTTGAAATATAGGACTGCTTTTATTAGACCCTGTTTGAGAAGTAATTATTTGGGTGATATTTGAAGGGCTGTATTAAAGAACTTGTGCCCAAAATTAATAAAGAAACTTTGTTTGTGCATGTAAAACATTATGGAAGTAATTAAAAAACAAGACGAACGGGTAAGAGTGGGGTGTAAAGTGGGAGACTAGTATCCAAACAGAACTATGTCTACAGAGAGGAGAACCTGATTAGTCGAGTACTTTTCACAAAACTACTTGTTAGTTAAGAATAAGTCTCATATCACATTCATAACTTATGAATCGTGCCTCTTCAACGTGGGGGAAGAAGGCATTGTTTATAGATTGTACGTATGCCAATGAGATTTTATTTTTGTGATATAGGAGAGGACTTCATCTCTTTTGTTTCTCGTATCCTTGCTTCATGGAATAAAAGTAAGGTGTTATCAATGGAACTTGAGAATAAAGGAAATCCAACTATCAAGTCGCCCGAATCTTTCGGGTGGAGGACCTCACAATTGGTAAAAGAGCCTTAGGTTGAAAGTTTTCATTGGCTACCCCAAGCTTTCTCATGTGTTTTGTTTTCTATATCGACTACCCAATCCACCAAAATTTAATGACATGCCAGCCAATGTGTATCAAAGTTATGGTTGAAACCTCTAATATGTTGCTCAATTTGAGATCTTTGTAGACCTCCCTATATGACATTTGCATGATTTTATGAATAGTAGATCAAGCTGTTTTTTTCCTTGAAAAAATAATTGTATGATTGATTAAGTCATATAATTGAGTTTTTAATGGATTGGATAAGTCATGCCTGGTTAAGTCACGTGAAGAGATAAGTTATGACTAGTTAAGTCATGTGATTGAATTTTGATTGATTGGATAAGTCATGATTGGTTAAGTCATGTGATTGAGCTTTCAACGGATTGAATAAGTCTAAGTTTGAAAAATATACCTTAGTGTTTTGAGTTATTATAAACATTGATATTGATATATACATATACTCATGGGAACCCTCAAATCACTCCTAAATTGGAGAACCCTCAAAACTATGCTATTATACATAAATTCAGGAAAAGAATTAGCTGCTAAAAAAAAACAACCACCTACTTTTAAAGGAGAAGGTGAACATATTGAGAAGGATGCAAAAGTATGGATTGAAGCTATGGATGATTATTTCTTGGCTGCAAAGACCACCCCTACAAACCAAGCAATGCTAGGGATGTTTTGCCTCTTAGGAAACACAAAATTATTGTGGAAAAATTAATGTCGTGACATGGGAGTATTGAAGAACTCCTAGAGTTGGAGGAAAATTAAACAAGTAGTGAAGAAAAGATACCTACTTTCTGCCCATGAACGGGTAAAGATGAATGTTTTCTTTAGCTTGAAATGATACAACTTACCTTGGAAGAGTACTATTCAAAGTTTGTAAGGCTTTAGCGTTACGTATCACCAATGACCATAGAGAAACAGGAAGCCCGTTTTTGTCAAGGTTTAAGAGACCAATTAGCTTGCCATTGGATGTCATGAAACCTACCATTGTACAAGATGCCTTACTATGAGCTAAACCTATAATGAAGGAGCAAGAGGTTAGAAGAAGAGTTGAGAAGAATGAAAGCTTCAATGATAGACAACCACAAAGAGCTTATGCTGCTAATGCGTAAAATCCTCCACGTTTGGATGTTCAATGCTTTAAGTGTGTAGAGTTGAGATATTATCGGAATAGATGTCCACTTCTAACTAATAGAGTAGCAGTAGCAACTAAAGTAGACCAAAGGAATTGCCTTTTTCGACATCATGGTAGATGAGCTAGTGAGACGAGATTGGGACTACCCTCTCTTTTTCTCAAGATGAGAAAATTTCAAATTCCTAAGTTGGGGAGATTGTAACATTCTCAAGATTTATCAATAAAAACTATTTTAGTTACTTTGCATGAGTAGTCAAGATTCACGTTTTTGCCAAGTTATAGAGAGTTTTAACGAAATAATCGAATAAGACATCGGACTCCAAGATAATCAATTATGATCCTTACTCACTTAGGAACCATAAGTTTTGCTAAGGTTAGAAGCAATTTAATGCCTCAAAATTATGATTAAGGATAAGAGTTGACCCATGGGAAAGATAGAGAAACATTTGGTTAAGTTTTAAAAAAAGAAGAGTAGTTTTAAAAAGGGGGATTGTTTTTAGAAAAGAAAGAGTGTTTTTAACAAAGGAATGGTATTTTTAGAGTGTTTCTAAGAAAGGATGAGTGTTTTTAGAAAAGGAAGAGTAATTTTTGGAAAGAAAGGATATTTTTAGAGAAGTAAAAGAGGCAAGACAAGAATAGAGCTTTCTTTTCTTCTTTTTCTCAAAATAGGCAAGCTTCTTCTAAAATTAGAGTTTTTCAAATCATGGATTGAGAATCGTGCGCTAAAAAAAAGAAGCCGCAAACATGCTTGAAATTTTCTTCTTGCTTTTCACTATTCTTAGCACCTTCTCTTGGCTTTGAGAGCTTATAAATGTTGGGGTGTAAAGCCCAATGTGGTCGCCCAAGTAAGTGGGCGGGCCGCCAGGTATGTACACATATTCTTTTGTAAAAACCTAATAAGAACTCACTATGCTCTACACATTACAGTAGAGCGAGTTCACCATATCATCGTGCTCTTCTTCTCGCACTCTCTCTCGCGTCGCACTTCCGCTCGTACTCCTTCAACTAGTATCAGAGCTCAGATCGAGGCTCGGGCCATCATTTGCAGGTAGCCAGAGTCACCTGCTCAGATTGGAGTGAGATTTGACGGCCCCAATTCCTGTGGGAGAGCCCGAAAGGCTTGGTGTTCTCAGAATTTCATTCTGAGGTCATCTCGGCTACCGTTCGGCTTCGACAAAGATCTGCGCAGGCCATTTTCGACTACGTGGTCTCGGCGGGTGCAGATCCGACTCTGCAATTTTGGGGTTTCGGCCTACGACTGCAAGTGCTGAGGATATCTGCACTTCCAGAGTGCTGATTTGTGGCTATCTATACAACGAAGAACGGATTACAGTTCTTGGAGGCGTGTCACATACGACACGGGCGCACCTACACATAGACTGTAGGCGACATCCACCCGTTCATCAGGTAGCTTGTGTTTGCTGCTTGATATTCCAGATTTCATCCTGACATTGCAGGTACTTCCACATGGGATGTATTGTCAGAGATGATGTATGTCTGTTGAGGGTTTGCTGGCTGTGAGTCACGCAGCAAACAACCGCCGCAGCGGTTACAACATACAGTGGGAAATTTGTGGATGTATGACTTTGTGGGAAGTCTATGTACTGTCAGATTTACTGCAGCCTTTGTTGAGGGTCGAGTGAGGTTTTATTGAGCTGGGGGATTCTCGAATGTTGAGATCCTTTCGATGATACAGGTCTTGGAGCGATCCCTCGAGCACCCTTAGATAGGCCGCTAGGATGTATTGACTGTGAGTTAGACAGTTGGGATTGCATCTTTGCTTTACTGCCGTTGAGGCATTGTCGCAGTCTATGCTTACACGACAGTGAGATAGGACAGTGAGAGACAGTACAGGTGCATGACAGGTTTACCCACACCTTATAGTGTTAGAGAGACAGTGGTTTTTTGAGCTGTTTTTGGTCTGTTTTTGAGTACACCAGAGCCATTTTACAAAGGAGACTCTGCCGAAAATTTCTGCAAAATCTGAAGCTTTATTGGTTCATTTGACAGGTTGATATTGGTTCAGAGGTCAGTTTACAGGAGAAACTCCGCTGAATTTTTCCCAGGAAAGTAAACTACTCTGAAGCGTAGCTATGGCTGGATCACAGGACACTGCTCTTTACAATATCAAGAATATGGATGGAACCAATTTCCCATTGTGGAAGAAGTAGATTTGGCATGTGTTGGTACAAAAGAAGCAGATAAAACCTATGAAGCTCAAGGGGATAAAACCACAAGATATGGACGAAGATAAATGGAGCGAAATGGATGAATTGGAACTTTCTACCATTATGATAACTTTGGCAGAAAGCGTTTACTTCAATGTAGCAGACGAGATGTCGGCTTATCAAGCATGGACAAAGATGAGTGATCTTTATGAGAAGCACAGTGCAGCTTCACAGGTATACTGGCTTAAGAATCTTGTTGACTTGAAGATGAAAGAACGGACACCTATGTCCAATCATCTCAATGAATTCAGCACCATCTACAGTCAGTTGTCAGCTCAAGGTGTCAAGTTTGATGAACCTATTAGAGCTATGTTCCTATTGATCACATTGCCGGAAAGTTGGGACACTTTTCTCACAGCTTTGAGTAATTCTGCACCTCCAGATGGTTTGACCATAGCACGTGTAGAAGGCAGTCTGCTTACTGAAGAAACCAATAGAAAGGCAATGGACAAAGGCAAAGGAATAGCCTTAGTTGTCAGGGGAAGGACCAAAGAAAAGTACAAATGTGGAAAAAGGGATCAGTCTCGTAGCAAGTGCCGCAGTGCTAAAGGTAAGAGTGACATAGAATGCTACCATTGTGGCAAGAAGGGTCACATGAAAAGAGACTGCAGAGAATGGAAAGCAGAAAAAGGCAAAGAGAAAGCTGAAGACCATGGTGAGAAGAACAAGTCCTCAGTGAAGATTCAAGAAATAAATGTGACAAACACTGTTGCAGAGGATGACAGTCTAGTGTCAGGAGACATCTACTTCTTGAAGAATACAATGGACTCAGCTCTTCTTACAGCATCTGATGGAAATGCACTGAGTGACTGGATTATAGACTCAGGGGCATCACTTCATGTGTCTCCAAACAAGGAGTGGTTTACCTCTTATGTGACCACTAAAGATCATGTTCGGCTAGGCAATGGGCAGACATGTGAGATCTTATGTGTTGGAGATGTTCAATTGAAGTTTCAGAATGGCTCTTCTTTCACGCTGAAGAATGTGAGACATGTTCCCGCAATTACAAAGAGCTTGATCAGCACAGGTTTACTTGATGATGCTGGCTACGTCACCACTTTTGGACAGAATATGTAGAAGATATCCAAGGGTTCTATGACAGTAGCACATGGAGTAAAGTCCGGAGGACTTTACATGATTTATGTATCAAATGTCTCTAAAAATGTAATCAATGTAACCGAGCAGCCGAACGTTTCTTTGTGGCATAGCCGGTTAGGACATATGTCCAAGAAGGGAATGGAAATCTAGTCTCATTCTGGTTATTTGCCTGGCTTGTCATTTAATGATTTTGAATTCTGTGAACATTGTCTGTATGGTAAGCAAACACAGCAACCACATAAGCATAGAAGCAGTAGAAGAGATACACAGTTGACACTTGTTCATAGTGATTTGTGTGGACCTATGCCTAACCTATCTCTAGGGGGAGCTTCTTACTTTATGACATTTATAGATGATTACTCGAGGAAAGTATGGGTTTACTTTCTCAAGCATAAGGATGAAGCGTTTAGTCTTTTCAAAACGTTTGTGACACTTGTGGAGAATCAGAGTGGCAAGAAGCTTAAATTCTTACGCACTGAAAATGGTGGAGAGTATGTTTCAAAGGCCTTTCAAGACTTTTGTGAGTCAAAAGGTATAAAACGTGAACTTACTGCTGCTTACAATCCTCCTCAAAATGGTGTTGTTGAGAGGATGAATAGGACCATACAAGAGAAGGTCAGAAGTATGCTGTCTAATGCACAATTGCCAAATGGGTTTTGGGCTGAAGCTGTATCAACAGCTGTTCATCTTATAAATAGATCTCCTAGCAAGGTTTTGCAGAAGGATTCAGTGGTGACAGAGACGGTATGGTCAGGCAAAATGCCCTCATACAAGTATCTCAGAGTCTTTGGCTGTGAAGCATATACTCATGTTCCAAAGGAATTTAGGAACAAACTTTAGCCAAAGAGTAGAAAGTGCATCTTTCTAGGCTATGGTAATTTTGGTGAGATGGGGTACAGACTTTGGGATCCCGAATCCAGAAAGGTTATCCGCAGCAATGATGTTCACTTTAATGAAGCCAAATATCATTCTAAACCAGAGAGGGTTGAGGAGATTAGAAGAGTTGTCTTCCAAGAAGATGGACCTGCACGTGCAAGACAAAATGTCAGGGCTCAAGAGGAGCAAGGACAGGATAGAGTGGAACCGCAGGTTGTGGCTGAACCTCAGCCACCTATTTTACGTAGATCGGGATGTATCACGCAACCTCCTGATAGGTTTGTTCCATCTATGAACTATGTCATGTTGATTGATTGCAATGAGCCTTCATGTTACAAGGAAGCAGTGCAAATGAAGGACTTCGGGAATTGGCAATTGGCCATGCAATCAGAGATGACAGCTCTGCATAAAAGCCAGACATGGAAGCTAGTTAAATTACCACATGGCAAAAAGGCTCTACCTTGTAAATGGGTTTACAGGTATAAGATCACCGCTCATGAAAGTCAGCCAAAGTACAAAGCAAGGCTTGTTGCCAAGGGCTTTACTAGCAAGAACAAGGCATTGACTTTGATGAAGTCTTCTCTCCGGTGGTCAAAATGACTACATTAAGATGATTTCTTGCATTGGTTGCCATATTAGATTTGGTGTTGCACCAAATGGATGTCAAGACAACGTTCTTGCATGGTGATTTAGATGTGGAAATTTACATGCAGCAGCCAGAAGGGTTTGTTGAGAAAGGCAAGGAAGATTTGGTATGCCAGTTGTTAAAGAGTCTTTATGGCTTAAAACAATCACCAAGGGCATGGTACCATAAGTTCCACAAGTTTATGCTTTCTCAAGGCTACAAACGTAGTGAGTTCGATCACTGTCTATATACAAAGAAGGCTAAGGATGGCAGTTGGCTAATCCTTATTTTGTATGTGGATGACATGTTGATTGCTGGAAAGCACTTGGAAGAAATTTCAGCTTTGAAGTTAAAGATGGCAAAATCATTTGACATGAAAGACATGAGTGAGGCAAGTCATATACTTGGTATGCGCATTGAGAGAGATAGATGAAAGAAGTTGATTTGGTTATCTCAAACAGAGTATATTGACAAGGTTTTGCAATGTTTCAATATGGAGAAGGGAAAGGCATTGAGTGTTCCATTGCCACCATATGTGAAACTTAGCAAACAAGATTGTCTTGTGTCTGAGGAAGAACAGGCTGAAATGGATAAGATTCCATATGCGTTTGCAGTGGGTAGTTTGATGTATGCAATTATTGCTACTCGCCCAGAAATTCCATTTGCAGTGGGAGTAGTAAGTCGATACATGTCAAACCCAAGCAAGAAAAATTGGGAGGCAGTGAAAGGAATATTGAGATACCTGAAAGCTACAAAGAGTATGCGTCTATGCTATGGGAGTCAGGAGCTAAGTGTAAAGGGTTTTACAGACTCAGATTATGTAGGTGACTTAGACAACCGAAGGTCTACGTCAGGGTATGTCTTTACATTGGCTGGTGGAGCAGTATCATGGTGTTCTAGATTACAAGATTGTGTTACTCAGTCTACTACATAGGCTGAATATGTTGCAGCATCAGAGGCATGCAAAGAATCAATTTGGCTTAATCGACTAGTAACAGATTTGGGAATCAAAGAAGAGATGCCTGTGTTATATTGTGATAGTCAAAGTCCTATACAATTGGCTTGCAATCCAGTTTATCACTCAAAGACAAAGCATGTGGATGTGAAGTATCATTTCATTAGGGAAATGCTCGAGGATAAGCAACTTCAGCTTGTCAAAGTTCACACCACAGAAAATCCTGCTGATCTACTTACAAAAGGACTTCCCTCAGAGATCTTTGCGCATTTTCACAAGCAGTTAGGTGTAGGGTAGTACATCACTTCTGTACATCTCTTTTATATTAGCTTGTATAGTAGTTTCTCTCACACTTAAAGTACCACATTGGACTTTAAGTGGGAGGTTGTTGGGGTATAAATCCCAATGTGATCGCCCAGGTAAGTGGGCGGGCCGCCAGGTATGTACACATATTCTTTTGTAAAAACCTAATTAGAACTCACTATGCTCTACACATTACAGTAGAGCGAGTTCACCATATCGTCGTGCTCTTCTTCTCGCACTCTCTCTCGCGTCGCACTTCCTCTTGTACTCCTTCAATAAAAAGGTCCGTCTTCACTCAGTTTCAACACACACATATAATCTCTCAAAAGTGGAAGCTCTCTTGCCTTGATGCTGGAGGTATCTTCTCTCCCTCAAGCTCTTACCCTCAACCCATCTCCATCTCCAACTCCATCTCAACCCTCGTTGTGCTATCCCTCGGATTCTAGAGCCCTCTTTTTCTCTCTTGCTCTTCTCTATCACAATACGATGGCTCCAAAGCAAGTGACATGAAGCTCCAAAGATACTACTACCATTCACCTTTGAAGAAGGTACAAAGAAAGGTATCAACTACTCCTGTCGTAGTTCAAGCGGGAGGTATCAGCTAAAGAAGTTGAAGCCGTCCAACCTCCAACCTGGGAGGTAGTCGAGCACAATGCTAATCCAGTAAGATAAATTTATAATTTTGCATTGTTAGATGACTTGCTAAGTCAAGCCTAGGAATTTCCTTAAACCATCCAAGAAACGTGATTATATCACAAGAAACAAGCATATGATTTTGTAACGTAGTGAAAGAATTGTTTGATAAATTGTTACTATTTGGTATTAGGAGTTAGTTGATCATGTTAAAAAATTCACTTAAACAGAACAATTGCTGAAGGAATATCTTGTTTCTAGATGGAACTCGCGGTTAGTGAGATGATCCCATGGTTAGAGGAGATTAAGTTAAGGTTATCATCTCTCTTTTTGTCCCTTGGGATTATCAAGATGCCTTGTGATTAGTGAGATGCCCCCTTTGATTAACAATTGGGAAAGTTTGTGCATTTTGTGATTAGTGAATAAATAAACCATTTACAAAGGCTCTGTTGGTTAAACAAAGAAAAATTGCAGGTAGCGATAAACTTATAAAAAAATTGGGGGTAATTTATTTTTGTTGAAATATAGGACTGTTTTCATCAGACATTGTTTGAGAAAGAATTGTTTGGGTGATGTCTGAAGATCTGTATGAAAGAAACTATGCTGGGAATTAATAAAGGAATTATGTTTGTATATGTAAAACATTGTGGTAGTAATTAAGAAAACAAGGGAAACAGGTGAGTGCGGTGTGGAAAGTGGGAGACTAGTATCCAAACAAAACTATGTCTACGGATGAATGGACCCAATTAGTTGAGTACTTTTCACATAACTATTTGTTAGTTAAGAATAATTTTCATATCACATTCAAGACTTATGAATGCCGATTGTGCCTCTTCAACATGGGGAAAAAGACATTGTTTATAAATCCTAGGTAAGTCAATGAGATTTTATCTTTGTGATATAGGAATTAGCTCCTACTAGAATCCTTTGATTTATCGACGTGACTTGTTTTGTATGACCCTTAGAACCATGATCGTGATGATAGAGGACTTCTTGTCTTCTATTGCTCATATTCTTGCTTTGTGGAATTGGAGTAGGGTGTTATCAATGGAACTTGAGAATAAAGGAAGGCCAGCTATCAAGTCGCCCCAATCTTTCGAGTTGGAGACCTCACATTTTGATACTGTACATCTTTGTGTTCATGTTTGATTTTTGGAAGGTGTATCATAAAAGTTAATGATGTGGAATTTCATGCTTGCAATATTTGAATACTTAAGCCCTAGAGAGATATAATCAATCACTTAGTGGCTCAGTTTTAGACCAAGAACCAACCAAGCCAAGATGGACATTCAAGTGTGGAACCAAGCCTCAACAACCAAGAATCAGTTGAAGATGTTTTCTGAAGTTACAACACAAAAGGTGCCCCAAGTGAAAGGCAAGACGTAGGGGCCAAAAAAGTGGAGAAATATAATTAAAAAAATGGACCCCTTCATCATGGTGGTGGAAGGGAGACTTGAGAGACTAGCTCAGTTTTCCATGTATGGAACACTTATGTAGACAAATCATATGCTAAGCGAGTGGGCTCATGTACTTGATCAATGAAATACTATCTTTACCATCTTTACAGTGTCATCTCTTAACTTGTAATGCCTTTGTCACTGTTTTGAAGTACTTTAAGTTATCATTCAATTAGTGGCTCATTGTGTGCAGTTGTCTTGAAATACTAAAGTTTTCTCAAAATTTTAAACCCCACAAAAATTTGTGTCAAGACTCAAGACAACCAATAACTAGTCGACACGTTCGTATACATAACTATATGTCAATAGTGGCTAGTGAAAGGATGGTCACACGGCACCATAAAACAAAGGAAAGATCTTTATTCATATTTCTAGATAAAGGACTTCTAAATTTAAAATATGGACATGAAACATATAGCTGCTAATAGAACAAAGGAAATCTCATTATCCATATATTAAGATAAATTAAATTGTGTACATGAAACATGTATTTGCTATTGATAGTATAGTCAAACTTTATAGAAATTACAAAGAGAATGGGGTAAAGGAGGGCCTCTTTACTTAAAAACTTAATCAGTCTTTGGCCAAAGGCTAGAATGGTGGGTGGTGTTAGCTCTAGTATTAGTTTGTATGTATAAGAGTTCCTTGGGGCAAGAGGAGGTTAAGAGGGAGAGACTGATATCTAGAGAGACCTTCCTCTAGCCAGAGGCCACCAATCAAGCTCATTTTTATAGATCCCTAAAAATCAGGAAGAGCCACGGCTATGTCCATACGCTCATAGACGAGAATGGGAATGCTACTCAAGACGAGCTCAAGACCAAGACGTAATGGCGGTTGATGCTTGATCACCTTAGCCAAATCATTGGCCAAACAAAGACCTGCACTCAAGCAGTGGATGAAGCTAGAGCAACCTTGCTTGAGAGTGTCAATAGGAAAGTTTCACAACCTGAAGCCAATCGTCTCGAGATGGCCTTCTCTGAAGATGAATGCTCCCTTGCTTTGCAAGCTCTTGGCAAGGAGAAATCCCTTGACTGGGGTGGGCTACCATTGAATTTTTCAAGGAGTTCTAGGAGGGCCTTCAAGGTCCCAATCATGTGTATGGCTAACCAGGCTCTGGTCAAGGGGTCCTTGGATCTCAATGTGAAAAGAGGGCTTATGAAGCGTATCCCAAAACACTTGTGCTGCTTGCACCTTAAGCATTGGCGTCCTATAACTACGATATCAATGGCTTACAAAATCATTGCCAAGGTAGTCGCTCTTAGAATGGCCCCCCTTCTTGACAAATTATCTCCCCTCATCAGCATGGGTTTATCAAAGAAAGGTCAATATATGACAACATCTTGAGAACAATGGTTGGCATTAAGTACGCGTCCTTCATGAAGCAAGAGTGCATTCTACTGTAGATAGATCTGGACAAGGTTTATGATAGGATTGTGTGGTCCTTCATTGAATATGTCTTGAAATTGCTGGGCTTTGGGCTCCACCTCTGTCAGCTTATCCACACTTTGGGTGTAAGAAGTCTTTTTAAACTCTTATTCAGTGATAGAATTGTGAGCTCCTTTGAAGCCAAAAGATTGATCAAGCAAGGATGCCCCCTGGCCTCTCTCCTCTTTGTTATTGGGTTGCATCCTTTGATAATGATGCTCAAAGCTGCTGTTGAGTGGGGGGAAATACAAGGGATAACTTTGCCCGGTAACAACCAGCTCCTAGACAAGATGTTTGCTGACAACTGCCTCCTCTTCTTGAAAGACTCCTCAGGTACTCAAGAAGGCCCTTGAGATTTTGCATATATTTGTTGTGACTTCTGGGTCAAAGTGTAGTATTGAGAAGTTTAGACTCATCTCCCTGATGGAAAACAACTCATTCGACCCATCGGTATGGTCGGGGGAGATTGTGTCTAAAGACAGAATTTTTAGGCATCTGGCCCCCCCCATTGGGGTGGACGTTACTCAAAGGTTCCAATGGGTCCTTGAGAAGATTCAAAGGAAAATGAGAAGATGGGAGTATCTGTTGCTTTCTTTCTAGAGTCGAGTGAGAGTGATCAATTCATTTATGCTTCCTTGTATTGCATTCACTAGCCCGTCTTAAAAATAGCCAAATGTATTTGAAAGGAGTTTTTAAAACCAGTTAAAAGATTCTTATGGAAGAACAACACTAAAGCCTCGGCATTGTGGCCCTAGGCTAGGTGAGAAGGTATGGCTCGATCATTGGTCCAAGGTGGCCTTGGGATTATTAACCAAGTTATTCATATTGAGGCCCTATGTGCCAAGTTTGTGGTATCAATTGCAAATCAAGACAGAGTCTTGGGCTATCATGACCAAGAATATGATTGAAAAGGAAAAACTGTACTCTAAAGGTAGTCAGTGGAAAGGGATCGAGGTGCACGACAAACTTCTAGCCTCAGGGTGGGCTAGTTTAAGACTGAGTGGCATCACGAGAGAGCTGGTGCAAAAGTGTTGTAGAGCTAGTGGAGCACTGGAATGGGGTGAAGTAACCACGTTATTCTAGAACTCCATCTCGCACTGGTTTCCCTGGCTGTCCAAAGATGTTGGGGAAAAAGGATCATATGGAGAGAGAGAGAGAGAGAGAGAGAGAGAGAGAGAGAGAGAGAGAGAGAGAGAGAGAGAGAGAGAGAGAGAGAGAGAGAGAGAGAGAGGGGGGCGGGGGGGGGGGGGGGGGGGGGGGGGGGGGGGAAATGACAACGTCAGTGTGGAAGCACGAAGACACAGGGAATTTTCTTCTTTGATGCATGAGGACGATCCCGGAGAGACACGTATATGGGGCGCCAATGGGCCCATGATGCTAGTATGGCAGTTGAGTTTTCCATATAATGATTCTCAAGAACGAAGCTGCAATCACCTCCCTTTTTTGTAGGCTAATGTCTATTTGCAACTAGAGTAGTTAGACCTCGGAGTGCAGGAGGGATGCTCAAAGGATATTGCAATACTGAAATGATGATAAAGCATGCCATGGTGGGGGTTGCATGAAGCAGGTTGAGAGGAGAACTTCCTACGGATTTGAGATTTGAAAAGAATGTGGAACCTAATTAATTGGTTTTTGACAATGAGGAGCTAATATGTGTGATAGGTGTGTTCAAAGTTTCAAGTGGGGTTTAATAGATAGAATCTAGGGAGATGCTCCCATTCCTTTTGGGAGAGAAATCCAAGACTTGGCACATGGAGGAGAGAGACAAAGAGATTCTGTTGCTAAGCTGAAAATGCGGGTGCTCATGGAGGAGGAGAGAATTTTGGCTTCTTGTTCATTATGAAGACTTGCGCTAGAGTGTGGTCCACTAGGACCTCAAGGAGCTGCAAGATCTCACTTCAAGGCGATGAGCACACTCGCCTGAGATATAATCCTTGGAGGTGGAAGGATGGAGTGCTTGGTTTCCAGCTAGTTGTGCCTCTTGGATGCGTAGAGAGATAGAGAGCCCCTATTTTCCCACTGCACGTTCTCAATTAGAAAGGAAATATTAAGATGGATATCAATGACTTTTTTTTTGCAAAAAACTCACAAACCGAACTGACAAAATAGTTTTTAAATTTCCAACTTAAGTATTCATGTTTCTCTTCATACCTCTACTACTTTGAATTCCTTGCTTAACCTAAATTGATTTTCAAACTAAACAGATGTTCTATTTTTATCAAAAGAATTACGAGTTCTTAATATGAGGGTAAAAAATGCAGAACCTGTAGAGGCTTAAAGCCATGCTATCGAGGCTACATCACGCCATAAAGTCTCAGTTCACTTCAATCAAATTGTTTAAAATTTATACACATCCAGACTACCGTAATTTCTAGTTTCCATCATATGCTATGGCTAAAAAAAATCGATCCTATCTTCCTACGTAGATATCAAGATAAATTTGACATTAAATGTGGTTGTACTATATCTGGCTAACCAGTTTTCTCAAGAAGTAATTATGATGGAACGTCAGAGTGCTCCTAAATTTCAAAACTCCACTATAAGGGCATGGTCACACGGGGCATAGAAATCTATAATTTTGACAGGTAACTATGCCCGTGTCATGGTCACACGAAGTTTAGTAACTTGTCTGGTCAAACTATGCCCATGCTTTTGCAACTATGTCAATTTTGGCATAGTTGCACAACTATGTCAGGGAGGACTTTAAATGAACTTGGTTGCTTGGTAGCTTTTGGCAACTTTTGTAGCAAGAAGCAGCTTTTGCAGCGACATTGGACGAATCAACTTATGGACTATACAAAGCAGTCCAAAGTGAGAAGGAGCTGCTAGGCAGGAGATGGCTCTCGCGCAGACATGCAGGAATGGAATCTAGCTCATTTTCCTTCCACTTGTAAGATTTCAAAAGCAATATCTAAAAAAATAGTACGTTTCTTGGGGAGTAGTAAGAGGTACCGACTGAGGGAAAATAAAAAAAACTTATGAATCTCAGGCGATACCTTCTCGGAGCAATCAAAAGGGAAACTTGGTACGTGCAGCCAATGATGGACGCGGGTAGGCGAAATCCTCCAAGGCAGAGGGAGTGGAAGCGGCCCAAGACAGAGAGAGCGAAAGCGGGCCCGTGGCGATGAGAGGGACGACGATTGTTGTTGCTAATTTAAACAATTGGCGCCCAGGAAGCAGTGTGGGCCACTTATCTGGATGGTTTGGAGCACCATGCTTTTAATCGCTGTTGCGAGATTGTGAGATTGTGCGAGGGTTTGAATTAAGTTTCTTGGGGAGAAGTAGATAAGAGAGAAAAGAGTTTTAAAAAAAACCAAAACTCCTTAAAGGATCTGCGCCGGCGTAGATCCTTTAGAGCAGTGCTAAAAAAAACCTAGGTTTAGTGTAATCCCACTACAAATTTTAAAATTTAGCTCTAAATTTTACATTTGAAGGTGAGAAAACTTACAAAATTTTGAAAAAATTAGTGTAATTCGCTATAAAAACCTTCAAATTTTGTCAATTTACCTTTGTTGTTTCACATATGTAGGTTTGCCAAGTTTTTGGAAAAATGTTTTTTTTCGAGCACTGCTTTAGAGAGTTTTTGTTTTTGTAAAACACTCTCTTTCTCTCTGATCTACTTTCCTCTTATAACCAATCTCAAACTAATGTTTTTTAAAATCCAACACTCGAGGTTGAGAGCATAGGGCGACGAATAGTCAGCTGACTGCCATGGGTGGGGTCGGAAGCTTGGCAACCAGCAAGTGATGAAAAGGAAAGGCGCGATGCAAAGCTGTCCATGTGTGGCACAGGGAGCTTGATGAACAATAGGAAATGCAGACAAAATATTTGATTCTCTTTGGCATATTTGAACTTGAAGCAAAAGTCCTCCCACAAAAAAAAAATATCCCTCCCTCATCACGCCTCCATTGCATCGCTACAACATCTCCCTTGTATTGCTCGCGTTTGCAGCCCCCGTCATGCCTTGGGCCTGTGTATTCCAGCACATCAAGAAATCTCAACCGCCCATTACATTAACATTCTTACAGTGAATAGGACAGGAACAGTGCAGTCAACATAATTCCACCAATGGAATTCACCTAGAGAGAATTCCAGCCAATTATATCACACAAACAAGATTCTAACCAATCAAATTCAAGATTGGGCATGACTGATGGGAATCTCCCTCACCCTCACTGTTCCAGAACACGAAACAGGCTCGGCCTCCACCTCGCCTATTCCGGCCCGGAACAGTGAGGGTGAGGGAGATTCCCCACCTCTTCCCCTGCTATCCCCTGTTGCACCTCCCTTGCAGAAAAATAAGAGAGAGAGAGAGAGAGAGAGAGAGAGAGAGAGAGAGAGAGAGAGAGTCTTTGCCTCTCCGTCTTGCACGCATCTGCACCTGGGTCCTTTATCTTCATGCATCGCAAAGCCTTTACTCTCTTGGAGATGCCCATCATTTTGCTCGTCTGCGACTTGCCCCCAATTGTTCGTGGCTACGTGTTCTAAGCACACAATTGCAACTGCAACTTGTAGAGCACTATGGAGTGCCGCCCGCCCCACAACCTCATCCTGCGCTGTCTTGACGCACAAATTAACCTATCTCTCTCCTTGATCCATCCCCCCACTCTTTCTCTTCAAATTCCACTTAATCCAGTAGCTCAAAAAAGATTAGGGACACCTACTAGATATGAGTTTTAAAGAAAAAACAAAAACTCCCCAAAGGATTTGTGCTGGCGCAGATCCTTTAGAGAAGTTTTCATTTTTAAAGGAAAAATTACCAAAATACCTCTCTAATTTGTGGAAACTCCCAAAATACCCCTCAAATTTCAAAAATTTCCAAAATGCCTTTGTATCTATTTTGGCTGGATCGTTCAAGATTTCCTAGTCTTTAGCCCTTTTTTGACAATTGAGATCCTTTTTGAGTGCTTAGAATATAATTTGTCACAAATTACTTGCAAAACAGGGCAATTATGTCAAAAAGTAATGAAGCAAATCATCTCCAAAGCCTATATAACCAACTCATATTCGAGTTTTAGCATCTTGTATTAGTCTTTTTATGAAAAGCTACAAAAAAATTTCATCTTAAGAGAAATTTAATCTCACAACTAGGGGTATTTTGGGAATTTTGGAGAATTTCAAGGGAGTTTTGGGAATTTATGACAAATTATTGAGGATATTTTGGGAATTTCCACATATTAGAGGGGTATTTTGGTAATTTTCACCTTTTTTAAACTCTCTCTCTCTCTCTCTCTCTCTCTCTTACTACATACTTGCTTCCTTATTATATTAGGACGAATCTCCGGGGATTCCTTCCCAAGGTTAAGCTTCTCATTTTAGTTTTGTGCCCAAAATTGAGCCATGGGATTCGAACTCACTCAAGATCCACGAACTACCACTCATATTCTCCTAAACCAACCGAACATGGGCCTCTACTGCTCAGACAATAACCCACTCTATAAATATATATAAAGGTGGACGCCCCCCCTCCCCCCCTCCTCCCACGATTGGCTTGGTGACAAAGCAAAGCATCTCTCCTCATATGCAATTACATGTGCTTGTGCCTACATCTTGCCCTTGCCTTTTCTTCATCATGGTGCACCCTCCTCTTTTCCATTTTCGTTTAAGAGGCGAGCATCTCACAAAGATGCTCCTCCAATTTCTTTTTGTAAAAATGCAGGCACATAGTTGCTACATTAGCTCAAATCTCACAAGATTGTGCCCGCACTCTTCATTCGAGAAGGACGACACACTTTCCTCAAAACCCCTCTTCATCGAGGTCGAACCTCAGACCTGCAAGATCCAATCGCATCAACTCCCCAAAACTGCTCTACTAGCATCCATTGTCATAGAGGCAACACAGAAGCAAAAGAAAAGTTATTTTTTGATTGCATACTGCTCGCATGCTTGATGATCCCCCTACCCCCCAACCCACAATCCTCGTCGGTCGCCGCCCCGACTTCTTGTAGACATGTAGTAGTGTTAGTGTGTATATGCGCTTCATCAGGGGCACTTTTCTCCCACTGAGTTTTTCCCCTTGGACATCTGGTGTGAAAGGACACATTATCTCTTAGGGTTTCATATAAGCTTTGTAGCTCTGAGTTTGTATATACTCTATTATTCTAATACAAAGAGATAGACTACAGAGATCTCGTACGCAAGCTCTGTGTCTTCTCCTTCTCCATCTTCTTCCTACTCTGAGTTGTTGTCTTCCTTCTGTTTCCTGTTTCATCATCTTCAACAATTGGTATCAGAGCAAGGTGATTTCCAGAGCCTCTACTTGCGTTTTCGCGTCCGCACGCGCAATCGCAGTTTTCAGGCAGTTTTCAAAAAATTTGCTCGTGAGAGCATCCTCGACGTTCCGGGAGAATTCTGATTAGGTGACCTAGGGTTTTACCCCCCTTTTGAAGCCGTTCGAGCCCTCAGAATTTTGTTCTGAGCAGCGTAGCAGAAGTTACCTTTCGGAGGCGTTTAGATCAACAAGGTGTGCTTTTTGACAGATTTTCTTCAGGTAAACAGTTCTTTTGGGAAGCAGCTTGTCTTAGCTTTGTGCTGAGATTTTGTGTAGAGTTTTTCTTGGATTGGAGAGGAGATTTTTGAATCTCTTGGAGGTTCTTTTGCTCTCTTGTGTGCATCTACAGTATGGCTCAATCTACGGAGAAAGAGATTTTTGGTGCGTTTACATCCGAAGAAAAATTGGATGGTACCAACTATTCTCTTTGGTCTTTTATGGCCAAAAATGTTTTGGTTGGTAAAGGATTGTGGGATTATGTATCTGGAGATGAAGTTCGTCTAGGTAGCATTTCACCTGCCACGCCTGGTCGTGGTGCAGCTGTTGGTGCAGGACCCTCACAAGTCACTCCAGAGCAAAAGAGATGGGATACTAAAGATGCACAAGCTATGGCTGTGATTGCCTTAACCATAGAGAGCACAATCACACCACATATCAGATCTTGCAGAACTTCTGAGGATGCTTGGAACACTTTGCAAGCTATGTTTGGAGGAAGAAACGCTGCCAGAATAGAGTTTTTGAAGAAACAACTTGACAAAATACAGATGGACGAAGGTGACGATATTGTCGAGCATCTTACAAAAATCAGGGATCTTAAAGAGCAATTGCTTAGCATTGATGAAGTGATTCCAGAGAAGGACTTGGTTTCCAAAACACTCAATTCACTACCACCATCTTATTTGACTTTTCAGACTTCTTTGACTCTGTCTTTGCGAGCTAATCCTGAGCCTCTTCATTTTGAAGAGTTAGTGGCTTTGCTATTGCAGGAGTATCAATCACGTAAGAACAAGTCTTTACAGGTGGATGGTATGGATCATGCTCTTGTTGTACAGAACAAAAACAAGGGTAAAGAGAGTGCTCATCACTCCAAGTCTGGTGCAGGACAGTCTTCAGAGAAGTCTAAAGGTGATTCCGACAAGTCCAAGAAGAAAGGTAAATGTCACTACTGCAAGAAACCTGGTCACTACATTAGTGAGTGTAAAAAGCGAATTGCTAAAGAAAAGAAGAAAGAGTCAAGTTTGGTTGTTTCACCTTCTGGTGATTCTTCTACAGCTAAAGAAGAGTCAGCAAACTTTGTGCAGGATTCTTATGCTTTCGTAGTATGTTCAGATTTTTCTGCTTACAGTGTTGACGAGACACAAATGATTTGGTACTTTGATAGTGGTGCATCCAGGCATATTACTTCAAGGAAGGATTTGTTTTGTTCATTGGATGCAGCTCCAGCAGGAAAGAAGGTGACATGTGCAAATAATGCTTCTTATCCAATCAAAGGCGTTGGTAAGATTTTGATTACCATTTCAGATGGTTCAGATTTATGCTTGCCATATGTCTTATATATTCCAGGGATCAAGAAGAATTTCTTGTCTGTATCCTCTCTTGCAAAAAATGGTCTTCGGGTCATTTTTGAGGATGACAGATGTGTTGTACGAGATCGAGAGAATGGTTATTCTCTTATCACTACAGGTACGCTGGAAAATGGACTATTTGTGCTAGATCGTTATGAAAAGCAGATTCAGGTATGTATTGCAGAAACAAAAACTCAGGTCATGCAGGATGCTGAGTTGTGGCATGCTAGATTTGGGCATGTTAGTTATGGCAGTTTGATGACTTTACAACGTCATAATATGGTGCATCATTTGTCTTTATTGGAGATGCCACCAAGACATGTATGTGAAGGTTGTGTTCTTGGAAAGATGCACAGATTTGCATTTTTGCACGATGGTTCAGTTAGAGGGACACGAAAGTTGCAGCTTGTACATAGTGATGTATGTGGTCCTATGAGGACGCCATCTATAGGAAATAGCCTTTATTTTGTGACCTTCAT
Source organism: Adiantum capillus-veneris (assembly GCF_014529385.1). NCBI lineage: Eukaryota > Viridiplantae > Streptophyta > Polypodiopsida > Polypodiales > Pteridaceae > Adiantum > Adiantum capillus-veneris. Next base: position 154,762,954 of record NC_140943.1, read on the forward strand.
TGATGACTTTTCCAGGTTTTGTTGGGTGTATCCACTCAAAGCAAAGTCAGATGTGTTTGCAGTTTTTCAAGATTATGTCGCCATGTTTGAAAATGAAACAAGTTGCAAAGTACAGACTCTTCGTACCGATCGAGGAGGTGAATACATGTCAGGTGCATTTAAGGATTTTTTGGGAAAGAAAGGCATTAAACACCAATGCACTATGCCATACACACCACAGCAGAATGGTGTTGCAGAAAGGAAGAACATGTCTTTAATGGAGACGGCTAGATGTATGCTCAAGGCTAAGAGTTTGCCTCATAAGCTATGGATGGAGACAGTTGCTTGTGCAGCACATGTTTTGAACAGGTGTCCTACTCGTGCCTTGAAAACCATTACTCCATTTGAAGCTTGGTATGACAGAAAACCTTCAGTCAATTATCTTTGTGTTTTTGGTTGTCTTGCTTATGCTCACATCCCTCAGCAGTTACGTGGGAAGCTTGATGATAAGGCAATCAAATGTATATTTGTGGGGTATATTAGTGGAAGTAAAGGTTATAGACTTTACAATCCTGCTACAAACAAGATTTTTGAAAGTCGTGATGTAATTTTTGCAGAAACTACTGCTTAACCTATGGTTGCTTTTGATGTACCTCATATGCAGACACATGATGTATTTGAAGGTTTGCTTCCTTCTTTTGTGGAGAATCAAGAATCACAACAGGTTGATAATCTTGATCAATCTTTTGATCAGCATGTGACACCTCATGATGTAGAGGAAATTGTGCGTGAAGAGCAAGAAGTTCTCAGGGAAGAAAGAACCTTGCCTAAATGGGTTCAGAAAACTTTGTAGGATAGCAAGTTGGATGCACCGTTGCCACGAAAAACACGTGCTGGTACTACTTTTGGCAGAGAGCAAGTAGATTTGGCTTGCTTTAGCACTCTTTGTGATGCAGATGAGCCTGGTTCATTTGAACAAGCTTTAGAGTGTGTTCAGTGGAAAGATGCTATGCAACAAGAAATTGATTCTATTCATAAGAATCATACATGGGATCTAGTGGACTTGCCTACAGGTAAAAAGCCTATTGGTACAAAGTGGGTTTTTAAGGTAAAAAGGAAACAAGATGGTACTGTTGACAGGTATAAAGCAAGGCTTGTGGCAAAAGGCTATGCGCAACAGAAAGGCATAGATTATGATGAAACCTTTGCTCCTACTTCTCGTGCGTCCACAGTTAGATCACTAGTTGCAATTGCTACTCATCATGGTTGGAAAGTGCATCAGTTGGATATCAAAACTGCTTTTTTGAATGGTGATTTGCAGGAAGAAGTTTATGTAAGTCAACCAAGTGGTTTTGTTGTAAAAGGTCAAGAGAAAAAGGTATGTAGATTGCATAAAGCTTTGTATGGTCTCAAACAAGCTCCAAGAGCATGGTATGAGAAGATACATACTTATTTGATTGGCCAAGGATTTCAGAATAGTCCAACAGAAAGTACTTTGTATGTCAAAAAGAGAGATGGATTTCTCATTATGCTAACACTTTATGTGGATGATATGCTTCTTACAGGCAATACTGCAGATGATCTTGGTTTGCTACATTATTACTTGGGTATTCAGTTTGTGCAATCAGAGGATGGTATATACATGTTGCAGGCAAAATATTTGCATAAAATTTTGGACAAGTTTGGTATGCAAAATTGTAAACCAATCTCTACACCCGTAGAAACTGGATCAAAGTTGAGCATGCACGATGCTGGAGAACCTTTTGATGTACATACTTATGCAGCAGCAGTTGGTTGCTTGATATATTTGGCAGGCAACACTTGTCCAGACATTCAATTTGGGGTTTCACAAGCAAGCACATTTATGCACAGACCAGGTATGCATCATTGGCAGGCCGTGAAGCGCATACTTCGTTACCTTTCAGGTACCCCTAATCTTTCCATGTTCTTTCCAAGGGGGGATATATATGGAAAGCACAGTTCTATGCAGCTTCTTGGTTACAGCGATTCAGATTGGGCTGGTGATTTTGACACACGACATTTCACAAGTGGCAATTGTTTTTTCTTGGGAAATGCATGTATATCTTGGCTAAGCAAGAAGCAACACACAGTGGCTACATCAACTTGTGAAGCTGAGTACAGGGCAGCTTTCACGGCAACAGTTGATTGTGTATGGATACGGAGGTTATTGGCAAATCTTTGTGGGTGTCAACAGGCACCCACTACCATTTTCACTGACAGCCAGAGTGCTATAGCAGTTGCAAGGAATCCAGTATTTCATGCAAGAACAAAGCACATAGAGGTTCACTACCACTATGTCAGGGAAAGGCTACATGCAGGGGACATCACACTAACTTACTGTCCTACACAGGATAACATTGCAGATCTATTTACGAAGGCGTTATCACGAGAAAAGTTTGAAGCTTTCCGAAAAGCTTTGGGCTTACTCTCATACATATGATGATCTGCTACCTTGTACGGATTCACACTATCACTACAGGGGGGATTTGTAGACATGTAGTAGTGTTAGTGTGTATACGTGCTTCACCAGGGGCACTTTTCTCCCACTGGGTTTTTCCCCTTGGACATCTGGTGTGAAAGGACACCTTATCTCTTAGGGTTTCATATAAGCTTTGTAGCTCTGAGTTTGTATATACTCTATTATTCTAATACAGAGAGATAGACTACAGAGATCTCGTACACAAGCTCTGTGTCTTCTCCTTCTCCATCTTCTTCCTACTTTGAGTTGCTGTCTTCCTTCTGTTTCCTATTTCATCATCTTCAACACTTCTCTCCCTTACGTCGTGCGACATCTGGCAAGTCAATTTACTCTCCAATGACACTTTCCTTTTAAAATAAAGCCGAATCTTTGTAGATTCTTACTAAACTAGCGAGTCCACACATACTTGAATAGGCTTTTTCAAAAAAAAAAAAACTTCCAAAGAGTTTTCAAAAACAAAAGCCTTCCCTTCTCACTTTTGCATTTGGTAGACCACCTAAGACAGTCCACCCCATCAGCATTGGTAGCCCTTGCTCCCGAGAGAGAGAGAGAGAGAGAGAGAGAGAGAGAGAGAGAGAGAGAGAGAGGGCTCCCTTTTTCCAATGGCATAAGGATACCATAGTCACATTCTTTAGCTCTCTACAGGTGGCTTCATCATCACGTTGATTTATATGGATATAGAATTGTCACTAGGATCACATGTTGTTGTTGGTCAAATGCATATGTGGATAGGGCGATAAAGAGAGGCACGATCAAGATCTACTAGTTTTGTGAGGGGGTTGGAGCACATAGCATTTCAATTCACTGGTTCTAGTTTGAGGATCAAGATATGGGTTATTTTCTTCAAACTCTAGTTTGATTTATTTCTCTTTATTTCTTCCTCCCTCCTTAACCACAAACAAAAGCACCTTCCCTCTTACTCATCAACACTATCTACAAAAGGCCTAAAAATTGCATCTACCAAAAAGAGCCTAAAGCTTCTGTGCATATCAACTTCTCAATTTTGGGAGAAGCCTTCAAGATAACACCACGAGAGAGAGAGAGAGAGAGAGAGAGAGAGAGAGAGAGAGAGAGAGAGAGAGAGAGAGAGAGAGAGAGAAGTGAGACAAACATGAAGTAGTGGAGACAACGCAAACTTCTTGTCTACATTTGATGATTAATTTGTCTTTTGGGATCTATGTAGATTCCTCATAAAAGCTAAATAAAACTCAATGAGGAAACTGATACTGGTCAACAAATAGCAACAAATTGGTGACAGTCTCAATTTACAGTACCCTAAAATATTCACGATAGTTAGCTACTAAGGTTGCTCCATGAGCAAAGAGTTGAAAAATACTAAGGCGTGCTATAATCAAGCAAATAGTTGAAAAGTACTCCAATATAGTGGAGAAGAAGAAGGGAAGGGGGGGGGGGGGGGGGGGGGGGCAAGGGCTTCCTGCAAGGTCGAGCGCTGATGCATAGGAAGGCATGCAGATAGCATGCTAGCTATATAAGATCAGTGTTTGGGAAAAATGATCTTTACAAATTTACAAAATTCCTTTGGGCAATAGAAAAGCTACGAGGTTTCTTTTACTTGATAGAAAAAAATACACAAAAAAACAAGCTCAAGAGTTATCCAATGTCAAGCTTGCTAGCACATACCTCTTGCTTAGCATAGTCATTCTTAAATTTAACCACCATCTTTAGGAGTTCTAGGGCCAATTTATTTAATCTCTTGAGTGAAGAAATTGGTGACTTACAAAAATTTTGGCTATGTGTGTTTTGATAAAGTTCCTCTCATTAACTCGCTCGATTTTATCATCATCGCTCGAAAAAGTTCGCTCGGAGTTTGGGACTCCTCTTTGCATACATATCATTCAAAGCATGACAAATCATGACATCTCTCTTGAACAACCCCTAAGTAGCAATGTCATTGTGATTTCTCTTGCCATGTGAAGGTATTGGATAAGGCTAGATCCCTTCAAGGTGCAAGCAAGTGATTGAATTTAGAGAATAACCATCCCTTTTCATCAAGTGAAAACATCCCATTCTCGAGATCACACACACTAAGCTCTTCCATGCATTCGAGAATGTCCATCCCAAAATCACCATTGGTTAGTGAACCTTTGAGGCATGAAGGCCTTGGTATGTGTACTTCATGTACAAGCAATACTTACTTTTTATAGATAACATGTGTAGCTTTAGATGATGTATGACATGTTTTTTGCTCTTCCAAGAGTGCAGGAGAGGTCCCAATGGGGCCTTGATAATTCGTCCACTCTTTATGTTTTGTTTGGAGGGCAAGTGTGCCCAATGTAGTGATCTATCACGACTTAAAATTTTGTCGAGTGATAGTAGTGACAAGGGTGAGATAGTTACCATTGATAGTAGTACGACTACCAAACATATACAAGTCTTGGAGGTGGTACATCTCGGAGGTTGTATCTCACACACCATGGTAAATGAGCTAGTTTATAGGGTGTTAGTCTCGCAAGTGTCCATACACCTTTACCCCAACAATATCTCACTTAAAGGAATATGTGGCCATAAGTGGCTATGACTAAAGCTAGTATGTACAACCTGAATCACAAAAGCTTCACCCTTGTTCAAATGTGTGCACCCTACACCCATTAATTGTGCTCACCCCACACCCATTAAATCGATGCAAGGTGTAAATAGTGCTTATCCATCAACGCATCCCCAATGAGATGATACTCAATGTGTTTTGAGTTGGAGTGAAACATGGCATTTTTTGCCAAAGCAATGGCCCTTTGACTATCACAATGCAAAACTAAGATCTATTGAATGTATAAATCTCCCACTAATTATGCTAACCATATAAAATGCTTGCTAGCATCTGATAATGCAACATACTCAACCTCTATAGTGGAAAAAGATATACAATCTTGGAGAGATGATCTCCAAGAAATGGCTACTCCTGTAAATATAAAAATATAGCCAAATGTCGATCTTCTATTATCTTTGCAACCCACATACTCTACATCTATGTAACTAACAATAGATACATCGCTATTATTGAAGCATAAGTACTTGCTCATTGTACCCTTCAAGTACTTGAGGATATGTTTCACTGTTATCCAATGTTGCCATGTGTCTTTCAAAAAATGTGTTGACATTCTCTCTCTCCTCTTTACTGTCTCCAAGACTACTGCATCTATCCTCTCTCCCCTCCAACTATGAAACCTGCATTCCCTTCTTCAAGCCTACTTTTCCCTCCAAATACCTCTTGCAATAGACGTTTGAAACCTCCCTTGTCCATTTATCACTCAATCTCACCCTCACACCTCTACTTGGAGCTGTAGATCTACATCACTTGCTACTTCTAAAGTATTTTCATCAACGTCTTATTTTTGTCCTTCTTCCTCATCTAGATGTGAAGGTGAGGTTGATCACTCCACCTCACCTTCACACCTCTACATAAGTTGTAGATCTAAAGCATTGGCTGCTTCTAGAGTATCTTTATCAGCACCTTCCTTGGTCCTTCTTCATCATTTAGATCCAAAATTGTCTCCCCTCACTCATCCACATTATTTTGGAGATTCAACATAGGAGCATTGTTTGGTAAGATCATTAGGAGTTTTAGAGAATATGTGTTGGTAAGAACAATGAGCTTCATTTCTATTTTCATTGTTCTCATAACTTTGGTCACTCACCATATTGGTTTTTGCTTATGTTTTGCATGTAGAGATTTGTAGCACTGCCATTGTTTATCTTTGTATACATCTCAGCATTTTTGGTCATTTCGCACTAAGAATAACCATGCATATTAACTAATTTTGATTTTTTTCATAGGATGTGTTGCATTCCTTTCATAGCTTCTTCATGGGTGCTCATCAACATGGGAGTTTCATTGACTCAATAAGTTGAAGCAATGTGCAAGATGATGGTAGTTATTGGCTTGCTATTGTGACTACAAATGATTTATGTGGGTGACACAAAGTTCCAAGGAGACATATGGCTTTTTAGACACATCACTAGAAGGAAAAAATCATGGATATCAAGCAAAATCAAGATGGAAAGTGTCTAGCAAAGGTACAACATGCGTATATAGCTTCCCAGTTGAAGCTTGACACATCCTTGCCTCAACCTAGGTTTTTTTGCAAATTGTACATGTTCTACTTCTATTTAAATGTTTTGAATTGTCTCATTTATGCTTTTACCTCTTAGGTTGCTTCAAACGTGTGCATGATTTGGTGTATTTTTTTGTCATGTATCTTTCCATCTAACTTTGTAGAGTGGGAGCCAATGGAATCTTTTGCAGGTATCTCTGAAGCTATCCATGCAGACATTGGCAAGTTTGTATATGTAGAGTGTTTACCTTGAGATCTTTCCTCACACAGGAGATTTTGTTTTATAGCATGCTTATGTTACATTGAGTGCTCTATTGTTTGTAAAAAATTGGTAGGCAGATACCATATTGCAAATCAAGGCTTGTCAATGAAAATTCCATACAAAAGATGGAAGCAAACGATGGGAGTATGGGAGGCGCTCGAATTTGATATTTCTTTTGGAGAGACTGTGGACCTTCAAATATGTCTCCACAATGATAGTATGCTCGATATTTGTGTCAATGATGACTCGCATCTTTGCCATCTTTGTGAGTACCTCAATCTTAGATATTAATTTCTTGAATAGTATCCCTTTTGTGTGGATAGCAAAGTTGAACGGTCTATCATCTCTAAGTTGACTTGTAAGTACATCTCATTCTCACGATCTATCATTCTACAAGCTCAGCCACTGAGCCTTATTTTAATGGAAATTTTTCTTTACATCCCATCTCTATGCATAAGTAATGGTTGTAAAGTTTAAGTTAATTTCTTTTAGCTTTAATTCAATTTAGGTGATTCTTTTGGTAGTTCATTAATGTTTTTGAGTTGTGAATGTGTCAACTTTAAAAGTAATCAAGTATTAGAAAATGGCATGCAAGAGTTATAATATTGTGCAAGTGCACAACTTTAGTTTACTATTCATTTATTTACTGAAAATTAATTTAAAATTCAATTTTGAGTACTGACACACATGCCTGAATATGCAATTGTTTTTAGGGACTTACACCATATGTTTGTTGATTGATTTTCTAAGTAGTACATGGAGGCACATATCTCTAAATATGCAATTCTTTTAAGGGACTTAGACCATATGTTTGTCGATTGATTTTCTAAAGCATATGTACAAATATGACAAGAAATTTTATATTGTCTGTTGAGATTTATCAAAGCGCTTGCTAAGAGGGACTACAAGGTAGAGGATCAAGATAAACTTATCAAATTGGGCATGGGATGTATAGGTGTCCAATTCCTTAATTTGGACATGGTCCTAGCTTTTTTGGTGCTTGAGGACATGGAGAGGCATAAGGACAAATTGAAAAGCCAGCAAGAAGCCCTCGTAATCCTTGTTAAGGAGAGAGTATAAAGAGGCCTCAATGAAACTTGTGCTCCTACCAGATTTTGGCCCTGCAGATGACATATCGAGTACTAGATGGAGATGAGATGATAAAGGAGGTTCCAGAATTCTATCTATTCACTTTGCATGGAATGGTGATATAGGGTCATCAATTTATTTTCCTCACATTTCAAAGACTGTTGGATTTTAAGAATATAGCAAATTTCTAAATTATTTCACGCTCCAACTTTTAGAATGGAGCTTTGAGAATTATGGGATTTTTTCTATTTTAATATTGTTGTATATCATGCAAGGCCGCTATGCTAGCTCCTCATTTCTTGTTCTTCTCATTCATTGGTGGTGGGGGAGGAGCTTGTTTCCATTTCCATGCAATGACATCATTCTTATACTTTCTTCTTCACTCTTCTCGGACCGTCTCTTTCTTTATCGTTTAAATCGTATTCTTCTTCCTCTTTTAAACTTTCTTTGGTTAGTTCAAAAGGTCTAGTCTTGTATACCCTCTCTGCCAGAAGGCTACTTATCTAGGAAAATGGGGTCAATTGAAAATAGATACAAAAGAATGTGTTGCATTGAGGACTTGTTGGGTCCATCAAAGTATAGGGATGTTTTTGCACCATGTTCAAGCTGCATGCCGTAAAGAGGATTTTTCTATGTGAGGCCATGTTTCTGGAGAACATATGGTCAAATCGGGCAGCAATCATGCCAAAGGACTGTGCCCAGGGGTGTTTCAGGATTCAACAAGCCCAGAGAAACTGGCTTCCTGCCCGACGTCATGGCGCACGAGGCATTCTATGGGCTTGTCAGGTCCCAAAACACCTCCTAACACAGTAAACACCTCCTAACACGGTCCTTTGGTGTAATTGCTGCCCACTCTGGCTATAATTTTCTCCAAAAACATGGCCTCACATGGAAAAATCCTTTTTACTGTCATTTTTCGGCTACCATCCGGCCAAGATATTTTGGCAAAAGGGAATATTCCAACAAGTGATTTTATTTTTTTGGTGAGTGTTTTTTCTCATGTAGGATGGCTTCTCCTCATAACAAGGGTTTGATAAATGTGATTTTTAAGAATAAGAGTTACAAGGGTAAATCAAGCTCCATACATAGTACATTTCCATGTCCATATTTAAGGGGACAAGGTCTCAAATTGTAGGAATTTCTACTACATCATAAATCTAGGTCATATATTTCTTGGGATGGCCCAAAAAAAAACCATTTTTAGGTATGCACTCATTTATGCTGAGTAATAAATTGCAACTTAATGCATAAATTTCTATTGTTTAAAAAATTTCTTCTTTTGGGTCCTTTGAAATCAAATAGAGTCTTATCATTTTTTTAACATATTAAAACTATACTTCCATGAATGTTTCACATTCTATACAAAGGTAATGGTGAAGTTATCAAAATCTACCATAAGCTATGTGGCTTAAGCCATAACCCGATCCAATGTAGTTTTTGTGCACACATCTTAAGGTCCACCATGGACTTGGCCCAAAGAACTCTTTTTTTTTCTCAAAAATTATAATTGTGAGTGATTGTATTATATAGTCAACAATAGATATACAAATCCTCCTCAAGCTCAAGCCGAGGCTTGAGGGACAAAGGGATACAACCGAACATAGTTACAAGTACCTGGAAGCTTACTATTAATAGCGTAGGGCTCAATCAGATGGCGAGGGTTGCCCTAAGCCAATCATCCAAGCTATGCCTTTTACTCACCACATATATTATCTCCTTACTTTCTTGGACAATCTCTGAGAAGCTAGCTCTAGAGAGATCGCTATCAAAGATATGACAGTTCCTGGCCTTCCAAATGTTACTAAAGAAACAATATCTAACAATTTGGATACAAAATAATAGTGCAAAACTTCAAAAATGTATACCACTAAGGCATAAATCGCTCTTGAAAAACCCTATCTTCCACGTCCTTTGTACCCATTTTCATATCTTTCGTGCAAGGCCTCTAATAGTCGCGCATTCCATGAAGAGGTGGCCGAGGTCTTCGCTGTCAAATCTGCATCCAGAACATCTGCCAAATCCGATACCCCATGCTAGAATCTTGACTCATGTTGGCAAGGCCCCCCAAAGTACCTTCCACAGAAAAATCTTCGTAAACTGAGGCCACTGTGGATTCCAGATGTTCATCGTGACCTCTACCCATTGAGCCTCCGATCGTTGCTTCTTCCACTGCTTGTTTAAAGGGGCATGCCCTTGGTATGGGATTTAGAGAATTGGCTACTCACGGGCCATTTCCAAGCTTTCCACTCAAAAGCAGATTCATAGATCAGCATCAGAACATGGTCTAGGCCTTCTACAACCCTGTTGGTAAGTAGCTTCTCAGTGCCCATGAGTTGAAATTGATCAACAACCTGTCAGAGGACTTCCAACACTTGCTGAACCTACAAATATTTTGTTGAATAAAGCATGTCAAAAAACACTCTCTGTGGTATGTGGCATGTCAATGCCCTACAACTCTTGGAGTCAGAGACTCACGAGTCACATCTATCGAATAAGGATGTGAAGACAAGAATTGACACACATAGTTCACTACTCTCTTAGGATTTGAAGGTGGTTTTGCATATGCTATGGTGCGAGAGAGAGAGAGAGAGAGAGAGAGAGAGAGAGAGAGAGAGAGAGAGAGAGAGAATATAGAAAAAAAGTATAGGCATGGTCCCTAGGTGGCATGTCCCCCTCTACTTCATCCTTGATGTTGAGGATAAATATTCGCTCGGATTATGGTTCGCGCGAAAAATGTCGCTCGGTGTATGGTAAGACTCGTATGCAAATGGTGGTGTCCTCATGAAAACACAAAAAATTCTTGATAAATATCCTCTCTTGAATGTCATCATTTGGAGCATGTTGGTTGCAAGACATGACAACATGAATGTGGCAAGGAAGATTGTGATGTGCAATGCCTTGGATGACATGTATGTCAAATCTCATGCCCTTATGAAAGCACATAAAGTTCTTGATAGGCATCCTCTCTAGAAAGTTATCTCTTGGAGCATGTTGATTGCAAGACATGCCCAACATAGCTGTGACAAGGAAGACTAAGTTGTTTTTGCTAAATGCAAAGGGACAGCCTTTCTCAAGTACAAACTATTCTTGCACCTGAAAGGCTTGTGGCCTTACGCAAGACCTTCACATGGGTGTGAGAATTCATGATGAGATTGATTTTCAAGGTCTCCTAGAGAAAGATTTTGTGCTTCAAAGTGCTTTGATCGTTTTGTATGACAAAGGTGGTTGCCTTCACAAAAGCACAAAAAGTTATTGATAAGTATCCTCTTTAGAACATTGTCTCTTGAAGCGTATTGATTGCAGGACATGCCCAACACGGTCATGGCAAGGAAGGCTAGGTTTCTTTCACCAAATGCAAAGGGATAGCCTTTCTCTAAATGCAACAATCTATGCTTGCACCTTGTCGATCGATGCCCTTGCGCAAGGCCTTCACATGGATGAGAGAACTCGCAATGAGATTTTCTACTAAGGGGTTGTTTAAGAAACATGTTGTGCTTTGCAATGCTTTTTTCAATACGTATGTCAAATGTGGTGTCTTTATGAAAGAGCATAATGTTCTTGATGGGGATCCTCTCCTGAATGCCATCTCTTGGAGTGTGTTGGTTGCAAGTCATGCCCAAAATGGCTGTGGTAAATTGATATGCTATTTCCCCCGATGTGAAGGGACTACCTTTGTCTAAATGCATTTACCTATGCTTGCACCTTCAAGGAATGTGGCCTTATGAAGAATATTCAAAGAACAAATTGAACAACTTTAAGCGCTTCAAATAAAAACTGAACTGAAAGAGATGCATGACACGAGACGAGGAGTGGTGGATTCCAACCCAAGAGAGCACTGACCCCAAACCTTGGCACCCCTTTCGGTATTTCTTTATATTGCTTGAACTCAGTACAACGCTGATAGTCCAAACTCTTAACCTCCATGCGGGAGCGTGCCAAAGAATGAGCCCTTGGCTCAAATTTATGAGGCCCTTGTCCATGAAAAGCAGTTACATAAAAAACTTTAAACTCAAAAGCATTTGGCCTCAAAAAATGGAGCTAAAAGCTGCCCAGTTGGCACATACAAGATAGCTTACTATATCTGGAGGATGACATCGACCATTCTTGAATACTACTACATTCCTTTTGATCCCCATGAATACACTAATTAAATCTATGCCGGCTTTCAATGGCCCATAAATGCAACGCCTAGTATTAAAGGTCGTCATGAACAATATTGAGTGAGGTTGTTTACTCCAATAGAGACATCTCCATGTGTATATCATAAATTGAAATATTTTGGGCCTTGGACATTCACTGCACCAAATGTTGTGTCAAGAAGACTTAGATTCCGATGTTGATACTATCTATGGCAAGTGTTGTATCAAGATGATTTCAATTTTAATGATGAATTTGTGTATGTAAATGTGATCTAAAGGTGACTTCAACTTTGATGGTGAATTTGTTTATTCAAGTATTGTCAATTTTCTCTCTCTCTCTCTCTCTCTCTCTCTCTCTCTCTCTTTCTTTGTGTAGCTATGGTTTTAAGTAGTTGTTGATCATATTTTTTCTCATTCATTTATGTATGTGATGTGATGCGGACCAAAAAAAAGTGGAACAGGTTGGCCTGTCACACTAGTATATTTTGTTTTTGAGGCAATTGGCTCTTGTTTTCTTTTTGACACTGGAATCTCAGGAGCAACACTTTTCGACACGGGAACCAAAAAAAAGTGGAACACGTTGGCCTGTCACACTAGTACGGTTTATTTTTTAGGCAATTGGCTCTTGTTTGCTTTTCGACACTGGTATCTCATGAAATTTCTTTGATAAATTCTCTTGCTGCACAGCAGACGAAGACTAAAAGCATCCATGGTGCATGAAGACTAACCCTAATCATGGACACTTTGTTTACCACCACTCGTGACTCCACTGCGAAACTTGGGTGTTGCAATTGCAACTTGTTTAGTATTTAAAATAAAGTTGCTTGCACACCCCTAGCACCCGCCCTTCGTCCAACCATGTGCCTGTTGTCAAGGAGCACATGTAGCTTGTGCCATCACATGCCACATGCTGTTTCTGACTCCACATCTCTCCCCTCGTTGTCCGCCCCTCAATACTAAAGTCCACGAGGCCTTGAATTAATGAAGACCCTGTCATAGGATCAATGGCCCAAAATAATGTGCACGGATCTCGAGGAGATTGGATGGCCAACCAAAAAGCGGCACGACATGTCCCTCGCTAGATTCGAACTCGATTGTGTCCCTTGGGAGCCCAATGCCTTACCCACATGCACGCGAGGCTTTTTGGTGTCCATAAAGCGTAAACATCAATATATAACGTGAACTTCGGCAGGCGAAAAAAAAAACTCAAATAAAGTAAAACTCGAACACGCTTGAAAAAATTTGAACGGCCGTCTTTCTCTTGGATCTCTTGTGTGCAGATGGGGTCTTCATTAAGAACCCTGTGGGATTTAGTAACGAGGCTGTCCGCCTCCTTGCTGGCACGATTCTCCGATTGTCTTCTTTCTTTTTTCCCTCCCTTCTCAAAACAAAAGTATTTGCAAAGATACTAACTCAAATTCAAGATCTTACTTACAATATAGATAGTATATGTAGACCTAATATAAGGTATTCTAGCTAATGGCTTCAAAAACAATATTCATTACCTACATAGTGCAAAGACACTCTAAAGAGAAGAAAACTCCGAAAGAAAAATAAAGGAGAAGAGAAACACAAATGTACTAATGTGCGGCATTGTGAGCTCCACCACCTCTCTTTAAATGGACATAAAAAATCTTCTTTGACATTCCACCTTCATGTGTCTTTTTATTCCATGAAATCACCTTTCACTCATGCACATGTTTTGAAAGGTTTTTTTTATATTTCCGAGATTGGGGAGACCTAGTGACACAAGCTAATAAAATCATGGTACCTTCCAAAAAATGACGGATCAATTATCACTACAAAAAATGAGTCAGCCAAAAGTTTGCACAGTTCTTAAATTCTAAAAACATCAATTACTTACTTGTGGTCAAGCTTGGAAATGATAAAATTGTACAATTATTTAATTGTTGTACAAATTGGATGCAAGCACATTCTTCCTGCCAAATTTGCAATAGCAGTCCTAGATGGTTGTGGTATTACTGTAAGACTATATAAAGTTTCATATAGAAAGCATGCCTACATTCTTTTTCTTGGTGGTATAATAATTAGGTCTCCACAATCTCGGAAAAATAAAAAACCTTTCATAACATCTGAAGTGCATATGCGAAGGGTTAGTTTAGGAAATGAAAAGACCCGTGTAAGTGGAAAGTCAAAAGACTTTTTATGTCTATATAACAAAGAGATAGTTGAATGCACATTCATACATTTGTGTTTTTTTTTGGCATATTTTCCCTTTAACATTTTCTCTTGTGTAGAGTGTCTTTGAACTATACCGGTAGTGAATATATATTTTTTGAAGCCATTACGTGTACCATTATGTCATTTTACGATAATAAATATATATATATATATATACAATTCAACAATAGGCCTTAATGCCTTTGTTATAAGGAGCTCATGTGAATTTGGATATGGCTTCGGAGATCTTTGCAAGGGATGCTTCAGCTTCCTTGTGAAGATTGCTCATAGCCGTTCCATGCTCGCTGAATTTGTCCTGCACTTGTGCTAAGTGCTCCTCACGTGTGTGCTCCACATCCGCAAGCTTCTTGTGGAGATCCCCTAGCAAATCATGGGCTTGCCCTTTCATCAAAGACTTACTCTCCCTATCCTTGTGAATCCATTCTTCCATCTTCACCTTCAAAGCTTTCACTTCCTTTTCCCAAGCCTCCCTCACATTGTCACATTCCACACATTTGGCCTTGAGTTCTTTCTTCAGCTCCTGGCACTGCTTCTCAAGGCTAACTTCGGGACGTGCGGAGGAAGATATTGGAGGGGGCCAAGTGGGTACAAGGGATGGCGTTTCTTTGCTCCACATTGTAGGCCATGAGGTGCTGAATGCACTGCGGAATTGCTCATACTTGACCTGCAATTGGGATTTCAAAATGTCGCTCCAAATGCTAGCTTGCTCGTAGAGCGAGCCCGGAGGCGGAGGTTGTTGAACAATGTGGGATGGAGGAGATGACATGCACAGAGAGAGAGAGAGAGAGAGAGAGAGAGAGAGAGAGAGAGAGAGAATGGGATGCAAAGAATGCCTTGTCACTCTTGTCTTTATAGAATAGGGACCCCAAGACTTGGAGTAAAGGATCCTTGCTAATATATTCTTGAATAGGGACCCCAAGACTTGGAGTAAAGGATCCTTGCTAATATATTCTTGCTTGTTTGCTGATTTGGAATTAGCCACATTCATGCAAATTGGATGCGTTTTCAGGCTTTCAGGCCAAAAGATCCCAGATTCTTACTTTTTCCTCAGGAATAGGATACAGGAAAGAAAGACACCACGTTTTTCAATTTTGCTTGAATTCATGGATGATGTTGCTCCAAATTATCAAATTTTTTGTGATCTCAAGTAGAGGCCACCATCACACAGTGCAATGAGAAGCAAAGGTGTGTTCTCAAATCAGGGGGTGTAAGGCAACTCTTGAGCAATCCAGCATACACGCAAACTTCTACAAGAAATCAAAGGAAACTGGAGTGCCCGTTACTGAATGATCGTGCACAAGCTGCCATCCAATTGGGTGATCTTGACAATGGCGCAAATGGGCACGGATCCACTGCTTGTGCTCCTCACTCAGCTTCGCAGCAGCCCCGAGACACTCCCCTGGCTTGCGGGGATAGTGGTTACAAGGATCTACTGATTGACCCAACACACAAGACGCATTCTGATCATCCTTTCTCAAGGTTAGTATGAGGGGATGAATATCCCCCATCCCTTGTGCAATGTACCCAAATGTAGAGTATGCACTGGTGGCCAATTTGTCGCCTAAACTTAGCAGCCACATCTCCACAAAGGCCAATTGGGCTTGATAAAACCCTTTGTTTTCAGAACCTAGCTGCGACACCGAGTGCACCCTCACCATCTTAGCCCCTTCTGTAGCCTTTTGCCCAAAGTGTTCCTTCATCGTTTCTGCATACTTCCCTTGCAGCGATGCAACCAGCATCGCCACATCAACGTGGCTGCTGCTCTCATCGCCTCCAGCAATCGCCTGCATCTTTCTGTCATAAAGCATTGAAAGCTCTGTTGATTTATCCACACCTGCAAAGCTCGGAATATACCCATTCTCTACCAGGCATTTCATTATCTTCTCATATGCATCTCTGTCGTATTCTGCCAAATTGGGCCTCCAATGAAGCCTTACTTGCACGCCTAGCCTTGAGACGGCACCGGCAAGATAGCTCCAAAACTCTCTCAGGATAAATGCCCATGTATCATTGGTTGGTAAAAACAGCACCCTGCTTATGTAGGTGAAAATGTGATCAATGTCATCGCCAAAGATCGGCTGCATACGCCGCCAAAAAGAAGGCACAAGGAAGAAATTGGTAAGGAAGTACTGATTGCTTCGCCAAGCAACCCACTTCACCCCCATAAGAGCTGTGTATTTCTCTTCACAAAATATGAGTTGATCCTGCCCATAGAGATTGTGCTGCAAATTCAAACTAGCTGCACTATCATTGAAGTGGTTGCGCATGAGTGGCCCCAAAGAAGAGTGATTTTGGAGATCCC
Organism: Adiantum capillus-veneris; assembly: GCF_014529385.1. Classification (NCBI taxonomy): domain Eukaryota; kingdom Viridiplantae; phylum Streptophyta; class Polypodiopsida; order Polypodiales; family Pteridaceae; genus Adiantum; species Adiantum capillus-veneris. The sequence continues at coordinate 154,779,497 of NC_140943.1, forward strand.
CGTACGGAAAATCTCTCGGTAACACCCAGCTTGATTCAGGAAAGGGCTCGCAAACAAGCCTGGCAATGTTCTTTCTGCTGTCAACGAGCAGAACCCTATCTGTTGCAAGAGCGAAAGCAAATGCAGAGGCGAGCGAGAGTAGGCCATTGCCTAGACCTTCTCTTCCCTCTATGTAAACAAGAAATCGACAAGAATCATTGAGAGAATCCCGCTGTAAATATGCCTCAGTCCAGCTATGGTGAAAGCAAGACTTGCGCAGCACAGAGTAGGAGGCCCATGCTGCAAGAAAAGAGGGAGGTAAAGGCTTGTTCTGGGAAGCGTTTCTGTACAAATACTGTTGAGACCGACTGCGGCAGTCTGGATCAGCATCCTCTTGTGCCCATAGTTTGGCTTGAAGCGGCGAGGGCGAGGGCGAGGGCGAGGGTGGGGGCCCGGGTGCAATGCCTGGAGTGACATGCCCTAGGAGGGCATGAGCATTGTTCAATGATGCCCCAACTTTCACACACAGAGAAGAAAGCGACTCCTCTGTGACAAGCAAGGAAAGCAAATACACAATCACAAACACAGCAACACACCAACTAGACGCTAGAGCGATTGTCTTTTCCTTGGACATATGGGTATGCACGTACATGAAGCCAAGAACATTGCAATGAGAGAGAGAGAGAGAGAGAGAGAGAGAGAGAGAGAGAGCGCTGCTACCTGCAGGGAATGAAGCTTTATTTGCTGAAATATGGAGGATGAGGCCAGCTTCCTGCGGCTCTGCCGTGAGCCATGCTCCATTCTGCCCGTCTGCGAGACGTGGGCGCGTTTCTCCCCAACCCCCTCCGCCACAGAGAGAGAGAGAGAGAGAGAGAGAGAGAGCACGTCCTTGCCACGACTGTTTGAGTCGCTGACGGATGCTTTGTGAATCGTATTTAAATTTATCCGCTCACACGAAACCAGCCATCAGGACACATGAAGTCTTGCAATTCCTCATTTCTTTTTTCTTTGACTATATATAATATCGCGATCTACGGCTGGCGGTATTTGGGCCGTCCAAAATGCAAGTTCGAGTAGGCTTGTAGGTTATGGGTGGTTTGAACTACATGTCTTGAGCCAGCTACCTCCTAGCAACTTGCCATGCACTTTAACCATCATGCCTGCATGCGTTCATTGAAATATGGGGGTTTTAGGTGTATCACATTCAAACTACAGGAGAATTTGTAAATTCACAGCAATTATGTAAATTCGGCTGCCTTAGTGCTGCTAAAGTAGCTGGCCCACAATCGATGTTGCCCAACATTTTTCCATCCAACATTGATCCCATTTGAAGCTGCTCGTGTGATATAGTGATAGGGCTTGTAGGCTTCCATGTAAGCCTCCCATTAACTGAGAGGATGACTAATTGACACAAACTCCATCAAAGGGGATCTATGGTTCACAACAAAAGGGGTTGGCTCGACCATATAATCACCATTGTGCGTGAACTCGGTGTAAATTATCCATGTGTAATTTGCATGTGATCATTGTGTACAGTGGTTGTGAACCTTGATGTGAACTACAAAGGCAATGTGGACTATGTATCTATAATTGTAACTAGAGTGCTTCATTAGTTGTATTTAAATTCTGTTAGTAAATAGAAGTGGAGATAGAATGAGAGTGAATGGCCACAAAATTTGTTTGTTTAAGAACGTGATTCGCTGTCAAGGGGAGTTGGCCTAGTGGTAAAGGTGAGGGGCTTGCACCCACTATGGTTCAACCACTGAGACATGTGGGTGTGGGTGAGTGGGCGCAATCATATAAAAGTATTCGAAGCGAAGCTTTGAGCGACTGTATAAAAAAGAACTAGAATGTGATTTGCTACATTGTATGTTAGTTCTTTTGATATTAGATAAACGTATTTTTAAAAAAACCATTAAATGTTGATTTTTTTCTATGCTTATAGTTATATCTCTAAAACATATTTTCTAAGAGGGAGGAAGAGACATCTCAAGTGGACACACACACACACACACACACACACACACAAAAAAAAAAAAAGAGAATGTCATAGGAACAATCCTAAGAAACCTCAAAAATCTACTTGAATTTTTCAATTGTGAATTTAAAACTTTGTTATTCAAGAAGAATTGGCATAGTGCGATAGAAAAATTATTCCAGTTTCCTCTTCACATTCGCACACGAGAGAGAGAGAGAGAGAGAGAGAGAGAGAGAGAGAGAGAGAGAGAGAGAGAGAGATTGAGATTGACTTTGTCGCTTCAACTTTCAACAAGTGTATTTTCAAAAAACTTATTAGTTTATAGTTTTTATTTGTTGTGACTTTTAATTATGTCTACCATATTTATACCTTCAAAGCATCAAGAGGAAAAGGCAGGCAAGGGGGGGGGGAGAGAGAGAGAGAGAGAGAGAGAGAGAGAGAGCATGTGCTTTTTCTTGTCCTTTGTTAGAGAATGTCACCTTTTTTTATCAAATAGTTCCTAGCATGTTGTGATTGTCGCATTTCAAATCCACCTCGCACAGAACAAAACATAAGAATGGTTGTAATGCATTCGTTAAGACAATGTTTCTAATCAGTCAAGGGGAGTTGGCCTAGTGGTAAAGGTGAGGGGCTCTAAGCGCACCCACCATGGTTCAACCCATGAGACAGGGTGCTCACTACTCCTAAAAGAGTCTCCATGCCTCTCTAGATTCCTGGCTCAAGAAAATCTCGTATAGATCCTACTGAAATTGAGGCACAAAGCATCTCTTCTTTTGCCTCATGAGATGTTGAAAGATAATCTTTGGTTGTCAATGTATCATACCACCTGCTACTACTTCTCTTTGTAGTCTAGCCCTCATCTCTTGACACTCATTGTCATACCAACTATTCTGAGGTTTAATGTCCTTAATGTCTCTCTCAACGCCACCAAAGTGGGCAAAAGCAACTTTTTCAGTTTCATGGAAAACATTTGTAAGCTACTCTTTAAGCTCTATCAAAGGAACATGGGGATCCACCATAATTTGGAGTGCAAGTCTATCAAAAATATAAAAAAACTAAGACTGTTTTTAGGATAGTTTTACAAAAAATACAGGAAAGAGAAAGAGAGTTTGTGTACTCTCAACGTAGACACAAAAACACAATGTCAACTTAAGTGTGAAGAAAGAGAGAGGTGAGCTTTTGGCAGTGGCTAACACATGCACCAAGAACATGACTAACACATGCACCAAGAACATGAGGACATGCTATATTTTTTCTAGTAGTTTTGTATAAATTTTAAGCTTAAATTTGTATATCCTATGGAGGTGAGCCTAATTTAGTTGTAATACATAAAGGCTTAGAGTCCATACTTAAAAGAAGCTCTGTTGTGCAAAGAGTACTCAAAGAGGATTCACATTCTTGAGTACTCACTCTTGGACAGCCTAGCCTTGAGCTTAATCCCATGCTAAGAAGGCTAGTTCATATCCTTTATAATTAGAGAAGCTCTTTAATATCAATCTAATATCTACTTGGTTCATTAGTCCTGTTTCTTCTACCTTTTATTAATGTCATGGAGTAGTTTTATCCTCTCATTATTCTACATTTGAGTGAGGTCATGACTTCTTGCTTTGATTGACCACTCCTACCATTCTATGAGTGCTTCAATTTGTTATATTTAACATCTCTAATTAAGTTGATTAGTGAAGTGTGTCTCTTTTGATTAGTGAAGCTTTTGGTCTTGTGATTGGAGTATGTGCCATATTGTGTGCTCATATGTGGGTAGGTTTAACGAGACTCAAGCACCATTCACCCTTGTGTGTGGAGTTTTTGATCAAGTACCTTGGTTGGCATGTGGTAATTAGGGAGGCCAACACCAATTGTGTGCACTATTGTGTGCTCATATGTGGGTAGGTTTAATGAGACTCAAGCACCATTCACCCTTGTGTGTTGAGCTTTTGATTAGGTACCTCGGTTGACATATGGTGATTGGGGAGGGAAACACCAATTGTGTGCTCATATGTGGATAGGTTTAAAGAGACTCAAGTACCATTCACCCTTGTGTATGGACATTTCACTTAAGTACCTTAGTTGGCACGTGGTGATTGGGGAGGCCAACACCAATGAAACTAGTGTGTGCTTGCCAGGAGGGTGCTCTTGAGATTCAAGTGATTCGCAAGTCGGATTTTTTTGGGCTTGATGTGTGTAGGTGATGCTTGATTGGTGGTTAGAGTGTGATTGGAGAGCCGATTCATGGCTAATTTCTAGTTGCATTGGAGAAGCATTCTCTTGAATCCTCTCATTTGATGCATCCAGTGATGTTCGTGCCTCCAAGTCCTAGCCAGATTATTGTGCCATGGATTGATGATTTTGTTGGTCTTGGGTTGTGGACTAGGCCTATGCTATGTCGTATCTCCAACATTTGGTGTCATTTTGCTGCCGGGGATCGATAACTCAAACTAATGAGTAGAGGATGTAAAGAATAGAGTAATTTCATTACTGATTCCATCGATTTTGAGTGTGTGTAACTAAATTTTAGTTTAATTTGATTATGTGTGCTAAAAATTTGAAGCTAATTTTGAGTTATGTTATCCCCAAACCCCCAATTCCACTCCCATTTCACTAATTTCACACTAACCATTGCTACTTTTACTTTGTTCCCATGCTAATTTTATTGATGCATGCTAAAAGCATTAACTTCCACTAACTTTTGACTAATTTTGCTAGCCTAACGGGCTAACTTTGAATGTGTAATTCCTTGATTAGAGTATGATTCATCACTCTAATCAAGTTTGATGTGCTAATCTATGCTTAATCTTGTGATTTGAGTGATTAATTTTGATCTACATTGGTCAATTTTGGAGCCGATTTGGTGGTGAACACACGTGTGTACAATGATGCATCTTTGCGTGGAGCAAGGCATGGCTTGAAATGCGATAACAATGTAAATGCACTAACTTGCTTATTTGAATTCTTGATTGATTAATGAGGTTCAATGTGTGCTAATCATTTGCCAAAATTAGGTATGTAAATCAAGTGAGCTACACCTTGTGCCTAATTTAATTGAATAAGAGTGAAATTGACGGTCAATTTTGATTAATGAATCATGTGTGTGTGTCAATATTACACTTTACTTTTTACCAAGATTCATGTGTGTGCATAAAGATTGGTGCTTCATTGAAAAAAAATTTGACTTTGTGTAACACAAAAAAGAGAAAAAATATATATTCTATAAATTGTGTGTGCACCTAATCACGGTTGAATGCATGCATGCCTAAAAATTGAGGGAATTGAGGATATGTGAGTGTGAAATCACCTAACGGAATATGTATGCTAGGCAATACCAATCCTAATTGCCAAAAAAATGGGCAAAAATTGAGTGTGTGTGCCCATATTGATACCACTTGATTTCATGATTGATGGTGAATTGGGACACCTAGGTGCTTTTGATTGTGAAATGTGCATCAAATGCGTGTACAATCCTTATGAATAAGACTAATTGCATTGATAATTGAACCAAAATTGAACATTTGTGCTTACTTTTGGAGCGTGTGTAGTGCTTAATTATGTTTAATTAGGATTAATTCTTAAGAGAATTAAGCATGCATGCATTCATGTGCTTGATCAAGTATATAACAAAATTAATGCAATAAGGAATTTGTAGATGTATTGGAAAAATTTCAATCTAAATTTGGGTGTGTATGCCTACTCAATGACATTGTATATCCAAAATGAGAATGAACGATTGATGTTCATCACTAATCATAATCATTATTAAACATATAAATATCGCTGTGTGCATGCTTAATCAATTTGAAATAGTAGATGACTCAATTATGTACAATTAATTGGGGATGGTTTAGATGCATTACCATTGTGATTATGCCAAATGGATGGATATGGTAAAAGATGCATTGACTTGTGTGCTTATAGATTACACTTACATATAGCTATGAAAACAAATTGATTGAGTTTGGATGATTAGGGCTATTGAATATGAGCAATTGATTTTGCAATGATTGATAATTGGGTTTGAGTTTGGCCAAGAAAATTTGATCACTCATTTTGTGTGTATGCATTATCCATTTGGTAGATTTGAAAACAATCTTTGTGCATGAATTCTTTCAACTCAAAGCGCATGAAAAATAATATCCAAATGGAAGTAATACGGATGGAGAATGGATTAGTATCATGCACAAATTGATGAGAGTTCTTATATTTTATGAGGAATTGGCTTAAGATCTCATTTTGGTTCATAGCATGAATGTGTGCATTCAAATCGGATTTGAATGTGTGCATTCAGATCGGATTGTAAGTTCCTTATGGTTATTCAATAATGCACGTATAGCACTAAAAATGTGAAGCAATTAAGTGTATGAGCTTATAGCTGATTGCAAAAGGGAGTGAATGAAATCAATTTTGTGGGAAGAGTCCCAATTTTTTGGCATGGAAATTGAATGCACAACCATGAGTTTTATTCCACCATTTTTATCAAAAATATGAAAATTGAGGCTCCATCTATTTTTTGTCCATCGCTTGTGTGTATTGAGAAAATGGGGAGAAATTTACAGATAGGGGAAAGCGTTTGATTTGTGTTGTAATTTAGTTTTAAATCTTATCGAGGCAACCAATCTTGAAGCTTGTAATTTTTTCCATCGAGTCTCTCTCCCTTTCTGTCGATTCTCAGCAACCTACAAGCACACACCCTTTGCTTTGTGGGAACATGCCTCAAATGGAATTTTTAAATAAAATGGAATCTTTAAATTAAAGGTCATTTTAAAAAAATCACACACATAGACACCACCTTTCAAGGTCTTTGATTGTGCTCGTAGATTCTAAGCACATGCTCTTCCTCTTTCTCCCATGGGTCTTGCACAGACCCATTCATGGTCCTCACACACACCCATTCACCATAATCAACTCCCCACACACACCCGTACTTTCAAAACTGCCCATTGATGGTGCACCACAAATGCCCACACACCCTCTCCATGGACCAATCTCGCTTGATAAGCATAAGAGAGAGAGAGAGAGAGAGAGAGAGAGAGAGAGAGAGAGAGAGAGAGAGAGAGAGAGAGAGAGAGAGAGAGAGAGAGAGAGAGAGAGATTTGGCTCTCTATAGACCCAAATACAAGTTTTTTGAAAGGCTACTTTCCCAAGCACAATGCTTAGAGGCAAAGATTTTTAATCGGCAATACAAGTATAGAGCTTTGGAGAAACTCGCTGGACATCTTTTTGGTCAAAGTGTAAACAACTGCATAGGAACTATAGGTGGTGCTAAGTTCCTTTGGATTAAAAGAGACATTTTGTAACACTCTTTGTATCTTATAGGTGATAGGTTAACATAGGTTAAGAGGTACATATTTTTGGATAGGATTCGTATAGATAGCCCTTGTTCGAGAGTGAGCATGTTATGTATGATTATGTGGATTTTTTGATGAGACAATGAGTGTCCAGATACAAGTTTATGTGCTTTGGGGTTCTCTACAATTTTTTTTTCTCCTCTTTGTGGATTTGGAGAGATTTTGGGTCATTGTATTGGCTTGATGCATGACATCTATGGATGAGAGATTGAGTCTCTATTTATGCACATAGCCTACTTGGCTTCATTTATGCTTTTTAAATTTTTTGGTATGCTTGTTTGATTGGGTGAAATTTATTTGAGATTTTGCTCAAATGACAAGGAAACACTGCCCAATTTTGCTCAAATTACAAGGGAAATTCTATTTGATTTTTCCTAGATTCTTACTATAACTCTCCCATAACTTATCTATTTGCAAACTTACTCTCTAGTGGTATAGTGGTTGAGTGTTACTCCCACTTTGATAGTGAAATATTTTTTACTCTCACTTTGATAGGTTTTTTCAGCTTCAGACACAATTTTGTGTTCTTATATCCAGTGTCCAGGAGGGAGATTCTCGTATGCTTGTTGTGGTCATAGGTGCACAAATAGTCACAAGTTCTGGTTCTATAGGTTACATGTATGGTTTATAAGCATGTCTTAGATCTGGCACACAAATCCATGGGATGTGCAATGAGCATCATATTTGCACTCTACTTATGCATATGGTTATGCGTTTTATGCTCTTGTAAGATCTGTTTATCCCAAGTTTGGGTGTTACCTCCTTACAATGATACCGCTTATGTTTCCATTATCTTTTTGCACTTGCTTATGCATCATTTGTACTTAGTTTAGCAGAGAATTTTTGGACACTGATTCTGGTATACCTACATTGAGCTACAGGTTGCATATATGAGCATCTGATTGATGCATTGATCATGGTTATGATTGTGTAGTGGTCAAAGTGATCTCCCACTTTGGCATCTTTGATAGTTTATGGTTAAAATTTTTAGCCATAGTTTTGATTTCATCTCCATACACTTTTGATGCATATGCATTATTCATTGATTTGACATCATTTGACATTATGGGTGACAAGTAGACAATGAAAACTCATGAGACACGATGATCTTGATCATGCCAATTCATGCAATGTTGGCATGAATTGGCAATGAAAAATCATGAGAGATGATGATCTTGATCATGCCAATTCATGCAATGTTGGCATTGTGGTCACACATGGCATGTTAGGCGTCTGAAGTAGAGGCAACAATGTATGCGTGATGTAGAGATGATTTTGACACATGCTAGAGCTGTGGCTTTGTATGTCAATGATGGTGATGCACACTTACCTCTAGTGTTCCTCTTGCTTATTTCTTCCCTTTGATCGCTAGATGAAGATGTAGTCTTCAACATCATACCATGTTGTGAGTGATTTAACCCTTTCTCTAGTGGGAGTCTTGGTCAAGTGAATTTGGCCAATGGTTCAACATTTGACATTGTAGGAGCAAGATATGTATGTATGTCATTGCCTATTGGTGCAACATATACACTTCTTAGCTGAGACAAATTCTAATCTCAGCAAGATAGTTATTAGCAAATTATGTATGTGAGTTATTTCTTGGAGAGCAATCTTTTCAGATGCATTGCATATTGCTAATGATTGCGAGGGAATCTTGGAGTGGCTTGGTCCATCCATGTGTTAGCGGGCCACTGCGGTCGGATGTCTATAGCATAGTTGTCTGGCACTAACATAATATCAATACGCAAGGAAGCCACTCGGATGGGACCCATAGATTCTTTGTAGGTGTCAACCTCAAGAAGTGAATGAAGCTATCTCTACCAGTAGCTAATCTATCACTCTCTACTTAAATAATCTTCCTACTTCCTATCTTAGTGCTCTTGGTCTTCATGCCATTTTGGCACTCAAACAAAGTTTGAAATGCAACGAAACTTTAGGAGGAGGTCTAAGATGTCTAGGGGCACTATCCTACCAAGTCTTGTTGCAATCTAGCAAGGTAGAAAAATCACGATCCATCATGATGAAGGTCCTAAAAATTGCAAGAGAACTATCCATAAGGGTTTCCATATGGTCTAGGAACACTCTCCTAGGCTTGAAATATCAAAAAACAACCATTAATGCATTCAAAATTTCACATTTAGCTCGCTGACACGTAGTCGCAAACCACAACAAAATCGAGAATGGTTACACTTAAATTAAAGAGCACTAAACAAGAACACAATGCAATTTTCGGAAACAAATTTAAATTATCAGAGCTCGAGAAAAATGGATTACAAGTCACATGAGAGTAGCCGCTCTCAATCTACACTCCAAGCTCTCCAAAAACCTTTGATAATATTAAGTTTTGTGTTCAAAATTATAATTTTAGGCTTTATACCTAGGGCTTTATTTAGCCAGTGGACAACCTACAAGGCTTAGACTCGGAATCAATCATTACAACTCAGATTTTACAACAGTGCGGCTTAATGATCACTCCGCTAAAAATCAGAGTTCCTCTTATTTACAAGGCTTTTCTTGAGAAATAATGGGGTACAAAATTGGCAGCATTATGACGAGGTAGCTGACTAGGAGGGTTCCCATGTGGTCCATCTGCTAACATTCCCCCTTCCTAGCCATTGCACGTCTTTGTGCAAGTGTTGTCTTCATCTTGATGAGAGCTTGATGAATACTTGATCTTCATGTTGAGCTACATTTCATCTGCAGGTTGAGGTACACTTCATCTTTAGTAGTCAAACTTGTGCTTCTCTAGGGTCTTGGTGATGTTTTTAATTTTTTTTGCCCTTGCTTCTATATCTACATGGGCTACCTATTGAAGGGATTATTCATGATTGCACTCTGATATGCAATATGGTGAGCTGAAAAATCCTTTGTCAAGGGATTGACGATGGTGGAGTCCATCTCAAAGAACCTTGTCACGAACGCCTCCTCAAATGTTTGCAAATAATGGGAGGGCAAGAACATAACTCTGGCATATATGCCCATGAAGATATTTTGGTTTGAGACTTCTGTCTCCAGATTCTAGGCTATACCCTTTGTGCCTTCAAGGAACACTTGCCATGGGTGCGATGATGCTTCTATGTCCTCAAATGCAATGATGCAAGTGATTATCATTTTGGGTATCTTCACCAACATTTGGCATGTAAGTTGTGGGACATCCCTCATCTATGTGCTTACTGCCTGTAAAGTATGTATCATGTAGGATTTATTGGCATATAGTTGTTGATGGGATTTGATGAAATTGGGTAATTGAGCACTTCTGGTTTTTTTCTCTACCAATTGTAGTAGCTATCCCAAGATTGTCGTCTTGGAATTGGGCAGTAGGTGGGGTAGATCTTGAGGTGTTGAGGTGCATTTTGGTACATCATCTCTTCTTGTGGCTACTTCTTGAACCACTTCTTATGCCATAGCGGTTGGTTTTCCAAGATGGTCCATACTTGATCTATTGATAAGGGTACATCTTTGTAATACTCCTTCTTGTTTGGCTCTAATGATGGCAGGAACTGTTGTTTCCATGAGAGTTCTTCCTGCTTCATTAGCGATAGTGGAATCATCTCGTGGCCAAAGTTTTGCACCACTCCATTAGGCTTTATCATCAGCAATGCAGCATATTCCAAGACCTTCAACTCATATTGCATGTAGTCCTTGTGAGAGGGATCCGATATCTCCGCTATCCATGGCTTAATTTCTTCCCTTGCATTCGAAACCTCCTCTATGTCAATAAAATCATGTAGCCCACCCTTAGTAGATGCACTTGGTAGATCTACTGGGGGTAGATCCACTCATGTGGATTCTGATTTAGGAGCTGATTGGGTTGGTAGCACCACCTTTGCTTGTAGCTCACTAATTGCCAAATCTTTCAATCGGAGCTCTTGTGCATTCTTTGTGGCTTGAGCAGCTAGATGTGCTTGAGCTTTAGCTAGTTTTTTCTTCAAAAAGTTGGATCTCTTGATCCTTTTGAGCTTGGATGGCCATATGACCTACTGTCATTATCTGTCTATCATATTTGGCATGTACTAGTTGTGCTTTAACTATATTCAACTACTCAAGAATTTCTATTGGTGCTTGCGAGGTAGAAGATGGATCCGTGATATCTTGGATTGCGAGGAGCTTGGGGAGAGTGTGCTTCACGACGTTGTAAGAGTCACTTAGCTTTGCATTTCATTGTTGCTCCTTCTCTAGCTCCCCTTCCAGTCTCTGTTGTTCCACTTGTATTTTTTTGTGTTGGAAGCTATATGCTCTTAAAGTGCTTTGAAGTAGCCAACACTTCTCTCTTTTCTTTGGCTAGTTCCTCTTGCAGCTTGCTTTGACTTTCTTGTAGGCTTTCTATTTGCTACTACAGTCTTTTTGTTTTTACCTTGGCATCTTGGACATTAAACTCTCGATGGTTGGATATTGTGCTTTGGCAATGAAATTGTAGTTTAATGGCTTTGAGATGCTGGTCCAGATCAAATTCCTTGATTAGGCGCTTAGCATCCTCGATTATAGCTCGAGAGTACGGTGACACTGGGACTCTTTCTTGATTAATTTTTTGTTGAGAAGTCCCAACCTCTAATTCGTTTTTCTCTTGCTGATCTTGGGATACCAACACCCTCAATTATAGCTCAAGAGTGCAATGACGTTGGGCCTCTTTCTTGATTAATTCACTATTGAGAGGTCTCAACTTCCGACTTGTTTTTCTCCCGCTAGCCTTGGGTTTTGTCTTGGTATTTCTCCCTTTCTTTCTTCTCTTGATTGTCAAGAGCGGTCTCATTGTTATCTTGGTCATCCTGGTTTTTGCCTTGGTCTTTCTCTTTTGGTTGGCTGTGATCAATATTTTCAACTTCTTTGTTCGCTTGGTTCTCATGAGCTCCCACAAGATCTTTTGGCTCAGGAGGTGCTTGGTTTTGATTGTTGACTTGGGAGGGAATTGCTGCTCACACTCTATATAAGTCTCTTGGTTGTCTTTTCCACCTCCTCCCGTGGCAATTGCTCTTGTGTTGTGTTTGGCCTCTTTCAAGAATCCATTGGAGACTCTAAATCATCTATTGTCTGCTTCTTTAAATACTCTTCTACCTGCTACTCAGATTTATGTTTGAGAACATTGTGGATGTGTTGGTGCATGGTGCCGGCAAGCTCCACTTCTTTAGTTTCCTTCCTCCTTTTATATTGCTTGATCTTTTCTAATCTCTCAACTTTTCTTTGCTCTAGATTTTTGTTAAGCTCTTCTTCATTTTCATTGTCTTCTTTTGAGCCCTCTGTATTGGCTTTCTTCTTTTCTTCAGCCAGCTTTTGGTGTTTCTCTTTGCATAGTCTTTGAGCCTCCTCCATAAATCTTTGCGTTTGTGTTATGGGAATTTTCTCTGTTGGTTTGCGCTTCACTCTCACTAGTGGAACGGTGTTATCATCTTCTTCTTCCTCCTCTACACGCGTCTGGAATTCGGACGACATGTCCCTATTTTTTGGTTTTATTTCACCGTTGAGAGAAATATCTGATTACATGGCTTCACTATATATTACCTGCTTTAGAGCTTTGGCCTCTTGTTCTTCTTTTGGTTGAAGTTGAGGAAGAACCCCCTACAACTTTGACAAAGTGCTTGGCCTTGTGTAGTAGATTGAGTTGGGATTCTGCAAGTGTTAGTTGGTCTATCATCCCCAAAGCCTGGTAGGCAATCCACGTCAACACTGGTCCAACATTCATGTACATTTTATTGCGGTCGCTTCCCTTCAGGTTAGCTTCTACTAGGTTCTCTAGGATGTAGTTATCGAGGTCGCATCGGATGACCCTTTGCTCGGCTAGCCCCATTTCCATGACCACTGCAATGTGTAAATTGGTCTCTGTGTACCTCAGATGTTTCTGAACCTTTAGGTGCTGAGAGATAAGCCTCAAGGGCAACTCTGTTTTTGTGTAGATGAGATCTTTGTATGTAAACTTGTGCCCTTGTTGCTTGATGAATGCCTTGTCATTGTCAATTGCTATTGTCTTTAGAAGAAGGTTGTGGTTGCCTATTGGTACATGAGGGCTTGGTTGATGATATCACTGATGATTCTAACAATACCTTAAATTTGCTATTTCTTCCAATCACGAATACTTTGCTCAATTTTAACAACTCTACCACTGGCACTCTGAAAACTGCTAAATTTGACATGTGACTCACTTTACAAGTTCAACACTGCATTTTTGCCAAATATCACAATCATTAACCAATATAGACAGTCTGCAGTCATTTTTTGACAAATCCATTGAAGGGGACATGGATCCCGATCGATGTTTAATGACCATTTTAGACAAAACTTTGTGGGTTGATTTTGGGCATGTTTCCTATGAAAGACATCCATTTTTTTCTGAGTTTGGATCATTTTTTGTCATTAGGGGCCAAAATGACCATTTGGTGACCGACTTTCCAATTTTCCTTGCTTTTTGGTTATCCGAAGGTCCATTTTGCCCAAAACTTGCATGCTACACTTCCCAAGGCAAGGTGAATCTATCTGAACAAAATTTTCCCAATTCTCACATGTTGGGGGACATGGATTGCAATCCATGTTCAACAAGATTTCACATATGCGATCGCAACATCTAAAAGGCGCTTTCAAGGGCATCCTCTTGCACCAAATTTTTATGATTTCTGAGGTGGGGGAACATGGATCGCAATCCATGTTCCATCCCCTATGGAAAATTTTGTTAGATGACCAACCTTTTCTCATTAAAGGGAACACTTTGATGGAAAAATAACTAAATTTGGATTTGATTTGCCCATCCAAATGCTTCTTGATAGTTTGCCCCAATCCCTACTTTGATTTGATTGATGCAATTTTTTGTGCACATGTTTTGTTGTTTTGGCAATCCACAAAGTCTCTAGCACTAAAGAGGAGCACACCTGTCAAATTTGGTGAGGGGTGGGTGTCCAGTGTGCATGTAGCAGTCAAATCCTCGATGGAGTGCTCTAGGTAAAAAAGCTCTGTGTGTGTGTGTGTGTGTGTGTGTGTGTGTGTGTGTGTGTGTGTGTGTGTGTGAAAGTGTCTGACTGCAAACAAGGCTTGATTTACTTATTTTGCCTATATGTGCTAGGCTTACCCCAAATGTTTGTGCATACTTACCTTGCTTGCTCACATTTCTTGTGGCATACCACACGTGGCTCAGACGCTCATCATTTGAACACTAGGTCGTTAATTGTTCTTGATTTTGCAATTTAGAACTTGAATCCGACTTTCATGGATTTATTTATTATTTTTTTATCCTTATTAGGTTAAAAAAAGAAGGAAAATTTTTAAATTTTATTATTACTTGACCAAAAATTCAGCCAAAATTATTCCTCACACTCATATCTACATACTCTCACTTTAGGCATCCTGTCTATATCAAAATTTGTCAATATGGCTGATTTTGCAATTTAGAACTCGAATCCAATTTTCATGGATTTATTTATTAAATTTTTATCCTTATTAGGTTAAAAAAGAAGGAAAATTATTATTACTTGACCAAAAATTAAGCCAAAATTATTCCTCACACTCATATCTACATACTCACTTTAGGCATACTGTCTATCAAAATTTTTCAATATGGCTCATTGTTATACTTGATAAGAGTCAAATTCTAAAAGGCAATAAAAAGCAAAATTTTAAGCAACAATGAAAACTTTATACACTATACACATGATCTTTTATCATCTCGCAGCTGGAGATCTTGCAATATGCTGCTCTAGCTATTATTACTCCCCCCTTCCCATTTTGAGCCGACCCGTATGAAGGTTTGTGCAATGTAGATGGGCACCAACAACGTGTTTATGCAAGGGCATGAAATGTGGTCCTATAATGCTGATGAAAGAGATGCAATGGGTAACACTTTGTTGTGCAAGATGTAGGTACTGAACGGATTGTTTAGTGGTTTTTGTTGTCGAGGTTTCATCTAAACTACTTTTTTCGAACAAAAGTCTTTGAAGATGAATCACCCATTCTTTGATGTTTGGTTTAATGAGTACTATTGACCGGTTGGTGACTTGGCTTGGCTTAACTTTGGGAACCCACTTGAAGATTTCTTTTGGCGACCTTGAAGATGGTTGTCGGTTTGACTGTTTGGTTCTCCATTTCCACGTTGGTTGTTGTGCGGTTGTTGGCTTCTTTGATTTTGGGAATCCATTTGTACTTGGGTGAACTTGATGAAGCATTTGGTTGCCATTTGGATTCTGTCCACCATCCAATATTTCTTTGAGGATTTTTGGTTTGTTAAAGGCATGACTTGGCTGATTTGAAAGATTGATATAAAAGTGATGCTTTAAGTATCCATATTTGCTTTGGCTTGGTTTCCATGATGGATTTTCTTTACCCATTTGATCTGTTTTTCATGGATGTTTGGAGATTGTGGTGGCTTGATGGTGTGCAACGGCTCCTTTGGCTCTGGTTGTACATTTCAAATATGATCAGTTTGTACCAAGGGAGTGATGACAATGTGCCTTTGAGGTGGTGCTTCACAGTGTCATCTTGCCAATATGAAACTGCTTTGAAAGTACGCATCCATGAAACTCCCAGAATAATTTCTTCATTGAGATCCAAGTCTTCCATAATGTGAAATTGATGAGGGCAATGGTTACCATTGATATTGATTGATACATTGGCTTGTTCCAAACTGACCTTTGTTCCTCTGTCTGCTGCCCAAAGATCAATTTTTGTTGGTGCTATTATGGAGTTTGATAGTTTGAGGTGTGTAAAATACCACATGGCATTAATGCATGCTTCAATATCCACAAGTGCTCTTTCTATTGTTCCATTGGCAAGCTAGACATTGATGTGTACATCCATACGTTCAAGCCAACTCTGCTTGACCTGGACCGCTTCGATATGAGAAGATGTTGTTTCTATTTGCTGAGTTGGAGCAATGTTTTGTCATTCTTTGCGCTTTAGAATTTGCAACTTCGCTACCTCCCTCGCTTGGTCTGAATGGCTTGATATTTTTTCTTCCTTTCCTTTGCTTTGTGAATCTTATCCAAGATGTCAAAAATGAGAGGTTTAT
This sequence comes from Adiantum capillus-veneris, assembly GCF_014529385.1. Classification (NCBI taxonomy): domain Eukaryota; kingdom Viridiplantae; phylum Streptophyta; class Polypodiopsida; order Polypodiales; family Pteridaceae; genus Adiantum; species Adiantum capillus-veneris. Next base: position 154,795,776 of record NC_140943.1, read on the forward strand.
GGTATTTCTTTAATCTACAACCATTGATCTAATTAGGCATCTCCTCTCCCTCTAATGTCGCAAGTTGTACGACACCACCAGGTGATATGTCGTTGATCACAAATGGGTCATTACCTCGCTTTCTCAATTTCTTAGAGTGTTGCTTCACGATATAGACTAATACATAGTCTCCCTTTTGAAACTCCTTATTTATCACGTGTTGGTCATGACATTTTTTCATTTTTCATTTTTATGCATAGATTGTTGCAACAACTTTTAATTGCAATTTTAAGGGCAGTATGACAATGATCCCAAACACCAAATTGAAGGGTGTCATATTCTGTGTCATTCTGTATGATATCCTATACGTCCATAGAGCTGAGTGTAATTTTTGGTCTCAATCAGCTCTTGATTCGGCTACAATTTTGATGAGCACGATGCATAGAATTTTGTTTATGCTCTCTGCTTACCTGTTTGCTTGAGGGTGATATAGCATTGACTTCAAATTAAGCACCATAAATTCTCACATAGATAGTCAACCATATCATTTATGAACTGAGTCCTTTGATCACTCACTATCTCTATTGCAAGTCTATATCAAGTGAAGTGTGTTCTCGTACAAGAAATACGCTATTGTTCTCGCATCATTCTTTTGCATCGCTTTGGCCTTTACCCATTTGGTCAAATAATGTGTAGCTTCTATGATATATTGAGCATGAGTTCGATAGGCCGATGGCGAGATAGGTCCAGCAAAGTCTATTCCCCATTTGGCAAAAGCCTTTTTCACCCATCATTAGCCTTAATAAAATTTCATTGCATCGCATAGGTAATTTTGTACTTTGCAATTTTCACATTGTTTCACGTATTGATCCGCATCCATGTACAAATTTGGACGCCATAAAAGTATCGCTTTTGTAATTTTGTCTGCCGAAAAATGACCTCCCGCTGGTCCGACATGTGGTTGCTCAAGAATTGGTAAGTATTCACATTTTGCAGCACATATTTGCAAGTTTTTATTGATCCCTCTCTGATAAAGGTTTTTTTCAGTGATTAAATAGTTTTGGCTTCTCTCTCGATTGAACGTAGTCTAGATCTACTGATGTCTGCTGGCAAGACCCTCTCTTTAGGTATTCCACAATGTATTTACCCCACTTGGGTGCTTCTGCTATTCAAAATACTGTAGCATGTTCAATTTGCTTTTGATTCGCATAAGTAGCACATGCACCCAAGTCACATCAACCTTTGAAATATCTGGATTTTTGCATTATGTATCCCCATTGTTTGTATGTGAGCCTATCTCAAGTACCGAACTTTCTTTGAAGGCTCTATACACAACCTAAGTATTTTGTTATTTCCTTGCTTATATAACCGTCCTGCTATTAGCATGAGAAAGCATGTTTGCTCAATGATTGAGGGATGTAGGATCCCGGATATGGAGGGTGTAGGCGAGTAGGAGCCATGGCAATGAGAAGAACATGCAAAGATTGAACGAGAGAGAGAGAGAGAGAGAGAGAGAGAGAGAGAGAGAGAGAGAGAGAGAGAGAGAGAGAGAGAGAGAGAGAGAGAGAGAGAGAGAGGAGCAGATCAACACAATAAGGAACTCAAAACATGCTTATGTTTTGCTTGTTTTAATTTATAAAAGAGGCCTTACATATATAGAGATTTTTAGCCATGCAAACTTAACTAAAAGGAGACTAAAGTGTATCTTCTTGCTCCAAAATAATGTTCCCATGGGTTGACAGGACTGAACCAGACTTGGACTTGGAACCCAACAACCCCCCCCCCCCCCCCCCCCCCCCCAAAAACCACTGAAAATGGACTTGGTGTAGACCATGGCAGAGTTCAATTACCTGAAACTACAAGTAGAAGCCCCCCCTTGACAACAACATAGGTGTGTGTGTGCACTTCCCTCAGACAACTATCATAGTGAGACAAACAGAACTCAGAAAAAAACATAAATGGAAGGTCTTACCACTTATGTGTGACAGTGTCTATAACCCGTATAATTTATTGACAATAATTGACATGAAAGGCAACCTAAAAACAAAAGGACATCACTAGCTATGAGAAAGCATTGGTGCTTCACCATCATCATCACCATCAACCATGTTGAACTCTTGTTTGTTCTTTTTAAAACACTTATCCGAAGGATGATTGGTCTTTCCAAAGTGGATGCAAGAATTTTTGCTAAAACAATCATGGTTTGATGATTGTTGCTGCCATAGATCGCACAAGATCTAGTGCTGGTAGTAGGTCTAGCTGAAGTTGTAGTCGAAGTGAAACCATGGGCTACATATGCAGTAGGTATGGTAAAACTAACAGTGGTACTCGTTTCTCTTCTTAATACAATGAATTTATGATACCGTCCAAAGAAAACAACGGATACTTCTCTTTTACAATAGTTACAATCTGACAAATTTTGCAAGTAGGTTATTAAGGAAAATAGCTTTATGATCTTCATCCGGAACAAGGGCTTCAACATAAAATAACGGAGTGCGAATTCTTTTCAATCTATTAGCCAAAGCTGCAATAATATCATCATCATGCATGGAAAGAGAATATAGTTCCATTTTAAGGCTCATTTTGGAGTATGTGACTTTGGGACCAAAAAATTTCTCTAATTCCATCCAAGCAGCATTTGAAGATTACACGTCATCCAAATAATGAATAAAGCCATCTTTAAGAGATGTTAGAATAATACCTAATGCTTGCTCATCCTTGTGTTGTTACTCGGTAGATAGCACTCTCCTATAACTGCAGCGGGTGCCAACTTCATCGGTTGCTAAGGGCTTGACCATGCTCCAAAGGTTTTTTTTTTGCATTAGGTAGCCTTTCACTTTAATTTGCCGCGTATGAAATCTGGATCCATTAAATTTTTCCACCTTTGATGCCATGCTTGATTTACTTTGCAAATTGAAGAGGGGTTTTTTTAATTGTCATAGACAAAAGCTTGTAATAGCTTCCTTTTGATATGCTAGCAAAAATTTATCTTTAAGCTTTGTGATATCCCACCAACACCGTGAAGACAGTGTTTCAGTACGCCTTTGCAAAATTTCCAAATTTTGTGGGCGTTTTGGTATGCAACCCAGTTGCGCCACCAAAACCCTAACTATGGGCGTTTTGATATGCAGGTTGTTAACAAGCTTTGATGTCTAGTAGTATGCTGATATGCTAGTCAAAGAGCAATACTTTTTGCAATAGTGTATTGATATGCTATCAGATACACAAGCCAAGGCATGAAGGCATTTTGAAATGCTAGTAAAAAACATGCATGCATTTTTTACAATGTTCTAGTAGGCTGCATGTTTTGATTAGCTGCTTGTTGAACTTAGTGTCTCTGCATTTTGGAATGCTGTTGGGATCACCCACAGTATGCAACAACCATGCCGCCAAGGCCTTGAGAAGACTGACAACATTTTGATATGTCGGATGCAAGAGATCTCCTTGCCTTCACCTGCATCTCCTAAGCTTGCACCAAGTCCCACCTTAGTGTGCCTTTTGATATGCATGCAAAAATTCTTGCCAAGGCATGTGCTCTAATACCAATGTAGGATCTTGGATATGGATGGTGTAGGCAGGTAGGACCCATGGCAACGAGAAGAAGTGTGCAAAGATGGGACGAGAGAGAGAGAGAGAGAGAGAGAGAGAGAGAGAGAGAGAGAGAGAGAGAGAGAGAGAGAGAGAGAGAGAGAGAGAGAGAGAGAGAGAGAGAGAGAGAGCTCGACACACTAAGAAAAGCAAAACACGCTTATTTTTTGCTTGTATTGATTTATAAAAGAGGCCTTATATATATAGAGCTATTTAGCCATGCAAACTTAAAAGAAAGAGGACTAAAGTGTATTTGCATGCTCCAAGATAATGTTCCCATGGGTTACCAAACTTGAGCTTGGAACCCAACAATGGTTGCCTTTCAATCTATAGAGAACCACTGTTGAGCAATGGTATTACATGTTTGCGCGCTCCACACCTCGGTGTCATTTGTATGTTGAAAATATATGAAGCTGGCAAGTGATCGTCAACTCTGGGTGGTGCTTGCCCATGGATCAATCGAGATAAATGGTCCGAGTAGTCCCTTTTTTGACTACTACTATGAAATGAAAGTCTAGCAATATAATGAACCATCAAACTATTTGACCATTATTGCATGGTTTGTTCACTAAGTACAATAGTGCCTAGTAATCCACATATAATATATATTTGTTTGGGATAAGGTAATGTCTAAACTTTTCTATGGCATAGATCATTCCCAATCCTTCTCTTTTGGTGGTCATATTAATTTTTGTCCACATTATTGAGTTGTCTACTGGAGTAACAAATTGGATATCCGTATTGCTCTCTCCAGGTTGTGCTAAGATGCATCCGATCGCATAGGTCAACACATCTATGTGGACATGGCTTTCATTTTTGCTCTTCGTTCCTTCCAAGGATTATCACGGCTAACGCTAGACTTGTCAGTCTTGATTTCCACTTGGTTTTCGTCTTTTATCTTGGGCTGATTAACCTCTTTCTTTGCTTGGGCTCTCGTCATGACCTTGACTGGAACCGTAGTTTCATTTTCTGACCCCACTGGCGATGGTATGGAATTTACCATGTTTAACAAAGTTTTACCTCTCGTGTCAGGATGATTTGGACAATCGACAATAAAGTGAGTTATGCCAAAATCGTTACAATAAGCATTCACCCTTACGATATCAGTCCTTGGACAATCTTTTATAAGGTGATCTCCATTACATTTGTAACAAGGTCCTCGAGGCATAGGTGCACTAGCATACGGTTTCTGAGGATACGAAGGTCTAGGCTTAGGTCCTCCTAGAGATATAAACATTACAGGTTGTGGTTCCTAGTTATGGGATCCTTCCCTTCTAGATGTTGGCATTTCAGAGGTGTTTCCACCTTCTTCCTTCCAACCCTCAGATTGAGATGCCTCCTCATAATGTGGATAACTCGGACAACTATAACCTCCTTGTTCCTCGTAGTATGATGCTAGCACTAGCGCTCTCTCATGTGTTTCCTCCGCAGATGTAGCGTATCTAACAGCTACCTATGTTTCTCCAGGCAAGGGAGGTTGAGCTCCAAGCACTGGCATGGGCTTCTCTACTCTTGCTGGGTAATGAGTTGGACCAGGCATATATCTGGGTCCTGGTTGAGCTTGTTGTTCTCGTGGTCTCTCTCTTACATAACCCTTGTTGTAAAAGCACTCATCTGTCGTGTGATTTGTGAATTTCTTCTCGATATCACACCACTTAGGTGCTCTCTGCGGTATGGATCTCTTGACAAATGGTCCCCTCCACAGCTATAACATCTCCTTGGCTTTGGTACATTTGCTACTGCTGCTACATTGACTTGTCTCAGGAGCTCTTCGGTCAATTGCTCATAGTTGACCACCGCATCTGTCTTTTTAGTTGTTCTATCAAAAGATGTGTAACTCGAGGTAGAACTCTTTCAGTCGCCAATCTTCTCTGCTTCATCCTCAAAAAATTTGCAATTATCGACCATGTCTATTGCTTCCTTGGTTACTTCGTCTAGCATTCCACACTTCTTTAGGTACAAGTCCTTTTTTAGTACTTCACTCCGTAAGCCTCGAATAAATCGGCTGACTATCTTGGCTGCTGTTGGAAGTTCATCTACTGGACACCTTTTTACATACCTCTTCATTCGTCTAGAAGCGTTCCTCACAGTCTCCTTGTTTTCCTGCTTGAAGTTTATAATTTGAGAATAAGAGTTGTGCTCTAAACCTCTTTTGGAAAACTCTCCCATGAACTCGTCATAGAACTCTTCCATGCTTGTGAATTCTACGTTTTTCAAGGATTGAAACCAATCCGCAGTGTCTCCCTCTGAGGTCATACCGAATCCTTGCGTCCTAGCATCAGTAATATTCTCAGCCTCTATGACCTGCATAAAGCTGGCCACATGTCCAAATGGGTCTCCTGATCCAGAAAATTTCTTGTTCACCCATTGAGCTACCTGGGACGGTCGGACTTGTCGTTCTCCAAACATTCTCTCTGGTCCCACACCTCCCATAATCCCTTCTACTGGAGCTCCTACTATAGGTGCTCGTCTTGTCGGCGCTCTGGCAATCATTCCATGTGATGGTGGATGTGTTGGTCTCGTATATAGACCGAATGTCCACCTCTCGTTTCTAGCCTTTCCGCTACCATACTTGTACTAGGAGTCTTTCCTGGAGCTCTCATCGTAGTTCTTGCTATCACAACTCCTTCCTTTCGGCTAGTAGACTCCCTAGGAAAGCTTTTCTCTCATTTCGCATGCTCTGTCTCTCTTATGGACTCATCCATGAACTCTATTTCAACCTTTTCTCATAGTTGACCACCGCATCCGTCTTTTTAGCCGTTCTATCAGAAGATGTGTCACTCGAGGTAGAACTCTTTCAGTCGCCAATCTTCTCTGCTTCATCCTCCAAAAATTTGCAATTATCGACCATGTCTATTGCTTCCTTGGTTACTTCATCTAACATTCCACACTTCTTTAGGTACAAGTCCTTTTTTAGTACTTCACTCCGTAAGCCTCAAATAAATCGGTTGACTATCTTGGCTACTTCCGAAGTTCATCTACTGGACACCTTTTTACATACCTCTTCATTCGTTTGGAAGCGTTCTTCACAGTCTCCTTATTTTCCCGCTCGAAGTTTATAATTTGAGAATAAGAGTTGTGCTCTAAACCTCTTTTGGAAAACTCTCCCATGAACTTGTCATAGAACTCTTCCATGCTTGTGAATTCTAGTGTCTCCTTGTAGGGTCATACCAAATCCTTGAAACTGCGTCCTAGCATCGGTAATATTCTCAGCCTCTATGACCTACATAAAGCTGGACACATGTCCAAATGGGTCTCCTGATCCATAAAATTTCTTGTTCACCCATTTAGCTACCTGGGACGGTCGGACTCGTCGTTCTCCAAACATTCTCTCTGGTCCCATACCTCCCATAATCCCTTTTCTCTCATTTCGCATGCTCTGTCTCTCATATGGACTCATCCATGAACTCTATTTCAAGCTCTTCTACATTCTTAGGCCTTATAGCGTTAGGGTTAAGTGTTGACACTGATACTCCATCGATCTTAAAGTTATGAAGATCTATCTGGACAGTCTTACAATACCTTCTCTCGTACTTGTCTACTATGAGACTAGGATATCCTGGTTTACTCCTATCCTCAAAGATATACAAATACTTCTCTTCAGCCAACTCGCTTGGCATAGGGTCCATGCACTTGTAGAATATGCTTCCCAATTCAGGTTGTCCGCAGTATAATCCATCTTCTAGGTGGTCGGTAAAAACTCTTTTTACCCAAATAATTGTTTTTGAATAAGGTCATAGGAAGTTCTGGTTGTCTTTCAGTAACGTCAAACCTTTCCTCATTCGCCACTATGTTTCCAAACTCGTCCACTAGGTCAGGATCTCCTACAACTCAGTACTGAGCACCTTTCCTATCCACATAACAATTAGCATTGTAGTAAGCATCTACAAAGTCGGGGCCATTCCACGGACATCACCGCAGCGGTAATAGTAATTACCATTGCTGTCCTGATATATGGTTGTACCATGTCAGTTTGGGTATTTAAACGCTAACTCCATCTTGTTTTGTTCCTCGAAGATGGTAGGGATCCCTGCTCCCATGTCACCACTTAAAACACTCTTGCCCTTTCCTTCAAAAGCAATGTCGAAGGACGAGTAGTCAGATGACGTACTAGATCCTTCTTGTATAGCAGTTAAGGGTTCTAAGTCAAGTTGGTTTACACTCTCCTCAGTGGACATCGTGCTAACTTGACTTTTGACACTTTTAGCTCCTGACTTAAAAAAGGCTCCTGATCTCAAATACATAAGAGACTCAAAGCTGTATGGCAAACTTGAAGCTTACCTGGACTCCTTCTTCCTGTGCGACTCTGTGATGATCTCCTTTTGGGATCTACACAAGTATGGTTAGTTTGTTCACAAGGGTTTTCCTTGAACCATGAAAAAATCTTTCAATTATGTACAACAATCACTTTTTTATGACAACTGGTCGGTCTTAGAAAATTTGTGTTTTTCTCCCCAATGGGTGTTTCAGGGTCTTCTGGTGGTCCAATTTCAAATGTGAAATGATGGTTGGGATCTATGTGAAGAGTATGTCCTAGCTGTATAGTCACATTTTGCAAAAAATGTATGAATCACCCCTTTTTGAGTCTATCACGATAGACTGATAGACTCCTCAGTATAAGTCAATTTAAAATTGTGACTTCACCTTTGGGTTCCTCTTACTCTCTAGAGTCTATCCCTCAAGTTTCATGCAATTTGGACTCTTGGTTTGTATCAGACTGAATCTCTATCTGGGCCTTAGACTCACTTTTAGTGATCCAAACACCTTTAAAATTGATATGTGTTCTCTTTAGATCCTTTGGAAGCTAACCCTAGGAGGGTTTTGCAAGAAAATGGCTACAACTCCACTTTCTTAGTCTATCACGATAGACTCAAGATCTCATCCATTTTTGGTCTTTTCCCAAAGTTCTCTCCACAGCTGGATTCCCCACCCTCTGTTTAGTGTATCCACAAATTTGTGCAGTGTTTGGACAATAGGTTAGGGCCTTTTTGCCAATATATCTCTGAACTCAGATTCTAACATCAGACTTGGGGTTTGGTGGTCAAGCAGGTGTTCAAATGTCCTCAGATTTTGTGAGCACTCTTATTTTGATGTGTTGAGTCAGTGGTCCTAGGGGTTTTACCTGAATGTGAGTTTATCCCCAAATAGTGAGTCTATCGCGATAGACTCAGCAAAGGACAACGGATGTGATTTCTCTACTGTTTTTGGACAGTTTGGTTCCCTGTGCCCATATAAGTCTATCCCTTGAGTTTCACTGAATTTGGACTCATTTTGACCTTGGACTCAAACACTTGACAAATTTCACTTTTCTATGGCAAATTCACAACTCAAATGCACTTAAAGTGATGCAAATTTGATGACACTTCAACTTAAGCTTGTGAATATCAGTTGTACATCATGACACAATCAGCTTACCCAAGGCTAATGGTTATATCTCTTTTTGGCCTCTTTAGGTTCACTTAGTGTTTTTATGGCAATCCCTTGTTTTTTCTTGTTGGTTTTTGTTGCAATTTTAACGTTTTCTCAAGCGCTTGATCATAAATCCAAATGCCTACCCTAATCACACCCTTAAAGAGTGTATGGTGTGGGTTTTGCTTTCAAGGCAAGCAAACAGCCTCGTCGTTTCTTCCTTTTGTTTGTTTTGCATTTTTACAGCGTTTTTCTACACTATTTCTACACAACCATAACATCACTCAAAACCATAAAACCATAACTCCAAACCATAACTCCACACTATCCTACCTAACTAAATCTAACTAGTCGCAGACCCTCGGCAAGACACAGGCTTCCTGGCTATCCACTAGATCTCAGGATACCCTCTCCTGGATCTTTTCTAAAAGTTTAAGCTCTCTCTAGTTGAAACTACAATAAGCTAACCATCACACAAGTGAAGTAGATCTTCCTACTTAAGGTCTTGTGTCCCCGGCAACGGCGCCAATGTTTTAGGGTAAACTACTCCCCTGTTCATGCTCACAGCACGACACAGACAACATACTTACTTGTCATCCGGTGACACGACTAACCCATAGGTGCACGGAGGCAATCTGGTTAGCTTGTCAGGCTGAGACCAACCTACACATACGCACTCCTATGATGCATCAATCACTAATCTTTACTAATCCCAACCCACTCTATCCCTTAATGCTCATAACACCATATGCACATCAAATGAACTCGGAATCACTCCAAACTTACTAGGCACCATCCCCTCACTAGGATACACTTACCTATAAGTCCAGTCTCACCCGATTATAACCCTAACCCTATGAAATACAGTCGCGATAGACTCACATGTCGAGTGCATGGGCTACAACCCGCTCCGTGATTATGATCTCTGTATCTTTTCTGCCTTGTAAATCTGTCACCTTGGCCACTCCATCCTCCTTGATGCTTGTTACAAACTCCCATACTCTTTTGATGTCCACCCCTGCTGGTATTGCTTCGAAGTAGTTATGGAGGTCAATTTTCTCCAAGTAGCCGGCCATTTTTCTTTGTACAAATTCATTGAACTCTCTTGGCAGCATTGGTAGCTCTATTACATTGCCTTCATTGTCTTTGAACACTCCCTGGTAGATCTTTAGGTCGTTTGACTCTAACAGATCTTCTTGTATCCAGGTGCTGGTGGGCTTTAGTGTTCCCTCTGGAATGAAAAAAGGTTCCACCTCGTCTAGATAATCTTTGATTGTCATTCTTCTCTTCTTTGCCGGTGACTTTGAGGCTGCCATAGATCCTGTTGCACTCAGTAATCCAAAGTTAGACTTTTTCCCATATTAGCTACGAAACGGAGTTTTACCTATCCAAATGACTTGAAAATTGAAATTAAAGCTTAAAAGGAACTTGTGAAGCTGTGCATGTGCTCACAGTGCAAATCTGGCCAAAATTTTCCATCTAGACATCCTACGCGTAGGATGTCTTTTTCATCAGAATTGGTTCATATTTGACATGCAGGTAGCGCAAGGCTCATGGAACATGGCTATAGGCTTGGATTTGACTTTGGCTATCAAAAAGTGGATTTTTGGGCTGATTCAGGCTTTAAGTCACAATTTGGGTAGAATGTCCATCATAGGTAGCAATTGATGTCCAAATGGGTTGAAAATTGGTATATGGGCTCATTGCACCGTGGTATTGGCTCCCATGATGTCATTCTTTGCACAGAAGGCTAAATTTATGCTGGAGACATCCTACGCGTAAGATGTCTTTTTCATTAAAATGACATGAAACTTGTTCTGTGGGTTGTCCTTGGCCTATGGTACAAGGCCATGTTCTTGGATTTGAATTTGGACAAGATTTGATGCTTGTAAGGCTCTATGAGGTGTTTTTGGGTTCAAAAAGTGTATCTTGAAGGTGTTGGGGTTCAAAAGTGATTAGAATGGCTTCAAAAAGTGTATCTTGAAGGTGTTGGGGTTCAAAAGTGATTAGAATGGCTTCAAACTTGACATATGGGCTCTTGATGATGAGGTAATTGGATCTGGAATGATAAAACATCCCTTGCATGCCAAAAAGGTCAAATAGACATCCTAGTAGGATGTCTATTTCATCATTTTTTCTCCCTGACCACACAGATTGTTTGCTGATGTGTTGGTGAATGTGTTGTGAAAGTTTCATGGGATTTGGACAAGATTTGGTAGGTCTTTGGCCCATTATTGCCTCTATGCCGTAACTTTGCGTTTTTTCATGCATATGAGGTCAAATCTGGTCCAAATCTGATGAAACTTGGTGTATGGCTTGTAAATGTCATTCAGAACATGTGCATGACAAAAAATGTTGGACTTTGTGCCAAAAAGTGCCCTTGAGACATCCTACACGTAGGATGTCTCTTGGTGATTTTTTCAGTGCTGGTGCTCCCAGTGCTTGCCCTTTGCTCCCCTAAGGCCCTTTTGAGCCTAATTTCAACAAAAAAGTCAAATGGATAGAGTATAACTCCCTGTGTGGACTTCAGAGCCTCCGAGCCGTTTTTTGACTTTTGGAGTGCTTTTTGGCGATGAAATTTCTTGATGTTGGTCTCCATAGCTTCCCAATTCCTTGGGGATCTTTGTCGTATGGCTTTTGTCGACTTTGGCTTCACTAGAGCTCCATTTGGCAATTTGTCGCTCTAGAAGCACCCGTGGTTACGTTTACATACCTTTGATGATTTGTGGTGGTCTACCACCATAGGACTTGGTTGTTGATGGTCTAGGAAAGCTGCTCGTGAAGTTTGGTGGCAAACGGACTTGCGGTTTGCCCGCAAGTTGACGCTTTGTGTGTCTGATGCCGTTTCCGAGTTTTAGTGCCGCTTCGGGTCACTTTTCGGTCATGCGGGTCATATAGACTTGTCGAGCATGTTGAGATGCTCCTACCCATGAATTTTGGTAGCATTTGGTCGCCGTTTCGCCGATTTTCCATTTGGTGGCCTCTTGCGGATTTCTAGGAATTAGGGTTTTTCCTGATGGTTTCCTACTGCCTTTTGGCTATCCAGGACTGGTCTCCTAGACTAGGGTAAGCTGCCGATGAAGTCTTGTTGCTTTTGGGTTAGCCGTTAGGCCGCCGTCTCTACTTGTAGGTCTCTACCGCTCGCTTTGTGTGTGGCCCCTACGTTAGTTTTCGCGACATAATGACAAACATGCGCGGGAAAAGCTGAAGGTGGTGAGCCTACCTCTCATGTCTGGAGCTTGTCGGGTAGTCGTGCGCATCGTAGAAGCTGCTGGAAGGTCGATCCGCTCTAGGTGGCAGAAGCTCTCTCCACAAAGTCAATAGTAAGAATGAGTTAAAAATGGGGTGAAAATTTCTTATAATGGAGGTCCCCGAACCACTTTTCATGAAATTTGACATGTGCTCCTATCTTCTTGCGAGATGCGGTTTAGGCTCAAAAATTTCTTGATTTGGACTCCATTTGCTCTGTTTACCAGAAATTTGGCATTTCGGTCAAAACCTGGCCAAAACACACTTTCCGCCCCAATCTCATAATTGCACCCCCACTGTACCATAGGTTGTCCTATAGTCACTGATCATCACCATATTTTTTGTTTTTCATTACAACTGTTCTTCACCTGCTTTTTGTATTTTTGAAGTTTTTATTCCGAAAATTAGCAAAATTAAAAAGAAAATAGAAAATCAAACCCAGAAAATCCCCAAAAATCATAATAAATCACAAACATCACCGCAACACATTATATACACTCACATGCAATTTTTATGGCCAAATTTCTCCGTTTTACCAATATTTTGCCTGAAAAATGGCTATTTCTACTTATATACACACACCTAGGGGCTTGATTTGGCGTTTGGCCCCATATACCTGTAGATTCATGCTGTATAAGGGCATATATACTTGGGTTACTCAAAAAAATTTCGCAATCAAACAACAACCCATAAAATAGTCGAAAATCATGCCCCTTTTTGTTGTTTCTGTTATTGGTTCCGCATTTGAGAGTGCCTCTAGAATGCCTCCCCCCCTCATAGCCGGAGTCCTCCCGGACGACATGGTATCGCCTCGGAGTATGTGCCGTGCATAGGTTGAAAAAGTTGTGCTAATGCCTGGCCGATTAATGTGGCCCTATTTTATGCATACTTTGTCAATGCATGGAAAAATTAATGTTGTGCAAGAGAAGGGAATAAGCAAGATGCTTATTGGCATTCGCTGTCGAGGTTTCCTATTTTCTTTGCAAGTAACAGCTGTAACTCTACTTCTCTCTGTTTAATTGTCTTTTTTGCAAAAGGCAATTGCTTTGCCATCACTGTTGATGGAGTCGTAGCTGTTTCTAAGGATAGAATTGGCTGGGATGTAATGGCTATGGGCCTTATGACCTTGGATTTCCATTGGTATTTTGTTGCTGCCGATTTTTGTAGATGGTTTGGCACTTTCTTGTTTTCCACTGGTTCGTCTGTCATTGGCATCCACATATGTTGGTTTTCCCTTTTAAAATGCAGCTGTCTGCTTTCCATTGTTGCTTGTACGGAATGTAGTTCTTTTTGCTTTTGCTTTGGTATCCAAATGTGAGTGACATTTGGATTTTGGCTAATCATTTTCTTTGGGATCCACATCTGTTTTATGCCCTTGGTTTGTGGTTGAACCTTCTGCTGTGGTGGAATCCTTTTGTTGCATTGTTGTTTGTTTGCCATTGCAGTTCTATCTTGGCGCATCCATACTTGTTTACCTTGTTTTGGTGGCCTAGATTTTTGCATTGCGGCTGGTGACTTCGTCTGTCTGTAATTAGCATGGTTGGCTTTTACCTGATTGTTGGTCTCGGGTATCATTTTGTTCTTTAATGGCATTCGTGCTTTTGGCTTTGTTTCCAGTGATTGCATGGCTTGCAGTTGATCATGATGGTATTGCTGAGCAAAAGTTATCACCTGTTGTTCATGTTCGTGCTGAATTTTGACCGCCTTTGCTTTCCAATCTATCTGCACATTGTACTCTTTTTGCCAAGGTTGCCCTAGCATCATTGGGTGCTGTGTGCTTTCATTTGTCACCACATAGAATTTGTGTGGGTAAATATATTGATGTATCTGTACATGCAATATAGTCCATCCCAATGTTTTCAATGGGTGTGATTTGCTACTTTTCAGCACTTGAGGAGCAGGATGAAGTTGATCTGTGACTTTGAGCTGTTGGTATAATCCGTAAGAGATCAAATTTGCTTGAGCACCAGAATCAAGCAATGCTATTGATTCAACTTGATTGCTGCCCACTTTGACTGTAATTATTGGCTCCACTATTTCCTCCTCCAACTGCATCAGTCGAATGGCACTGATTCTCAATGGGGGTCTACTTTGTTGTTGTTGTCGCAGAAGCCTTCTTTTTGCAATGCGTTCTTGTGCTTCGGCTTGAGCTTCCTCCCGTATTCTCTGTTTTTCCTTCATTCTTTGTTTTCCTTGATGAATTTGTTGGAGCATCTCCTGTGTGAGTGGTAGATGATACCTCCTCAGTCGACATCCACTAATCCAGTTTGGCATTTCTTCACCTGCTAATGTAGTAAGCTTAACAGCTCCACTTTGTGATAGATCACTAATCACAAATGGACCCATCCCCGCTTTTTAAGTTTCTTGGCATGTTGCTTCAAGGTATAAACAAGTACGTAATCACCTGTTTTAAACTCTTTGGTACGCACATGTTTGTCAAAAAATTCCTTTTGTCTTCTCTTTTTAGCGTAGATTGAAGCGACAGCTCATAAGCGGAGTTCATCTAGCTTTTCAAGATCATCAATCCTTGAAGAGAGCTCATGCCCTGTCCATTCCAGGCTTTTTGCTACTCGTAGAGTTGGGATTAAAAACTCTATGGGTAGTATAGCATTTAGGCCAAATACCATGTTGTATGGTGTTGTTCCTATTGATGTTTTGTAAGCTACCCTGTATGCCCATAGTGTTGAGTATAGCTATTGATCCCAATCTGTTCTTGATTATGACACTATTTTAGTGAGAACCGTGCATAGTGTTTTATTTGTGGCCTCAGCTTGCCCATTGGCTTGTGGATGGTATGGTGCGGATTTCCTATGTATGACCATGAATTCCTCTAGCAGATATTAAATGACTTCATTGAGAAAATGTGTTCCACAGTCACTGACAATTTCTATTGGTAACCCGTAACGTACAAAAACATTCTCATACAAAAATTGTGCCGTGGTGCGTGCATCAGCTTTTTGTGTTGCTTTGGCTTCAACCCATTTTGTGAGATAGTCCGTAGCCACAATGATATATTGGGTATGGGTGCGATATGCAAGGGGGGATATAGGTCCCACAAAATCAATGCCCCATTTTGCAAATGCTCTTGCTCCCATCATTGGCCGTAATGGCATCTCATCTCTTTTTATTGGCATCTTGGTGCGTTGGCATGCATCACAATGCTTTACAAACTCTTCAGCATCCATGTGCAATGTAGGCCACCAAATTCCTGCGGTTAAGACAATTTTTGCCGTCTTATCGCCCGAAAAATGGCCTCCACTTATTCCGCCATGTGCATGTTCTAGAATCAGCACGTATTCACTTTGACTTGCACAGATTCTAAGTTGATTGTCCTTTCCCCGCTTATAGAGTTGATTCCCGATTAACTGAAAGTCACGTGCTTCCAGCTCTATAGTTTTTTCCCGTTCTCTTGTGATGTTCTCAGGTAACGTCCTAGTGGTTAAGAAGTCAATGATATATTGACTCCATGTAGGTGCTATGTTTACCTGAAACAAAGTTGCATGATCCACTCATCGTTTGGCACTACATATAGTACAATTGGTAACATAAGAATGTGTGTCTGCATATATAGTTGGCCAGTAAACCCCTATCTGTTTCAGTCTCTGGTGTGTCTTCACTGTTGAACAATGAAATGCACAACCCTGGACATGTGCCTCTTCAAGGTAGCACTCGCATTCTTCCGGATTTATACATAATCGTAGGATTATGTCAGATTCAAGATGATACAGCTGTCCTGCTATCAACTGGAAGCTTTTTGTTTGCCGAATTGTTTGCTGTTTGGATCTGCATTCCGTATTATCAAACTCACTTCCGAAGGAAAGAATGCTAACAATTTCCTGAGACCATTTGGGTACCATTTCAATGTTGAAAAGATAAGCATCTGGTATGTCATCATCTACTCCTTCAGGAGCTTCCCCATTGTGTATCCTTGAAAGATGATCTGCTCGTAGATGGGTTTTACCCTTTTTGACCACCACTGTGAAGTCAAATTCTAGTAATATAATAAACCAGCGTACGATTCTCCCTGTATTGCAAGGTTTATTTACTAGGTATGAAAGAGCTTGATGATATGTGAAGAACACAAATTTGTTTGCAAGCAAATAATGCCAAAATTTCTTTACAGCATAAATCATTCCTAACCCTTCCCTCTCAGTGGTTGTGTAGTTCTTTTCTGCACTGTTTAACTGTCAGCTCGCATAGTAAACTGAAAAATCCATTGTTCCGTCTCGAGGTTGAGCTAGAATACTTCCAATGGCATATGCTGAAGCATCAATGTGCACATGGAATATCTTTTCCCAATCTGGTGCCTTTAGTACAGGTGCTGATATAAGGTTTTCCTTCAGCTTTTGGAATGAAGTTTCACACTCCTCGGTCCACTCGAAATTGACTAACAAACGATACAGAGGTTGTACGATAACCGCATACATGTATATGAATCTTCGATAATATCCGCAGTGTCCCATGAAGGATTGCACTTGTTTCGCATTAGTAGGCCTGGGCAGGTCTACAATGACTTTGACTTTGTCTAGGTCTGTGGTTATGCCATTTCTTGAGACAATGTGTCCTAAGATTCGTCCTTGCTTAACCATAAATACACACTTTTCCGGGTTAAGACAGATTCGATATGTCCTGCACTTTTCAAAGACCTTTTTCAAATGGTCCATATGTTCCTCTCGCAAAAGAGAGTGTACACACAGGTCATCCATGTAAATTTCTAAGAATATTCTTAGGTATTCCTTGAATGCGTGAGTCATTAACCTCTGGAAAGTGGCTGGTGCATTAGTTAAGCCAAATGGCATAACTCGATACGCATTAATCCCCCATTCTGTGGCAAACGCTGTTTTGTGTTGATCCTCCCTAGCTATTGCCAGTTGGTTGTATCCTGAAAACCCATCCAAAAAGGAATAAGCCCGTTTCCCGGCCACTCGCTCAAGGACATGTTCTGTGATTGGCAAGGGATAATTATCCCTTATGGTTGCTGCATTCACCTTCTTGAGGTTTACACACACTCGCAGTTTTCCATTCTTTTTGGGAACTACCACAATGGGTGACACCCAATCTGTATATTCAATCTCATAGATGAATTCCGCTTCCATCAGCTTATCAATCTCTTCTTTGATTCGTTTAGCAAATGTGTCATTATATGTATAAGGACGTTGTTTGCTAGGTTTTGCATTCGATTTCAAAGGAATTGTATGTTGGCATATCAATGGATCAACTCCTTTGAGGTCTTTATAAGACCAAGAGAACACATCTTTATACTTCTTGAGAAGTTGTGTTAGCTGTTCTTCCTCCTCAGGCTCTAAATCGTTAGCTATATAGACCGGCTCAGGCTTTTCACCTGGTTCTGCGAGATCTAATTTTTTTGCATTTTCAAGTCCATCGTAAGATTTTTGGTTGGTTCTTTCCCTGACTGGTGGTGTCATGATGATTTTTCTGTCCTGGATAGTAAATTTCCGATAGTATGCCGGTACGTTCATGTTCTCCCTTTCTGACTTCCAATTTCCATCACTATCTTCTTCAGTAGTCTATATCTCTCTCAAAGACCGTTTCAGTTCTTGGAATTTCTGTTTACGCTCCAGTTTGGTCCACTCTTGGTCTTTTGTTGTTTCTTTTTTTTATTTTTGAGATTCTTGTGATTTTGTTTCTGTTTTAGCTTTTCGTACCTGTTTTATTTCCTCTCGCGTTCGTTTTATTCGATTTTTTGAGAATTTTTCTGATATTTGATCTTTTACACAATCCTCTGCTTTTACAAGCATCAAATACTGAGTTTTACCTTTTATCCTGGGCATCAGGTTCTTTGTCGCTTTGTTTCTTGCTCGTTTCCTCCTATAGCGTTCTTGGCGTCTAGGGTGTTGATTAGCAAAATCATAAAACTTGATATTCTCGGCTTTATTTCCACGCCCACTTGAGGTGTCTGAACACTCATTATCTGCATCATCATTTACTTCCAAATATTCAGAGGAGTTGTAAAACTCTTCTTGTTCCGGTGGTTCTACCGTCTCTTTTTCTAGTATAACGCTTACCACGTAATAGGGTAGCACATCATAGCCATCCTTATCGCAAAATTTTGTTGTTGGACTGTCGGTAATGATATAGACATCCAATGTTGCTAGTATGTGTTCCCATTTTAGAGGTTCCAAGGCATCTTCAGGGAAAGGTTCCGGAATATACTCCTTGTCCTCAATTGCTCTTTCTAAGACGCAGTCCTCTCTTCTTAAGCTTCCACAATGTGAAGCTCTGCACATCCATAGCTCTTTTGGTTGCCCTAACCATGCTGACAGTTCTGATCCCGCTACTGTAGCCGAATCAAACTCTTCCACAGGTGTTTGGTTCACATCTTTGTAGCTATGGTCTTTCAGGTGTATTTTAGTTGTCGTTTCGCTATGTCTGAGGTATATGTGGTCATATCCCCAATCTTGGACCATCTTTAGTTGTCACATGAATGGTCGTCCCAAGATGATCTCATAATTGTTCTTTTTGTCGAAATCGACTATTACAAATGTATGCTCATACTCGATTCCGCACGAAGTGACAATTACTTTTTCTAAGAGTCCTAGAGGCTTCTCCATGAACCCATCTGCCAATTGCAGTTTCATTCTGGTAGCCCTCAAAGCTGGTTTCTCCATTTTTTCCAGATATCCTTGGTGGCGATTGCAACCCCCGCTCCACTGTCAAGAATAGCCTTGGAAACTATTCCTTGGAATTCTACTCGTAACGTGGTGTTTCCGTCTTCTCCCTCGCAATATTCTTCAACCTTATTCAATGGTACCAGCTTAGTGTTTAGTTGAGGCCTGTCCAACTCTCTGATCCCTTCAAGGTGGGGTCTTTCACTCCAAATTTTTCTAGGTATTTTCCTATTGTGGTCCACATGTTTGGCGGCCTTAACCTTAGGAGTTCTGCTAACGTGATTGTACATGCCACCGGAGTGGATAACAACTCAATCAATCCTTGCGAATCCATGCTGTGATTCGACAGGGGAAAAGGGGGTTGCACAAGAACGAGGTGAGAAAGACTTTTGGTTTGGGTACACCCAAAGTGGAGAAAAGAATCTTTTCATATTCTTTATAATAAAGTGAGTAGGAGATAGATCTAAGGTACCCATGTCTTTTTAATAGGAATCTTGAAAAATTCTTTGGGCTTAAGAGAAAAGGAAAAGGAAATGGTAAAGTTTTCCTTCGAAATCAATTCAATAGTATGTAGTAGTGATTTTGGTATATATTTGGAAGCTTGAGAACATTGAAGCAAAAGTACAAGGAGCATAATTTTTTAATTTAGTGGAAGCTTGAGCGCAATTGAAAAGGTGGCAATGGAATGCCCATGAGTGAGCATAGATGGAGATGCCTACATGGGGAGGGATGTGTTGAGCTACTAAGACAAGTTCAGGGCTACCAGGTGTTAGGCCACAACTAGGAAAGACTTGAGTGTGTTTTTGAAAGGGAAAATGACCCAAATACCCTTCTAATTTGTGGAAATTTCCAAGATACCCTTGCATCTATTTTTTTTTGTGAGAATTCATTTTTGACACTTGAGATCCGTTTTTGAGTGCTTAGCATGTAATTTGTCACAAATTATCCCGTAAAAAAGGCAAATATGTCTAAAAATAATGAAGCAATTAATCTCCGAAGCCTACACAACCAAATCAAATTCTAATTCTAGCATCTTGTATTGATACACAATCAATTGTCATTTTGAATCAGCATTATGCACCCAATAGGGTCACTCGCATTTCTTTTTCATGGGTATCCGATACACCACTTTTGGGATCGCAAGAAAAAGGCTAATGGCTGCCAAGACGGGGAAGGTAACGTAACGTGGTAGGAGAGCAGCGCAAGGCAAGGAAGGTGAGGTCATGTGGTAGGGGAACAGCACAAGGCAAGAGATGGAGGCAAGGGGGTAGGTGGCGATCAAGGCGAGCTGACTGTGGTGGCAAGTGGTAGTAGTGCACAAGGGGAGGAGCCACAACATGTGAAGGCAAGGCAGCTGAGCAACGTTTTTTTTTGCAATGAGACCCGCCGAAGGAAGTGGTTAGGCTGGAGCCCAGTAGCACGTACCATCTCTGTTTCCCTCTAGCTTGTGCATAGGGGATAGCCATTAATGAGTAGCTGTGTGTGTGTGTGTGTGTGTGTGTGTCTAAGAAAACATGCACACACAAGGGTCAAAGGTCAAATACTGTAGCATGCTGGACGCGACGGTGATAACGAGCAAGGGCTTTGTTGCAAGTGTGCAAGCAAGGGGGATTTAGAGATTGGGGGTGGAAAAAGGAGGGTGCCCTTAGGAAAAGAGGAAGGTGACATATGGGGGCATCGCCTGGAGCGCATGGCGGTTTAGCGAGAGTGGAGAAAGGGTTTGCATGCACTACGTTTGCAAAGCTTTCAGACATGGAAAACGGTGCGACTAATGCAGGGAGCTTGGGGGGGCGGGGAGCGGGGGGGCCAGGCATTTATGCTCGCATGGGAGCACTTTGCAGGGGAAAGCGTTCGAGCTTGGGAAAGCGAGTAGTGGGAATCTAGATTCCCACTAATATAATGGATATGGAGCGAGTATGTCCCTACGATGTAAAAAAAATCGTTATTATATCGAATCTGAGAGGATGCCCTATTAATTGAAAGTGCTACTGTCGACGGCGTGTGGGTAACAGCGCGGATGGCACAGTCATCAACACCAGCAAGCTAGGCAAAGGAAATGGAAGCGCAAGAGGGAGGGAGAGAGGTCAACACACATGGCATGAAGTGGAGCAACAGGCGCAAGTGGACGAGGGCTTGGGAAGGTGTTGAAATACATTTTTTAGAAAATAAAAGGTGTACTTTGGTATCCCCGAAAGCGGCTGGCTGAGCTGGTTAGCTTCGCGATTTGTTGGCCGGCCCGTCAAAGTTCAATTCTGGACACCGACTCTGAATTTTGCTGTTCTGGTGACATACTGGTAGAGAGATTCTGCAAGGGGATTGAGAGAAAACGAAACGAAATGAAAACGAAGGAGACAAGGCACATGCTAGCTGGCCTAGATTGCAGTTGTCGAGCGGATGCACATGGCGGGCATGAGCTACAAGTGCATGACAAGGTCTTGGATAGCAAGTCTGCAGCACCAGCAAGGGCTATAGGAGGGCACGACAGGGTGCTTTTTTTCGGAATCATTTAGGTAGAATGTTAAGAGATGCCTCTTGTGTGTCAAGTGTCCACACACACCATTTTGTAGCATGTAAAACTTGAATATGCAACGAAGAAGTACAAAACTTGGATATGTGAAGTTGACCGTGCAGATCAACGACTTTCAATTAGCTTTAAAGGAAATCTTTAAAAGTTTTGAGCTATTATTTTGGTAATATTTATGCCACTTTTTGGAAAAAATTTCTAAGCCTCCTTTCACATGCAACGATTTGCACCAACATGTGTGCTAATACTATGTCTTTTTTTGGTGAAAAAACTCAATTGGTTTGCTCTTCACACTTTCAACTACATATATGGGAAAATGTTACAACTTTTACTCACTTCTTTGTAAGCTAGATTTCTAACTAGATGTATTTCTGCACCTTTAGTACAAGCTCTTGCACTTGTCCCCTACATTTCATTACCTGCTATCTCATTATGCTCCTAAGTGTGGTATCACTTGTGGTGCACGGGTAGAGGTAAGGTAGGTTCAACAGTCTTGCACAATCAGAATTCTCAGGCTTTGGGCAATGTAGATGAGGATGTATATCATGGGAGTCATCACTCACTCCCATCCTCCTACCATTGCTTCTCTCAATAGCTCCATTTGCAGGCAAGGTCAATTTTTTTGTTACAGGAATCAAAAGTGGGAGATTTATTTTGCGAGATAATTTTGCTAAGAGGATGAACCGTACCATATAAGAAAAGTTACGTAGCATGTTGTCTAATGCAACATGGAAGCATTAGCAACTACTGTTCATCTTATTAATAGATCTCCTAACAAGAATTTAGATGAGAAGGTACCTGAAGAGATTTGGTATGGGAAGCCACCTTCTTACAAGCATCTTAGAGTCTTTGGCTGTGAAGCGTATTGCCATGTTCTAAAGGAGTTTCGAAGCAAGTTGGATCCTAAGTCAAAGAACTGCATATTTTTTGGCTATGGAAATCCTGGCGAGATGGGATTTTGGTTATGAGATCCTGAAGCTAAAAAGATAGTTCGCAGCAATGACGTATACTTCAATGAAGAAAAGATGTATAAGAAGCCTGTGCATACAGTGGAGGTAAGGAGAGTTATCTTCCAAGAAGATGGAGTTGTCCACAATAGGGCTAAAGTGCTTAATGTCAGGCAACAAGTATAGAATCCTTCTATAGTACACGATATTGTTGAGGGACAACCAACTCAAGCAGTTATTAGAAGGTCTACAAGAGTTTCAAGGCCTCGTGATAGATTCAGTCCCTCATTGGACTACATTATGTTGACAAATTCCGGAGAGCCTTCCTGCTATAAGGAAGCCATGTCAATGGATACCAAGGCAAAGTGGGAGAAAGCTATGCAATCAGAAATGGACTCATTGCATAAGAATCAAACTTGGAAGTTGGTTTGGTTGCGTAAAGGTAAAAAGGCATTACCATGCAAATGGGTGTACAAGCAGAAAATTACACCTCATGATAATAAACCCAAGAAAGAGGCACGACTTGTTGCTAAAGGATTTAAGCAGCAACATGGTATTGACTTTGATGAGATCTTTTCTCCGATTGTCAGGATGACTATTGTGCAGTGCGTACTTGCATTGGTTGCTAAAGAGGACATGGAACTTGATCAAATGGATGTCAAGGCGGCGTTCTTGCATATTGATTATCTTCCAGAAGAAGTTTATATGCAGCAGCTAGAAGGTTTTGTTGAGAAGGGCAATGAAGACTTGGTGTCTCAGTTAGAAAAGACTCTTTATGGTCTAAAACAGTCATCAAGGGAGTTATATCGTAAATTCTACTCCTTCATGCTCTCTCAAGGCTACAAACATAGCGATATGGACCATTGCCTCTACACTAAGCGAGCTAAAGGTGGTAGTTTGCTGATTTTGGTCCTTTATGTGGATGATATATTAATTGCCGAAAAATGCAGGGATGAGATTTCAGCTTTGAAATCAGAGTTACATGCAAACTTTGAAATGAAAGACATGGGTGAAGCAAGCCCATCGTTGGCATGCGCATAAGGCGAGACAGATGCAAGAAATTGGTCTATTTGTCTCAACATGAGTACATTGCTAAAAAGTGCTCAAGTGTTTCAATATGGAGAAGGGGAAGGCATTGAGTACTCCATTGCCTCCATATATGTGAAACTTCCTAAAAATGATTGCCCCAAGTCTGAAGAAGAAAACGCTGAAATGGCATAAGTGCCTTATTCATCTGCAGTTGGGAGTTTGATGTATGCTATGATTGCTACACGTCCTGACATTGCTTTTGCAATGGGATTTGTTAGCAGATATATGTCAAATCCAGGTAAGAAACATTGAAAGGCAGTGAAAGGGTTATGCGATATTTGAATGGTACAAAAGAAATGTGCATTTGCCATTGGAAGAAAAGAAGCACGTGTAATGGGTTACACGGATGCAGATTATGCAGGAGACCTAGACAAGAAAGAAAGAAAGAAAAAATATTAATAGAAACTCATATGAAAGTACTTTTCTTGTGTGAGATTGTCTTGCAAGCATGCTTGAATTGGCATTAGTCGGTACTTTTCTCCATTGCTCCCCCTTTCTTGCTCGGTTCACTACATGTGATGGCTTGGATGAAGGCGGTGGTTCTTTTCATGCATGGGATTAAAAATGGTAGTGCCTTGTGTAAGATCCTAGTTGACCCTATCATGCTTGAAAAAAAAAGGTATGTTGTGCAAGAAAAGAGGGGTCTTACAGCAATGTGTTCTAAGGGCTTTTGCCAAAGAGGGTAGTGCACTCATCCTAATGTTTTATTGACTTTTTGTATATTATTATATATATGAGGTGTGGCCCATAGAGCACGTATTGTAGTGTTAGGCATGTTCTTGTATGCTCATGGGTTGTGTTTGGTGCTGAAGCCAATGTTGACTTGCCATACTAAATAATCTATCTTTAATTGTTTATTGACCATTCCTAGGTTTTGAGGGAGAACTTTGCAACCTCAATTTTCTATATTTGCTACATCCATGGCTATAATACCCTTGGATTTTGAAGCTTGATCTTCTGTTAATGGAGTTATCTATCGTATTACTGTGAGTTTAGGCACCTACTTACCTCTCTTTGTTGTTGACTTGTTTCATGTGGTGGTCATAGGTCAAGATGTAGTATTGAGCATTGTCAACAACTTCTCATCCACTTAGATTCTTGATTCTTATTGGGGATTTGTAAATGTTGGCTAGTACTACATTGGCTTGTTTTATATGCTCAAAGATGAACACTACAAGAGGCTCTTCATATTAGCGACGCTCACACAGTGACGCTCAAAAAAAATTTTCCCGACGTCGTTATGAGCGTCGCTATAAGCGTCGCTATGAGCGTCGTAAATTTACAAAGGAATTTGCGATGCTCATAGCGACGCTTATAGCGACGCTCATAGCGACGTCGGCTAGGGCAAAAAAATAACCGAGCGCACCCAAAAACTCAGATCTCAGATCTGAGTTTTTCGGCGCCCTCAAGCAAGGAGCAGGTAACGCTCTCCCTCACTCTCTCTCTCTCTCTCTCTCTCTCTCTCTCTTTTTCTTCTCCACACACACACACACACACACGAGGAGAGGAAGGAGAGCCAGGTATGCTCCTTCCCTCTCCTCATTCTCATGTTCCCTTCTCCTCTTTCTCTCTCCCTCTCTCTCTCTCTCTCACACACACACACACACACACATAGTGTTTTTGAGAGAGAGAGAGAGAGAGAGAGAGAGAGAGAGAGAGAGAGAGTACAAACAAAAACAAAAACGCACACACACATACATAAACAAAGAATGCACACACATTGAGAGAGAAAAAGAGAGAGAGAGAGCATGCATAAATAAAAAACGCACGCATTGAGAGAGGAAAAGAGAGAGAGAACATGCATAAACAAAAAACGCACACATTGAAAGAGGAAAAGAGAGAGAAAACATGCATACGATCCAAAAAAATGCACACACATTGAGAGAGAAAGAGAGAGAAACTAATTTAACGTCGTAGGAAACTAATTAAAATTAAAAGACCTAAAGATCTAGCCGACGAGGAGTTGAACTCAAGACCTATTATTCAAGAGGGAAATGGCATAATTAATCTATCATACTTGGCATGGGTGATAGAAAAGTTATACCATTTATCTCTTTTTATTGGCACACACATCCACACACGCGCACACACACAAGAAGAAGAGAGTTATAACGTCGTAGGAAACTATCTTAAAAGACGTTAAAGATTAGGTTATATGTAGACTTACATTAAATTAGATTTAGGTTTATTTTTAACTAGATTTACGTTTATTTAAGCTAGATTTAGATTTACGTTATATTAGATTAGATTTAGGTCTCCATAGACTGTGATGCCTGCATGAAGCGGGTGAAGAAATCCCTCAATGGAATATAGGGTATTGCTGCCTTCACTCATGGTGGGCTTCGTCGATCCAAAAGTACTGGTGAAATGTCTTCAGAAGATAGGGAAGAAGGTGGATCTTCAGGGCGGCAAGAGTCACTACATCCCCGACACAATGACCATCTAGACAACCTCTAGTCATTAGACTTACGTTAAATTAGATTTAGCTTTATTTTTAGTTAGATTTACGTTTATTTAGATTTACGCTTATTTACGTTAGATCGAGTCCACGCAAGAATTACTTACGGTTTAGGGTTTAGAGTTAGACGAACAGTGAAAAGATCTACTGTGAAAAGATGTTAAGATGAAGTGAAGTGCTACAGCTAGAGAAGAGGCAAAGGGGTTTTGTCCACTACATGCAGTATCATGTAGACGTGGGTGTGTAGATTTCTTGTACCCACAAATATAGGTATTGACCAATAAAGACGAGATTATAACCCGGTGGTTCTGATCTCCGTGCACCTCTAGACCGAGGTGTGCGGGGATTGGACATGACTAGAGAATGTGAGGTAAAGAGAGAGAGAGAGAGAGAGAGAGAGAGAGAGAGAGAGAGAGAGAGAGAGAGAGAGAGAGAGAGAGAGATAGAGATAAGACGAAGAATGCCAATAGAATATTAAATTTGTTGTCCAGGTTATAAGTTTTTTATCCTCATTATGAGTAGCGACGAGGATGTGGGACCGTCCAACCGAAACACCTATCTCTCAACGAGGGTCTTATGTCCTTGTAATCAATGCAAGCATGCTGTGCGACGGACAAGACGTGTTTCTTTGTAGCACGTTCGCGAATTTGGCGAGTTCGATCCATCTATTATAGATCGAGTTGTTGCCAATTATAACTCGTCGGACTCTGACGCTGGCTAACAAGTAGCAATCTTGCAACCCAATAGACGTGTTCGCAGGCGCTTTGGTCAAGCAGCATATGTGAGGCCACAAGATGTAGCCTCTGACAGCTCGGGGGATGATCATGCAGAGCACATTCCCAACGAGGCAATGTTTGAGCCCGAGATTGATGAAATGATCGAGACGATCATGGATTCAGAAAGGCTTATCTATGATGATATGAAAAGTGAAGCCGATACGCCATTGTATAATGGAGCACGTATGTCTAGATTGAAAGCACTCCTGGTTCTTCTCAACATGCAGGCAAAGTTTGGATGGAGTGACACTAGCATCACAGCGCTTTTCAGGTGATCTATTACAATTAGTTTACTTTAATAGAACTCTAAATGTATAATGATCTGATAGATTTTTACACGACTGTATCATATTTTTATGTTGTGTAGATTGCTGAAAGAGCACATACTACCAGCTGACAATGTGATGCTAGATTCTCGAGATGAAGCAAGAAAGATTTTGCGAAACTTGGGGATGGATTACAATTCTATCCACGCTTGTCCTAATGACTGCATTCTTTTCAGAGGGGAATACACAGACATGGAGAAGTGTCCGAAATGTGATTCCGAAAGATATCGAGTAGATCTCCACGGGACAAAAATTCCACAAAAGGTTTTGTGACATTTTCCTCTGCTTCCTCGCATCAAGCATTTCTTCGAATGTAAGTCCATGGCCGCCCTAGCATCATGGCATGAGGAGAATAAATCTTCGGATGGTGTGCTACGAATTCCTGCAGATTGCGCAGCCTGGAAACATATAGATGGAACATAGTCGGATTTTGCCAGGGAAGCTCGAAATTTGCGCTTAGGCCTGGCTATGGATGGCGTCAATCCATTTGGTCAAGGATCAACATCTTACAGTGTATGGCCCGTTGTCATCGTCAACTACAACATTCCCCCGTGGTTGACTACGAAGAAGGGGCACCTATGGCTAAGCTTGATTGTGCCAGGGTGATATAAAGTGGGGAATATGGATGTGTATCTTCGTCCACTATTGGAAGAGCTACAACAATTGTGGATTGGCATAGAGGTGGTGGATATGAGCCGACACACAGGACGACGGAATGCTTTGATCAGAGGCATTCTAATGTGGACCATGCATGACTATCCCGGGCTAACAGAATGCTCAGGTGATCTATTGACACTCCTCACTCAGACACTGTAAATATTGTTTTTTCCCATAGTTGATCTATTATCATGTGTATACATGCAGGGCTTCAAACAAGCGGATATAGAGCATGTGTCACATGTGGACCTAGACTGAATGCACGTAGGGCACCCTCACTAAAGAAGCAAATCTACGAAGGTCATCAAGCGTATCTTCCAGAGAATCATGTGTTACGCGATGGCTTTTTGGGAAGAGAGCCACCAAGGATGTCTGCACAAGCATGGTTAGAGCAGAAGGAGATGTGCGACGACGGATTGCCTCCAGGGATGAAGAGACTATCTCTATGGTACGAGTTACCATACTGGCCCCGACTCATGATCAATCACTTGCTCGATCCAATGCACATATTCAAGAATGTGGGTAATCTACTATGGGACCATTTGACCGGCAAGAAAGATACTTTGGGAGCCAGAGTTGACCTTAGAAATGTGGATCGTATGGAGCAATATTGGCCGCAAACAGCGTCTGATGGATCGATAAAACTCCCTAAAGCACCATGGATTTTCACAGGAGCCCAAGAACGCAAAGTAAAAGAGGCCATTTGATCTTTGCGGACCCCCACTGGCGTAATGCACTCGCTCTGAACGTGTTTTACTAAAGAAGGAAAGCTTACCGGTTTGAAGTCACACGATTGGCATAAAATGTGTCAGGTACGTTCATAGTGGACTTTAATATCATTGCATAAAATGTGGACTTTAATATCATTGCTGCACATACTTTACAGTTTATTTTACCGGTTGCCATTGAGGGATGTTTGTCTCTCGATATCCGTAACACAATCTACAAACTTGCAAAGCTGGTGCAATGGATCTCACAAAAGGAGATCAGCGTAGACTCCATACCATTCGCCAAACTAAATGCTGCGGAGCTTGTGTGCATGTTTGAGAAACATTTTCCTACTACAATGCTAACCATTCAGGTGCATCTTCTTGTTCACATAGTTGATGAGGTGGAAATAGCTGGCACAGTTCATTCCAGATGGATGTTCTTCTTAGAGCGTTTCATGAAAACGCTTAAGGGATATGTGCGTCAAAAGGCACGTCTGGAGGGTAGCATGGCAGAAGGTTGGTTGGTATCAGAGTCCCTAGTGTACATTGGAGAGTGGCTAGACGGATTTGATAAATCCCGGGACACGCTATGGCGAACCATAGATTATGAGCGCATATCTGGGATTGTCATGTGCAATCTCGGTGTTGAGAAGAAGATGACGGAAGATCTAGAGGCTAAAATCAACCGATTTTGCATGCTTCACAATCCAGTGATGCAAAAGTGGATTTCACAATATGAGGATGCAAAGCAAGAGCGACAAAGGGCACGAATCGAGTGGAGACGGGGAAGACGACCACCGATGCACTATCCAGCGGTTCTGGAGAGCCTACCAACCTTCATGAGCTTAAGATGGTTGCACAACCAATTGAAAAGCGCACAACAATGCGGTGACGAAGTGACTGAAGAAGAGTGGGAGTACTCTCGGGGTTGCGCGACCAAGGTAAGTTTGCAATGTACGACTAGCAAGTGACTTTATTTATAAACGTTTGAACGGCCACTCATAATCTTTGTTCGTTGTAGTATAAGTCATACACAACAGCATGGTGTAAAGGTCGACATTTTAGGGTGGAACGAATTGACAAAAAGCGTTTTACTCAAGATTGTGGAATCATGGCAAAATTTGAACAGTCTAGTCGACGACGTTCCTCTGATGCAGATCCTGTGGTGGCGGAACTCACTTACTTTGGCACGCTGCAAGAGATTTTGAGGATCGATTACAGAGGATTTTTTGTCGACTTGTTTGACGTGCAATGGTTCAAGATAATCATGGAGGGTCTCAACGCTACTGTGCGTAGAGGAGAGTCTGGTTTTCTTGAGGTGGATTCTACTAAGAAATGGACTAACCTAAGAGACACTTTCGTACTACCCGAGCATTGTGAACAAGTAAGTATATAAATAGTTAACATCCCCCTTTTACAAGTTATGTGCTTGAAAGCTCTCATGTAAGTTATGTGGCTCTGGCAGGTAGTATTTCATCCTACAAAGTCTACATCAAACTGGTGGTACGTCATAGAGGTAGCCCCTCGTAGTGCAAGGACGTATGAAGGCTACCATGTGCCAATCACAACGACATCAATGGAGGAGATCAGAGAAGATGCTCAATCAGAAGCCGCTGCGGTGGTGCCAGACGAGCATCAAGATGCTACTACTCTATATGGGGTGCATGCAGAGGAGCTACAAAATGAAACAGAGGATATGTGTTTAAACGGAGAGCTCTATATAGATATAGGAAGTTATGCTGAGTTATGCGAGGATGAGAGAGAGATCTCTTAAAGCCACAAATATTGTATTTGAACAATTTTGCTCCGTGTTGTAAAAGCTCTTGCTCTCTAAGTACCTTCCATGGTGTATAATGCTCTTTTCTACTCGCGCTCACATCTTTTGATTGAAAATTCTGAGTTTTCGACTTGCCTCTTCTATCACTCGATTCATTGCGTCATTGTATTTATATGCGTCATTACGTCATTGTATTTAATGGTCTTTGCGTCATTGTCTACTCTATTCATTCAATATTAAGTTTAAATATTCGTGTGTTTAATGCAGGTATGGATGATGAGGAGTTTCTTTCTTCTTTGTCACAGCAGCAGAGACAGTGGTACGTGGAGCGTCATCGCTCTGGCGCATCATCGCGCGTTCCTACACCATCCGCATCTCCCTCTCTTTCGGAGCATTCGGCGCGCTCCGAAGCTTCGGCGTCGACGAGACGAGCTTCACACTCGTCTAGACACCGGCGCTCTAGTGGTGGCGGTGGCGGTTGTTGCGGGGATTCCGCCACCGATGCCTCCACACCGCCTCGTTTTCGACGAGGCTCTTTACCCTCCCCTTCTTTGCCCGCCTCCACACCAGCCACAACATCGCCATCTATGCCAGGTTTTTCACGGCTGACTGTTCCTAGAAGCTACACACCTCTACCTACTCCGCCAGGAGCCACCCCACTCGACACTCCTCGCTTCGGGGCCCAGACGCCGGTGGAGACACCTGACGTCCGTACCCCCATCGACACGCCGCTAGAGACCCCTGTCGGGACTCCCAGGTTCACGCGTCACCGGCCAGAGGGCTTGCCTTACTCCGTCGACATCAGCGGCGGCATCATCATGGATGATGACGGCAAGAAGGTGATCTCGCGCATGCGTGGTCTTTGCTCTCAGCTGTTTAGACACTACATACTAAACAAATGGAGTGAAGTACCAAGTGATTTAAAAAACAGAGTCATCAGCATCCTTCATGATGAGTTTCTCGTTCCAACACGGGATCAGCGCTTCAATGAAGACCTGATGAAGATTCGAATGCGCGAATACTGCAAACACAAGCGTTCCGAAGTGCAAAAAGCAATCGAGAATGGGTGGAACAGGCCAGATTGGCTGGCCAAAGAAGATTGGAAGAATGCGAAGAAAGCAGCGCGCGAGAATCCCGACAAGTGGAAGCAACAAAAGGATGCAGCCAGAGCGCGAGTAGAGACAGGGAGCTCGCACCACTTGGGGAGCGGTGGATGGGCATCATTTGAGGCCGATTTTGTAATTCTTTTCACATTGCTCTTTATGCATGTTCGATAGTTTAGGGTTTATGAGTTTTTTAGTTCTAACATAATGAAATCTTTGTATGTTTTGACAGTGGTCGATGACAGGACGTGATCCCACACCGTATGAGCGCGAGTACGCAGGCAGGAAGGGCTTAAACGCCCTGATGGACATTCTCAGTTCTCGCGGCGGCATGGTTAGTATTAGGGTTTACACTTTTTTATTTTTTGTATTGTTTTATAAATGTCGTTATATGTTTATACTTACTGAAAGCTGTCTTATTGTCTTTTTTTGCAGAATCCGACAGATACGCCGCTTGGACGCAATGAGACGTCTGACTAGACGACGTCAGTTTAGCCGTAGCTAGATAGCATTAGTTTAGGGTTTCTCATAGCTTATGTATCATGAGACGGATTTTATACGTCTTTTTGAACCATGTATATTATTACATTTGTCACCGCAGTTCCTTTTGTCAATCAATTCTTTATGCCTATGATGTTGTACAATTGTCATTATTACATTTGCCAATCAATTCATTTTGCCTATGATGTGTAGAATTGTCAATTTTGCAAACAATGCGTCTTGTGGGTGACTATTTTGGGTCTATTATCTACCTTTGCATTTTTTTTAAAAAGTGAATCAAGTACAATATGGTTGATGGGTGGCAGGGCATTCAATGCCCTGCCACCAAAAAAAAATCTCTCGGGCGTCGCTATAAGCGTCGCTATTTATGGCTCTGTAGCGTCGCTATGAGCGTCGCTATAGTCTTCTGTGTAAACGTCGCTATAGGCGTCGCTATATAGCGACGCTCATAGCGACGCCTATAGCGACGCTCTCGTAGCGACGGTTTTAGCGACGCCGGGGGTTATAAAAACCCAATGTATTTCCGTCGCTAACAGCGTCACAAGAGCACACAACCTCTTGTAGTGGAAGTTGACAGCTTTGCTTGTGTAGGTGCATGAGACTCGAGTGGCCTCATCTCATGTGGCGCAAGTCTTGGGTTTGCATTTTGGTAACCATAGATGAGTAAACCCTTTGTAGTAGCATTGTGCATGAAGAACTACTTTGGGTACCCATCGAGCTATTGGTGTTGACATTTGAGATTTTCTTTATGTCATATCATTCTTCTCTTGTTCTTTTATACCTTTGGGCCTTGTTGTATCATCTTGCTTGGCTTCATGACATAAAACTTGTGTGCAAGATTAGAGTTGTTAATAAAAATTGGCAATTCTATCAATCCCTCCAGAGTGTCATAATCTCTATCAAAAGTATCAATCTAGGTGTTTGTGAGGGTGATTTTTTCTAAAGTTTCCCACATTTCATAGCTTAGCCTTGTGCATGAAGAACTACTTTGGGTACCCATCGAGCTATTGGTGTTGGCATTTGAGATTTTCTTTATGTAATATTCCTAAGAGTCATTCTTCTCTTGTTCTTTTATACCTTTGGGCCTTGTTGTATCATCTTGCCTGGCTTCATGACATAAAACTTGTCTGCAAGATTAGAGTTTTTAGTAAAAATTGGCAATTCTTTCAATCCCTCCACAGTGTTATAATCTCTGTCAAAAGTACCAAATTGAGTGATGTCATGATGCATTGTGTCACTTGTTCTTTATCATTGAGATGCTACTTCAATTGCTCTATTTTCCACTTCAAATCTAGCATTGAGCCCTCAATTTCTAATTATCGCACATAGTACTAGCATTATTTGTGCAATGAAGAAAAAAATTTGGTCATGCATCATTCAAATGAAATTAGAGGTATTTGCCACAATTCAATCCTTTTAAACATGTTTAAATAGTTTGAAATGGAATAGTTTTCTCCCATGCTTAAAAACAGAGGGACTACATCAATAGTTTGGAGTTTTTGAATCTTACTAAATCATCTATAAGTCCTTAGGAAATGCCAATCTCTCTGTATTCATTCTTGTTACTTATCCACTTGGGGCTTGCTTCTACTAATTGTCGTGCTAAAAAATGAGGGCAATCAAGAAAATTAAAACATAGCTTATATAAGTCTACGAGGTACAAAGTGAATCTGATGACATTGTGGATGAATGGAATTCTCATAAGGTCTTGTAGATTTAGTAGGATTAGGAAACTCCAAACTATTGCTGTAGTACCTCTAAAAAATCACGAGAGAAAAATATTCCATTTCAAACTATCTAAAGATATCTAAAAACTAGACATGCAAGGCACATGTTGACCAAAATTAAGTGGTTTTTTCTTCATTCCATAAATACTGCTAGTACCCACTAGTAAGATCGGCTCTTAGAAGTAGAAGAAAAAGAGGTTGATGTGGTAGAGAAATATTTACAAGAAATCATCTAGGAAAGCCTAGCCTTGGTCACATTAAAAACATGGGACAATGACAAACACACGAGACAACCTTGAGAGCTATAGATGCCATGAGATAGCCCCAATCAATACCACCAACATATACAAACAAAAAGGAAAACATAGGTGAGCACCCTTGGCCACATTCAAACCATGGGACAATGGTGAATTCATGGAAGGACCACAAGATCCAAAATGCCAATACTGCAACAACAAAAAGAAAAACATAGCTAAGCAAGAATGAAGCAAAAACTAGTTGCAAAGAAATGATCAGTCACACAATGAGGACAAAAATCCTATTGATCTCCAAATAAGAGATGGTGTCATGGAGTGCAAATAAAAAACTACACTAAAAAGATTAAAAATCTATAGCATGATGGTGATTAAGACAAGTGTGGGGAAACTCCATGACTTGAAGGAACATTGGAGGCCTAAAAATTCTCAAATGATGAGATGCATGAAGCAAAGTTATAGTCTACATTGTCTGCAGATATAAATAGAGAAGGATTGTTACATCTTAAGTCACTACACTTGTACACCATGAGGGAGAACATATTTATTACAAATTGGTATGTACTAGGAGTAACATTACACCTTAGAAATTATTTTCATAGATTGGTAGCTAGTAATATTTCTCCATGCATACTTTGCATCCAAACTTTGGCTATGTAACATTGCAAGACATTACAATACCAATGCCTACAAAGCATAAATATCAATAGATATATTGACAAGACGACTACTGAAAAAAATAATTACGGATGACATGGACCCTTGGCCATGCCATCCACCAACTTTGGTGTATGCAAGGCCAAGCCTCAATTCAGATTCCAAAAAACAGAAATCCACTTGCAAAATTTAAAAGAAACTAAAACTTAAAGAGATGGCCATATAAAAAACATATTTATAATTGATCATTACAATTGAACATCACAAAACATCTATATTGATATCATCACCAAAAATATACAAGTGTAATGTCAATATTGCAACATATTATAATTTCATTAAAGGAGGACAAGTGTATTGACTGATATCATAAGAAATAAGCGTTAGTATTACAAAATATATACAAGTAATGGTTGGCATACATAAATGATGTGTATATTGCAAGAAGTAAAAAAATAATCTACTCCACATGCAACAATTCATGGAAATGTAGGGGATCAATACTCTACATCCGACAACTTGTCTTCGCCTCAAGGGCTCCATGTAAGGTAAGTGCAAACACACTTAAACATGAAGCAGTACACTTTCGTATAAGTAAAGACAATGCTATATAAGAAGTATTCCTCACATCTCCACCTTGTCAGGAAAGTCTCTCTAGTAGTGCATCCATTCCATGCTATACAAATGCACCTCTCCAACCTACTTGGCTCTCTACCAATGATCTCATACTATGGAACACAAAGTCAAATCAAATCTCAATTTTTATGGGACACATGTTGATGCATGAGTGAAACGGTGTTTATGTGCATGAAACGTACAAACTCCTCCATGAAGGTAGCGTAGCCACTACCCACCTCACGATGCACCCATCCCTAGCCCTTGCCGTATCTCTCAAGATTTTGTTGCCACTTATCAATGAGTTGCTCTCTGATCTACTCCACTATATAGCCAATTAGGTCATGATGTTGCACCTCAAGCATTGTTCCTATGATTCGACATATAAGCAACCACGGCACATGAAACTATGCATAAATTTTATCAATTATATAATACTTGGGGAACTCAAGAAGCTATCCCCAAGTGGTGATCGTGCTGAAGTATCGAAAAATGTGTCAACACAACTCACATATGTAGGACATCACTACCTTTGCCTCATGGGTCGTGATGATCTCACCAATGATCTCCTCAATCCAGTAGGCATGCCCCTCAAGTTGGACATCCTCTACTGAGACCTCATGAATCCTAGTGTCTTGTGGTCGTGTGTACCATCCCCCTCAACAGATGGTATGGGTGATGGAGGGTTGCGGCTGAAGAAGGTCACCCTTGAAGCAGTATTGGTTTAAGGCTCTACACATGAATGACATGTCATCCTCTGCTAGCACTTCACTACTTTGGCTCTCATTACACTAGCAATGAGAATAAACCTACTAGAAAGGCATCGATATTTTGATGGTCATCCATTGATCATGCCACTCATGATGTCCAAGAAGACACCATGAGTGAGAACTTGAATGGACAAAAAAGATGAGTCATGTGCTCTCACTATATCTATCTCACTCTACCACTTAACTTAAATATATTCTAATTTATAATTTTACTTTGACCCTTTTGGATAAAAAAGTATGCCACATGTTAGTGCCCAAAATAGAGGATACATAAAATCAATGACCATATGTAAAAAACTGACCACTATCAAAAATGTTATAAGAAACTATAGGAGACTATAGTTTCTATAGGAAACTATAAGAAACTATAGGAGACGGAAACTATAAGAAACTATAGGAGACTATAGTTTCTTATAGGAAACTATAAGAAACTATACGAAACTATAGGAGACTATATCAACCATCCTCTACACTACCTTGACACAACTCTAAAGACTTAGAGTTTTATGACTAGCTCTCTACTTAATGAGATATCCAAGTCATCTTCGATCATAGCATCATTGTCTTCCTCCTCCAACAATAGATGCATGGTGTCTTCTGTCAAAGTGTCATTGTTCCTCCTTGAATGGGTGCATGTTGTCCACTTCATCTCAAACATCTCCATCCATATCATCAATTTGAATATTGTCACTATTGGTGATTAGGTTACATCCCTCATAAATTTGGGCACCTCATGGAGAAACTTTGATTGCATACCACCAACGCTCATCTGTCAGCTTCAAATAGAAAATATTTTGCAAGATTTGGGTGATGTTAATAGTCACACAATCAATGTTTGATGGTATTTATGCATAGATGTCAAAAACTTGCCTGTTCATAGTGAAAAAACATACCTTGGAGGTCATTCCATAGCTCTGTGGAGTCCAATTTGAGAAACTCAAACACATCTCTCTGAATAGTTGCTTCTTGTCCTTCCATGACAACTTTGAACCACGGCATGTAGCATGTCTCTCTTCCTTGGCTACTTTGTATGCCTTGAGCAACTTCTCCACAACGGGGTGATGCAACCTATAAAAGCATTTTATCCATTGTTTTTAGAGCATCTCCCCACAATGAGGCACATCTTTCGTGAATCACTCATTGTCACTCATTCACCACATCATTTGAGTCTCTTTGTTGAATTCAACTATCCAGTACTCTGAATGTACACAAGTGACTCTTTCACAAGCCAAACTATGAACCCTCTGCCATGCTCTAGACACACTCTTTATTGGAAAAACCCTTTCAACGTCTCCATGAAGCACTCTAGAAAAAACATCAAATGGTAATGCATTGTGCCTCCAATATCCACCTCCTCGATGATGTGCACCAATAGATGAACTTGTGATGAACATAATTATTTATGACTAATAATGCATACTAGAACCATGCTAATTATTTCTATACAATAATTAACACTCTATATCAACCAACTTGTGAACATAATTACTTATCACTAATGTTGCATACAAGAACCATGCTAATTATTTTTCTATACAATAATCTCATAATCTTCTCACCATACACAAGCAAAGCACAACCTACTCACTTTAGCAGAATCACTGACTGACGCATTCATTAACATGGATTTGTTATACCTTCCCCCTTCATTAACATGAATGTAATTCTCATGATTGTTACTCTCCACAACAAAATAGAAAAAGTCTTTGCTCTCTATTAACCTTCTTCACAATTTTGATTATTATGTTGTTTATTGGTAATATCTTACAAGGTCTCTATCCATAGTGCACTTATGCACATTACATGCATTGTACAGAACAATAAAGAAGTTCAATTATTTGTACATTTTCTGTGCATGAATGTTAAAGCCTAAAGGAGAGTCTTCAAAAGCAATCAAAGAAATTGAAAGAGTGCTATAAGAAATTGGATTACAAAATTGACAAAGGACAACAAGCGATCGAGGGGGGCTAGTAAAATACCAACCAAACCATCAATAGGTTGTGTTAAATCTAAAATATTTTTGTCCTTACACATCAATGTAGTGAATGACCATATGGATAGCAGTGCAATCCATAATCAAAAGGCAGACGTATGGATTTCACTTGCCAAATTCTTCAAATTCATGGAGAAAAATAAGCAGAGCAACAATGAAATTGCATCATTTGGAAATATATTAGAGACGTGGAAGAATACAGAATGGGGTGATCACAATGTGATTCATTACATGATATTTACTATATAAATTCAAAAAAAAAAAAGTATATATACTCAGTGTCCAAAATTATAGAATCTACTAGGATGTCAACTCATTCCTTCACCCAATCCATGTCTCCTTCTCTTAAATTTGATAGATTACTCAAGTATTAGTCTATTGAAATGATGCATAATATATGTTGGTAAAACATAATCAGATTGGTCTACCATGCAAAATTTGGGGAAAAAATGAAAGTGGGACTTCTATTGGGGTTAGACTGAAAGCTGCTACCTCAAAAGGGACAAGGGGAAAGTTTAGAGGGACAAGGACCCTCTCCTATGCTAGGTCAATTACAATATCTTCTTTGATAAACTCATCCTTGAATGGAACAACAATGCCTAGTAACTCCGTTTTTTGGGACTCAGAGTCCTCAATAAGTAGGTGAAGAAAACATAGAAATCCATAACTGCATCAAAGAAGATCACACTTTTTTGAATCAAAACTTTCTTGTTGCACTTTTGTCCATATATGTTGAACTCATTCTTGCAACAAATCTGTCATAGGAGCTGCTATGTAAGAATAGGACTCTATGAATTTTCAATAAATTCTAGAAAGGATTGTAAACTGAGTAACTGGGGCCAAGCTAAAATAATTGAAACTTTATTGGGATCCATTCTAATCCCATCAGTAGATATAATATGTCTAAGATGAAATATCTCAGACAAACAAAGGCAAGTTTGATCAATATTGGCATACAATCTTGTTGCCTGTAAAGTTTGAAAGACAATAAAGAAGTGGAATTCATGTTATATGATGTTCTTACTATAAACTAATACATCATTTATGAAATCCACCACAAACTTGCGCATAAAAGGTCTCAAAATTTCATTCATTAACATGATAAATGTAGCACGAGCATTAATTAAACCAAACGGCATAACTAAATATTTCTATTGACCAAATCTAGTCTTTAAAGCTATTTTATATACATCTTCTTCTTTTACGCTTATCTGGTGATAACCACTTTTAAGATCTATTTTACTAAAAATAGTGGCATCACAAAGAGAATCTAAAATATCATTGATCCTAGGCATAGGATATCGATGTTGAACATTTATTTTATTTAAGGCTCTATAATCTACACACATACAAAAAGAGCCACCTTTCTTCTTTACAAGTAAAACTATTGCTGCAAAGAGTGAATAGCTAGGCCATATCAACCCTTTGCTAAGGTACTCATATACCACCTTTTGGACTTCATTCTTCTCCTTTAAACTCATGCAAGAAGGGGGTCTAGTAACTAGATTTGCTCCTAGTACAAGCTCAATCCTATGGTCCACATTCCTGTGAGGAGGTAAACCAGAGGGTAGTTCAGCTTTAAAATCATCATGAAATTATTCTCTTATATTACTAGAAAGATCTTGACCACTATTGGTGGAATTACTACCCACTGTCACATCTGTCCTAGTATCAAATTTAAAATTATTAATAATATAGAAAAAATAAATATACTTGCTATCTAACTTGAGCAACTTGGTAGCCTTGAGAAGCTTGGCCTTAGAGAAGTATGGCTCTCCATGGATGAGCAACCTGCACCCCTCATGCTCAAACTATATAGTATGCAAAGAATAATCTATCACTGGCTTCTTCCATGCATGCTAGTGCTTGCCAAGTACTAGGTCAAACCTAGTAAGCCAAGTACTTTCAAAATCCAAGTTGTTGTCATAGGATTGGATCTCGAAAGCGAGTCCAACTACTTGCTTATGTCAAAAAGGACCTTAACTGGTGTATTTAACACAATCCCATTTAACACAATCAACTCAGTGTCTAGAAATTGGTAACTCTTTTTTGCGTCCATGGAGATAATACAACATCTAGCATTGAGGGATTTTTTTTGGTTACCAAAATTGCTAGAATTTGTTTAAGATGATTTGAATCCAAAGGTGGATCTTGTAGATCATCATCTTCATCCATATTGTTCACAGGATTCATTACCATATTAGCCGTTATCTTGGATTTCTTGGGACAATCCTAAAATCTATGGTGTCCCATACATCCATAACAAAGGCCTTCCTTCATGGCCTTTTAGCTTTGCTAAGGGGTAAGAATAGAGCAATTAAACACACGCTCGGTGATGGTAGAGACTTTTCTTTTAGCCCGAAGACTAATTTATTTACATGTAGCTCTCTTGTCTCTTTGCTTTTACTAGCACTAGAGATAGGTATAGCACTAGTAGGTGCAAAATTTGGATGTGACACACCTGTCCATGAAGGCTTCTGGTTATTTGCACTAGCAAAATGATATAGAATAAATAACCTGAAGGACAAAAGAGAGAATTTGATGAAATTTAAGCACACTCAGTCTATGAAATTTTTGAATATTGAGGTTCACATGCTTGTGCATAGGGCCCTCACAATTGGATCTAATGAACATGCCCGTAGAGTCATGGGGAATTCGGAATTATTCGATTTACATGTCTTGCAAACTAGCGACAAAATGAAGGTGACATGTAATATCATTATACTAACACTATGATATAATGCATTATTTTGCTTTATATAGTATAGCTTTGGAAAAAATTTCTAAAATTCTAAATCTATATATTTGCATTATTGCCTATAGATATAATTTACCCCTTCTACCACCAGAAGTTCAAGATGACACCTATTTTATAGATTTGCTTATGTCATCTTAAATGCTAAACAAAAGTGTATCATTTTTACAACTTTTGCATTGGTTTTCACAAGTGAATCTTAATGAAGTAAAACTTATTATCTTGGCTTATAACAAAGCGTGAGTGTCTTGTTAACTTAAGTGTGTGTATTTATTTAGAAGGAATTGAACTTTATTTGCTTATGAGATTGGATAAAATACATGTTACTTTGCAAATTTTGTCTCTAGATATCTTGTTCACATTCGAGAGAAAGTCCTTATTGACATTTCCTCCATCTCACAAGCATCCGTATATAAAATCTTGTTCACATTCGAGAGAAAGTCCTTATTGACATTTCCTCCATCTCACAAGCATCCATATATAAAATCTTTTGTACAAATATATTTTTTGTTCACCTCTGATATGTGCTTGAAACTTTGTATGTTATATAGAACATCTCCTTCTATATGGGACTCTTGTTGTTGAGAATATGATAATGTGTAGGGTAAGCATGCCAAGCTAGCCTTCAAATGCTATGGGTGGAGGACATCTTTGCTTTTAAATGATAGGAGGGGTATTCGAGTTAAATGATCCCATCTAGAAGACTACGTCAGTTCAAAGTAACACATATCATAGAAAAATATGCCATGGTCTACAAGATCTCTATGAGTTATTCCTTTGTGAAATTGTTCTCCTGCATGGGAAGCATAACAAATCCCACTTATACTCTCTCTTGATTGGGAGTCCATCCTACTAAATGGATTAATATTTTCATATTACCAAAAGATTAAAAACTTTTAAAATAAAAGAAGCTTCAATGAGACTACTCAAAGTTGGGAAAATATTATGGAAGATTAAAAGGAAATTTTTTTGCTCTGAAGTCTGTATGCTAAAAAACACGTTGTATTAGTATCTCAATCATACACTTGCTATATTCATAGACCTTGAACTCTTTAATGTGTCCCTTGAATGCTCTATATTTCTTCTCTTCCTCTTCCTTCTCTGTACTAAGCACCCAATTCCCAATTGTAATTGTAGACGGTATCCATGTCCCATTATCTGTATTATAAAATTTTAAATATAGTCAGAGCTGATATGCTAGTATAAGGCTTCCTAGGGGTTGCCATTTTATGGAGCAGAAGATATAGAGAAAGAGGGAAATTTTGAAAAAGAATGTTGGTTGAAGGACTTGGAGATTGTCTTTTGTTAACTACCACTAAATTTGTAGTTTATAAGATTGTCCATGTCTATTTATGAGTGTATTATTTTATATTATTTGAAGTGAAGCTTCTATTGATTTTTATAGACATGTAGTGATGTTAGTGTGTATACACACTTCACCAAGGGCACTTCTCCAACTGGGCTTTTCTCCGTGGACATCTAGTGTGAAAAGAGACCTTATCATTGAGGGTTTCTTATAATTCTTGTAACTCTATCTTTATGTCAACAATCAATATAGGTTCTCTAACCAAGCCTATCTTTGCTAGAAACTTTTCT
The DNA here is from genome assembly GCF_014529385.1 of Adiantum capillus-veneris. Taxonomy (NCBI): domain Eukaryota; kingdom Viridiplantae; phylum Streptophyta; class Polypodiopsida; order Polypodiales; family Pteridaceae; genus Adiantum; species Adiantum capillus-veneris. The sequence continues at coordinate 154,837,865 of NC_140943.1, forward strand.
CACTTCTTTTTGCTGAGAATTGTGTACGTGTGGTGACATGAGATGCAAGGAAGTAGAAGAGAATCCTTAGCATTTTTCGGAGTATCCTGAATAGGTGACTTGAGGTTTTACTCCCCTGTTAAAGCCATTCATGCCGTCAGAATCACGTTTTGAGCACAATAGCAAAATGTACTCCGTGGAGGATTTTAGATTTTAAGGGTGTGTTTTTTTCACTTCTACTATAGGTAAACAATTTTTTTCAAGAAGCAGGATTTCTTAGCTTTGTGCTAAGAAGTTTGGAGAACCAATATTCCCTATCTTTGTAAGAATAGGTAGCAAGACTACTAATGAGCTATGCCCATAGTGATATCACTACTATCAAGGTCATCCTTGAAGAGCTCAAACCCAGCTAGTGCATGAAGGCTTTCGCTTTGTGGGACAATGCTTTAGAAATGCCTAATCTATACACCCTTAACTCTATCCTCAATATTAGCTATGCTACCTTGAAAGCATACACATAACCCAATCTATCTACACATGCATTGCTCAACCTCATCTCAATCAACTAATCAATCAATAGGGAATGGATTTGCATCCATAAGCTCAACTGAATCATACACACACACTTCTCTATTCAATTAGAACAAAGAGGTTAGCTATGCATACACACATTCCCTAATGCAAAGGAGAAAGAGAAGCAAGCAAAGGAATCACTTTCACATGTACACACACTACTCAAGCTCACTCATTTACTACCCACATAAGTGTAAATGCAAAAGCAATACACAAACTCACATACAAGGAGAATAAGAGAGAGAATACAAAGCAAACAATGCTCCATTAATTAGCAATGAATAGCATGTAGAAATAATGGTGGGCTAGGTGATTTTATATACATAAATATGAGAGATGGCCGACTCAGCCGAGATAAATCACACAAATAATCTATCTTTAGTTAAGATGTCGTTCCCACATGAGATGCAAATTCTAACACCTCATAGTGGGCATAGATAAAAAGCTAGGTCAATATGACGATGCAACCATGGACACCTCAACATTTACAACTATTGAGTACACCTCCAAACCCCCACCAATCAACTTATCTCCACCACAAGAAAATACCATCTTGAACTTCAACTGCCACATAGAACAATGAACTGTAGATAACTCCATATCCATGATTCCCCATTCATTGAACTGCGAACACATTATGTCTAAAAAATCCTCTTAACATTGATTTGTCGACACATGATGCCCGAAATCCTTCTACACAATTCACTACTAGTAGATTATGCACAAGATGAGTCCCTTCTGGGTGAAAGTGATTCATGATAGCAATTCGGCATTCCTTCGAAGTGCTTGGTGCTAGACATTGAGCTCTTAGAGTAGCCCACCAATGCCTGGATGAATTTTGGAAATACATTGCAACATGGCATAGCTTGGAGCCTTCCATAAGTGCTCACCTCCAAAAGTTGCATCAAATTGTTGAATAAAGTGTAGTACTTTATTCGTATCACCATATGTCCCATCAAAGGAAAGGAAAGTAATTCTTTTTCCTCCTTCCTTGAACTTTTAGAGACGGTGAGACATTTTCCACGCTGGATGCACACGTCTATGCCCTCTTCCCTTCCACTGTGGTGGAGGAGCTAGCTTCCTGTGTACTCGCATCGTAGCTGGAAGAATTGGGTGAGGAAGAAGGAGGAGAAGGGGATCTCCTTCTTCGTTGTCTTGGATTCCTTGTTTCACTACTCCCATTGCTAGAAGAGGAAGTGTTGTAGCGTGAGCTAGCACAACCTTGCTTTGTTGAGCGAATAGGAGAGCGTTGTGGATGGCGTCGTCTTGGTGGAATCTCTTGGTCGGAGAGCCTACAACGGTCCGCTTCACTCCCATCTTCTTGATCTTCATAGCCATTGCTAGGATCAACACTTGTTCTCCCTCGTTGCCTTGGAGACCTTAGCTCTTCGTAGGTAGAATTTCTTCCACCTTTAGCTAGTGATTCCTGGTGCTCTAGAGAAAAAGTTCTCTCTTCTTGAGGAGAAGGAAGCAAGTTGTTGCTGGGTAGTTGAGCTTGTACAACTACTCGCAAATGTGGATTGCTTTGCGCTTTATGTAGCTTATGAGCAAAATAGCGGATTGCTCTCATACCTTCATTTCTTGCTTCATCTTGTAGTAAATATAGCTTTTGCCAAGCATTCAAATCAATCTCTTGATTTTCAGCCGTGTATACCCTGGCTCCCACCTGCAGCCCCTCTGCTTAGCTCCTAGCCTCACGTAAGTGGTATTTTGCTCGTTTTGGCCCTTTTGGGTGTCGTTTGACCTCCCATAAAGCATGTTGAGATCCTATAGTTTAATCCTTTGCACTTTGGGAGTAGCATTCACTTGTAGACAATTCACATTACATGAATGTACTCCTTCTACATCCTGTTTTTAACATTTTTACACATTCTCTCTCTAGAATTCTAGTGAGAGGCTAGGGTGCTTGTTTTGCATTTGTAAAGGTTTATTCTTTGGACTAACATAAACTAGAGTCAAAATAAACCTTTTTGCAATTCATTGCATTTAGTCTATGCTTACCTATGGTTTCTCTCTCTAGATAGCTATTGTTTAGAGAGAGAAAAGTCCTGTGAAGCTCATAAAATATAAATTTTATGACATTATCCCACCCTTAAATCATACTCCTCCTTGACTATGCTTGTATTTAGGGTATTTAGATACCTTAACATTTGCTTTTGGATCCACATTTAAAGCGATTTACACCATTCGTCTAATCGGTAATTGGGAGACACAGCTGCCCCGTAAGCATGTAAAACATACATAAGCCGTAACACCTTTCCCCACTAGAGTGCTAATCTAGTTGGTGCTTGAGAGACATAGTCTGCCCCCGCAAGCGTGTATGTCTTTTGTTAACAACATTACATAAGCCATAACACCATGCCACAATACTCAATGCTTGAGGGAAAGCGTATTGACATTAAAACATTTGCATGCACATTGAATCATAAAACATAAAAGACAATATGAACGAAAACTAGTCTTTAGTACCATGGTTCATACATTCTTTTTCATCCTTCCTTGAACTTTTAGAGACGGTGAGACCTTTTCCACGCTGGATGCACACATCTATGCCCTCTTCCCTTCCAGGGTGGTGGAGGAGCTAGCTTATTGTGTACTCGCATCGTAGCCGGAAGAATTGGGTGAGGAAGGAGGAGAAGGGGATCTCTTTCTTCATTGTCTTGGATTCCTTCTTTCACTACTCCCATCCCTAGAAGAGGAAGTGTTGTAGCGTGAGCTAGCAATACCTCGCTTTGTTGAGTGAATAGGAGAGCGTTGTAGATGGTGTCCTCTTGGTGGCATCTCTTGGTCGGAGAGCCTACAACAGTCCGCTTCACTCCCATCTTCTTGATCTTCATAGCCATTGCTAGGATCAACACTTGTTCTCCCTCGTTGCCTTGGAGACCTTAGCTCTTCATAGGTAGAATTTCTTCCACCTTTAGCTAGCGATTCCTAGCGCTCTAGAGAACGAGTTCACTCTTCTTGAGCGGAAGGAAGCAAGTTGTTGCTACGTAGTTGAGCTTGTACGGCTACACGCAAATGCGGATTGCTTTGCACTTTATGTAGCTTATGAGCAAAATAGCGGATTGCTCTCATACCTTCATTGCTTGCTTCATCTTGTAGTAAATCTAGCTTTTGCCAAGCATTCAAATCAATCTTCAGATTTTCAGCCATGACTCTAGAATCAAGAAAAGTCTTTGAGTACTCCACACCCGCTGTGAGAGTTCCTCCTACAAGTTAGAGTAGAAGAGCAGGGCGTAATAGTGCTATCTCCTAGATGACTAGCTTTTGAAGACTTTCCACATGCTCGATAATACCAAAGCCATAGGCACCCTCCGAAGAAGTGTATTATTAAAACAAGGGCTCCCCCAACTCCTCGGTGCAATAGAAAACAGTTAACAACTCCTACTCTCTTATTACACTAAATTGTAAGAAAACTTAGCTTCGTAGTGTACTTTAGACCGTTTTGGTCTTCAACAAGATGGAAAGGCCTTAGCTCTCATACCAATGTTACAAATATGACACTTTTAGATTTACTTAGATAGCATGTTATGTAACAATTGTTGCAAGCTTGACATAACAATTGAAATAACACTAGCAAAACTTAAAAAGAATTGAACACGACACAACACTGAGGGCCGAGTCTATGAGGCCTCCCCTCCCTCGAAAGTCTTTTGTTTTTTTTGTGGTCCAAGCTCAAAAAAGGATCATAGCTTGACCATAATACGACATAGGATCTTAGCAACATAGAATCTCCATAGCCATAGCATCATATGAGCTTAGAGAGACTTAAGCTCTTCTATTTTCCTCTTCTCAAGCCCTCAATCACCTCGTAGGCAAAGAGAACTAGCGGAGAAAAGGAGTAGAGTTCATGTACTTGAGAGGGAAGCTTGTATGCATAACCTTCATAGACTAAGTAATTACATAGCTACCAAGGGAGGCAGCATAAGCAAGATGTATATGAGAGAAAGTGAGAGTAGATGAGTGTAGAGCTTGATGAGAGAATTCACTATAGCCCCTCTTTGCTGAAAACTCAGCAAGTATGCAAGAGATATGCCCTCATGAAGCTCACGTTTTTTCATGATATAAAATTAACATTCATAAAGCACCTTTTGCTATTTTTCGTAGCTAGAGAGAGAGTGAGAGTGGGCTAGCTTGTGGAGCAAGGAAAAAAAATGCACATTTTCATTCTCGCCCCCCTTTTTGCATTGGCCAACCCTTTATTGGACATGTGTATGCCCTGGTTCCCAGCTGCAGTCCCTCTGCCCCAGTTGCTACAACCTTCCTGTAATAGTAGGTATTTTTCTCGTATTGGCCCTCCCGAAAAGTCTTTGAGTACTCCACACCCACGGTGAGATTTCCTGTACAAGTTAGAGTAGAAGAGCAGGGCGTAACAGTGCTATCTCCCAGATGACTAGCTTTTGAAGACTTTCCACATGCTCAATAATACCAAATCCATAGTCACCCTTCGAAGAAGTGTGTTATTAAAACAAGGGCTCCCCCAACTCCCTAGTGCAATAGAAAACAATTAACAACTCCCACTCTCTTCTTACACTAAATTGTAAGCAAACTTAGCTTCGTAGTGTACTTTAGATCGTTTTCTTCTTCAACAAGATGGAAAAGCCTTCAACTCTCATACCAATGCTACAAATATGAAACTTTTAGATTTACTTAGATAGCATGTTATGTAACAATTGTTGCAAGCTTGACATAACAATTGAAATAACACTAGCAAACCTTGAAAAGAATTGAACACGGCACAACACTGAGGGCCGAGTCTATGAGGCCGCCCCTCCCTTGAAAGGCTTTTGTATTCTTTGTGCTCCAAGCTCAAAAAAGGATCATAGCTTGAGCATAATACAACATAGGATCTTAGCAACATAGAATCTCCATAGCTATAGCATCATAGGAGCTTAGAGAGACTTAAGCTCTCCTGTTTTCCTCTTCTCAAGCCCTCAATCACCTCGTAGGCAAAGAGAACTAGCGGAGAAAAGGAGAACAGTTCATGTACTTGAGAGGGAAGCTTGTATGCATAAGCTTCATAGACTAAGTAATTACATAGCTACGTAGGGAGGCAACATAAGCAAGATGTATATGAGAGAAAGTGAGAGTAGATGAGTGTAGAGCTTGATGAGAGCATTCACTAGAGTCCTTCCTTGCTAAAAACTCGCAAGAGATATACCCTCATGAAGCTCACATTTTTTCATGATGTAAAATTAACATTCATAAAGCACTTTTTGCTATTTTTAGTAGCTAGAGAGAGAGTGAGAGTGGGCTAGCTTGTGGAGCAAGGGAAAAAATGCACATTTTCATCCTCTCCCCCCTTTTTGCATTGGCCAACCCTTTATTGGACATGTGTATGCCGTGGATCCCACTTGCAGCCCTTCTGCCCACCAGCTCCAGCCTTTCCGTATAAGCAATATTCTGCTCGTTTTGGCCCTCCCGGGAGTCCGTTTGACTTCCCATAAAGCATGTTGAGATCCTATAGTTTAATACTTTGCACTTTGGGAGTAGCATTCACTTGTAGACAATTGACATTGCCGGAATGTACTCCTTGCACATCCCGTTTTTAACATTTTTACACATTCTCTCTCTAGAATTCTAGTGAGAGAGTGTCCATTTTGCACTGGTAAAGGTTTATTCTTTTGACTAACATAAACTAGAGTCAAAATAAACCTTTTTTCTATTCATTGCATTTAGCCTATGCTTACCTATGCTTTCTCTCTCTAGATAGCTACTTTTTAGAGAGAGAAGTCCTGTGAAGCTCATAAAATATAAATTTTATGACATTACCCCACCCTTCATCATAGTCGTCATTGACTATGCTTGTATTTAAAGTATTTTGGTACCTTAACATTTGATTTTGGATCCACATTCAAAACGGTTTACACCATTCCTCTAATAGGTACTTGGGAGACATAGCTGCCGCCACAAGCGTGCAAAATATACATAAGCCATAACACCTTTCTGCACTAGAGTGCTAATCTAGCCGGTGCTTCAGAGACATATTATTTCGCAAGTGTGTATGTATTTTGTTAACAACATTACATAAGCCACAAGACCATGCCGCAGTAGATGGCTAGTCTACTCGGTGCTTGAGGGCAAGCGTGTTGACATCAAAAGATTTGCATGCACATTGAATCATAAAACATTAAAGACAATATGAACAAAAACTAGTCTTTATTGTGGTCTTGGGAAGTAGGTTTTTTGAATTTATAAGGGACCATAATAGTGACGTGCGAACTTTGTGTAAAACTTTTGATGACCTGAGTGCATGCCTTGCCAATATTTTCTTGTCGTTTGCCTTAAACAGAAGTTGGGAAAACTTGAGCAAGACCCAATCATCTTCCTTGAAAGCAAGGGAACGCCTATGCTTGTCAACCACTATCTTTGTCTTAGTTGCGTTGCTTTTATGGCGTCTTTTATCTTCTCAAATGACATTTAAAGATCACGCACATACTCATCAGTAGCGAAGATCTTTTGGTTCATCCTCAAAATAGGAGGAACTTTTGACCGACCTTTAACCATTTCAAAGGGAGACTTTCCTATAGAGGTATGTACAGTATTGTTATACACATACTCTACTAATGGTAAGTACCTTTCCCATTGATTTCATTGATCTACAGTATTGACATAACTCTTGAGTAGATCTAATACCATGGAGTTGACAAACTCACTTTGGCCATCCATTTGAGGGTGATATGCAGAGGAGAATTTCAACCTTGTATCCATATTCTCAAAGAGTCCTTTCCAGAAAAGACTCATCATACGAGGATCTCTATTTGAGACTATAGACTTTGGCAAGCCATGGTACTTGAAAATCTGAGAAATAAAGAGGTTAGCCATATGATGAGGTTTGATAGTCCTCTTGACAGGTATGAAACGTGCTTGCTTACTAAATCTGTCAACTATTGTCCATATGCCGGTATTTCCGTGAATTGATTTTGTTAAACTAAAAATGAAATCCATGGAAATACTTTCCCAAGGTGCATCTGGGATATGTAGTGGTTGCAATAACCCCACTTGTTTACCTCTATCATACTTTACCTTTGGGCACATCAAACATTGAGAAACATAAGGTTTTATGTCTTGTTTATTTGATGGCCAATAAAAGTATGGCTCAATAACATTTGTAGTGGCTTGTATGCCGTCCGGACGTCCCGCATAAGGAGGAGCATGGGATTCTAGCATCACTTTCTCTCTCAATTCTTAGGTAACACATAGCTTAGATCCATAGAGAAGAAATCCATCTTTTAGCTCATATGTATCTTGTATATTCCCCATACGCAAAGCGGACATGATCTTAGCAAAATCTAGATCCATAGCATACACATCTACCATACTAGATAGATCATTGTGGTATGCCACTGAAATAACATTTGCTCTTGGTTTTTTTTTTTGATTAACATGAATTAGAGTCAAAATAAACGTTTTTGCAATTCATTGCATTTCGCCTATGCTTACCTATGCTTTCTCTATCTAGATAGCCACTTTTAGAGAGAGAAAAGATCTTTGAAGCTCATAAAATATAAATTTTATGACATTACCCTCCCCCCCCCCCCCCCCCCCCCCCCCCCCCCTTTGAATCATAGTTGTCCTTGACTATGCGTGTATTTAAGGAATTTGGGTACCTTAACATTTACTTTTGGATCCACATTTAAAGTGATTTACACCATTCCTCTAATAGGTACTTGGGAGACACAACTTCCGCCGCAAGCGTGTAAAACATACATAAGCTGTAACACATTTGCGCACTAGAGTGCTAATCTAGCCAGTGCTTGAGAGACATAGTTTGTTGCAAGTGTGTATGTCTTTTGTTAACAACATTACATAAGCCACAACACCATGCCGCAGTAGATGGCTAGTCTACTCGGTGCTTGAGGGCAAGCGTGTTGACATTAAAACATTTGCATGCACATTGAATCATAAGACATAAAAGACAACATGAACAAAAAATAGTCTTTATTACCATGGTTCATACATTGTGGTCTCGGGCAGTAGGCATCCCATGTTCATCGTTATATGCATTGACCAGAGGCATGGAATCTTTGAGATGGGTCTCTATCATCCACCTAGAATCATCAAAAGAATAATTCCTAAACTTAACTAAATACTTACAAACGACCTTACCGTTTTGTAAGAACTTGTCGTGGTGCCTTAGAATAGCCTCGGGTTGCAAAATTTCTTCCATTTGTTCAAAAGTCAGGGGGTTCTTCTTCAAGGGGCTCCGTAGGAGGTGTTCCCTTCAAAGGCTTTAGAAGGCTTACGTGAAAGGCATTGTGGATGCGCCAAGATGCTGGAAACCTTAGCTTATAAGCTCTCTCATTTATAAGTTCCTAAATTTGAAAGGGACCATAATAGCGACGTGCTAACTTTGTGTAAAACTTTTGATGACCTGAGTGCATGCCTTGCCAATCTTTTCCCATCGTTTTCCTTAAACGGGCTTTGGAAAACTTGAGCAAGACCCAGTCATCTTCCTTGAAAGCAAGGGAACGCCTATGCTTGTCAACCGCTATCTTTTGTCTTAGCTACGTTGCTTTTATGGCGTCTTTTATCTTCTCAAATGATATTTAAAGATCACGCACATACTCATCAGTAGTAGCGAAGATCTTTTGGTTCATACTCAAAATAGGAGAAACTTTTGGCTGACCTTCAACCATTTCAAAGGGAGACTTTCCTATAGAGTTATGTACAATATTGTTATACGTATACTCTACTAATGGTAAGTACCTTGCCCATTGATTTTGTTGATCTACAGTATTGACATAACTCTTGAGTAGATCTAATATGGTGGATTTGACAATCTCACTTTCCCCATCCGTTTGAGGGTGATATGCAGAGGAGAATTTCATCCTTGGGTCCATATTCTCACATAGTCCTTTCCAGAGGAGACTCATCATACGAGGATCTCTATCTGAGACTATAGACTTTGGCAAACCATGGTACTTGAAAATTTGAGAAATAAAGAGGTTAGCCATATGATGAGAATTGATAGTCTTCTTGACAGGTATGAAATGTGCTTGCTCACTAAACCTGTCAACTATTGTTCAGATGCCTATATTTCCGTGAATTGATTTTGGTAAACCAAAAATGAAATCCATGGAAATACTTTTCCAAGGTGCAACTCGGATTTGTAATGGTTGCAATAACCCCATCTGTTTACGTCTATGATACTTTACCTTTTGGAACATCAAACATTGTGAAACATAAGCTTTTATGTCTTGTTTCATTGATGGCCAGTAAAAGTATGTCTCAATAGCATTTATAGTGGCTTCTATGCTACCCCGATGTCCCGCATAAGGAGAAGCATGGGATTCTAGCATCACTTTCTCTCTTAATTCTTTGCTAACACATAGCTTAGAGACATAGAGAAGAAATCCATCTTTTAGCTCATATGGATCTTGTATCTTCCCCATACTCAAAGGGGACATGACGTTAGCAAAATCTGGATCCACAGCATACGCATCTACCATGCTAGATAGATCATTGTGGTATGCCACTGAAACAACATTTGCTCTTGGTCATCATGAGAGAGCATCTGCCACCACTGAATTGTGCTTGCCAGGGATGTGAGCAATATAAAAGTGAAATTGTGACAAGACGTTTGCTGACCTCATTTGCTTATCGGAAAGCTTGGTTTGTGTCATGAAATACATGATGCTTTGATGGTATGGCCTTATGATGAAAGGATTAGCAAATAGTTCTTCCATGAATCTCAAGCATGAATTATCGCAAGTAATTCCTTTTCATAGATTCCTAGCACTCTTTCTTGCTCATTTAAATGGCGACTTTCATATGTTATGGCATGTCCTTCTTGCAAAAGAATAGCAGCTAAGCAATCACCGCAAGCATCACATTCAACCTCAAATGGCTTTGTGAGGTGAAGAAGAACTAGGAAGGGCTTAGACATAAACTTTTCTTTAAGTTCTAAGAAAGATTTATTTTGTTTAGCCGCGCTGTCCATTGAAATTTGACCTTTTTCTTAGTCAAATCAAGAAGTGGTTTTGCTATAATGGATTACTTTTCAATTGAAATAGCACTAGAAAAACTTGAATAGAATTGAACACGACACAACACTGAGGGCCGAGTCTATGAGGCCAGCCCCTCCTCGAAAGGCTTTTGTATTCTTTATTCTCCAATCTATACTTGAACATAATACAACATAGGATCTTAGCAACATAGAATCTCCATAGCCATAGTATCATAGGAGCTTAAAGAGACTTAAGCTCTCCCATTTTCCTCTTCTAAAGCCCTCAATCACCTCGTAGCCAAAGAGAACTAGCGGAGAAAAGGAGTAGAGTTCATGTACATGAGAGGGAAGCTTGTATGCATAAGCTTCATAGATGAGGTAATTACATAGCTACCAAGGGAGGCAACATAAGCAAGATGTATATGAGAGAAAGTGAGAGTAGATGAGTGTAGAGCTTGATAAGAGCATTCACTAGAGCCCCTCCTTGCTGAAAACTCAGCAAGTGTTTAAGAGATATGTCCTCATGAAGCTCACGTTTTTTCATGATGCAAAATTAGCATTCATAAAGCTCTTTTTGCTATTTTTAGCAGCTAGAGAGAGAGTGAGAGTGAGCTAGCTTGTGGAGCAAGGAAAAAAATGTGCATTTTCATCATCTCTCCCCTTTTTGAATTGGCCAAACCTTTTTGGACATGTGTATGTCGTGGTTCCACTTGCAACCCCTCTCCCCAGCTCCCAGCCCCTCTTCCCAGCTCCCAGCCTTCCTGTAAGTGGTATTTTGCTTGTTTTTGCCCTCCCAGGAGTCCGTTTGACCTCCCATAAAGCATTGTGAGATCTTATAGTTTAATCCTTTGCACTTTGGGAGTAGCATTTACTTGTAGACAATTGACATTGCCTGAATGTACTCCTTGCACATCCCGTTTCATAGAAACTTGTCTTCATGCCTTAGAATAGTCTCGGGTTGCAAAATTTCTTCCATCTCTTCAAATTCAGGGGGTTTCTTCTTCAAGGGGGCTTTGTAGGAGGTGTTCCCTTGAAAGGCTTTAGAAGGCTTACGTGTGACAGGCATTGTGGATACGCTAAGATGCTGGCAACCTTAGCCTATAAGCCGTCTCATTTATACGTTCTTGAATTTGAAAGGTACCATAATAGCGACATGTTAACTTTGCGTAAAACTTTTGATGAATTGAGTGCATGCCTTGCCAATATTTTCTTGTCATTGTTTGCCTTAAACGGACTTTGGAAAACTTGAGCAAGACCAAGTCATCGTCCTTGAAAGCAAGGGAACGCCTGTGCTTGTCAGCCGCTATCTTTTGTCTTAGCTACGTTGCTTTTATGGCATCTTTTATCTTCTCAAAAGACATTTGAAGATCACGCTCGTACTCTTCAGCAGCAGCAAAGATCTTTTGGCGCATCCTCAAAATAGGAGGAACTTTTGACCGCGACCTTCAACTATTCCAAAGGGAGACTTTCCTATAGAGGTATGTACGGTATTGTTATACGTGTACTCTACTAATGGTAAGTACCTTTCCCATTGATTTCGTTGATCTACAGTATTGACATAACTCTTGAGTAGATCTAATATGGTGGAGTTGACAATCTCACTTTTCCCATCCGTTTGAGGGTGATAGGTGGAGGAGAATTTCAACCTTGTGCCCATATTCTCAAAAAGTCCTTTCCAGAAGAGAGTCATTATGCGAGGATCTCTATCTGAGACTATAGACTTTAGTAAGCCATGGTACTTGAAAATTTGAGAAATAAAGAGGTTAGCCATATGATGAGGTTTGATTGTCTTCTTGACAGGTACAAAATGTGCTTGCTTACTAAACCTGTCAACAACTATCGTCCATATGCCTATATTTCCATGAATTGATATTGGTAAACCAAAAATGAAATCCATGGAAATACTTTTCCAAGGTGCATCTGGGATGGGTAATGGTTGCAATAACCCTGCTTGTTTTCCTCAATCATACTTTACCTTTTGGCACATCAAACATTGCAAAACATAAGCTTTTATGTCTTGTTTCATTGATAGCCAATAAAAATGTGTCTCAATAGTACTTGTAGTGGCTTGTATGCCGTCCCGATGTCCCTCATAAGGAGGAGCATGGGATTCTAGCATCACTTTCTCTCTCAATATTTTGGTCACACATAGCTTAGAGCCATAGAGAAGAAATCCATCTTTTAGCTCATATGGATGTTGTATCTTCCCCATAATTATCGCAAGTAATTCCTTTTCATAGATTCCTAGCACTCTTTCTTGCTCATTTAAACAACAACTTTCATATGCTACGGCATGTCCTTCTTGCAAAAGAACAACACCTAAGCAATCACCACCAGCATCACATTCAACCTCAAATGGCTTTGTGAGGTCGGGAAGAACTAGCATGGGCTTAGACATAAGTTTTCTATAAGTGCTAAGAAAGCTTTATTTTCTTTAGTTGCCGTCCATTGGAATTTAACCTTTTTCTTAGTCAAATCATGAAGTGGTCTTGCTATAATGGTGAACTTTTCAATTGAAATAACACTAGAAAAACATTAAAAGAATTGAACACGACAAAACATTGAGGGTTGAGTCTATGAGGCCGGCCCCTCCTCAAAAGGCTTTTGTATTCTTTGTTCTCCAAGCTCAAAAAGGATCATAGCTTGAGCATAATACAACATAGGATCTTAGCAGCATAGAATCTCCATAGCCATAGCATCATAGGAGCTTAGAGAGACTTACGCTCTCCCGTTTTCCTCTTCTCAAGCCCTCAATCACCTCATAGCCAAAGAGAACTAGCGGTAAAAAGGAGTAGAGTTCATGTACAAGAGAGGGAAGCTGCTTGTATGCATAAGCTTCATAGATGAGGTAATTACATAACTACCAAGGGAGGCAGCATAAGCAAGATGTATATGAGAGAAAGCAAGAATAGATGAGTGTAGAGCTTGATGAGAGCATTCACTAGAGCCCCTCTTTGCTAAAAACTCAGCAAGTATTTAAGAGATATGTCCTCATGAAGCTCATGTTTTTTCATGATGCAAAATTAACATTCAGAAAGGCCTTTTTGCTATTTTTAGCAGCTAAAGAGAGAGTGAGAGTGGGCTAGCTTGTGGAGCAAGGGAAAAAATGTGCATTTTCATCCTCTCCCCCCTTTTTGGACATGTATATGTCCTGGTTCCCACCTGCAGCCCCTCTCCCCAGCTCCCAGCCTTCCCGTAAGCGGTATTTTGCTCGTTTTGGTCCTCTCAGGAGTCCGTTTGACCTCCCATCAAGCATGTTGAGATCTTATAGTTTAATCGTTTGCACTTTGGGAGTAGCATGCACTTGTAGACAATTCACATTGCCTGAATGTACTCCTTGCATATCCCATTTTGTAGAAACTTGTCTTCATGCCTTAGAATAGCCTCGGGTTGTAAAATTTCATCCATCTCTTCAAATTCAGGGGGTTTCTTCTTCAAGGGGGCTCTGTAGGAGGTGTTCCCTTGAAAGGCTTAAGAAGGCTTATGTGACAGGCATTGTGGATACGCCAAGATGCTGGCAACCTTAGCCTATAAGACATCTCATTTATACGTTCCTGAATTTGAAAGGGACCATAATAGTGACATGCTAACTTTGCGTAAAATTTTTCATCACCTGAGTGCATTCCTTGCCAATCTTTTCCGGTCGTTTTCCTTAAAAGTTCTTTGGAGAACTTGAGCAAGACCCAGTCATCTTCCTTGAAAGTCAGGGAACGCCTATGCTCGTCAGCCACTATCTTTTGTCTTAGCTACGTTGCTTTTATGACATCTCTTATCTTCTCAAATGACATTTTGAAGATCACACACATACTCATCAGCAGTAGCAGTGAATATCTTTTGGTGCATCCTCAAAATAGGAGGAACTTTTGACCGACCTTCAACTATTCCAAAGGGAGACTTTCCTGTAGAGGTATGTACAATATTGTTATACGCGTACTCTACTAATGCTAAGTAACGTTCCCATTGATTTCGTTGATCTACAATATTGATATAACTCTTGAGTATATCTAATATGGTGGAGTTGACAATCTAACTTTGCCCATCCGTTTGAGGGTGATAGGCGGAGGAGAATTTCAACCTTGTGCCCATATTCTCAAAAAGTCCTTTCTAGAAGAGAGTCATCATGCGAGGATCTCTATCTGAGACTATTGACTTTGGAAAACCATGGTACTTAAAAATTTGAGAAATAAAGAGGTTAGCCATAGGATGAGGTTAGATAGTCTTCTTGACAGGTATGAAATGTGCTTGCTTACTAAACCTGTCAACTATCGTCCATATGCTCGTAATTCCGTGAATTAATTTCGGTAAACCAAAAATGAAATCCATGGAAATAATTTTCCAAGGTGCATCAGGTATGGGTAATGGTTGCAATAACCTCGCTTGTTTCCCTCTATCATACTTTACCTTTTGGCACATCAAACATTGCCAAACATAAGCTTTTATGTCTTGTTTCATTGATGACCAGTAAAAGTATAGCTCAATAGTATTTGTAGTGGCTTGTATGCCACCCCGATGTCCCGCATAAAGAGGAGCATGGGATTCTAGCATCACTTTCTCTCTCAATTATTTGGTACCACATAGCTTAGAGCCATAGAGAAGAAATCCATCTTTTAGCTCATATGGATCTTGTATCTTCCCCATAATCAAAGCGGACATGAGGTTAGAAAAATCTGGATGCATAGAATATGCATCTACCATGCTAGATAGATCATTGTGGAATGCCACTAAAACAACATTTGCTCTTGGTCGTCGTGAGAGAGCATCTGCCACCGAATTGTGCTTCCGGGATGTGAGCCATATGAAAGTGAAATTGTGACAAGAAGTTTTCCCACCTCATTTTCTTATCCAAAAGCTTGGTTTGTGTCATGAAATACTTGATGCTTTGATGGTCTGTCCTTATGATGAAAGAATTACCAAGAAAATAGTGCTTCCATGAATCTAAAGCATGAATTCCTCAAGTAAATCCTTTTCATCATAGATTCCTAGCACTCTTTCTTGCTCATTTAAACGATAACTTTCATATGCTATGGCATGTCCTTCTTGCAAAAGAACATCACCTAAGCAATCACCGCAAGCATCACATTCAACCTCAAGTGAGTTTGTGAGGTCGGGAAGAACTAGCACGGACATAATCTTTTCTTTATGTGCTAAGAAAGCTTTATTTTCTTTATCCATCCATTGAAATTTGACCTTTTTTAGTCAAATCATGAAGTGGTCCTACTATAATGGAGAAATTTTCAATGAATCCCCTATACTAAGAGCACATTTCAATGAAGCTTCTGAGTTCATGAAAATTCCTTGGTTGAGGCCATTCTTCTATTATTTTCAACTTATCGAGATCCATGCGGATACTCTCTTTGGAGATAATATGGCCTAAATAGAGAATCTATGCTAAAAAGAACTCACTCTTTTTGCCATTAACATAAAGCTTATTGTCTCGCAGTTCTTGGAAAACCGCCTTAAGATGAGAGTTGTGTTCTTCTAAGCTTTTGGACTAGATTATGATATCGTCAAGAATTCTCCCGTGTAAGCACGATGCTACGAAAGATATGATCCATCATTCGATCGAATGTGGCCAGTGAATTTGTGAGTCCAAAAGGCATCAAATTAAACTCATAATAAACACCGAAGGTACTGTGGAATGCGGTCTTGTGAATATATTCTGATACTATACGTATTTGATGATAATCGCTCTTGAGATCTATCCTACTAAAGTAGGAAGACCTTCAAGCTTATCAAACAAATCTTCTATCCTTCAAACCAAAAACCAATTCTTAATTTTGGTCTTGTTTAGTGCACGATAATCCACACACATGTGGTATGAACCATCCTTCTTTTGCACTAATAACACGGGTGAGCAAAATGGAGATGAGCTTCGACGCACCATCCCTTTTTTCATTAGCTCATTTACTTGAGTCATAATCTCCTCTTATTGTGCAAAAGAGACCCTATAAAGTGGTTTGTTGTTGGGTGGAGAGCTTCTTGGAATAAGCTCAATCCTATGGTCATCTTCTCCCGATGGAGGAGGTAGTTCCCCTGGGATAGAGTCGGTAAAAAAATCAACATATTCATTAAGAAACAACTTTAAATTTGCTTCTTCTTTAAATGAATCTTTTAGCTCACATCATAGAAAATTAACATTTTTTGATAGAATCTTTGACAAAAATCAAGTAAGCGGAAAGAGTAGACTTTATTGATTTATTCAAAGAATCATGGGATACAATAGGAATAGTATGCCCCTTATCAATAACATCTAAGTTAATGTCTCTATCTCTATGCTGAAAAGAAATACTATCAGAAGGAAACTTGAGATTGTTAGCCATACAATGAAACCAAGGCGTGTCCAACAAAACATCTTGATGCTTAAGAGGAGAAATTTAGAAATCCTCTTGGTCCACATAGCGTTGCACATGTATCTGAAGCTTTTCAATCAAAGGAGTGACAGGGACCGCTTGAGTTTCAAAAGCCCCATCAATTCTAGTGCATGTCCTATCTCATGTGCATGAATTCCCAATCGACTTGCGAACTCCCTTGAGATGAAGTTGCGATTGGAGCTTGGGTCAAACAAGATAAGACAATCTTGGTCATGCACTTTGCCCCATGCATCGCATTGGGGTCATTCATCCTCTGAGTCTTTTTTCTTGTCTTTCGTCGCAACCAAAGATGCTCGTGGATTGTCATTCTTAGCTATTCGTGAAGGACAAGCTCTATATGCATGACCTTGTTCTCCACACTTGTAGCATCGGTTCTCTTTACGGTAGTGATCCATCTCTTCGGGAGAAAGACGTTTCTTGCCTTTTTAAAGGCCTTTGTCCTTCTTCTTTTCCCCTTTGGCCTGATTATTATTTGGAGGTTTCTCCCCATTTGGTGGCCTTTCTCTACGCTCGTTGGATCTCACCACCCTCTTTGTAGTAGCTGTAGGAACGATCTTAGCAGCTACAATAGAGTGGTGTATCATGGCAGAGATTGTTTTGGGAATTTCAGCATTAACATATGCTCTCAAATCATCTGGAAGTCCAACGCAATCTTGTTGCTTTTGCTCAGAGAATTCCATCTTACTAAAGACATTAGCTTTGAGATGTAGATCCCAAAACTTATCAATGTACTTTTGGATGGTTTCTTTTATCTTAACTATGTTGATTTTTATGACATCTTTTATATTCTCAAATGATATTTGAAGATCACGCACATACTCATCAGCAGCAGTAGCAAAAATCTTTTGGTGCATCCTCAAAATAGGAGGAACTTTTGACCGAGCTTCAACTATTTCAAAGGGATACTTTCCTGTAGAGGTATGTACGGTATTGTTATACACGTACTCTAGTAATGGTAAGTACCTTTTCCATTGATTTCATTGATCTACAGTATTGACATATCTCTTGAGTAAATCTAATATGGTGGAGTTGACAATCTCAGTTTGCCGATCCGTTTGAGGGTGATAGGCGGAGGAGAATTGTTAGGAAATAAGACGTAGCTAAATGTATATTTGAGTAGATTACTTAATGGGGAGAGATAGATTTCACACACAAAAGATTATAGAGTAAAGAGAGAGAGAGAGAGAGTACACACGATATACGTGGTTCATCCAATGTGGGCTACGTCCACGGGAAAGCAGTCACTCAATAGCTTTAGTACTTCAAAACAAGAAGTAGTTACAAAGGGATTATACCCTTAATGGAGCTCCCGCCTTGCTTCACTCTCACCACCTCACACTCACCTTGTTGCATCAACTTCACACTATGAAATGTGTGTAGAAATGGTCTCCTTTTATAGGACAAAAGGGCTACCCTCTCTCATGAGAGGCAGCCATATGTAGCCGCCCTTGTGTAGATAAGTCCAAATCGGACCCTCCAATCTGCCCATGTGTGGCCGCCCTTGAGAAGACAAGTCCGCTTTTGAATTCGGCCACCGGACACCAGCCATTGACTTCCGACCATCGGCCACCGGCCATTGACTACCGGCCACCGGCCAACCGACCGGTTGTTTTTCGACCACTTTTCGGCCGCCGTTCGGCCATAATATTCCGGCGAGGAAAAAAAAAGTGCCCTTGATTTTTGGCCCGTGAAAATTTTGGTTTCTGGCGAGTGATTTTCCTTCACCCACGATGGATTCTCCTCATAGTGGGGGCCTTAGAAATGTGCGCTTTTACCACAAAAAATTACAAGGGTAAATCAGGCTCCATATTTAACAAGAATTTCAACCTTATTCTCAAAAAGTCCTTTCCAGAAGAGAGTCATCATGCAAGGATCTCTATCTGAGACTTTAGACTTTGGCAAGCCATGGTACTTGAAAATTTGAGAAATAAAGAGGTTAGCCAAATGATGAGGTTTGATAGTCTTCTTGACAAGTATGAAATGTGCTTGCTTACTAAACCTGTCAGCTATCGTCCATATGCTTGTATTTTCGTGAAGTGATTTCGGTAAACCAAAAATGAAATCCATGGAAATACTTTTCCAAGGTGCATCTGGGATGGGTAATGGTTGCCATAACCTTGCTTATTTTCCTCTATCATACTTTACCTTTTGGCACATCAAACATTGCAAAACATAAACTTTTATGTCTTGTTTCATTGATAGCCAGTAAAAGGTATGTCTCAATAGTATTTGTAGTGGCTTGTACGCCGCGCCGATGTCCCGCATAAGGAGGAGCATGGGATTATAGCATCACTTTCTGAATTCTTTGGTAACACATAGCTTGGAGCCATAAAGAAGAACTACATCTTTTATCTCATATGGATCTTGTATCTTCCCCATACTCAAAGTGGACATGATGCTAGCAAAATCTAGATCCATAGCATACACATCTACCATGCTAGATAGATCATGGTGGTATGCCACTGAAACAGCATTTGCTCTTGGTCATCGTGAGAGAGCATCTGCCACCGAATTGTGCTTCCGCATTGTGAGCAATATGAAAGTGAAATTGTGACAAGAAGTTTGCCTGCCTCTTTTGCTTATCTGAAAGCTTGGTTTATGTTATGAAATACTTGATGCTTTGATGGTCTGTCCTTATGATAAAAAGATTTCCAAGCAAATAGTGCTTCCATGAATCTAAAGCATGAATTACCGCAAGTAATTCCTTTTCATAGATTCCTAGCACTCTTTCTTGCTCATTTAAACGGCGACTTTCATATGCTATGGCATGTTCTTGTTGCAAAAGAACATCACCTAAGCAATCATCGCAAGAATCACATTCAACCTCAAATGGCTTTGTGAGGTTGGGAAGAACTAGCACGGACATAAGCTTTTCTTTAAGCGCTAAGAATGCTTTATTTTCTTTAGCCGTCCATTGGAATTTGACCTTTTTTAGTCAAATCATGAAATGGTCCTTCTATAATGGAGAACTTTTCAATGAATCTCCTGTACTAATAGCACATTCCAATGAAGCTTGTGAGTTCATGAAGATTCCTTGGTTGAGGCCATTCTTCTATTATCTTCAACTTATCGGGATCCATGCGGATACCTCTTTGGGGATAATATGGCCTAAATAGCAAATATCTTCTAAAAAGAACTCACTCTTTTTGCCATTAACATAAAGCTTATTGTCTAGCAGTTCTTGGAAAACCACCTTAAGATGAGACTTGTGTTCTTCTACGCTTTTGGACTAGATTATGATATCATCAAAGAATACTCCCTTGTAGCACAATGCCTACGAAAGATGCGGTCCATCATTCGATTGAATGTGGCCGGTGCATTTGTGAGTCCAAAAGGCATCAAAGTAAACTCATAAACACCGAAGGTAGTGTGGAATGCGGTCATGTGAATATCTTCTGATACGATACGTATTTGATGATAACCCCTCTTGAGATATATTCTACTAAAGTAGGAAGACCCTTGAAGCTTATCAAACAAATCTTCTATCCTTGGAACCAAAAAACAATGCTTAGTTGTGTTCTTGTTTAGTGCACGTCCACACACATGCAGTATGAACCATCCTTCTTTTGCACTAATAACACGGGTGAGAAAAATGGAGATGAGCTTGGACACACCATCGCTTTTTCCATTAGCTCATTTACTTGAGTCATAATCTCCTCTTGTTGTGCAAAAGGGACCCTACAAGGTGGTTTGGTGGGTGGAGAGCTTCCTAGAATAAGCTGAATCCTATGGTAATCTTCTCCCCTTGGAGGAGGTAGTTCTCCTAGGATAGAGTCGATAAAATAATCAGCATATTCACATTAAGAAACAACTTTAAATTTGCTTCTTCATTAGATGAATCTTTTAACTCACATCATAGAGAATTAACATCATTCGTAGAATCTTTGACAGAAATCAATTAAGCGGAAAGAGTAGACTTTAATGATTTATTCAAAGAATCATGGGATACAGTAGAAATAGTATGCCACTTATCAATAACATCTAAGTTAATGTCTCTATCTCTATGTTGAAAGGAAATAACTCTATCAGGAAACTTGAGATTGGCAGCCACACGATGAAACCAAGGCGTACCCAACAAAACATTTTGATGCTTAAGAGGAGAAATGTAGAAATCCTCTTGGTCCACATAGCATTGCACATGTGTGCAAAGCTTTCCAATCAAAGGAGTGACTGGGACCGCTAGAGTATCAAAAGCCCCATCACTTCTAGCGCATGTCCCATCTCATGTGCATGAATTCCCAATCGACTTGCCAACTCCCTTGAGACGAAGTTGTGATTGGAGCTTGGGTCAAACAAGATAAGGCAATCTTGGTCATGCACCTTGCCCCATGCATAGCATTGGCATGATTCATCCTCTTCTTTTTTCTTGTCTTTTGTTTTAATATTGTTGCTTTTTCTCAGAGAATTCCATCTAACTAAAGACAGTGGCTTTGAGATGTAGATCCCAAAACTTATCAATGTACTTTTTTTGGTTTCTCCCTCTTCCAACTTGAAGCTTCTCCATAAGCTTAAAACTTCGTCTTTAGTGTCTTCTGGGAGAAATTACTTTATTATAGCAATTCGACATTCCTTCAAAGTGCTTGGTGCTAGACATTGAGCTCTTAGAGTAGCCCACCAATGCCTAGCTGACTTTTGGAAATACATTGCAACATGGTGTAGCTTGGAGCCATGCGTGAAGTGCTCACCTCCAAAAGCTGGGTTGTTGAATAAAGTGTAGTACTTTATTCGTATCACCATATGTCCCATCAAAGGAAAGTAAAGTAATGCTTTTTCCCGTTTCTTTAAACTTTTAGAGACGGCGAGACCTTTTCCACGCTCTATGCCCTCTTCCCTTTCGGGGTTTATTTTGACTCTAGTTTATATTAGTCAAAAGAATAAACCTTCACAAGTGCAAAACAGACACTCTCTCACTAGAATTATAGAGAGATAATGTGTAAAAATGTTAAAAATGGGATGTGCAAGGAGTACATTCAGGCAATGTCAATTGTCTACAAGTGAAAGCTACACCCAAAGTGTAAAGGATTAAACTATTGGATCTCAACATGCTTTATGGGAGGTCAAACGGACTCCCGAGAGAGCCAAAATGAGCAAAATACCGCTCACTACGGGAAGGCTGGAGCTGGGCAGAGGGGCTGCAGGTGGGAACTAGGGCATACACATGTCCAAAAAAGGGTTTGCCAATGCAAAAATGAGGGGAGAGGATGAAAATGCGTATTTTTCCCCTTGCTCCACAAGCTTTCCCACTCTCTCTTTCTCTCTCTCTCTATCTACTAAAAATAGCAAAAAGTGCTTTATGAATGTTAATTTTACATCATGAAAAAACGTGAGCTTCATGAGGGCATATCTCTTGCATACTTTTGCTGAGTTTTTAGCAAGGAGGGGCTATAGTGAATGCTCTCATCAAGCTCTACACTCATCTACTCTCACTTTCTCTCATATACATCTTGCTTATGCTGCCTCCCTTGGTAGCTATGTAATTACCTCATCTATGAAGCATATGCATACAAGCTTCCCTCTCATGTACACAAACTCTACTCCTTTTATCCGCTAGTTCTCTTTGGCTTATGGGGTGATTGAGGGATTGAGAAGAGGAAAATGGGAGAGCTTCTATGTTGCTAAGATCCTATGTTGTATTATGCTCAAGCTATGATCCTTTTTGAGCTTGGAGAACAAAGAATACAAAAGCCTTTCGAGGAGGGGCCGGCCTCATAGACTCGGGCCTTAGTGCTGGGCTGTGTTCAATTCTTTTCATGTTTTTCTACTGTTATTTCAATTGAAAAGTTCTCCATTATATGAGGACCACTTCATGATTTGCGTAAGAAAAAGGTCAAATTCCAATGAACGGCAGATAAAGAAAATAAAGCTTTCTTAGCACTTAAAGAAAAGCTAATGTCTAAGCCCGTGCTAGTTGTTGCCGACCTCACAAAGCCATTTGAGGTTGAATGTGATGCTTGCGGCGATTGCTGAGGTGTTGTTCTTTTGCAAGAAGGACATGCCATAACATATGAAAGTCGCTCCGAATTATCGCAAGTAATTCCTTTTCATAGATTCCTAGCACTCTTTCTTGCTCATTTAAATGACGACTTTCATATGCTATGGCATGTTTTTCTTGCAAAAGAACAACAGCCAGGAAATCACTGCAAGCATCACATTCAACCTCAAATGCCTTTGCGAGGTCGAGCAGAACTAGCATAGGCTTACACATAAGCTTTTCTTTAACTGCTAAGATAGCTTTATTTTCTTTATCCGCCGTCCATTGAAATTTGACCTTTTTCTTAGTCAAATCATGAAGTGGTCCTTCTATAATGGAGAACTTTTCAATTGAAATAACACTAGAAAAACTTGAAAATAATTGAACACGACACAGCACTGAGGGCCGAGTCTATGAGGCCGGCCCCTCCTCGAAAGGCTTTTGTATTCTTTGTTTTCTAAGCTAAAAAAGGATGATAGCTTGAGCATAATACAACATAGGATCTTAGCAACATACAATCTCCATAGCCATAGCATCATAGAAGCTTAGAGAGACTTCAGCTCTCCTGTTTTCCTCTTCTCAAGCCCTCAATCACCTCGTAGCCAAAGAGAACTAGCGGATAAAAGAAGTAGAGTCCATGTACATGAGAGGGAAGCTTGTATGCATAAGCTTCATAGATGAGGTAATTACATAGCTACCAAGGGAGGCAACATAAGCAAGATGTATATAAGAGAAAGTGAGAGTAGATGAGTGTAGAGATTGATGAGAGCATTCACTAGAGCCCCTCCTTGTTGAAAACTTAGCAAGTACTTAAGAGATATGTCCTCATGAAGATCACATTTTTTCATGATGCAAAATTAGCATTCATAAAGTCCTTTTTGCTATTTTCAGCAGCTAGAGAGAGAGAGAGTGAGGGTGGGCTAGCTTGTGGAGCAAGGGAAAAAATGCGCATTTTCATTCTCTCCCCCATTTTTGCATTGGCCAACCCTTTTTGGACATGTGTATGTCCTAGTTCCCACCTACAGCCCCTCTCTCCAGCTCCCAGTCTTCACGTAAGCGTATTTCGCTCGTTTTTGCCCTCCCAGGAGTCCGTTTGACCTCCCGTAAAGCATGTTGAGATCTTATAGTTTAATTCTTTGCACTTTGGGAGTAGCATTCACTTGTAGAAAATTCACATTGCCTGAATATACTCCTTGCACATCCCATTTCGTAGAAACTTGTCTTCATGCCTTAGAATAGCCTCGGGTTGCAAAATTTCTTCCATCTCTTCAAATTGAGAGGGTTTTTGCTTCAAGGGGGCTCTATAGGAGGTGTTCCCTTGAAAGG
The DNA here is from genome assembly GCF_014529385.1 of Adiantum capillus-veneris. Classification (NCBI taxonomy): domain Eukaryota; kingdom Viridiplantae; phylum Streptophyta; class Polypodiopsida; order Polypodiales; family Pteridaceae; genus Adiantum; species Adiantum capillus-veneris. The sequence continues at coordinate 154,862,034 of NC_140943.1, forward strand.
ATTTAGAAGTCTTATGTGACAGGCATTGTGGATATGCCAAGATGCTGGCAACCTTAGCCTATAAGCCGTCTCATTTATACGTCCCTAAATTTGAAACGGACCATAATAGCGACATGCTAACTTTGCGTAAAACTTTTGATGACCTGAGTGCATGCCTTGCCAATCTTCTCCCGTCGTTTGCCTTAAACGGGCTTTGAAAAACTTGAGCAAGACCTAGTCATCTTCCTTGAAAGCAAGGGAACGCATGTGCTTGTCAGCCGCTATCTTTCGTCTTAGCTACGTTGCTTTTATGACATCTTTTATCTTCTCATATGAAATTTGAAGATCCCGCACATACTCATCAGCAGTGAAGGTCTTTTGGTGCATCCTCAACATAGGAGGAACGACCTTCAACTATTTCAAAGGTAGACTTTCCTATAGAGGTATGTACGGTATTGTTATACGCGTACTCTACTAATGGTAAGTGCCTTTCCCATAGATTCCATTGATCTAGAGTATTGACATAACTCTTGAGTAGATCTAATATGGTAGAGTTGTCAATCTCACTTTTCCCATCCATTTGAGGGTGATAGGTGGAGGAGAATTTCAACCTTGTGCCCATATTCTCAAAAATTCCTTTCCACAACAGAGTCATCATGCGAGGATCTCTATCTGAGACTATAGACTTTGGCAAGGCATGGTACTTGAAAATTTGAGAAATAAAGAGGTTCGCCATATGATGAGGTTTGATAGTCTTCTTGATAGGTATAAAATGTGCTTGCTTATAAAACCTGTCAACTATCGTCCATATGCCCCTATTTCCGTGAATTGATTTCGGTAAACCAAAAATGAAATCCATGGAAATACTTTCCCAAGGTGCAACTCGGATGTGTAATGGTTGCAATAACCCCACCTGTTTACGTCTATGATACTTTACCTTTTGGAACATCAAACATTGTGAAACATAAGCTTTTATGTCTTGTTTCATTGATGGCCAGTAAAAGTATGTCTCAATAGCATTTATAGTGGCTTCTATGCTACCCCGATGTCCCGCATAAGGAGAAGCATGGGATTCTAGCATCACTTTCTCTCTCAATTATTTGGTAACACATTGCTTAGAGCCATAGAGAAGAAATCCATCTTTTATCTCATATGGATCTTGTATCTTCCCCATACTCAAAGCGGACATGACGTTAGCAAAAGCTGAATCTGTAGCATATGCATCTACCATGCCAGAAAGATCATTGTGGTTTGCCACTAAAACAAAATTTGCTTTTGGTCGAGAGAGCATCTGCCACCAAATTGTGGTTCCGGGATGTGAGCAATATGAAAGTGAAATTGTGACAAGAAGTTTGCCCACCTCATTTGCTTATCCAAAAGCTTGGTTTGTGTCATGAAATACTTGATGCTTTGATGGTCTGTCCCTATGATGAAAGGATTACCAAGCAAATAGTGCTTCCATGAATCTCAAGCATGAATTATCGCAAGTATTCCTTTTCATAGATTTCTAGCACTCTTTCTTGCTCATTTAAACGCCGACTATCATATGCTATGGAATGTCCTTCTTGCAAAAGAACAACACCTAAGCAATCACCGCAAGCATCACATTCAACCTCAAATGGCTTTGTGAGGTTACGAAGAACTAGCACGGACATACGCTTTTCTTTAAGCACCAAGAAAAATTTATTTTCTTTAGCCGTCCATTGGAATTTGACCTTTTTCAGTCAAATCATGAAGTGGTTCTGCTATAATGGAGAACTTTTCAATGAATATCCTATACTAGGAGCACATTCCAATGAAGCTTCTGAGTTCATGAAGATTCCTTGGTTGAGGCCATTCTTCTATTATCTTCAACTTTTTGGGATCCATGCGGATACCCTCTTTGGAGATAATATGGCCTAAATAGCGAATCTATTTTAAAACGAACTTACTCTTTTTGCCATTGACATAAAGCTTATTGTCTCGTAGTTCTTGGAAAATCGCCTTAAGATGAGACTTGTGCTTATAAGCTTTTGCAGTAGATTATGATATCATCGAAGAATACTCCCGTGTAAGCACGATGCCTACAAAAGATGCGGTCCATGATTCGATTGAATGTTACCGGTGCATTTGTGAGTCCAAAAGGCATCAAATTAAACTCATAAACACCAAAGGTAGTGTGGAATGCGGTCTTGTGAATATCTTCTGATACGATACGTATTTGATGATAACCACTCTTGAGATCTATCCTACTAAAGTAAGAAGACCCTTGAAGCTTATCAAACAAATCTTCTATCCTTGGAACCGAAAAACGATTATTAATTGTGTTCTTATTTAGTGCACGATAATCCACACACATGTGGTATGAACCATCCTTCTTTTGCACTAATAAAACGTGTGAGCAAAATGGAGATGAGCTTGGATGCACCATCCCTTTTTCCATTAGCTCATTTACTTGAGTCATAATCTCCTCTTGTTGTGCAAGAGAGACCCTATAAGGTGGTTTGTTGAGTGGAGAGCTTCGTGGAATAAGCTCAATCCTATGGTCATCTTCTCTCCTTGGAGGAGGTAGTTCCCCTGGGATAGGGTCGGTAAAAAAATTACCATATTCATTAAGAAACAACTTTAAATTTGCTTCTTCTTTAAATGAATCTTTTAGCTCACATTGTAGAGAATTAACATTATTCATAGAATCTTTGACAAAAATCAAGTAAGCAGAAAGAGTAGCCCATCACTTCTAGTACATGTCCCATCTCATGTGCATGAATTCCCAATTGACTTGCCAACTCCCTTGAGATGAAGTTGCGATTGGAGCCTAGGTCAAACAAGATAAGACAATCTTGGTCACACACTTTTCCCCATGCATAGCATTGGCGTGATTCATTGCCTTCTTTTTTCTTGCGTTTCGTCGTAAGTAAAGATGCTTGTGGATTGTTATTCTTATCTATCTGTGTGAAGGACAAGCTCTGTATGCATGACCTTGTTCTCCACACTTGTAGCATCGGTTCTCTTTGCGATAGCGCTCCATCTCTTTGGGAGAAAGAGGTTTCTTACCTTTCTAAAGGCCTTTGTCCTTCTTCTTTTCCCCTTTGGCCCAATTATTTTTGGGAGGTCTCTCCCCATTTGGTGGCCTTTCTCTACGCTTGTTGGATCTCACCACCGTATTTGTAGTAGTTGTAGGAAAGATCTTCGTAGCTACAATAGAGTGGTGTATCATGGTGGAGATTGTTTTGGGACTTTTCCACGTTGGATGCACACGTCTATGCCCTCTTCCCTTCCGGGGTGGTGGAGGAGCTAGCTTTTTGTGTACTCGCATCATAGCTGGAAGAGTTGGGTGAGGAAGAAGGAGGAGAAGGGGATCTCCTTCTTCGTTGTCTTAGATTCCTTCTTTCACTACTCCCACCGCTAGAAGAGAAAGTGTTGTAGCATGAGATAGCACAACCTCTCTTTGTTGAGCGAATAGGAGAGCGTTGTGGACGGCGTCGTCCTTGTGGCATCTCTTGGTCGAAGAGCCTACAACGGTCTGCTGCACTCCCATCTTGTTGATCTTCATAGCCATTACTAGGATCAACACTTGTTCTCCCTCGTTGCCTTGGAGAACTTAGCTCTTCATAGGTAGAATTTCTTCCACTTTTAGCTAGCGATTCCTAGCGCTCTAGAGAGCGAGTTCTCTCTTCTTGAGTGGAAGGAAGCAAGTTGTTGCTACTTAGTTGAGCTTGTATGGTTACTCGTAAATGCGGATTGCTTTGTGCTTTATGTAGCTTATGAGCAAAGTAGCGGATTGATCTCATACCTTCATTGCTTGCTTCATCTTGTAGTAAATCTAGCTTTTTCCAAGCATTCAAATCAATCTTTTGATTTTCAGCCATGGCTCTAGAATCAAGAAAAGTCTTTGAGTACTCCACACCCACGATGAGAGTTCCTTCTACAAGTTAGAGTAGAAGAGCGGGACGTAAAAGTGTTATCTCCCAGATAACTAGCTTTTGAAGACTTTCCACATGCTCAATAATACCAAAGCCATAAGCACCCTCGAAGAAGTGTATTATTAAAACAAGGGCTCCCCCAACTCCCTAGTGCAATAGAAGATAGTTAACAGCTCCCACTCTCTTCTTACACTGAATTGTAAGCAAAATTAACTTCATAGTGTACTTTAGACCGTTTCTGTATTCAACAAGATGGAAAAGCCCTCAGCTCTGATACCGATGTTACAAATATGGCAGTTTTAGATTTACTTAGATAGCATGTTATGTAACAATTTTTGCAAGTTTGACATAACAATTGAAATAACACTAGCAAAACTTGAAAAGAATTGAACACGACACAACACTGAGAGCCATGTCTATGAGGCCGCCCCCCCCCCCCCCCCCCCCCCCCCCCCCCCGTGAAAGGCTTTTGTATTCTTTGTGCTCCAATCTAAAAAAGGATCATAGCTTGAGTATAATACAACATAGGATCTTAGCAACCTAGATTCTCCATAGCCATAGCATCATAGGAGCTTAGAGAGACATAAGCTCTCCCGTTTTCCTCTTCTTAACCCTCAATCACCTTGGTAAAGAGAACTAGCGGAGAAAAGGAGTAGAGTTCATGTACTTGAGAGGGAAGTTTGTATGTATAAGCTTCATAGACTAAGTAATTACATAGCTACCAAGGGAGGCAGCATAAGCAAGATGTATATGAGAGAAAGTGAGAGTAGATCTTGATGAGAGAATTCACTAGAGCCCCTCCTTGTTGAAAACTCACCAAGTATGCAAGAGATATGCCCTCATGAAGCTCACATTTTTTCATGATGTAAAATTAATATTCATAAAGCACTTGTAGCTATTTTTAGTAGCTACAGAGAGAGAGTGAGAGTGGGCAAGCTTGGGGAGCAAGGGAAAAAATGGGCATTTTCATTCTCTCCCCCCTTTTTGCATTGGAAAACCCTTTTTTGGACATGTGTATGCCCTGGTTCCCACTTGCAGCCCCTCTGCCCAACCCCAACCTTCCCATAATAAGCGGTATTTTGCTCGTTTTGTCCCTCACAGGAGTCCGTATGACGTCCGTAAAGCATCTTGAGATTCTATAGTTTAATCCTTTGCACTTTGGGAGTAGACAATTGACAATGCCTGAATGTAATCCTTGCATATCCCGTTTCATAGAAAAGTCTTTGAGTACTCCACACCCACGATGAGAGTTCCTTCTACAAGTTAGAGTAGAAGAGCGGGACGTAAAAGTGTTATCTCCCAGATGACTAGCTTTTGAAGACTTTCCACATGCTCAATAATACCAAAGCCATAAGCACCCTCGAAGAAGTGTATTATTAAAACAAGGGCTCCCCCAACTCCCTAGTGCAATAGAAAATATTTAACAGCTCCCACTCTCTCCTTACACTAAATTGCAGAAAACTTACCTTTCTAGTGTACTTTAGACCATTTCCATCTTCAATAAGATGGAAAAGCATTCAGCTTTGATACCAATGTTACAAATATGGCACTTTTAGATTTACTTAGATAGCATGTTATGTAAAAATTGTTGCAAGCTTGACATAACAATTGAAATAACACTAGCAAAACTTGAAAAGAAGTGAACACGACAGAGCACTGAGCCCCGATTCTATGAGGCCACCCCCCCTCGAAAGGATTTTGCATTCTTTGTGCTCCAAGCTCAAAAAGGATCTTAGCTTGAGCATAATACAACATAGGAGCTTAGCAACATAGAATCTCCATAGCCATAGCATCATAGGAGCTTAGAGAGACTTAAGCTCTCCCCTTTTCCTCTTCTGAAGCCCTCAATCACCTCGTAGGCAAAGAGAACGAGTGGAAAAAAGGAGTAGAGTTCATGTACTTGAGGGAAGCTTGTATGCATAAGCTTCATAGACTAAGTAATTATATAGCTACCAAGGGAGGCAGCATAAGCAAGATGTATATGAGAGAAAGTGAGAGTAGATGAGTGTAGAGCTTGATGAGAGAATTCACTAGAACCCCTCTTTGCTGAAAACTCAACAAGTATGCAAGAGATATGCCCTCATGAAGCTCACATTCTTTCATGATGTAAAATTAACATTCACAAAGCACTTTTTGCTATTTTTAGTAGCTAGAGAGAGAGTGAGAGTGGGCAAGCTTGTGGAGCAAGGGAAAAAATATACATTTTCATCCTCTCTCCCCTTTTTGCATTGGCCGACCCTTTTTTGGACATCTTGGTTCCCACCTGCAGCCCCTGTGCCCACCAGCTCCAACCTTCCCATAATAAGCGGTATTTTGCTCGTTTTGGCCCTCTCGGGAGTCTGTTTGACCCCCCATAAAGCATGTTGAGATCCTAAAGTTCAATCCTTTGCACTTTAGGAGTAGCATTCACTTGTAGACAATTAACATTGCCTGAATGTACTCCTTGCACATCCCGTTTTTAACATTTTTACATATTCTCTCTCTAGATTTCTAGTGAGAGAGTGTCCGTTTTGCACTTGTAAAGGTTTTTTTTTTTTTACTAACATGAATTAGAGTCAAAATAAACGTTTTTGCAATTCATTGCATTTCGCCTATGCTTACCTATGCTTTCTCTATCTAGATAGCCACTTTTAGAGAGAGAAAAGATCTGTGAAGCTCATAAAATATAAATTTTATGACATTACCCCCCCCCCCCCCCCCCCCCCCCTTGAATCATAGTTGTCCTTGACTATGCGTGTATTTAAGGAATTTGGGTACCTTAACATTTACTTTTGGATCCACATTTAAAGCGATTTACACCATTCCTCTAATAGGTACTTGGGAGACACAACTGCCGCCGCAAGCGTGTAAAACATACATAAGCTGTAATACATTTGCGCACTAGAGTGCTAATCTAGCTAGTGCTTGAGAGACATAGTTTGTTGCAAGTGTGTATGTCTTTTGTTAACAACGTTACATAAGCCACAACACCATTCCGCAGTAGATGGCTAGTCTACTCGGTGCTTGAGGGCAAGCGTGTTGACATTAAAACATTTGCATGCACATTGAATCATAAGACATAAAAGACAATATGAAAAAAAAATAGTCTTTATTACCATGGTTCATACATTGTGGTCTCGGGCAGTAGGCATCCCATGTTCATCGTTATATGCATTGACCAGAGGCATGGAATCTTTGAGATGGGGCTCTATCATCCACCTAGAATCATCTAAAGAATAATTCCTAAACTTAACTAAATACTTACAAACGACCTTACCGTTTTGTAGGAACTTTTTGTGGTGCCTTAGAATAGCCTCGGGTTGCAAAATTTCTTCCATTTGTTCAAAAGTCAGGGGGTTCTTCTTCAAGGGGCTCCGTAGGAGGTGTTCCCTTCAAAGGCTTTAGAAGGCTTACGTGAAAGGCCATTGTGGATGCGCCAAGATGCTGGACACCTTAGCTATAAGCTCTCTCATTTATAAGTTTCCCTAATTTTGAAAGGGACTCATAATAGCGACTGCTAACTTTGTGTAAAAAACTTTTGATGACCTGAGTGCATGCCTTTCCAATATTTTTCCATGGTTTTCCTTAAAACGGGCTTTGGAAAACTTGAGCAAGACCCAGTCATCTTCCTTGAAAGCAAGGGAAACGCCTATGCTTGTCATCCGCTAAAATTTCCCCTTTTTTTTTGTCTTAGCTACATTGCTTTTATGGCGTCCTTTTTTATCTTCTCAAATGATATTTAAAGATCACGCACATAATCATCAGTAGTAGCGAAGATCTTTTGGTTCATACTCAAAATAGGAGAAACTTTTGGCTGACCTTCAACCATTTCAAAGGGAGACTTTCCTATAGAGTTATGTACAATATTGTTATACGTATACTCTACTAATGGTAAGTACCTTGCCGATTGATTTTGTTGATCTACAGTATCGACATAACTCTTGAGTAAATCTAATATGGTGGAGTTGACAATCTCACTTTCCCCATCCGTTTGAGGGTGATATGCAGAGGAGAATTTCATCCTTGGGTCCATATTCTCACATAGTCCTTTCCAGAGGAGACTCATCATACGAGGATCTCTATCTGAGACTATAGACTTTGGCAAACCATGGTACTTGAAAATTTGAGAAATAAAGAGGTTAGCCATATGATGAGAATTGATAGTCTTCTTGACAGGTATGAAATGTGCTTGCTCACTAAACCTGTCAACTATTGTTCAGATGCTTATATTTCTGTGAATTGATTTTGGTAAACCAAAAATGAAATCCATGGAAATACTTTTCCAAGGTGCAACTCGGATGTGTAATGGTTGCAATAACCCCACCTGTTTACGTCTATGATACTTTACCTTTTGGAACATCAAACATTGTGAAACATAAGCTTTTATGTCTTGTTTCATTGATGGCCAGTAAAAGTATGTCTCAATAGCATTTATAGTGGCTTCTATGCTACCCCGATGTCCCGCATAAGGAGAAGCATGGGATTCTAGCATCACTTTCTCTCTTAATTCTTTGGTAACACATAGCTTAGAGACATAGAGAAGAAATCCATCTTTTAGCTCATATGGATCTTGTATCTTCCCCATACTCAAAGGGGACATGACGTTAGCAAAATCTGGATCCACAGCATACGCATCTACCATGCTAGATAGATCATTGTGGTACGCCACTGAAACAACATTTGCTCTTGGTCATCATGAGAGAGCATCTGCCACCACTGAATTGTGCTTGCCAAGGATGTGAGCAATATGAAAGTGAAATTGTGACAAGAAGTTTGCCCACCTCATTTGCTTATCTGAAAGCTTGTTTTGTGTCATGAAATACTTAGTGCTTTGATGGTCTGTCCTTATGATGAAAGGATTACCAAGCAAATAGTGCTTTCATTAATCTAAAGCATGAGGCCCACAGCACCGAGGGCCAAGTCTATGAGGCCGGCACCTCCTCGAAAGGCTTTGTATCCTTTGTTCTTCAAGCTAAAAAAGCATGATAGCTTGAGCATAATACAACATAGGATCTTAGCAACATAGAATCTCCATAGACATAGCATCATAGGAGCTTAGAGAGACTTAAGCTGTCCCATTTTCCTCTTCTCAAGCCCTCAGTCACCTCGTAGCCAAAGAGAACTAATGGAGAAAAGGAGTAGAGTTCATGTATATGAGAGGGAAGCTTGTATGCATAAGCTTCATAGATGAGGTAATTACATAGCTACCAAGGGAGGCATCATAAGCAAGATGTATATGAGAGAAAGTGAGAGTAGATGAGTGTAGAGCTTGATGAGAGCAATCCTCATGAAGCTCACATTTTTTCATGATGCAAAATTAGCATTCATAAAGTCCTTTTTGCTATTTTTAGCAGCTAGAGAGAGAGTGAGAGTGGGCTAGCTTGTGGAGCAATGGAAAAAATGTGCATTTTCATCCTCTCCCCCATTTTTGCATTGGCCAATCCTTTTTGGACATGTGTATGTCCTGGTTCCCACCTACATCCCCTCTCCCCAGCTCCGAGCCTTCCCGTAAGAGGTATTTTGCTCGTTTTGGCCCTCCCAGAAGTCCGTTTGTCCTCCCATAAAGCATGTTGAGATCTTATGGTTTGATCCTTTGCACTGTTGGAGTAGCATTCACTTGTAGACAATTCACATTGCCAGAGTGTACTCCTTGCACATCCCGTTTCGTAGAAACTTTCCTTCATGCCTTAGAATAGCCTCGGGTTGCAAAATTTCTTCCATCTCTTCAAATTCAAGGGGTTTCTTCTTAAAGTGGGCTCATTAGGAGGTGCTCCCTTGAATGGCTTTAGAAGGATTACATGACAAGCATTGTAGATATGCCAAGATGCTGGAAACCTAAGCCTATAAGCCGTCTCATTTATACGTTCTTGAATTTGAAAGGGACCATAATAGCGACGTGCTAACTTTGCGTAAAACTTTTGATAACCTGAATGCGTGCCTTGCCAATCTTTTCCCGTTGTTTTCCTTAAACGGGCTTTGAAAAACTTGAGCAAGACCTAGTCATCTTCCTTGAAAGCAAGGGAGCGCATGTGCTTATCAGCCGCTATCTTTTGTCTTAGCTACATTTCTTTTATGACATCTTTTATCTTCTCAAATGACATTTGAAGATCACTCACATACTCATCAACAGCAGCGAAGATCTTTTGGTGCATCCTCAAAATAGGAGGAACTTTTGATCGACCTTCAACTATTTCAAAGGTAGACTTTCCTGTAGAGGTATGTACGGTCTTGTTATACGCGTACTCTACTAATGGTAAGTACGTTTCCCATTGATTTCATTGATCTACAGTATTGACATAACTCTTGAGTAGATCTAATATGGTGGATTTGACAATCTCACTTTGCCCATCCAATTGAGGGTGATAGGCGGAGGAGAATTTCAACCTTGTGCCCGTATTCTCAAAAATTCCTTTCCAGAAGAGAGTCATCATGCGAGGATCTCTGTTTGAGACTATAAACTTTGGCAAGCAGTGGTACTTGAAAATTTGAGAAATAAAGAGGTTACCATATGATGAGGTTTGATAGTCTTCTTGACAGGTATAAAATGTGCTTGTATGCCTCTTATCAATAACATCTAACTTAATGTCTCTATCTTTTAGCTCACATCTTAGAGAATTAACATCATTCTTTGAAAAAAATCAAGTAAGCAGAGAGAGCTGACTTTATTGATTTATTCAAAGAATCATGGGATACAATAGGAATAGTATGCCCCTTATCAATAACATCCAAGTTAATGTCTCTATCTCTATGCTAAAAAGAAATGACTCCATCAAAAAAATTCAGATTGACAGCCATACGATAAAACCAAAGCATGCCCAAAAAATTGTCTTGATGCTTAAGAGGAGAAATGTAGAAATCCTTTTGGTCCACATAGCCTTGCATATGTATGTGAAGCTTTCCAATCAAAGGAGTGACTGGGACCGTTGCAGTATCAAAAGCCCCATCACTTCTAGCGCATGTCCCATCTCATGTGCATGAATTCCCAATCGACTTGCTAACTCCCTTGAGATGAAGTTGCGATTGGAGCCTAGGTCAAACAAGATAAGCCAATCTTGGTCACACACTTTTCCCCATGCATAGCATTGGAATGATTCATCATCTTCTTTTAACTTGTCTTTTGTCATAAGTAAAGATGCTTGTGGATTGTCATTCTTAGCTATCTGTGAAGGACAAGCTCTATTTGCATGACCTTGTTCTCCACACTTGTAGCATCGGTTGTCTTTGCGATAGCGCTCCATCTCTTTGGGAGAAAGAAGTTTCTTGCCTTTGTAAAGGCCTTTGTCCTTCTTCTTTTCCACTTTGGCCCGATTATTGTTGGGAGGTCTCTCCCCATTTGGTGGCCTTTCTCTACGCTCGTTGAATCTCACCACCGTATTTGTAGTAGTTGTAGGAAAGATCTTAGTAGCTAAAATAGAGTGGTGTATCATGCTGGAGATTGTTTTGGGACTTTGACCATTAACATATGCTCTCAAATCATCTCGAAGACCAACACAATATTTTTGCTTTTGCTAAAGACAGTGGCTTTGAGATGTAGATCCCAAAACTTATCAATGTACTTTTGGATGGTTTCTCCCTCTTCCAAATTGAAGCTTCTCCATACAGTTAAGACTTCATCTTTAGTGTCTTCTATGAGAAATTACTTCATGATAGCAATTCGGCATTCCTTTGAAGTGCTTGGTGCTAGACATTGAGCTCTTAGAGTAGCCCACCAATGCCTAGCTGACTTTTGGAAATACATTGCAACATGGTGTAGCTTGGAGCCTTCCGTGAAGTGCTCACCTCCAAAAGCTGGATTGTTGAATAAAGTGTAGTACTTTATTCATATCACCATATGTCCCATCAAAGGAAAGAAAAGTAATTCTTTTTCCTGCTTCTTTGAACTTTTAAAGACGGTGAGACCTTTTCCACGCTGGATGCACACGTCTATGCCCTCTTCTCTTTCGGGGTGGTGGAGGAGCTAGCTTCTTGTGTACTCGCATCGTAGCTGGAAGAATTGGGTGAGGAAGGAGGAGGAGAAGGGGATCTCCTTCTTCGTTGTCTTGGATTCCTTCTTTCACTAGTCCCAGCGCTAGAAGAGGAAGTGATGTAGCGTGAGCTAGCACAAACTCGCTTTGTTGAGCGAATAGGAGAGCGTTGTGGACGGCGTCGTCTTGGTGGAATCTCTTGGTCCAAGAGCCTACAACGGTCCGCTGCACTCCCATCTTCTTGATCTTCATAGCCATTGCTAGTATCAACACTTGTTCTCCCTCATTGCCTTGGAGACCTTAGCTCTTTGTAGGTAGAATTTCTTCCACCTTTAGCTAGCGATTCTTGGCGCTCTAGAGAACGAGTTCTCTCTTCTTGAGCGGAAGGAAGAAAGTTGTTGCTACGTAGTTGAGCTTGTATGGCTACTTGCAAATGCGGATTGCTTTGAGGTTTATGTAGCTTATGAGCAAAGTAGCGGATTTCTCTTATACCTTCATTGCTTGCTTCATCTTGTAGTAAATCTAGCTTTTACCAAGCATTCAAATCAATCTCTTGATTTTCATCCATGACTCTAGAATCAAGAAAAGTCTTTGAGTACTCCACACCCACGGTGAGAGTTCCTTCTAGAAGTTAGAGGAGAAGAGCGGGACGTAAAAGTGCTATCTCCCAGATTACTAGCTTTTGAAGACTTTCCACATGCTCAATAATACCAAAGCCATAAGCACCCTCGAAGAAGTGTATTATTAAAACAAGGGCTCCCCCAACTCCCTAGTGCAATAGAAAATAGTTAACAGCTCCCACTCTCTTCTACACTAAATTGTAAGCAAACTTACCTTCGTAGTGTACTTTAGACCGTTTCCGTATTCAACAAGATGGAAAAGCCCTTAGCTCTGATAGCAATGTTACAAATATGGCACTATTAGATTTACTTAGAGAGCATGTTATGTAACTATTGTTGCAAGCTTGACATAACAATTGAAATAACACTAGCAAAACTTGAAAAGAATTGAACACGATGACACAGCACTGAGGGTCAAGTCTATGAGGCCACCCCGCTTGAAAGGCTTTTGTATTCTTTGTGTTCCAATCTAAAAAAGGATCATAGCTTGAATATAATACAACATAGGATCTTAGCAACATAGATTCTCGGGGCAGTCACTTATCAAAAGACCCCTATATCACATGCGTTCAAGAGGTAATTAATAATACCCCAATATACATACTATACTTACACTGTGAGCCTATTTAAAAAACCCCCACCCCCCTCTGTATGTATACATTTTTATACATTTTGCTCTTTTAATAATCCTCTCCGGTTAACTCACGTGATATCATACACATTCTAAAAAGTGACCGCCCCGGGCATAGATTCTCCATAGCCATAGCATCATAGGAGCTTAGAGAGACTTAAGCTCTCCCGTTTCCTCTTCTTAAGCCCTCAATCACCTCGGCAAAGAGAACTAGCAGAGAAAAGGAGTAGAGTTCATGTACTTGAGAGGGAAGATTGCATGCATAAGCTTCATAGACTAAGTAATTACATAGCTACCAAGGGAGGCAGCATAAGCAAGATGTATCTGAGAGAAAGTGAGAGTAGATGAGTGTATATCTTGATGAGAGCATTCACTAGAGCCCCTCCTTGCTGAACTCTCAGCAAGTATGCAATAGATATGCCCTCATGAAGCTCACATTTTTTCATGATGTAAAATTAACATTCATAAAGCACTTGTAGATATTTTTAGTAGCTACAGAGAGAGAGAGTGAGAGTGGGCAATATTGTGGAGCAAGTGAAAAAATGTGAATTTTCATTCTCTCCCTCCTTTTTGCATTGGCCAACCCTTTTTTGGACATGTGTATGCCCTGGTTCCCACCTGTAGCCCATGTGCCCACCAGCTTCAACTTTCCCATAATAAGTGGTATTTTGCTCGTTTTGGCCCTCCCGAGAGTCCGTTTGACCTCCATAAAGCATCTTGAGATCCTATAGTTTAAGCCTTTGCACTTTGGGAGTAGCATTCACTTGTAGACAATTGACATTGCCTGAATGTACTCCTTGCATATCCCGTTTCGTAGAAACTTTTCTTCATGCCTTAGAATAGTCTTGGGTTTCAAAATTTCTTCCATCTCTTCAAATTCAGGGGGTTTCTTCTTCAAAGGGGCTCCGTAGGAGGTGTTCCCTTGAAAGTCTTTAGCAGGCTTACGTGATAGGCATTGTGGATACGCCAAGATGTTGGCAACCTTTTTTCCTATAAGTTGTCTCATTTATACGTTCTTGAATTTGAAAGGGACCATAATAGCGACATGCTAATTTTGCGTAAAACTTTTGATGACCTGAATGCATGCCTTGCCAATCTTTTCCCGTCGTTTGTCTTAAACGGGCTTTGGAAAACTTGAGCAAGACCTAGTGATCTTCCTTAAAAGCAAGGAAACACCTGTGCTTATCAGTCATCGACGCTATCTTTTATCTTAGCTATGTTTCTTATATGGAATCTTTTATCTTCTCAAATGAAATTTGAAGATCACACACATACTCATCAGCAGTGAAGATCTCTTGGTGCATCCTTAAAATAGGAGTAACTTTTGACCAACCTTTAACTATTTCAAAGGGAGACTTCCTGTAGAGGTTTGTACGGTATTGGTATACGGGTACTCTTTTAATGGTAAGTATCTTTCCCATTGATTTTGTTGATCTATAGTATTGACATAACTCTTGAGTAGATCTAATATGGTGGAGTTGACAATCTCACTTTGCCCATCCGTTTGAGGGTGATAGGCGGAGGAGAATTTCAACCTTGTGCCCATATTCTCAAAAAGTCCTTTCCACAAGAGATTCATCATGCAAGGATCTCTATCTCAAACTATAGACTTTGGCAAGCCATGGTACTTGAAAATTTGAGAAATAAAGAGGTTAGCCATATGATGAGGTTGATAGTCTTCTTGAAAGGTATGAAATGTGCTTTCTTACTAAACCTGTCAACTATCGTCCATAAGCCCGTATTTCCGTGAATTGATTTCGGTAAACCAAAAATGAAATCCATGGAAATAATTTTCCAAGGTGCATGTAGGATGGGTAATGGTTGCAATAACCCCGCTTGTTTTCCTCTATCATACTTTACCTTTTGGCACATCAAACATTGCAAAACATAAGCTTTTATGTCTTATTTCATTGATGGCCACTAAAAGTATGTCTCAATAGTATTTGTAGTGGCTTGTATGCCGCCCTGATGTCCTACATAAGGAGGAGCATGGGATTCTAGCATCACTTTCTCTCTCAATTCTTTGGTAACGCATACCTTAGAGGCATAGAGAAGAAATCCATCTTTTACCTCATATGGATCTTGTATCTTCCCCACACTCAAAGCGGACATGATGTTAGCAAAATCTTGATCCATAGCATACGCATCTACCATGCTGGATAGATCATTGTGGTATGCCACTCAAACAACATTTGCTCTTGGTCGTCATGAGAGAGCATCTGCCACCGAATTGTGCTTCCGGGATGTGAGCAATATGAAAGTGAAATTGTGACAAGAAGTTTGCCCACCTCATTTTCTTATCAAAAAGCTTGGTTTTTGTCATGAAATACTTGATGCTTTGATGGTCTGTCCTTATGATGAAAGGATTACCAAGCAAATAGTGCTTCCATGAATCTAAAGCATAAATTACCACAAGTAATTCCTTTTCATAGATTCCTAACACTCTTTCTTGCTTATTTAAACGGCGACTTTCATATGCTATGGCATATTCTTCTTGCAAAAGAACAACACCTAAGCAATCACCACAAGCATCACATTCAACCTCAAATGGCTTTCTGAGGTCGGGAAGAAATAGCACGGACATATGATTTTCTTTAAGCGCTAAGAAAGCTTTATTTTCATTAGCCGTTCATTGGAATTTGACCTTTTTCAGTCAAATCATGAAGTGGTCCTGCTATCATGGAGAACTTTTCAATGAATCTCCCATACTAAGAGCACATTCCAATGAAGCTTCTGAGTTCATGAAGATTCCTTGGTTGAGGCCATTCTTCTATTATCTTCAACTTATTGGGATCCATGCGGATACCCTCTTTGGAGATAATATGGCCTAAATAGTGAATCTCTTCTAAAAAGAACTCACTCTTTTTGCCATTGACATAAATCTTATTGTCTCGCAGTTCTTGGAAAACCGTCTTAAGATGAGACTTGTGGGCTTCTAAGCTTTTGGAGTAGATCATGATATCATCAACAAAGAATACTCCTGTAAAGATGCGGTCCATCATTGGATTGAATGTGGCCGATGCATCTGTGAGTCCAAAAGGCATCAAACTAAACTCATAAACACCGAAGGTAGTGTGGAATGCAATCTTGTGAATATCTTCTAATACGATACGTATTTGATGATAACCACTCTTGAGATCTATCCTACTAAAGTAGGAAGACCCTTGAAGCTTATCAAAAAAATATTCTAACCTTGGAACCGAAAAATGATTCTTAATTGTGTTCTTGTTTAGTGCACGATAATCCACACACATGCGGTATGAACCATCCTTCTTTTGCACTAATAACACGGGTGAGAAAAATGGAGATGAGCTTGGACGCACCATCCCATTTTCCATTAGCTCATTTAATTGAGTCAGAATCTCCTCTTGTTGTGCAAGAGAGACCCTATAAGGTTGTTTGTTGGGTGGAGAGCTTCTTGGAATAAGCTCAATCAATCCTATGGTCATCTTCTCCCCTTGGAGGAGGTAGTACCCCTCGGATAGAGTCGGTAAAAAATCAGCATATTCATTAAGATACAACTTTAAATTTGTTTCTTCTTGAAATGAATCTTTTAGCTCACATCGTAGAGAATTAATATCATTCATAGAACCTTTTACAAAAATCAAGTGAGCGGAAAGAGTAAATTTATTGATTTATTCAAAGAATCATGGGATACAATAGGAATAGTATGCCCCTTATCAATAACATCTAAGTTAATGTCTGTATCTCTATGCTGAAAGGAAATAACTCTATCAGGAAAATTGAGATTGGCAGCCATACGATGAAACCAAGGCGAGCCCAACAAAACATCTTGATGCTTAAGAGGAGAAATGTAGAAATCTTGTTGGTCCACATAGCCTTGCATATGTATGCAAAGCTTTCCAATCAAAGGAGTGACTGGGACCGCTAGAGTATCAAAAGCCCCATCACTTCTAGCGCATGTCTCATATCATGTGCATGAATTCCCAATTGACTTGCCAACTCCCTTGAGATGAAGTTGCGATTGGAGCCTAGGTCAAACAAGATAAGACAATCTTGGTCACGCACTTTGCCCCATGCATAGCATTGGCATGATTCATCGTCTTCTTTTTCTTGTCTTTCGTCATAAGTAAAGATGCTTGTGGATTGTCATTCTTAGCTATCCGTGAAGGACAAGCTCTATATGCATGGCCTTGTTCTCCACACTTGTAGCATGGATTCTCTTTATGATAGCGCTCCATTTGTTTGGGAGAAAGACATTTCTTGCCTTTGTAAAGGCCTTTGTCCTTCTTCTTTTCCCCTTTGGCCCAATTATTATTGGGAGGCCTCTCCCCATTTGGTGGCCTTTCTCTATGCTCGTTGGATCTCACCACCGTATTTGTAGTAGCTATAAGAAAGATCTTAGTAGCTACAGTAGAGTGGTGTATCATGGCGGAGATTGTTTTTGGACTTTCAACATTATATATGCTCTCAAAGCATCTGGAAGCCCAACACAATATTGTTGTTTTTGCTCGGAAAATTCCATCTTACTAAAGAGAGTGGCTTTGAGATGTAGATCCCAAAACTTATGAATGTACTTTTGGATGGTTTCTCCCTCTTCGAACTTGAAGCTTCTCCATACGATTAAGACTTCATCTTTAGTGCCTTCTGGGAGAAATGACATTATGATAGCAATTTGGTATTCCTTTGAAGTGCTTGGCGCTAAACATTGAGCTCTTAGAGTAGCCCACCAATGCCTAGCTGACTTTTGGAAATACATTGCAACATGGCGTAGCTTGGAGCCTTCCGTGAAGTGCTCACCTCCAAAAGCTGCATCAAATTGTTGAATAAAGTGTAGTACTTTATTCGTATCACCATATGTCCCATCAAAGGAAAGGAAAGTAATGCTTTTTCCCACTTCCTTGAACTTTTAGAGACGGCGAGACCTTTTCCACGCTGGATGCACACATCTATGCCCCCTTCTTGGTAGCTCAAATAATTGGGTGAGAAAGAAGGAGGAGAAGGGGATCTCCTTCTTTGTTGCATTGGATTCCTTCTTTCACTACTCCCATCCCTAGAAGAGGAAGTGTTGTAGCGTGAGCTAGCACAACCTCGCATTGTTGAGCGAATAGGAGAGCATCTCTTGGTGGCATCTCTTGTCAGAGAGCCTACAATGGTCCACTTCACACTCATCTTATTGATCTTCATAGCCATTGCTAGGATCAACACTTGTTCTCCCTCGTTGCCTTAGAGACCTTAGCTCTACGTTGGTAGAATTTCTTCCACCTTTGGCTAGCGATTCCTGGTGCTCAAGAGAACGAGTTCTCTCTTCTTGAGCGAAAGGAAACAAGTTGTTGTTGTGTAGTTGAGCTTGTATGGCTACTCGCAAATGCGGATTTCTTTGCACTTTATGTAGATTATGAGCAAAGAAGCGGATTGCTCTCATACCTTCATTGCTTGCTTCATCTTGTAGTAAATCTAGCTTTTGCCAAGCATTCAAATCAATCTCTTGATTTTCAGCCATGACTCTAGAATCAAGAAAAGTCTTTGAGTACTCCACACCCACGGTGAGAGTTCCTTCTACAAGTTAGAGTAGAAGAGTGGGAGTAAAAGTGCTATCTCCCAGATAACTAGCTTTTGAAGACTTTCCACATTCTCAATAATACCAAAGCCATAGGCACCCTCGAAAGGCTTTTGTATTCTTTGTGCTCCAAGCTCAAAAAGGATCATAGCTTGAGCATAATACAACATAGGATCTTAGTAACATAGAATCTCTGTAGCCATAGTATTATAGGAGCTAAGAGAGACTTAAGCTCTCCTGTTTTCCTCTTCTCAAGTCCTCAATCACCTTGTAGGCAAAGAGAACTAGCAGAAAAAAGGAGTAGAGTTCATGTACTTGAGGGAAGCTTGTATGCATAAGATTCATAGACTAAGTAATGACATAGCTACCAATGGAGGAAGTATAAGCAAGATGTATATGAGAGAAAGTGAGAGTAGATGAGTGTAGAGCTGGATGAGAGCATTCACTAGAGTCCCTCCTTGTTGAAAACTCAAGAAGTATGCAAAAGATATGCCCTCATGAAGCTCACATTTTTTCATGATGTAAAATTAACATTCATAAAGCACTTTTTACTATTTCTAGTAGCTACTAAAAATAGCACTTTTTGCTATTTTTAGTAGCTAGAGAGAGAGTGAGAGTGGTCAAGCTTGTGGAGCAAGGGAAAAAATGCGCATTTTCATCCTCTCGCCTCTTTTTGCATTGGCCAACCCTTTTTTGGACATGTGTATTGCCTGGTTCCCACCTGCACCTTTGCCCACTAGCTCCAGTCTTCCCATAATAAGCGGTATTTTGCTCGTTTTGGCCCTCCAGGGAGTCCATTTTACCTCCCATGAAGCATGTTGAGATCCTACTCCTTTGCACTTTAGAAGTACCATTCACTTGTAGACAATTGACATTGCCTGAATGTACTCCATGCATATCCCGTTCTTATCATTTTTACACATTCTCTCTCTAGAATTCTAGTCAGAGAGTGTCCGTTTTGCACTTGTAAAGGTTTATTCTTTTGACTTACATGAACTAGAGTCAAAATAAACCTTTTTGCAACTCATTGCATTTAGCCTATGCTTACCTATTCTTTCTCTCTCTAGATAGCTACTTTTTAGAGAGAGAAAAGACTTGTGAAGCTCATAAAATATAAATTTTATGACATTACCCCACCCTTGAATCATAGTTGTCCTTGACTATGCTTGTATTTAAGGAATTTGGATACCTTAACATTTACTTTTGGATCCACATTTAAAGCGATTTACACCATTCCTCTAATAGGTACTTGGGAGACACAGCTACCGCCCAAGCGTGTAAAACATACAAGAGCTATAACACATTTTCGCACTACAATGCTAATCTAACCGGTGCTTGAGAGACATAGTCTGTCTCGCAAGTGTGTATGTCTTTTGTTAACAACATTACATAAGCCACAACACCATGCCGCAGTAGATGGCTAGTCTACTCGGTGCTTGAGGGCAAGCGTGTTGACATTAAAACATTTGCATGCACATTGAATCATAAAACATAAAAGACAATATGAAAAAAAACTAGTCTTTATTACCATGGTTCACACATTGTGGTCTCACGAAGTAGGCATCCCATGTTCATCGTTATATGCATTGAAGTTTGTCCACCTCATTTGCCTATCTGAAAGCTTGGTTTGTGCATGAAATACTTGATTCTTTGATGGTCTATCCTTATGATGAAAGGATTACCAAGCAAAAAGTGCTTCCATGAATCTAAAGCATGAATTACTGCATGTAATTCCTTTTCATAGATTCCTAACACTCTTTCTTGCCCATTTAAAGGGCGACTTTCATATGCTATGGGATGTCCTTCTTGCAAAAGAACAACACTTAAGTTGCAATCACCACAAGAATCACATTCAACCTCAAATGGCTTTGTGAGATCAGGAAGAACTAGCACGGACATAAGCTTTTCTTTAAGCACTAAGAAAGCTTTATTTTCTTTAGTCATCCATTGGAATTCGACCTTTTTCAGTCAAATCATGAAGTGGTCCTTCTATAATGGAGAACTTTTCAATGAATCTCCTATACTAAGAGCAGTTTCCAATGAAGCTTCTGAGTTCATGAAGATTCCTTGGTTGAGGCCATTCTTCTATTATCTTCAACTTATCGGGATCCATGCGGATACCCTCTTTGGAGATAATATGGCCTAAATAGTGAATCTCTTCTAAAAAGAACTCTCTTTTTGCAATTGACATAACGCTTATTGTCTCGCAGTTCTTGGAAAACCGGTTAAGATGAGACTTGTGTTCTTCTAAGCTTTTGGAGTAGATTATGATATCATCAACAAAGAATACTCCCGTGCAAGCACAATGCCTACGAAAGATGCGGTCCATCATTCGATTCAATGTGGCCGGTGCATTTGTGAGTCCAAAAGGCATCAAATTAAACTCATAAACACCAAAGGTAGTGTGGAATGCGATCTTGTGAATATCTTCTGATACGATACGTATTTGATGATAACCGCTCTTGATATCTATCCTACTAAAGGAGGAAGACCCTTGAAGCTTATCACACAAATCTTCTATCCTTGGAATCAAAAAACGATTCTTGATTGTGTTCTTGTTTAGTGCATGATAATCCACACACATGCGGTGTGAACCATCCTTCTTTTGCACTAATAACACGGGTGAGCAAAATGGAGATGAGCTTGGACGCACCATCCCTTTTTCTATTAGTTCATTTACTTGAGTCATAATGTCCTCTTGTTGTGCAAGAGAGACCCTATAAGGTGGTTTGTTGGGTGGAGAGCTTCCTGGAATAAGGTCAATCCTATGGTCATCTTCTCCCCTTGGAGGAGATAGTTCCCCTGGGATAGAGCCGGTAAAACAATCAACATATTCATTAAGAAACAACTTTAAATTTGCTTCTTCTTGAAATGAATCTTTAGCTCACATCATAGAGAATTTACATCATTCATAGAATCTTTAACAAAAATCAAGTAAGCGGAAAAAGTAGACTTTATTGATTTATTCAAAGAATCATGGGATACAATGGGAATAGTATGCCCCTTATCAATAACATCTAAGTTAATGTCTCTATCTCTATGCTGAAAAGAAATAACTCTATCAGGAAAATTGAGATTGGCAGCCATACGATGAAACCAAGGCGTGCCCAACAAAACATCTTGATGCTTAAGAGGAGAAATGTAGAAATCCTCTTGGTCCACATAGCCTTGCATATGTATGCAAAGCTTTCAAATCAAAGGAGTGACTGGGACAGCTGCAATATCAAAAGCCCCATCACTTCTAGCGCATGTCCCATCTTATGTGCATGAATTCCCAATCGACTTGCCAACTCCCTTGAGATGAAGTTGAGATTGAAGCCTAGGTCAAACAAGATAATACAATCTTGGTCACGCACTTTGTCCCATGCATAGCATTGGCGTGATTCATTGTCTTCTTTTTTCTTGTCTTTCGTCCTAAGTAAAGATGCTTGTAAATTGTCATTCATAGCTATCTGTGAAGGACAAGCTCTATATGCATGACCTTGTTCTCCACACTTGTATCATCGGTTCTCTTTGCGGTAGCGATCCATCTCTTTGGGAGAAAGATGTTTCTTGCCTTTGTAAAGCCCTTTGTCCTTCTGCTTTTCTTCTTTGGCCCAATTATTGTTGGGAGGTCTCTCCCCATTTGGTGGCCCTTTCTCTACGCTCGTTGGATCTCACCACCGTATTTGTAGTAGCTATAGGAAAGATCTTAGTAGCTACAATAGAGTGGTGTATCATGGTGGAGATTGTTTTGGGACTTTCAACATTAACATATGCTCTCAAATCATCTGGAAGCCCAACGCAATATTGTTTCTTTTGCTCGAAGAATTCCATCTTACTAAAGATAGTGGCTTTGAGATGTAGATCCCAAAACTTATCAATGTACTTTTGGATGGTTTCTCCCTCTTCGAACTTGAAGCTTTTCCATACGATTAAGACTTCATCTTTAGTGTCTTCTGAGAGAAATTACTTCATAATAGCAACTCGGAATTTCTTTGAAGTGCTTGGCGCTAGACATTGAGTTCTTAGAGTAGCCCATCAATGCCTAGCTGACTTTTGGAAATACATTGCAATATGGCGTAGCTTGGAGCCTTTCGTGAAGTGCTCACCTCCAAAAGCTGCATCAAATTGTTGAATAAAGTGTAGTACTTTATTTGTATCACCATATGTCCCATCAAAGGAACAGAAAGTAATACTTTTTCTTGCTTCCTTGAACTTTTAGAGACGACGAGACCTTTTCCACGCTGGATGCACACGTCTATGCCCTCTTCCCTTCCGGGGTGGTGGAGGAGCTAGCTTTTGTGTACTTGTATTGTAGCTGGAAGAATTGGGTGAGGAAGAAGGAGGACAAGGGGATCTCCTTCTTAGTTATCTTGGATTACTTATTTCACTACTCCCATCGCTAGAAGAGGAAGTGTTGTAGTGTGAGCTAGCACAACCTCGCTTTGTGGAGGAAATAGGAGAGCATTGTGGACGGCGTCGTCTTAGTGGCATCTCTTGGTTAGAGAGCCTATAACGGTCTGCTTCACTCCCATCTTCTTGATCTTCATATCCATTGCTGGTATCAACACTTGTTCTCCCTCGTTGCCTTGGAGACCTTAGCTCGTCGTAGGTAGAATTTCTTCCACCTTTAGCTAGCGATTCCTTGCGCTCTAGAGAACGAGTTCTCTTTTATTGAGGGGAAGGAAGCAAGTTGTTGCTGCGTAGTTGGGCTTGTATGGCTACTCGCAAATTATTGCTTTGCACTTTATGTAGCTTATGAGCAAAGTAGCGGATTGCTCTCATACCTTCATTGCTTGCTTCATCTTGTAGTAAATCTAGCTTTTACCAAGCATTCAAATCAATCTCTTGATTTTCAGCCATGACTTTAGAATTAAGAAAAGTCTTTGAGTACTCCACACCCACGGTGAGAGTTCCTTCTACAAGTTAGAGTAGAAGAGCGGCATGTAAAAGTGCTATCTCCTAGATAACTAGCTTTTGAAGACTTTCCACATGCTCAATAATACCAAAGCTATAGGCACCCTCCGAAGAAGTGTATTATTAAAGCAAGGGCTCCCCCAACTCCCTAGTGCAATAGAAAAAAGTTAACAGCTCCCACTCTCTTCTTACACTAAATTGTAAGCAAACTTACCTTCGTAGTGTACTTTAGATCGTTTCCGTATTCAACAAGATGGAAAAGCCTTCAACTCTGATACCAATGTTACAAATATGGCACTATAAGATTTACTTAGATAGCATGTTATGTAACAATTATTGCAAGCTTGACATAACAATTGAAATAACACTAGCAAAACTTGAAAAGAATTGAACACAACACAGCACTGAGGGGTGAATCTATGAGCCCCCCCCCCCCCCCCCCCCCCCCCCTCGAAATGCTTTTGTATTCTTTGTGCTCCAAGCGAAAAAATGATCATAGCTCAAGTATAATACAACATAGGATCTTAGCAACATAGAATCTCCATAGCCATAGCATCATAGGAGCTTAGAGAGACTTAAGCTCTCCCATTTTCCTCTTCTTAAGCCCTCAATCACCTCGTATCAAAGAGAACTAGCGGTAAAAAGGAGTAGAGTTCATGTACTTGAGAGGGAAGCTTGTATGCATAAGATTCATAGACTAAGTAATCACATAGCTACCAAGGGAAGCAGCATAAGCAAGATGTATATGAGAGAAAGTGAGAGTAGATGAGTGTAGATCTTGATGAGAGTATTCACTAGAGCCCCTCCTTGCTGAAAACTCAACAAGTATGCAAGAGATATGCCCTCATGAAGCCCACGTTTTTTCATGATGTAAAATTAACATTCATAAAGCACTTTTTGCTATTTTTCATAGAGAGAGAGTGAGAGTGGGCAAGCTTGTGGAGCAAGAGAAAAAATGCGCATTTTCATCCTCTCCCCCCTTTTTGCATTGGCCAAACCTTTTTTGGACATGTCTATGGGCGCCCTGGCTCCCACCTGCAGCCCCTCTGCCCAGCTCCAGCCTTCCCGTAATAAGCGGTATTTTGCTCGTTTTGGCTCTCCCGGGAGTCCATTTGACCTCCCATAAAGCATGTTGAGATCCTATAGTTTAATCCTTTGCACTTTGGGAGTAGCATTCACTTGTCAACAATTGACATTGCCTGAATGTACTTCTTGCACATCGCGCTTTTAACATTTTTACACATTCTCTCTCTAGAATTCTAGTGAGGGAGTCAAAATAAACCTTTTTGCAATTCATTGCATTTAGCCTATGCTTACCTATGATTTCTCTCTCTAGATAGCTACGTTTTAGAGAGAGAAAAGACCTGTGAAGTTCATAAAATATAAATTTTATGACATTATCCCTCCCTTGAATCATAGTTGTCCTTGACTATGCTTCTATTTAAGGAATTTGGGTACCTTAACATTTACTTTTGGATCCACATTTAAAACGATTTACACCATTCCTCTAATACGTACTTGGGAGACACAGCCCCCGTTGTTGCAAGCATATAAAACATACATAAGTTGTAACACCTTTCCGCACTAGAGTGCTAATCTAACCGGTTCTAATCTAGCCGGTCTTTTGTTAACAACATTACATAAGCCACAACACCATGACTCAATAGATGGCTAGTCTACTCGGTGCTTGAGGGCAAGCATGTTGACATTAAAACATTTGCATGCACATTGAATCATAAAACATAAAAGACAATATGAACAAAAACTAGTCTTTATTAGCATGTTTCATACATTGTTGTCTTGGGAAGTAGGCATTCCATGTTCATCATTATATGCATTGACCAGAGGCATGGAATCTTTGAGCTAGGGCTCCATCATCCACCTAGAATCATCAAAAGAATAATTCCTAAACTTAACTAAATACTTACGAATGAGCTTATCGTTTAGTAGATACTGTCTTCGTGCCTTAGAATAGCCTCGGGTTGCCAAATATCTTCCATTTCTTCAAATTCAGGGGGTTCTTCTTCAAGGGGCTCTATAGGAGGTGTTCCCTTCAAAGGCTCTAGAAGGCTTACATGAAAGGCATTGTGGATGCGCCAAGATGCTGGCAACCTTAGCTTATAAGTTGTCTCTCATTTATACATTCCTGAATTTGAAAGGGACCATAATAGCGACGTGCTAACTTTGTGTAAAACTTTTGATGACGTGAGTGCATGCCTTGCCAATCTTTTCCCGTCGTTTGCCTTAAACAAGCTTCGAAAAACTTGAGCAAGACCGAGTCATCTTCCTTGAAAGCAAGGGAACGCCTATGCTTGTCAACCGCTATCTTTGTCTTAGCTGTGTTGCTTTTATGGCATCTTTTATCTTCTCAAATGACATTTAAAGATCACGCACATACTCATAGTGAAGATCTTTTGGTTCATCCTCAAAACAGAAGGAACTTTTGACCGACCTTCAACCATTTCAAAGGGAGACTTTCCTATAGAGGTATGTACGGTATTGTTATACACATACTCTACTAATGGTCAGTATCTTTCCCATTGATTTTGTTGATCTATAGTATTGACATAACTCTTGAGTCGACTTAATATGGTGGAGTTGACAATCTCACTTTGCCCATCCGTTTGAGGGTGATATGCAGAGGAGAATTTCAACCTTGTGTCCATATTCTATAATAGTCTTTTCTAAAAGAGACTCATCATACGAGGATCTCTATCTGAGACTATAGACTTTGGCAAACCATGGTACTTGAAAATTTGAGAAATAAAGAGGTTAGCCATATGATGAGAATTGATAGTCTTCTTGACAGGTATGAAATGTGCTTGCTCACTAAACCTGTCAACTATTGTTCAGATGCCTATATTTCCGTGAATTGATTTTGGTAAACCAAAAATGAAATCCAGGGAAATACTTTTCCAAGGTGCATCTAGGATGTGTAATGGTTGCAAAAACCCCACTTGTTTACCTCTATCATACTTTACCTTTTGGCACATCAAACATTGTGAAACATAAGCTTTTATGTCTTGTTTCATTGATGGCCAGTAAAAGTATGTCTTAATAGCATTTGTAGTGGCTTGTATGCCGCCTTGATGTCCCGCATAAGGAGAAGCATGGGATTCTAGCATCACTTTCTCTCTCAATTCTTTGGTAACACATAGCTTAGAGCCATAGAGAAGAAATCCATCTTTTAGCTCATATGGATCTTGTATCTTCCCCATACTCAAACCGGACATGACGTTAGAAAAATCTAGATCCGTAGCATGCGCATCTACCATGTTAGATAGATCATTGTGGTATGCCACTGAAACAACATTTGGTCTTGGTCATCGTGAGAGAGCATCTTCCACCACTGAATTGTGCTTGCCAGGGATGTGAGCAATATGAAAGTGAGATTGTGACAAGAAGTTTTCCCACCTCATTTGCTTATCCGAAAGCTTGGTTTGTGTCATGAAATACTTGGTGCTTTGATGGTCTGTCCTTATGATGAAAGGATTACCATGAAAATAGTGCTTCCATGAATCTAAATCATGAATTATAGCGAGTAATTCCTTTTCATAGATTCCTAGCACTCTTTCTTGCTCATTTAAATGACGACTTTCATATGATATGGCATGTCCTTCTTGCAAAAGAACAACACCTAATCAAACACCGCAAGCATCACATTCAACCTCAAATGGCATTGTGAGGTCGGGAAGAACTAGCAAAGTCTTAGACATAAGCTTTTCTTTAAGTGCTAAGAAAGCTTTATTTTCTTTAGCTGTCGTCCATTGGGATTTGACTTTTTCTTAGTCAAATCATGAAGTGGTCCTGCTATAATGGAGAACTTTTCAATTGAAATAACACTAGAAAAACTTGAAAAGAATTGAACACGACACAACACTGAGGGCTGAGTCTATGAGGCTGGCCCCTCCTCGAAAGGCTTTTGTATTCTTTGTTCTCCAAGCTAAAAAAGGATCATAGCTTGAGCATAATACAACATAGGATCTTAGCAACATAGAATCTCCATAGCCATAGCATCGTAGGAGCTCAGAGAGACTTAAGCTCTCCTGTTTTTGTCTTCTCAAGCCCTCAATCACCTCGTATCCAAAAAGAGCTAGCGGAGAAAAGGAGTAGAGTTCATTACATGAGAGGGAAGCTTGTATGCATAAGCTTCATAGATGAGGTAATTACATAGCTACCAAGGGAGGCAGCATAAGCAAGATGTATATGAGAGAAAGTGAGAGAAGATGAGTGTAGATCTTGATGAGAGCATTCACTAGAGCCCCTCCTTGCTGAAAACTTGTCAAGTATTTAAGAGATATGTCCTCATGAAGTTCACGTTTTTTCATGATGCAAAATTAGCATTCATAAAGTCCTTTTTGCTATTTTTAGCAGCTAGAGAGAGAGAGTGAGAGTGGGCTAGCTTGTGGATCAAGGGAAAAAATGTCCATTTTCATCCTCTCCCCCCTTTTTGCATTGGCCAACCCTTTTTGGACATGTGTATGTCTTGGTTCCCACCTACAACCCCTCTCCCTAGCTCCCAGCCTTCCCGTAAGCGGTATTTTGCTCGTTTTGGCTCTCCCAGGAGTCCGTTTGACCTCCCGTAAAGCATGTTGAGATCTTATAGTTTAATCCTTTGCACTTTGGGAGTAGAATTCACTTGTACACAATTCACATTGCCTGAATGTACTCCTTGCACATCCTGGTTCGTAGAAACTTGTCTTCATGTCTTAGAATAGCCTTGGGTTGCAAAATTTCTTCCATCTCTTCAAATTCAGGGGGTTTCTTCTTCAAGGGGGCTCCGTAGGAGGTGTTCCCTTGAAAGGATTTAGAAGGGTTACATGACAGGCATTGTGGATACACCAAGATGCTGGAAACCTTAGCCTATAAGCCGTCTCATTTATACATTCCTGAATTTGAAAGGGACCATAATAGCGATGTGCTAACTTTGCGTAAAACTTTTGATGATCTGAGTGCATGCCTTGCCGATCTTTTCCCGTCGTTTGTCTTAAACGGGCTTAAGCCCTCAATCACCTCGTAGGCAAAGAGAACTAGTGGAGAAAAGGAGTAAAGTTCATGTACTTGAGAGAGAAGCTTGTATACAGAAGCTTCATAGATTAAGTAATTACATAGCTACCAAGGGAGGCAGCATAAGCAAGATGTATATGAGACAAAGTGAGAGTAGATGAGTGTAGATCTTGATGAGAGCATTCACTAGAGCCTCTCCTTGCTGAAAACTCAGCAAGTATGCAAGAGATATGCCCTCATGAAGCTCACGTTTTTTCATGATGTAAAATTAACATTCATAAAGCACTTTTTGCTATTAAAAGTAGCGAGAGAGAGAGTAAGAGTGGGCAAGCTTGTGGAGCAAGGGAACAAATGAACATTTTTATCCTCTCCCCCCTTTTTGCATTGGCCAACCCTTTTTTGGACATGTGTATGCCCTGGTTCCCACGAGCAGCCCCGCTGCCTAGCTCAAGCCTTCCCGTAATAAGCGGTATTTTGCTCGTTTTGGCCCTCCCGGGAGTCCATTTGACCTCCATAAAGCATGTTGAGATCCTATAGTTCAATCCTTTGCACTTTGGGAATAGAATTCACTTGTAGAAAGTTGACATTGCCTGAATGTACTCCTTGCACATCCCGTTTTTAGCATTTTTACCCGTTCTCTCTCTAGAATTCTAGTAAGAGAGTGTCCGCTTTGCACTTGTAAAGGTTTATTCTTTTGACTAACATAAACTAGAGTCAAAATAAAACTTTTTGCAATTCATTGCATTTAGCCTATGATTACCTATTCTTTGTCTCTCTAGATAGCTACTAGAGAGAAAAGACCCGTAAAGTTCATAAAATATAAATTTTATGACATTATCCCGGCCTTGAATCATAGTCGTCATTGACTATGCTTTTATTTAAATAATTTGGGTACCTTAACATTTACTTTTGAATCCACATTTAAAGCGATTTACACCATTCCTCTAATAGGTACTTGGGAGACACAGCTGCCGTCGCAAGCATATAAAACATAAAAAAGTTGTAACACCTTTTGTGCACTAGAGTGTTAATCTAGCCGGGGCTTGAGAGACATAGTCTGTTGCAAGTGTGTATGTATTTTGTTAACAGCATTAGATAAGCCACAACACCATGCCGCAAATAGATGGCTAGTCTACTGGGTGCTTGAGGGCAAGCGTGTTGACATTAAAACATTTGCATGCACATTGACAATATGAACAAAAACTAGTCTTTATTACCATGCTTCATACATTGTGGTCTTGGGAAGTAGGCAACTTTATGATAATTAGAGTTGGATACTCCTTTACACATAAGTAATGTCAAATTTTAAATTTGCATTACTTAAATATTAAAAAGTAGCAAAATAATGGCAAAATTTTCTTAGGAAATTAGCCATAATTACATGTTTAATTAAATTATATATAAAATTATATAAATCAAAGCTCTTAGGCTTTATGAACGCATGGTGATTTTCTCGTAGAAAATTACTTATATTTTTTCATATTAAATGCATTAAAAATGTTATTTTAATCACAGTGATGTTTACTTTGCCCATTTGATTTCAATTCCTATGGCTCTACCTGATGGATGATTGAAAACATTGTTTAAGGTGGGAAAGAGGCCAATCCAAAAGTCACAATATTTGTGCCAATTTTTTGGGCATCTCAGTCTATGCATAATAACTCCAAGGTGCACTAACAATATGCGAGATTTTCAATGGAAGTTCTTGGTTGTGTCATCTATAAAATCCAGTTGTAATAGGTGAATTTAGGTCAATGCTTTGTGTGAAATCAATTTCCAAGGTGTGATGGGTGGTGTATATATGTTCTAGGTATGTATTGCTGGATACATAGTCCAAACTTCTAGGCAATAGGTGAAAGCCCAATCTTGCAATATCTTGTGAGCTGTGAAAACCATCACAATCATGACTCCAAAGCATAGTCAAAGGGATTACTCATGAATACAAGATTGAGGAGACAATGATCAAGAATTAAATGAGTCAGTATGAGAGAAATTTGGTGGTAGTTCTACTAAACGAAAACCCCTTGGACTAGTAAAGTTGACTGGCTGACTCAAATAATGCCACCACTATTATCGGAATGGCTCTTTGTCATTGTTTATGATAGCTCCTCACCTTGATGCAGAGGTGTAATCCCGTATAGGACTGATCAAGTGTATTGTTCCATCGAGATATCTTTGAGTGTCCATTTAATAAATAGACAGCAGGCCTTTTAGTTTAGCGAGTTCTAACTCAATGAATGAGGAGGCTGAAAATTCCTCCTATCTTATCTTTCTCGTGTATTCTACTATGTTAAAATCCCCTATGAGGCACCACTCACTATTTATGTTAAAATCCCCTATGAAGTACCACTCACCATTTATTTGAATGTGCACTAGATTTCCCCAAAGCTTCCAATATTCCTTAATTTTTGCATGCATCATATATATTAATCACAATGATGTTTACTTTGCCCATTTGATTTCAATTCCTATGGCTCTACCTGAGGGATGAATAAAAACATTGTTTAACGTGGAAAGAGGCCAACCCAAAAGTCACAATATTTGTGCCAATTTATTGGGCATCTTAGTCCATGCATAATAAGTCCAAGGTACACTAACAATATGCAAGATTTTCAATGGATCCTTTTACGTTCTTAGTTGTAATGGGTGAATTTTGGTCAATGGGTGAATTTCCAAGGTGTGATGGGTGGTGTATATATGTTCCAGGTATGTATTGCTAGAGACATAGTCCAAACTTCTAGGAAATCATAAGGCCATAGGTGAAAGCCCAATCTTGCAAATATCTTGTGAGCTGTGAAAACCATCATAATAATGTCTCCTAAATGATAGTAAAAGGAATTACTCATGAATACAAGATTGAGGAGCAAAAGATAAGGAATTAAATGATTTGTCATGAGAGAAATTTGGTGGGTAATTCCACTCAAGGAAGAGCCCTTGGACTAGTAAATTCGATTGGTGGCTGACTCAAATAATGCCACCACTATTATCGTAATGGCCCTTTGGCATTTTTTATGATAGCTTCTCACCTTGATGTAGAGGTGTAAGCCCTAAAGCCGTGTATCCTCGGCTATTGATAGCTGCTCATTGCCTCCATGAAGAACAATAATAGGAATGGGGTAAGGGGGGAATCTTTGACTTATTGATATCAAAAGTGAAAATTAATCTTCTCACCCCTTGTTAAGAATGGTTGTGCGTTGTAGTATAGTGTAGCCACCCTTTGTATCCACCGTGGGGAGAGTCCATGCACTAAAGAGTATCAAAAGTGAAAAGAAATCTTCTCACCCCTTGATAAGAATGGGTGTGTATTGTAGTATAGTTTAGCCACCCTTTGTATCCATCGTGGGGAAAGTCCATGCACTAAAGAGTATCCTCAAGAAGGGTTTAGGGGTTTTCAAATAGGCATATGCATCTTCACCAGCTATAAGATTAAATTATATTACATGTTATTGGTTCATCTTAATGCAAGAACATCCACCAATAATAAGGGATTTTCCAATATGCTGATATGACGAGAGCTTCGCTGGCCATAACATGTAAAGTTATTTGCATGATCAAGAGTTTATGTTTTGAGAATAATAAAGTATTTCTTTGTAAACACAAATCCAATAATCTAAATGGGTGCACAAATTATAGCCCATACCAAGAGGCTACAAGATGTATGAATTCACCTTGAAGCCTATTTGATGAAAGCATCATTCCTATGATTGTGTGGCCACAGGATTTAGATATAGATGCTATAAATGTTAGAGAATTATCTTAGTCTTACATCTATGATACATGACTCACAACTCCACGTGACTCCACAACTCCACGAGAAGGTCATAGAAGATTCTTGAAGGTTCTGGTAGGCTTAAAGGTGAATTTGATGTCAATTCCTACGGCTCTCCCTGAGGGATGATTGAAAACATTGTTTAAGGTGGGAAAGAGGCCAATCCAAAAGTCACAATATTTGTGCCAATTTTTTGGGCATCTCAGTCTATGCATAATAACTCCAAGGTGGACTAACAATATGCAAGATTTTCAATGGATCCTTTTAAGTTCTTGGCTGTGTCATCTTTAAAATCCAATTGTAATGGGTGAATTTAGGTCAATTTTTTATGTGAAATCAATTTCCAAGGTGTGATGGTGGTGTATTATGTTCTAGGTATGTATTGCTAGAGACATAGTCCAAACTTCTAGGAAATCATAAGGCCATAGGTTAAAGCCCAATCTTGCAATATCTTGTGAGATGTGAAAACCATCATTATCATGACATTAAACGATAGTCAAAGGGATTAATCATGAATACAATATTGAGGAGACAATGATCAAGAATTAAATGAGTTAGTA
Source organism: Adiantum capillus-veneris (assembly GCF_014529385.1). Classification (NCBI taxonomy): domain Eukaryota; kingdom Viridiplantae; phylum Streptophyta; class Polypodiopsida; order Polypodiales; family Pteridaceae; genus Adiantum; species Adiantum capillus-veneris. Next base: position 154,894,865 of record NC_140943.1, read on the forward strand.
TGAGAGAAATTTGGTGCTAGTTCCACTAAAGGAAGACCCCTTGAACTAGTAAATTCGATTGGCTGCGTCAAATAATGCCACCAATATTATCGGAATGGCCCTTTGTCATTGTTTATGATAGCTCCTCACCTTGATGCAGAGGTGTAAGCCCGTATAGGACTGATCAAGTGTATTGTTCCATTTGGATATCTTTGAGTTCTAACTCAATGAATGAGGAGGCTGAAATGTCCTCCTATCTTATCTTTCTCATGGATTCTACCATGTTAAAATCCCCTATGAGGAACCACTCACTACTTATGTTAAAATCCCCTATGAAGTACCACTTACCATTTATTTGAATGTGGACTAGATTTCCCCAAAACTTCCAATATTCCTTAATTTTTACATGCATCATATACATTAATCACAATGATGTTTACTTTGCCCATTTGATTTCAATTCCTATGCCTCTACCTGAGGGATGAATGAAAACATTGTTTAAGGTTGAAAAGAGGCCAACCCAAAAGTCACAATATTTGTGCCAATTTTTGGGGCATCTTAGTCTATGCATAATAACTCCAAGGTACACTAAAAATATGCGAGATTTTCAATGGATCCTTTTACGTTCTTGGTTCTGTCATCTATAAAATCCAGTTTTGTAATGGGTGAATTTTGGTCAATGCTTTGTGTGAAATCAATTCCCAAGGTGTGATGGGTGGTGTATATATGTTCTAGGTATGTGTTGCTAGAGACATAGTCCAAACTTCTAGGCAATCATAAGGCCATAGGTGAAAGCCCAATCTTACAATATCTTGTGAGATATGAAAACCATCTCATAATCATGTCTCCTAAAGAAAAGTCAAAGGAATTACTCAAGAATACAAGATTGAGGAGCCAATGATCAAGAATTAAATGATTTGTCATGAGAGAAATTTGGTGGTAGTTCCACTGAAGGTAGACCCCTTGGACTAGTAAATTTGACTGGTGGTGGCTTACTCAAATAATGCCACCACTATTATCGGAATGGCCCTTTGGCATTGTTTATGATAGCTACTCACCTTGATGTAGAGGTGTATGCCTTAAAGCTGTGTATCCTAGGCTATTGATAGCTGCTCATTGCCTCCATGAACAACAATAATAAGAATGGGGTAAGGGGGGAATCTTTGACTTACTGATATCAATAGTGAAAAGTAATCTTCTCACCCCTTGAAAAGAATGGTTGTGCATTGTAGTATAGTGTAGCCACCCTTTGTATCCATCGCAGGGAGAGTCCATGCACTAAAGAGTATCAAAAGTGAAAAGTAATCTTCTCACCCCTTGATAAGAATGGGTGTGTATTGTAGAATAGTGTAGCCACCCTTTGTATCCATGGTGGGGAGAGTCCATGCACTAAAGATTATCCTGAAGAAGGGTTTAAGGGTTTTTAAATAGGCATATACATCTTCATCAGCTATAAGATTAAATTATACTACATGTTATTGGTTCATCTTGGAGCAAGAACATCCACCAATAATAAGGGATTTTCCAATATGCTGATATGATGAGAGCTTTGCTGGCCATAACATATAAAGTTATTTGCATGATCAAGGGTTTATGTTTTGAGAATGATAAAGGATTTCTTTCTGAACAAAAATCCAATAATCTAAATGAGTGCACAAATTATAGCCCACACCAAGAGGCTACAAGATGTATGAATTCACCTTGAAGCCTATTTGATGAAAGCATCATTCCTATGATTGTGTGGCCACATGATTTAAATATAGATGCTATAAAGGTTAGAGAAGTATCTTAGTCTTACGTCTATGATACATGACTCACAACTCCACGTGTGTCATAAATAATTATATACGCTAATTAGAAGATACTTATAATCAATGGAGCCATAAATTGAATATTTGTATGAGGCTTATGTATAAGGTTTCTAGTAGAATCTAGAAGGTCATAGAAGATTCTTGAAGGTTCTAGTAGGCTTCAACGTGAATTTGATGCCGATTCCTATGTCTCTACCTGAGGGATGATTGAAAACATTGTTTAAGGTGGGAAAGAGGCCAATCCAAAAGTCACAATATTTGTGCCAATTCTTTTGGGCATCTCAGTCTATGCATAATAACTCCAAGGTGGACTAACAATATGCTAGATTTTCAATGGATCCTTCTAAGTTCTTCGTTGTGTCATCTTTAAAATCTAGTTGAAATGGGTGAATTTAGGTCAATGCTTTGTGTGAAATCAATTTGAAAGGTGTGATGGGTGGTGTATATATGTTCTAGGTATGTATTGCTAGAGACATAGTCCAAACTTCTAGGCAATCATAAGGCCATAGGTGAAAGCCCAATCTTACAATATCTTGTGAGCTGTGAAAACCATCATAATCATCACTCCAAAGAATAGTCAAAGGGATTACTCATGAATACAAGATTAAGGAGCCAATGATCAAGAATTAAATGAGTCAGTATGAGAGAAATTTGGTGGTAGTTCCACTAAAGGAAGACCCCTTGAACTAGTAAATTCGACCGGCTGACTCAAATAATGCCACCACTATTACCGGAATGGCCCTTCGTCATTGTTTATGATAGCTCCTCACCTTGATGCACGGGTGTAAGCCCGTATAGGACTGATCAAGTGTATTGTTCCATTTGGATATCATTGAGTGTCCATTTAATATACAGAAAGCATGCCTTTCAGTTTAGCGGGTTTTAACTCAATGAATGAGGAGGCTAAAAAGTCCTCCTGTCTTATCTTTATCCTAGATTCTACTATGTTAAAATCCCCTATGAGGCACCACTCACTATTTATGTTAAAATCCCCTATGAAGTACCATTCACCATTTATTTCAATGTGGACTAGATTTCCCCAAAGCTTCCAATATTCCTTAATTTTTGCATGCATCAGATACATTAATCACAATGTTGTTTACTTTGTCCATTTGATTTCAATTCCTATGGATGTACCTGAGGGATGAATGAATACATTGTTTAAGGTGGAAAAGAGGCCAACCCAAAAGTCACAATATTTCTATCAATTTTTCGGGCATCTTAGTCTATGCATAATAACTCCAAGGTACACTAAAAATATGTGATATTTTTAATGGATCCTTTTACGTTCTTGGTTCTCTCATCTATAAAATCCAGTTGTAAAGGGTGAATTTTGGTCAATGCTTTGTGTGAAATCAATTCCCAAGGTGTGATGGGTGGTGTATATATGTTCCATATATGTATTGCTAGAGACATAGTCCATACTCATGAATACAAGATTGAGGAGCCAATGATCAAGAATTAATGATTTGTCATGAGAGAAATTTGGTGGTAGTTCCACTGAAGGAAGACCCCTTGGACTAGTAAATCTGATTGGTCGCTGACTCAAATAATGACACCACTATTATCGTAATGGCCCTTTGGCATTGTTTATGATAGCTCCTCACCTTGATGTAGAGGTGTAAGCCCTAAAGCCATGTATCCTAGGCTATTGATAGCTGCTCATTGCCTCCATGAAGAACAATAATAGGTATGGGGTAAGGGGGGAATCTTTGACTTACTGATATCAAAAGTGAAAAGTAATTTTCTCACCCCTTGATAAGAATGGTTGTGCGTTGTAGTATAGTGTAGCCACCCTTTGTATCCATGGTGGGGAGAGTCCATGCATTAAAGAGTATCGAAAGGGAACAATAATCTTCTTACCCCTTGATAAGAATGGGTGTGTATTGTAGTATAGTGTAGCCACCCTTTGTATCCATCGTGGGGAGAGTCCATGCACTAAAGAATATCTTCAAGAAGGGTTTAGGGGTTTTCAAATAGGCATATGCATCTTCACCAGCTATAAGATTAAATTATATTACATGTTATTAGATCATCTTGGAGCAAGAACATCCAATAATAAGGGATTTTCCAATATGCTGATATGACGAGAGCTTTGCTGGCCATAACATGTAAAGTTATTTGCATGATCAAGGGTTTATGTTTTGAGAATGATAAAGGATTTCTTTGTAAACACAAATCCAATAATCTAAATGGGTGCGCAAAATATAGCCCATACCAAGAGGTACAAGATGTATGAATTCACCTTGCAGCCTATTTGATGAAAGCATCATTCCTATGATTGTGTGGCCACATGATTTAGATATACATGATATAAACATTAGAGAAGTATCTTAGTCTTACATCTATGATACATGACTCACAACTCCACGTGTGTCATAAATAATTATATACGCTAATTAGAAGATACTTATAATCAATGGAGCTATAAATTGAATATTGGTATGAGGCTTATGTATAAGGTTTCTAGTAGAATCTAGAAGGTCATAGAAGATTCTTGAAGGTTCTAGTAGGCTTCAAGGTGAATTTGATGTCAATTCCTATGTCTCTATCTGAGGGATGATTGAAAACATTGTTTAAGGTGGGAAAGAGGCCAATCCAAAAGTCACAATATTTGTGCATAATAACTCCAAGGTGCACTAACAATATATGAGATTTTCAATGGATCCTTTTAAGTTCTTGGTTGTGTCATCTTTAAAATCCAATTGTAACGGGTGAATTTAGGTCAATGCTTTGTGTGAAATCAATTTCCAAGGTGTGATGGGTGGTGTATATATGTTGTCATAAAATTTATATTTTATGAGCTTCACAAGAGTTTCTCTCTCTATAAAGTAGCTATCTAGAGAGAGAAAGCAAAGGTAAGCATAGGTTAAATGCAATGATTTGCAAAAAGGTTTTTTTTTACTCTCAATTATGTTAGTCAAAAGCATAAACCTTTACAAGTGGAAAATGGACACTCTCTCACTAGGATTCTAGAGAGAGAATGTGTAAAAATGTTAAAATGGGATGTGCAAGGAGTGCATTCAGGCAATGTGAATTGTCCACAAGTGAATGCTACTCCCAAAGTGCAAAGGATTAAACTATAGGATCTCAACATGCTTTACGAGAGGTCAAAACGGACTCCTGAGAGGGCCAAAAAGAGCAAAATACTGCTTACGGGAAGGCTGGGAGATAGACAGAGGGGCTGTAAGTGGGAACCAGGGCATACACATGTCCAAAAAGGTTTGCACAAAGAAAAAGGGGTGGAGGAAGACTCAAATTTTAATTTTTGCCTTGCTCCACAAGCTAGCCCACTTTTTTTCTCTCTCTAGCTCTTAAAAATAGCCAAAAAAGTGCTTTTTACAAGCTAATTTGGTACATGCAAAAATGTGAGATTCATGAGGGTATATCTCTTGCATATTGGCTCAATTTTCAGCATGGAGGGGCTCTAGTGAAAGCTCTCCTCAAGCTCTACACTCATCTACTCTCACTTTCTCTCATATGCAACTTGCTTATGCTACCTCCCTTGGTAGCTATGTATTTACTTAGCTTATGAAGCTTATGCATACAAGATTCCCTCTTGGTTATATGAACTCTACTCCTTTTCTCCGCTAGTACTCTTTGCCCATGAGGTAATTGAGGGCTTGAGAAGAGGAAAAGGAGAGAGATTAAGTCTCTCGAAGCTCCTATGATGCTTCGGCTAGTCATGGCTAAAAATCAAGAAATTGATTTGAATGCTTGGCAAAAGCTAGATTTACTACAAGACGAAGCAAGCAATGAAGGCATGCGAGCAATCCACTACTTTGCTCACAAGATACATGAAGCGCAAAGCAATCCGCATTTGCGAGTAGCTGTGCAAGCTCAACTACGCAGTAACAATTTGCTTCCTTCCGCTCAAGAAGAGAGAACTCGTTCTCTAGAGCACCAAGAATCACTAGCTAGAGGTGGAAGAAATTCTACCTATGAAGAGCTAAAGTATCCAATGCAACGAGGGAGAACAAGTGTTGATCTTAGTAATGGTTATGAAGATCGAGAAGGTGGGAGTGAAGGGGTCCGTTGTAGGCTCTCCGACCAAGAGATGCCACCAAGACGACGCCGTCCACAACGCTCTCCTATTCGCTCAACGAAGCGAGGTCATGCTAGCTCACGCTATAACACTTCCTCTTCTAGTGATCAGAGTAGTGAAAAAAGGAATCCAATACAGCAAAGAAGGAGATCCCCTTCTCCTCCTTCTTCATCACCAGATTCTTCCAGCTACGATGCAAGCACACAAGAAGCTAGCTCCTCTCCACCATCCTGAAAGGGAAGAGGGAATAGACGTGCGCATCCAGCGTGGAAAAGGTCTCGTCGTCTCCAAAAGTTCAAAGAAAGAGGAAAAAGTATTACTTTCCTTTCCTTTGATGGGACATATGGTGATACGAATAAAGTATTACACTTTATTCAACAATTTGATGCCACTTTTGGAGGTGAGCACTTCACGGAAGGCTCTAAGCTACGCGACGTTGTAATGTATTTCCAAAAGTTAGCTAGGCATTGGTGGGCTACTCTAAGAGCTCAATGCTTAGCACCAAGGACTTGGAAGGAATTCCGAATTTCTATCATGAAGCAATTTCTCCATGAAGGCGCTAAAGATGAAGTCTTAACCACATGGAGAAGCTTCAAGTTGGAAGAAGGAGAAACCATCCAAAAGTACATTGACAAGTTTTGGGATCTACATATGGAATTCTCTGAGCAAAAGAAACAATATTGCACTGGACTTCCCAAAGATTTTAGAGCATAAGTTAATGCTCAAAGTCCCAAAACAATCTCCGTTGTGATACACCACTCTATTGTAGCTGCTAAGATCTTTCCTACAGCTACTACAAAGACGGTGGTGAGATCCAATGAGCGTAGATAAAGGCCACCAAATGGGGAGAGACCTCCCAACAATAATTGGACCAAAGGGGAGAAGAAGTGTCATAATAATCAATATCTAATTCTCCTAAATGATTTTCTCATATTAAACTGATCATTTAATGTGGGGAAGTGCCAAGGGAGAAAAAGCTAGAATATTGGTTAAGTTAGCAGACCGGCCACAGTAGGGATCCAAAGGAGGGAAAATAGGGATCCAAAGGGGGGGCCATCTGCAAAAGAGCCATGTGAAACAACGGGCTAAAAAGACCCTAAGGTTCAGCCCATTAAGACTTCCAAAATGCTAAGGTTCCAAAATTCAAAGGTTGTGTCCAAAGGTCAACCTTAGGGAAAATTGGATGCTTAGTGTGTGTGCCCAAAAAGTCTTTCTGCATCCCTACATGGGAGGGGGCGAGCCCCAAAGCTAGGGGATGAGAGAGAAAACCACACACACACACACACAGGCTCCCTTTACACAAAGGGAATGAGGGACACATGTCAGCTCCCTAGGCCAGATGCCCACAAGGTGTGCCCAATTCCTATTGGAAGACCCTTGAAGTGGACCAATGAGAATTAAGCTAGAGTAAATCTAGTTTAATTAATTTAAAAACATTTAATAAAAGAAACCAATAAGAATTAAGTGTCCTAGAAGACTATTGGGCAGTCTCCCAAGGGGTCCAATGAGCATTCAGAAGCCCCATGGCTTGCCTGATTCCTATTGGCCAGGAGGCAAAGGGGTCCAATGAGAGTTTAGTTTAATTATTTAATTATCTAAAGCTCTCACAAAAGGGGAAAGGGGGACACATGTCAGAAGGCTATCACTTATACTGCTTAATTCCTATTGGCTTGACCTGGGGAGGTCCAATGAGGAAAAAGCCAGCCTAACTTAGCAGCTAGGGCTCGCCCAAGAGAGAGGGGGGCTGATTTTTGCTGGGCATTCACTCTCACACTTGACCATGTGTGAAGGAAAAACACTCTATCTCCTCCCAAGCTTTAATGGAGAGCTCATCACCTACTCCAAGCTTGTGAGATAGAAGCCTACATCAACACTCTCTTGGCATGTGGATGCAAATCCAACCAAGAGCCAAGCTTCAATGCATGCTCATCTTCTCTACCAAGCTAATTACTAAGCTAAGCTATGCTAATATGAGTGATTATGTGAGGAGATGTACTTCTTTCTCGTAAGATACTTCTTTTTCCTCTCAATCTACTCTCATACCCTGCTAGCTCTCACCATCTTCGAAGGTGTGTGAGGTCTTGGGTCTGAGAACGGGGATAATTCAAGTTGTGTTTGATTAAGTGTTTTGCTTGGTGTATGAAGCTTCCATCTTCATTGCACTAGCTAGTCTTGAAGGAACACAAAGAATTGTATTGTACAATGTCTCTCTTGATGGGAGAAACCATAATACAAAGCCTTTTGGAGGGGGGACCGGCTCCATGCAAATCCGGTCCTCAACTGTTGTCAATAGCTTAATTGCTCTCTCTTTTGAAAGTATTGTCGATGCTATCTAACTAGGTGTTATGCTTTTTGTTGCTCTCTCCACCCAAGCACTCTTGTAATTCTCATTAGGAATCTATTCTAATGAAATGCCCACTATGTTCATGCTAATTTCCGCTACAAATAAGATTTTAGGCCATTAAATGTTACATTGGTATCAGAGCTCAAGGTTTCTCTTTTCTTGCTCAAGAAGGGAGGTCCTCAAGCTAGCTACAAATGGTTGGTATTATTAATTGCCTGTGAGTAAGTAGAATAGGGATTTTTCAGCCTTGCAGTGCGCCTGCCTTTGTGCAGTTAACGGGGCATCACCGTCGAGAGCTATGGTCTTAATAGTGGAGTCCTACGGGGCTTGCCTACGGCTTAACCACTATTGAGCTATTAGAAGCTTGACAGGAGCCGGTGCTGTTTTGGTGTCGAAAGACCCTCTCTTCTATTCCTTGCAATTAATGGTATTCGAGCCGCGGGTACAGTAGCTTGAGTGCTTTTTCTAAAGGGGTAAAGAGGAGTAGCAACTAGGGCTTGAAGTGCCAAAGTACACCTAAAAAGTTTACACCTAAAAATTGTTAGAATGGCTGACAATATTAAAGAGAGTGAAATTAATGTTGATAACTTTGATTTTGCTCATGAGCAAGCTACTAATGATGCTTCAATGCTTGTTAATTATCTTGTTTCTAGGCTTCAACAAGCCATGGGCAATCCATCTCTCCAAAGTGAAGTGCAACGGCAGCTCCGTGCTCACGGGATTCTCCAAGCTCATCACCATGACGAGAGAACACCTAGGAAGCCTCCTTGTGAGACTACCAAAAGAGGTCTCTCTCCGATTCGGGAAGAAGAAGAGAATCCATATGAAGGGCTCAAGAACTTACTTCTTGATGATGCATCTCCTTCCCAAAGGAGAACTCAAGAGCCTCCACCGAAGGAACGAGAAAGAAGCGAGTCTCCCGCCACCTCGGCGGAGATGGCTCCACGAAGACGGCGGGCTAAACGCTCTCCATCACCACCAAAGCGGAGAAGACCATCACACTCTTCTCCACGCCATAATTCAAAGAGGGATGATAAAAAGCAAGAGAAGAAAAAGGCGAGAAAGAGGACACCCTCTTCTCCATCTTCTTTATCCTCTTCCTCTTATGAAAGCTATGGTGAAGACGACAAAGATCAAGACAAGAAAAAGGCGAGAAAGAGGTCACCCTCTTCTCCACCTTCTTCAAATTCTTCATCTTCTGAAGAAAGTGATGGTGCAACTTTTGAACCATCAAAAAGAAGAGGCCATAGGAAATCCTATGCCGCATGGAAGAGGTCGTCCAAGCTGAAGAAATTCAAAGAGGGAGGGAAGAGCATCTCTTTCCTTACCTATGATGGTACCTTTGGTGCTACAGACAAAGTTTTGGCCTTTATCCAGCAATTCGATGCGGCGTTTGGAGATGAGGGCTTCACGGAGTCCTCTAAGCTACGCCATGTAGCTATGCACTTTCAAAAGTCCGCCAGACAATGGTGGTCTAGCCTACGAGCCAACGGTGAAGCTCCACGAACATGGAAGGCTTTAAGAGCTTCCATTATGAAGCAGTTTTTGGCCACCGATGCCAAAGACAAAGTACTCACCGAATGGCGAAGCTTAAAGCTCTCTCCCAATGAATCCATCCACAAATATGTAGACAAGTTTTGGGACCTACAACTCAAAGCCACTGTCTTCAAAAGTTGGATTTTGGAGAGCAAAAGCAACAATTTTGTGCGGGCTTAACCGAAGAAATGGCGGAGTATGTCAACTCCCAAAGGCCACGTACCATATCGGCGGTAATACATCATACTATGGTGGCCTCGCGAATCAATTTCCAAACGGGGGGTAAAAGAAATAATAAGCCCCCGGAAAACAAGGGTTCCAATGAGCCTAAGGGGAAGGACAATGTCCAAAAGTCTCCTAAGGGCAATTCCAACAAAGCTAAAGAGAAGGGAGTTTACAAAGGAAAGAATAAACTCTCTCCTGAAGAGCTTGAGCGTTATCGTAAAGATAACCGGTGTTTCAAGTGCGGCGAACAAGGGCATGCGTACCGCGCTTGTCCCCAAAAGAACAACCGCCAAGATCCTCCTAGAGCTTCTTTGGTTGAAATCCAAGAGGAGGAGATTCACCAAACTCACCACAAAGGATCTCCTCTATGCCATGCTTGGGGAAAGGTAAGAGAACATGATGCTTTTATTCTCTTTGACCCTAGTTCTACTCACAATTTCATATCTATGGAGTTAGCCACCAAGCTAGGCATACAATCCTACGAGATGGGAGATATCCTATCCGCAGACAGTGCCTTCAAGGGGCAAGAAGCTTCAGTCACTCCCTTAATCGGGAAATTGAGGCTTCATGTCCAAGGCTATGTGGACAAAGAGGATTTCTTTATCTCTCCTCTCAAGCATGAGGATGTAATCCTAGGGGCACCATGGTTTGACCATTTGGCTGCCCATGTTAAATTTCCTGAAAGGAGAATCTCCTTTAAGTTCAGGGAAAAGGACATGTATATAGATGCTAGGGAGATGGGTAACACCATCCCCATTGTACATACACCAGCTTTCAACAAGTCAATAAAGAGCTCTATTTCCGTGTACATGATTTTTGTTAAAGATTCTCAAAATGAACCTAATGCTTTAGCAAAACAAAATAAAAGCAACCAAAAGGAATTAGAGTTATCCAATTTTCTCAAGGGGTTTCAAGATGTCTTTATTGACGACATCCCTTCTGAGCTACCTCCTAAACGAGGTAATGACGACCATGCAATTGAACTTCTTCCAGGAAGTTCACCGCCTAACAAACCTCCTTATAGAGTTTCTCAAGCTCAACAAGAGGAGATTATGCGGCAAGTGCATGAGTTAATTGAGAAGGGCATGGTTAGGCCTAGCTCATCTCCATTTTGCTCACCTGTGCTATTAGTGCAAAAGAAAGACGGCACATATCGTATGTGTGTCGACTATAGAGCACTAAATAGGATCACTATCAAGAATAGGTTTCCCGTTCCACGGGTAGAAGACCTATTTGATAAGCTACAAGGATCGACCTACTTCAGTAGGATTGACCTAAAAAGTGGCTATCATCAAATAAGGATAGTTGATCAAGACATTGTAAAGACCGCATTTCGTACTACATTTGGTCTTTACGAATACATTGTCATGCCTTTTGGCTTGACTAATGCACCAGCCACATTTAACCGCTTGATGGAGAAGCTGTTCAGACCTCATCGAACCTTCACTGGAGTGTTCTTTGATGATATTATCATCTACTCTAATTCATTAGAGGAACATAAGCAACACCTCCAGGTAATATTTCAAGTTTTAAGAGAGAATAAACTTTATGTTAATCGAAAGAAAAGTGAATTTTTCTTGCAAGAGATTCAATATTTAGGTCACATTATCTCTCAAGATGGAATCCAAATGGATCCATCCAAGTTAGAGGTAATAAAAGGATGGCCTAAACCAAGGAATCTTCATGAACTAAGAAGCTTTATAGGTATGTGTGCATACTATAGACGCTTCATAGAAAAGTTCTCACAAATTGCGGGACCATTACATGACCTAACAAAGAAAAATGTTAGGTATACGTGGTCTGCTAAGGAGAACAATGCTTTCGAAAAGCTTAAAGAAAAGCTTATCTCTCAACCTGTGCTTACACTACCGGATCTCTCAAAACCATTTGAGGTCCAATGTGATGCTTGTGGTGATTGCCTTGGGGCTGTTTTGCTCCAAGAAGGGCACGCCATAGGCTATGAAGTCGAAGGCTCGACCCTGTTGAGCAAGCTCTAGGCATATACGAAAAAGAACTCCTTGCAGTTCTACATGCCTTAGACTCATGGAAGCACTATTTATTGGGGACTCCTTTCATTCTGCGAACGGATCACCAAAGTCTTAAGTACTTCATGACGCAGACCAAGCTCTCCGACAAACAAATGAGGTGGGCAAATTTCCTTTCGCAATTTCATTTTCATATTGCTCACATTGCTGGCAAGCATAATCAAGTAGCCGATGCACTCTCAAGACGACCGAGAGTGAATGCGGTTTCCATAGCAACTCACAATGATCTATCTTTAATGACAGATGAGTATGCTATTGATCCCGATTTTAGAGATGTGATTTCAGCCCTTGCCTTAGGGAAGAAAGAAGAACCATTTACTTTACAAGATGGCTATCTTCTCTATGGCAATAGACTCTGCGTTACTAACTCACTATGTGAGAAAGTAATGTATGAATCTCATGCTCCCCCATATGCGGGGCATAGAGGGATTCAGTCTACCCTAAAGGGAATTGAAACATATTTCTATTGGCCTACCATGAAAGTGAACATACATGAGTATGTTTCCAAATGTGTGGTATGTCAAAAGACAAAATTTGATAGAGGGAAGCAACTTGGATTGCTTCAACCCTTGCCAATTCCTAATTCACCGTGGGAGAGCATATCCATGGATTTTATCTTTGGATTGCCTAAGTCTATCCATGGGAATACGGGAATATGGACGATAGTAGACAGGTTCAGTAAACAAGCTCATTTTATACCTGTCAAAAAGACTATCAAAGCCCATCAAATGGCAACCCTCTTCATTTCACAAATTTTCAAGTACCATGGCTTGCCAATGTCCATAGTGTCGGATAGAGATCCTAGAATGACCAGTAATTTCTGGAAGGGTCTCTTTGAGAATTTAGGAACAAGGCTAAACTTCTCTTCGGCCTATCATCCACAAACTGATGGCCAAAGTGAAATAGCTAACCTAACTATTCTCGATCTACTAAAAGCCTATGTAACGGAAGTAGATCAAAGATCCCAATGGGAGAAGTACTTACCCTTAGTAGAGTATGCTTACAATAACACTGTACATACTTCTACAGGAAAAGCACCTTTCGAGGTAATTGAGGGAAGATCAAAAAGTCCCTTGCTACTTAAGGTACATGGGAAGATCTTCGCTGCAGATGAGTATAGCCGAGACCTACAAGAATCTTTCCAAAAGATTAAGGATGCTATCTCTATCTCACAGCAAAGGCAAAAGGCTGCTGCTGACAAGCACAGAAGAGCCCAAGCCTTTAAAGAAAACGATTGGGTCTTGTTAAAGTTTCCCAAGGCTCGATTAAGGCACACGACGGGCAAGAATCCTACGGGCCACCAAAAGTACTATGCTAAACTAGCAAAAAGGTACTATGGTCCCTTCCAGATTCTTAGGCCAATCAATGAGATGGCCTATCAACTTAAGTTGCCCAATCATTGGCTCATACACAATGCTTTTCATGTGAGCCTTTTAAAGCCTTACAAAGGAGAGCCACCTCAAGAACCAACTATTGAAGACCCACCGGAGATCGAGGACCACGAGGAGGTGCTGCAGCCCGAGTCCATTCTCCGACATGAAGACAAGGTATTAAGAGGCGGTAAGACTATCAGACGATATCTTATTAAGTTTAAGAATTATCCTTTTGAAGATGCTAGATGGATGCAAGGCATACAATTAAAGGATAACCTAAACCTTGTCAATGCTTACAATGCTTCCCAAGAGTAAGCAAATGTACAAAATGTTAAAAAAATGAACAAAAATTTTTGTCTTATAAGACTCTCTTTTTCTTTAATTGTGCACAAAAATAAAGTAGTATGCATGCTTAGATCAAGTTTGTGGAGACGACGTCTCCCAAACACCAAGTAGAGCTTGTCACTCTACTATGGAACACTGATAGGACTAATGTGCAGACATGCTTGCGGCAGCCTCAGGCTCTCAAGCGCCAAATGGACTAGTCATCCATTATGGAATGATGTCGTAGGGTAACATAGGGATCCTCTACCCGCTAAGAAAAGGACTCATGCATATGCTTTATCTTCTCTACACCATAGTCGAGGACGACTATGATTTCAAGAGAGAGGTAATGTCATAATAATCAATATCTAATTCTCCTAAATGATTTTCTCATATTAAACTGATCATTTAATGTGGGGAAGTGCCAAGGGAGAAAAAGCTAGAATATTGGTTAAGTTAGCAGACCGGCCACAGTAGGGATCCAAAGGAGGGAAAATAGGGATCCAAAGGGGGGGCCATCTGCAAAAGAGCCATGTGAAACAACGGGCTAAAAAGACCCTAAGGTTCAGCCCATTAAGACTTCCAAAATGCTAAGGTTCCAAAATTCAAAGGTTGTGTCCAAAGGTCAACCTTAGGGAAAATTGGATGCTTAGTGTGTGTGCCCAAAAAGTCTTTCTGCATCCCTACATGGGAGGGGGCGAGCCCCAAAGCTAGGGGATGAGAGAGAAAACCACACACACACACACACAGGCTCCCTTTACACAAAGGGAATGAGGGACACATGTCAGCTCCCTAGGCCAGATGCCCACAAGGTGTGCCCAATTCCTATTGGAAGACCCTTGAAGTGGACCAATGAGAATTAAGCTAGAGTAAATCTAGTTTAATTAATTTAAAAACATTTAATAAAAGAAACCAATAAGAATTAAGTGTCCTAGAAGACTATTGGGCAGTCTCCCAAGGGGTCCAATGAGCATTCAGAAGCCCCATGGCTTGCCTGATTCCTATTGGCCAGGAGGCAAAGGGGTCCAATGAGAGTTTAGTTTAATTATTTAATTATCTAAAGCTCTCACAAAAGGGGAAAGGGGGACACATGTCAGAAGGCTATCACTTATACTGCTTAATTCCTATTGGCTTGACCTGGGGAGGTCCAATGAGGAAAAAGCCAGCCTAACTTAGCAGCTAGGGCTCGCCCAAGAGAGAGGGGGGGCTGATTTTTGCTGGGCATTCACTCTCACACTTGACCATGTGTGAAGGAAAAACACTCTATCTCCTCCCAAGCTTTAATGGAGAGCTCATCACCTACTCCAAGCTTGTGAGATAGAAGCCTACATCAACACTCTCTTGGCATGTGGATGCAAATCCAACCAAGAGCCAAGCTTCAATGCATGCTCATCTTCTCTACCAAGCTAATTACTAAGCTAAGCTATGCTAATATGAGTGATTATGTGAGGAGATGTACTTCTTTCTCGTAAGATACTTCTTTTTCCTCTCAATCTACTCTCATACCCTGCTAGCTCTCACCATCTTCGAAGGTGTGTGAGGTCTTGGGTCTGAGAACGGGGATAATTCAAGTTGTGTTTGATTAAGTGTTTTGCTTGGTGTATGAAGCTTCCATCTTCATTGCACTAGCTAGTCTTGAAGGAACACAAAGAATTGTATTGTACAATGTCTCTCTTGATGGGAGAAACCATAATACAAAGCCTTTTGGAGGGGGGACCGGCTCCATGCAAATCCGGTCCTCAACTGTTGTCAATAGTTTAATTGCTCTCTCTTTTGAAAGTATTGTCGATGCTATCTAACTAGGTGTTATGCTTTTTGTTGCTCTCTCCACCCAAGCACTCTTGTAATTATCATTAGGAATCTATTCTAATGAAATGCCCACTATGTTCATGCTAATTTCCGCTACAAATAAGATTCTAGGCCATTAAATGTTACAAGAAGAAAGACAAAGGACTTTACAAAGGCAAGCAACGTCTTTCTCCCGAAGAGATGAAGCGCTACCGCAAAGAGAACCGGTGCTACAAGTGTGGACAACAAGGTCATGCCTATAGAGCTTGTCCTTCACGGATAGCTATGAATGACAATCCACAAGCATCTTTTGTTACTTCTCAAGACAAGAAAAAAGAAGGCGATAAATCATGCCAATGCTATGCATGGGGCAAAGTGCATGATCAAGATTGTCTTATCTTGTTTGACCCAGGCTCCAACCACAACTTAATCTCAAGGGAGTTGGCAAGTCGATTGGGGATTCATGCACATGAGATGGGAGATGCGCTAGAACCTGATGGGGCTTTTGATACTCCAACGGTCCCACTCACTCCTTTGATTGGAAAGCTTTGCATCCATGTGCAAGGATAGGTGGATCAAGAGGATTTCTACATTTCTCCTCTTAAGCATCAAGATGTTTTT
This sequence comes from Adiantum capillus-veneris, assembly GCF_014529385.1. Taxonomy (NCBI): domain Eukaryota; kingdom Viridiplantae; phylum Streptophyta; class Polypodiopsida; order Polypodiales; family Pteridaceae; genus Adiantum; species Adiantum capillus-veneris. The sequence goes on from NC_140943.1 coordinate 154,910,956, forward strand.
TTGGGCACGCCTTGGTTTCATCGTATGGCTGCCGATCTTAAGTTTCCTGATAGAATCATTTCTTTTTAGCATAGAGGTAGAGACATTAACTTAGATGTTAATGATAAGGGGCATACTATTCCTATTGTATCCCATGATTCTTTGAATAAATCAATAAAGTCTACTCTTTCCGCTTATTTGATTTTTGTCAAAGACTCTATGAATGATGTTAATCTCTACCACGTGAGCTAAAAGATTCATTTAAAGAAGAAGCAAATCTAAATTTGTTTCTTAATGAATATGCTGATTGTTTTACGGATTCTATCCCAGGAGAACTACCTCCTTCAAGGGAAGAAGATGACCATAGGATTGAGCTTATTCCAAGAAGCTCTCCACCCAACAAACCTCCATATAGGGTCTCTCTTGCACAACAAGAGGAGATAATGACCCAAGTAAATGAGCTAATGGAAAAAGGGATGTTCATCTCCATTTTGCTCACCCGTGTTATTAGTGCAAAAGAAGGATGGTTCATACCGCATGTGTGTGGACTATCGTGCACTAAACAAGAACACAATCAAGAATCGTTTTCCAGTTCCAAGGATAGAAGATTTGTGTGATAAGCTTCAAGGGTCTTCCTACTTTAGTAGGATAGATCTCGAGAGCGGTTATCATTAAATACGTATCGTACCGGAAGACATTCACAAGACCGCATCTTGCACTACCTTCGGTCTTTATGAGTTTATTGTGATGCCTTTTGGACTCACAAATGCGCCGGCCACATTCAATCGAATGATGGACCGCATCTTTCGTAGGCATCGTGCTTACACGGGAGTATTATTTGATGATATCATAATCTACTCCAAAAGCTTAGAGGAACACAAGTCTCATCTTAAGGCGGTTTTTCAAGAACTGCGAGACAATAAGCTTTATGTCAATGGCAAAAAGAGTGAGTTCTTTTTAGAAGAGATTCGCTATTTAGGCCATATTATCTCCAAAGAGGGTATCCACATGGATCCCGAGAATTTGAAGATAATAGAAGAGTGGCCTCAACCAAGGAATCTTCATAAACTCCGAAGCTTCATTGGAATGTGCTCTTACTATAGGAGATTCATTGAAAAGTTATCCATTATAGCAGGACCACTTCATGATTTGACTAAGAAAAAGGTCAAAGTCCAATGGACGGTTAAAGAAAATAAATCTTTCTTAGTGCTTAAAGAAAAGCTTATGTCTAAGCCCGTGCTAGTTCTTCCCAACCTCACAAAGCCATTTGAGGTTGAATGTGATGCTTGCGGTGATTGCTTAGGCGACGCTGTTCTTTTGCAAGAAGGACATGCCATAGCATATGAAAGTCGTCATTTAAATGAGCAAGAAAGAGTGCTAGGAATCTATGAAAAGGAATTACTTGCAGTACTTCATGCCTTAGATTCATGGAAGCACTATTTTCTAGGTAATCCTTTCATTATAAGGACAGACCATCAAAGCATCAAGTACTTCATGACACAAACCAAGCTTTCGGATAACCAAATGAGGTGGGAAAACTTCTTGTCACAATTTCACTTTCATATTGTTCACATCCCTTGCAAGCACAATTCGGTGGTAGATGCTCTCTCTCGACGACCAAGAGCAAATGCTGTTTTTAAAGCATAACACAATGATCTATCCAGCATGGTAGATGCGTATGCTACGGATCCAAATTTTGCTAACGTCATGTCCACTTTGAGTATGGGGAAGATACAAGATCCATATGAGGTAAAATATGGATTTCTTCTCTATGGCTCTAAGCTATGTGTTACCAAATATTTGAGAGAGAAAGTTATGCTAGAATCCCATGCTCCTCCTTATGCGGGACATCAGGGCATACAAGCCACTACAAATGCTATTGAGACATACTTTTACTGGCCATCAATGAAACAAGACATAAAAGCTTATTTTTCACAATGTATGATGTGCCAAAAGGTAAAGTATGATAGAGGTAAACAAGCGGGGTCATTGCAACCATTACCCATTCCAGATGCACCTTGGGAAAGTATCTCTATGGATTTCATTTTTGGTTTATCAAAATCCATCCATGGAAATACGGACATATGGACGATAGTTGACAGGTTTAGTAAATAAGCACATTTCATACCTGTCGAGATGACTATCAAACCTCAGCATATGGCTTATCTCTTTAGGTCTCAAATCTTTAGGTATCATGGCTTGCCAAAGTCTATAGTCTTAGATAGAGATCCTCGCATGATGAGTCTCTTCTAGAAAGGACTATTTGAGAATATGGGTGCAAGGTTGAACTTCTGCTCCGCCTATCACCCTCAGACGGATGGGCAAAGTGAGATTGTCAACTCCACCATATTAGATCTACTCAAGAGTTATGGCACTAATGTAGATCAATGAAATCAATGGGAAAGGTACTTACCATTAGTAGAGTACGCGTATAATAATACCGTGCATACCTCTACAGCAAAGTCTCCCTTTGAAATAGTTGAGGTCGGTCAAAAGTTCCTCCTATTTTGAGGATGCACCAAAAGATCTTCGCTGCTGAGATGAGTATGTGCGTGATCTTCAAATGTCATTTGAGAAGATAAAAGACGCCATAAAAGCAACACAGCTAAGAAAAAATATAGCGGCTAACAAGCATAGGCGTTCCCTTGCTGTCAAGGAAGATGATTGGTTCTTACTCAAGTTTTCCAAAGCCCGTTTAAGGCAAACGACGGGAAAGGATTGGCAAGGCATGCACTTAGGTCATCAAAAGTTTTACGCAAAGTTAGCACGTCGCTATGATGGTCCTTTTCAAATTGAGGAACGTAAATGAGACGGCTTATAGGCTAAGATTTCCACCTTCCTGGCGAATCCACAATGCCTTTCATCTATGCCTTCTAAAGCCTTTCAAGGGAACACCTCCTACAGAGCCCCTTGAAGAAGAACCCCCTGAATTTGAAGAGATGGAAGAAATTTTGCAACCCGAGGCTATTCTAAGGCATGAAGACAAGTTTCCACGAAACGAAAAGGTCCTTTGTAAGTATTTAGTTAAGTTTGGGAATTATTCTTTTGATGATTCTAGGTGGATGATGGAGCCCCAGCTCAAAGATTGCATGCCTCTGGTCAATGCGTACAACGATGAACATGGGATGCCTACTTCCCAAGACCACAATGTATAAACCGTGGTAATAAAGACTAGTTTTTTTCATATTGTATTTTATGTTCTATGATCATTTAAATGTGCATGCAAATGTTTTGATGTTAACACGCTTGCAGCGGATTCGTCCCTCAAGCACCGAGTAGACTAGCCCTCTACTGCGGCATGGTGTTGTGGCTTATGTAATGTTGTTAACAAAAGACATACACGCTTGCGGAAGACTTTGTCTCTCAAGCACCGGCTAGATTAGCACTCTAGCGTGGAAAGGTGTTACGGCTTATGTATGTTTTACACGCTTGCGGCAGCTGTGTCTCCCAAGTACCTATTAGAGGAATGGTGTAAATCGCTTAAAATGTGGATCCGAAAGCAAATGTTAAGGTCAAATTCCTAAAATAAAAGCATAATCGAGGACGACTATGATTTAAGGGCGGGGTAATGTCATAAAATTTATATTTTATGAGCTTCACAGGATTTTCTCTCTCTAAAAAGTAGCTATCTAGAGAGAGAAAGCAAAGGTAAGCATAGGCTAAATGCAATGATTTGCAAAAAGGTTTATTTTGACTCTCGGTTTCGTTAGTCAAAAGCATAAACTTTACAAGTGCAAAACGGACACTCTCTCACTAGGATTCTAGAGAGAGAATGGGTAAAAATGTTAAAACCGGATGTGCAAGGAAGGCATTCAGGCAATGTGAATTGTCCACAAGTGAATGCTACTCCCAAAGTGCAAAGGATTAAACTATAGGATCTCAACATGCTTTACGGGAGGTCAAACGGCCCCAGGAGGGCCAAAAAGAGCAAAATACCGCTTATGGGAAGGCTAGGAGATAGGCAGAGGGGCTGTACGTGGGAACTAGGGCATACACATGTCCAAAAAGGTTTGTCCAAAGCAAAGGGGTGGAGGAAGACTCAAATTCAAATTTTTGCCTTGCTCCACAAGCTAGCCTACTCTTTTTCTCTCTCTAGCCACTAAAAATAGCAGAAAAGTGCTTTTTACAAGCTAATTTGGTACATGCAAAAATGTGAGCTTCATGAGGGTATATCTCTTGCATATTGGCTCAATTTTCAGCATGGAGGGGCTCTAGTGAAAGCTCTCTTCAAGCTCTACACTCCTCTACTCTCACTTTCTCTCATATGCAACTTGCTTATGCTACCTCCCTTGGTAGCTATGTATTTACTTAACTTATGAAGCTTATACATACAAGCTTCCCTCTTGGTTATATGAACTCTACTCCTTTTCTCCGCTAGTACTCTTTTCCCATGAGGTAATTGAGGGCTTGAGAAGAGGAAAACGAGAGAGCTTAAGTCTCTCTAAGCTCCTATGATGCTTCGGCTATGGAGACCCTAAGTTGCAAAGATCCTATGTTGTATTTCGCACAAGCTATGATCCTTTTTGTGCTTGTTGCATAAAGAATACAAAAGCCTTTCGAGGGGGGGCGTCTTCATAGAATCGGCCCTCATTGCTGTGTCGTGTTCAATCTTTTCCATGTTTTGTCATTGCTATTTCAATTGCTTTTTCACTATTGCTACAATTGCCGCATAACATGCTATGTTAGTAAATCTAAAAATGGCATAATCGTAAAAAAATGTTGTAGGTATGTATTGCTAGAGATATAGTCCAAAATTCTAGGCATTCATAAGGCCATAGGTTAAAGCCCAATCTTGCAATATCTTGTGAGCTGTGAAAACCATCATTATCCTGACTCCAAAGGATAGTCAAAGGGATTACTCATGAATACAAGATTGAGGAGCCAATGATCAAGAATTAAATAAGTCAGTATGAGAGAAATTTGGTGGTAGTGCCACTAAAAGGAAGAACCCTTGAACTAGTAAAGTCGACTGACTAACTCAAATAATGCCACCACTATGATCGAAATGGACCTTTGTCATTATTTATGATAGCTCCTCACCTTGATGCAGAGGTATAAGCCCGTATAGGACTGGTCAAGTGTATTGTTCCATCTGGATATCTTTGAGTGTCCATTTAATATACAGACAGCAGGCCTTTCACTTTAGTGAGTTCTAACTCAATGAATGAGGAGGCTAAAAAGTCCTCCTGTCTTATCTTTCTCCTGGATTCTACTATGTTAAAATCCCCTATGAGACACCACTCACTATTTATGTTAAAATCCCCTATGAAGTACCACTCACCATTTATTCGAATGTGGACTAGATTTCCCCAAAGCTTCCAATATTCCTTAATTTTTTCATGCATCATATACATTAATCACAATGATGTTTACATTGCCCATTTGATTTCAATTCCTATGGCTCTACCTGAGGGATGAATGAAAACATTGTTTAAGGTGGAAAAGAGGCCAACCCAAAAGTCACAATATTTGTGCTAATTTTTTGGGCATCTTAGTCTATGCATAATAACTCCAAGGTGCACTAACAATATGCGAGATTTTCAATGGCTCATTTTAAGTTCTTGGTTGTGTCATCTTTAAAATCCAGTTGTAATGGGCGAATTTAGGTCAATGCTTTGTGTGAAATCAATTTCCAAGGTGTGATGGATGGTGTATATATGTTCTAGGTATGGTTTGCTAAAGACATAGTCCAAAATTCTACGCAATCATAAGGCCATAGGTGAAAGCCCAATCTTGCAATATCTTGTGAGATGTGAAAACCATCTCATAATCATGTCTCCTAAAGGATAGTCAAAGGAATTACTCATGAATACAAGATTGAGGAGCCAATGATCAAGAATTAAACGATTTTTCATGAGAGAAATTTGGTGGTAGTTACACTGAAGGAAGACCCCTTGGACTAGTAAATTCAACTGGTGGGGCTGACTAAAATAATTCCACCACTATTATCGCAACGGCCCTTTGGCATTGTTTATTATAGTTTCTCATCTTGATGTAGAGGTGTAAGCCCTAATGCCGTGTATCCTAGGCTATTGATAGCTGCTCATTTCCTCCATGAAAAACAATAATAGGAATGGGGTAAGGGGGGAATCTTTGACTTACTGATATCAAAAGTGAAAAGTAATCTTCTCACCCCTTGATAAGAATGGTTGTGCGTTGTAGTATAGTGTAGCCACCCTTTGTATCCATCGTGGGCAGAGTCCCTGCACTCTAGAGTATCAAAAGTGAAAAGTTATCTTATCACCCCTTGATAAGAATGGGTGTGTATTGTAGTATAGTGTAGCCACCCTTTGTATCCATCGTGGCGAGAGTCCATGCACTAAAGAGTATCCTCAAGAAGGGTTTAGGGGTTTCAAATAGGCATATGCATCTTCACAAGCTATAAGATTAAATTATATTACATGTTATTGGTTCATCTTGGAGCAAGAACATCAACCAATAATAAGGGATTTTCCAATATGCTGATATGACGAGAGCTTTGCTGGCCATAACATGTAAAGTTATTTGCATGATCAAGGGTTTATGTTTTGAGAATGATAAAGGATTTCTTTCTAAACACAAATCCATTAATCTAAATGGGTGCGCAAATTATAGCCCATACCAAGAGGCTACAAGATGTATGAATTCACCTTGAAGCCTATTTGATGAAAGCATCATTCCTATGATTGTGTGGCCACAGGATTTAGATATATATGCTATAAACGTTAGAGTTGTATCTTAGTCTTACATCATTACTCACAACTCCACGTGTGTCATAAATAAATAGAAGATACTTAGAATCAATGGAGCCATAAATTGAATATTTGTATGAGTCTTATATATAAGGTTTCTAGTAGAATCTAGAAGGTCATAGAAGATTCATGAAGGTTCTAGTAGTCTTCATTGTGAATTTGATGTCAATTCTTATGGCTCTACCTACGGATGATTGAAAATGTTGTTTAAGGTGGGAAAGAGGCCAATCCAAAAGTCACAATATTTGTGCCAATTTTTTGGGCATCTCAGTCTATGCATAATAACTCCAAGGTGCACTAACAATATGTGATATTTTCAATGGATCCTTTTAAGTTCTTGGTTGTGTCATCTTTAAAATCCAGTTGTAATGGGTGAATTTAGGTCAATGCTTTGTGTGAAATCAATTTCCAAGGTGTGATGGATGGTGTATATATGTTCTAGGTATGGTTTGCTAAAGACATAGTCAAAACTTCTACGCAATCATAAGGCCATAGGTGAAAGCCCAATCTTGCAATATCTTGTGAGCTGTGAAAACCATCATAATCATGACTCCAAAGGATAGTCAAAGGGATTACTCATGAATACAAGATTGAGGAGATAATGATCAAGAATTAAATGAGTCAGGATGAGAGAAATTTCGTGGTAGTTCCACTAAAGGAAGAGCCCTTGAACTAGTAAAGTCGACTAGCTGACTCAAAAAATGCCACCACTATTATCGGAATGGCCCTTTGTCATTGTTTATGATAGCTCCTCACCTTGATGCAGAGGTGTAAGCCCGTATAGGACTGATCAACTTTATTGTTCCATCTGGATATCTTTGAGTGTCCATTTAATATACAGACAGCAGGCCTTTCAGTTTAGCGAGTTATAACTCAATGAATGAGGAGGCTGAAAAGTCCTCCTGGCATTACCCTATGAGGCACCACTCACTATTTATGTTAAAATCCCCTATGAAGTACCACTCATCATTTATTTGAATGTGTACTAGATTTCCCCAAAGCTTCCAATATTCCTTAATTTTTCCACGCATCATATACATTAATCACAATGATGTTTACTTTGCCCATTTGATTTCAATTCCTATGGCTCTACCTTAGGGATGAATGAAAACATTGTTTAAGGTGGAAAAGAGGCTAACCCAAAAGTCACAATATTTGTGCCAATTTTTTGGGCATCTTAGTCTATGCATAATAACTCCAAGGTACACTAAAAATATGCGAGATTTTCAATGGATCCTTTTACGTTCTTGGTTCTGTCATCTATAAAATCCAGTTGTAATGGGTGAATTTTGGTCAATGCTTTGTGTGAAATCAATTCCCAAGGTGTGATGGGTGGTGTATACATGTTCCAGGTATGTATTGCTAGAGACATAGTCCAAACTTCTAGGCAATCATAAGGCCATAGGTGAAAGCCCAATCTTGCAATATCTTGTGAGATGTGAAAACCATCTCATAATCATGTCTCCTAAAGGATAGTCAAAGGAATTACTCATTAATACAAGATTGAGGAGGCAATGATCAAGAATTAAATGATTTGTCATGAGAGAAATTTGGTGGTAGTTCCACTGAAGGAAGACCCCTTGGACTAGTAATTTTGACTGGTGGCTGACTCAAATAATGCCACCACTATTATCGAAATGGCCTTTTGGCATTGTTTATGATAGCTCCTCACCTTGATGTAGAGGTGTAAGCCCTAAAGCCGTTGATAGTCGTTTTTCGGCTCTTTGTAATTGCCACAGTGAGTTACCTCACCCTACCAAAATCACCCAAACACTGTGGCTATCCCTACCATTTCACTGTATATAGGCGTGCGTGAGTCACGGGACTTTTCCCATATCTTCTTAAAAACCCTCAGCTAGCTAGTCACTGGGCTAGGTGAGCCAAAAAAAATAAAAATAAATAAAAAATAAAAGTATATTATGGCCTCTTTGTGTGTAAATATTTCATTGTAAATATAGCCTAAATATAGGGATTTTTTATAATTATTTTGGTATTTTATTTAAATATTTCTACTTAGGTGTGTGTTTTATTAAACATATGTATACCTTCTTTCATCCTCTTACACCATAAGTATATTTTTTGCCAATATGTACATACTCTAACCTTATATTTTTCCTTTATACAAATCACTCCCACATTTTCACCCTCACCTCGTGAAAACAAAAAATTGATTTCTACTCATTGGTCAAGTTTATTATATTATTTACTTGCATACCTTTTCCTCTTTCACCCAAAATAATTCAAAGAGGGACCATATCATATGATTCCAATATCTTTCCATATCCATAACTCCTCCATATTTTTATTATTATTTTTACTCATTATTCTAACACCATGTGCTCATTGAGCAAAAGTCCATGAATAGTCCATACACTAGTCCCACCATGTATATATTTCTTTATTCACCAATAATCCTCCTCCATGCATGTGTCAAGGGCAACTTGGATGCTTTGTATTATGATATGACAAAGGAGGGGCTCACTCTTGGATGCATTGTACAAATTCAACAAAGGAGGGGTCCACTAAAAGACTTTTGCAAGCATAAAAACAGGCTTTTTGGTGAGAATTTTGGCACCTATCTCCACTCCGAATTTGGAGCAGTGGTCAAAAGAGAAAATGTAGCCCACGCTCTGAATAATCACCTCAAATTTTTTCATGATTTTTGGAGCTACCAGCGGTGAGCTATGATTTTTTGAGTGGACCCCAGTCTGCCCACGTTTTTCACAAGTAGCCCATAGTCTTCTCTCACCTCTTTCCACACTTCTACACACACACACACACACACACACATTTCTCTCAATCCCTCACTCAAACCTGCACCTTCAATGGTTTCTCTCACCTTCTTCACCATTAACCTCCCCACTTACTCCCATAGCTCTCATATGAGCTCTCCATGTACATACACCATCTCTATGCCTCTCTCTATTACTTCCAAAGTACAATTCCATCTTACCCCTTATATATATACATAAATTCAGCATGTGTACCATGATTAACCTCTGCAAATCAAGAGATATCATCAACGGAATTACCATTTTCATCGCGATAATCAACCTTGACGGCGGTGGCGTAAAGAAGGGAAGACGAAGAAGAAGGTCGATAGTCATTTTGAGAACCTACACAAGTAAGTCCAAAACTTCTTCAAGCTTCACCATCACAAGGATTTTCTCACTTCATTCAACCATCTTACTTCAACCATCCACCTCATTCTACCCATTGTAAATGTAACATTAACTTTCTAGTGATTACTAACACTAACCACTAACATACTAACACAAAATAGCCATTGACCTAACCATAAAAGACACCTCACCTCAAGACATGTGTATAGTAACTCTCTCTCTCTCTCTCTCTCTCTCTCTCTCTCTCTCTCTCTCTCTCTCTCCTTACTTACTTTCACCTTATCTACCATCAATAATGCTCTCTTTTGAGCCCACACCCATGACTCAAGCAGACAAAGAAGGCCCGCAATGTTTTGATATTCAAAAAAATCATAATCTTGATTTGTTAGCTTGTAAATTAGGATTTCTAATAATCTTAATGAGGGGTCTCCAACCTATAAATAGGCCCCTCTCCTTCTTGTAAAACAACCTCCAACATCTCACATAGCACCCCAACACTCTATGCGCGAGGAGAGACTTAGGTGTAGCAACCACTTGTGAGCTTCACTCTTGGTGTGAGAGAAGCTTTCAAGCTACACATTGCAAGTGAGAGAGCGTGAGTTTCACAAATCTCAAAACCACAATTGTATATGCTCCTTTATCATCAATAAATTGAGGTTTGGTGCATTCAAAGGCGTGATTCGACGTTCAAATCTTCGTCCTTCCATTTGTGCAATACGGTTTGGTGAATTTAAGGTGACTTGTGTATTTTGAGTTTTTATCAGTTGATCTTGATTTTAGAAAGTGTTTTAGTGTGTTTTTCATTGCCAGTTTTGTGTCCATTGTAAGAGGGTATTGTGGTGAGAGGTCTCCCACACCCTAAGACAGTGTGTGTGTGTTTTGGCAATGTTTAGCAATCACTAAGCATTGAGTGAGTTTTATACAAGTTCTACAATAGCATCATAACGAACCATCTCCATTTGCAAGTCACAAATAAGGTATTACGCAAGATCCTTTCCTCTCTCTCTTCCCTTTGCTCTAGCTCTCTCTGGTCCATTTCATGTGTGTCTTGGTGTGAGGTTGCTTGTGTGTGTTGTGTGGTGCATCTTCTTGGTTGTGCCAAAATCTCTCTTGCGTCCTAGTTCGCATACCATAACTAGGTGGTGCCCCTATCTTGTTTGTGTTTGGCTGTGGGTTTGTTGTTGCGATGTGCTTGTGGTCGCCCCAGCCGCAATTGAGCAGCACGGGAGCCTTGAGGGGTGTTTAGAGGTCGCCTCTCTTGTTGCCCGCCCCGGACCGCCTCACCGTGTATCCTAGGCTATTGATAGCTGCTCATTGCCTCCATGAAGAACAATAATAGGAATGGGGTAAGGGGGAATCTTTGACTTACTAATATCAAAAGTGAAAAGTAATCTTCTCACCCCTTGATAAGAATGGTTGTGCGTTGTAGTATAGTGTAGCCACCCTTTGTATTTATCGTGGGGAGAGTCCATGCACTAAAGAGTATCAAAAGTGAAAAGTAATCTTCTCAACCCTTGATAAGAATGGGTGTGTATTGTAGTATAGTGTAGCCACCCTTTGTATCCATCGTGGGGAGAGTCCATGCACTAAAGAGTATCCTCAAGAAGGGTTTAGGGGTTTTCAAATAGGCATATGCATCTTCACGAGCTATAAGATTAAATTATATTACATGTTATTGGTTCATCTTGGAGCAAGAACATCAACCAATAATAAGGGATTTTCCAATATGCTGAAATGACGAGAGCTTTGCTGGCCATAACATGTAAAGTTATTTGCATGATCAAGGGTTTATGTTTTGAGAATGATAAAGGATTTCTTTCTAAACACAAATCCAATCATCTAAATGGGTGCGCAAATTATAGCCCATACCAAGAGGCTATAAGATGTATGAATTCACCTTGAAGCCTATTTGATGAAAGCATCATTCCTATGATTGTGTGGCCACAGGATTTATATATAGATGCTATAAATGTTAGAGAAGTATCTTAGTCTTACATCTATGATACATGACACACAACTCCGCGTGTGTCATAAATAACACTACTACCATCAGAGACAATTATCCTCTTCCCATCATAGATCATGCTTTGGAAAGAGTGGTAGGAAAAGAGGGTTATACTTCTTTATGAAAATGTCCAAAACACGCATAAGGTGCGTAGTTAAAGAAGCACGTATGTTCGAGTTGATTGAAAATCAATTGTACAAGCGATGTAAAGATAATCAATGTAGGTTATGCACTTCTGAAATGGAATATTTGCCAATTTTGCAAGAAACCCATGCAAGGCAGGCAAGCGGTCATTTTTCAACTAAAAGGACTGCCAAAATAATTATGTTTGCTAGAAAATGGTGGCCAATGCTTTTCATGGATGCAAAAGCATATGTGAAAAGATGTGATGAGTGCTAGAGAACAAAAGTCCCTATCAAAAGAAATGAAATGCCAATGAGACCCATGATTGGAGCACGAGTGTTTGCGAAGTGGGGAGTTGACTTTGTAGGCCCTATAGCACCGCCGGATTATAAAACACACGCAGAACACATCATTGTAGCCCCTGACTATTTGACAAAATGGGTTGAGGCGAAAGCTACAATAAAAAATAAAGCACGCACGACAGCACTATTTTTGTATGAAAATGTTTTCACAAGATATGGCTTGCCAATAGAAATTGTAAGTGATAGGGGAACACTTTGTAAATTAAGTAATTAAATGCTTCTTGGATGAATTTATGGTCATTTAAAGTAGGAACCCTACCACCCATAGGCAAATGATCAAGCTCAAAGCACAAATAAAGTTATATGTACAGTTCTTACAAAAAATGTCAATGATAATAGGAATGATTGGGATCAAAAGTTATACGCTGCCGTTTGGGCATATCGTGTAGCTTACAAAACGGTTTTGGGAACAACACCTTTCAATATGGTGTTTGGATTAAATGCAATATTGCCAATTCAGTTCCTTATTCCTACGTTAAAAGTATCCAAAGAGTTAGAGTGGACAGACCATGAGTGGTCCAATCAACTTGATGCGCTTGAACACCTTCATGAAACTAGGCTAAAAGCATTTGTAGGGACGTATGCGCAAAAAAGAAGCATGAAAGGATTTTATGATAAGCACATAACATGCCCCCCTTCTTGATGTAGATTCCGTCCTCGGAATCTATGAGTGTGTCAAATGAAGCAAAAATGGTAAGGAAGAATGTCGAGCATAGGTGAACTCCAGCAATCAGCATTTGTGGGTGGTCCTTGTAGAATTGAAGCATCTTAATGAGAGTAGTGTCCCATGGACATGCTCACAATCAAGAAGTCAAAACTACAAGACAATGTCCATGTCCTCTGCAAGATCGCACTCCTCAGCTACATTTGATTACTGCAAAATCAACAAGAAAGTAGCACAGTAACTGCATTCTCGTAGGAGTATGTTAAGGACAACATGAAATGAGCAAACGTAAAGAGTGATCGGTGACAAAATATAAAACAAAATTTCTTGAGAATTAAACCTTAAAGACCATATAATTAACCACATTGTCACTTGTACAGGGCAACCAATCAAGGACCTTAGCTTTACTGGTTGGACGGTCACAACAGTGCAATAAAGGTCAATTGTTAATGCCCTAGACCACACACCTAATTCCCAATAGTTATTTAGAGATGTTTAATCTCGAGAGAAATTGGTTTCATGTCTCAAGGCTGACTGGAGGCTACATCCTACAAAACTCTCAACTCTAGATACCATAAAGACAATCACTCATATGAAAGTCATCGCCTGAATAGATTCTCTTTTTGCTAACCTCCCAAGTCTTTGTTTTTTAAAGACTTTTTTGCCACATAGAGCCTTTTTGACTCCTTTTTTATCTTCTTTTTTTCTATAAATTCATTTATTTAGTGGCTTTGCTCTTTGATTGAGCATTTTTGGGGGGTCAGCTTGATACTGCAATAATCCCAACCCTCCCCAGTCTCATCACAATAGCAAAACCTTCCTTTATAATACCTAAGTTAAAGGTCAAGAGGAATTAAGCGTATGAGAAATCCGAAACACACTGCACACAATGCTTCATGATATCAAATTAAGAGCCTAACGTAACTACTAAGCATTAGGCAAGCATCCCATGGCATTAAAGGAAGATCTCTAATGCGCTACCTTGGTCAAACTAGCTCAACCATGATTTTTGATTAATAAACCTAGACAAGGTCTATGAGGGCAAACTATATTGAATCTAACACAGAATACCAAGCAAGCATGTTTAATACTGTGTAATCAATCATTCTTAAAATAGGCAAGCATGATTGCTAAAAAAGATAAGATATTAAACATGGACAAGCAACACTTGTTTTGTGATGGCAGCAATCTTGGCATGTGGCTAGGAGTGGACAAGATAACAATGACTTCATGAGGCTGAAAATTTGAGTTCAAATGCAACATCTTGTACCTGCACAAACAACTAACACACACCATACCTACAGGAGGCACATCAGCGGGAAAAGACCAAAACGCCAAGAAAACAAAACTAAAACAAAATGTAGACCCCTAACCTATCTATCTATCACCACACTACATAATCAAGGGAAGAGGATATTGTATAGACCGGGTGGCATTCCTAAGGCTAAGCCCCTATCCTCATCATCAAGATAAACAAAATCATTCTCAGTGAGGCCATAGGCTTTCTCGATCTCTTCTATTGATTCATCATCATCTTCTTGTGCACATATGTTAATCAATGGGCATGTGTCATCGGTGAAACATTCTCTATTGGGTAGGGATCACTTGTAGTCCATAGACGTATCAGCCATTATAACCTCTCAAAATTTTGCTCCCATGCGAGTCTCTCTACCAAATCCCATTCACAAGAAAGTGCAGGGTAGCATACGTGAAACACTTGAGAAAAATAATAAGGATACCTTTCATAAAAAATAGAAGCGCATGTCTCTGGTGAACTAGCCATACCTGGAAACACAGATAGATTTGGTTAGGTCTCTAAAAAATAGGGTTGTTTCCTTGTGTTGCTTGATGTGACATGGTGAATTTTGGGCCATGGTCCGATTGTGCATGCTTCACTCTTGTTGCTAGATTGCTCAAGCTCCTTTTACTAGTTTTTTGTTTTGTGGTTAGTGAAAGTATAAGAGTCTATATATACATTCCCTCATATTAGGAAGTTAAGGGAAACAAGGTTGAGAGGGAATATATGATTGATCGTATCCCCCCTCTTCCTTGGGTAGATCATATCTTTTGAAAGATATTGTCACCTTTTGAAACCAATTGGTCCAACTACCATCATAGGTGAGTGCTTTGGCCAATAGCTTTCCAGCACCCTAGATGCTTCATCAAGTTGCAAGGGTGGTAGGGTACTCTCCCATGAACAAACTTGAAACGTTTGTCCCAGCGATAAAGTTACAGTGGGGGGTGTAGATTCTTTTGTATTGGCATGGAGATGTAGAGTGGTAGGCAGAGAGGGTGTGGAAGCTTCGATGTCAATGGATTTATTACATGAGGAGCTAGAAGCTTCTTGTGACTCCCCCCAGCTTCCTGAGCTAGATGGTATAAATAGATCTTGCTTTGGACGCCATACTAGTTCTGGAATAGGTGTGGAGTAGTCTATGATCTTTCCTTTCCCCCGGTCCATAGCAGGAATTGGAGTTGCAGGAGTGGACTTACATGGATTTTTATGTGATAGGAAAGAAGTTTGCTTTTGTTTAGGGATCCATATTTGATCATTTCCATCAAAGTAGCCTTGGGCTGCTAATAATCGTTTAGGAACCCAACGTGTAGTAACCTTGGATTTCTTAGCCAGTTTCCTACGAGGCTTCTTTGTCGAGTGAGATTGAACCGTATAAGGAGCCATTAATAAAGTCTTTGGCACCCATTGATACGTAATCTTTGGTGAAGCAGACTCATTCCTTGGGGTCATGCTTTCTGTCTTAGCTATGGGAGTTAAAGAAGGGTGGGCAACTGATAAGGAAGTTTGAGCCTCTTGGGACTGCAACCTTTTGTTTTCTTTTGTAACCTTAGGAGTCGATATCTCAGGATCCATTTCTTGAGTAGTTTTAGTAAGAGCATGTTTTCGCCTAGTGATGCTCTTGGATCCCCAATCAATAGTGCACTTAGTTGCGGACATCCATTTACACCCAAGGTTTATGTTGCCCTCCATAGCGCCCGTAGGCATAACCAAGAAGCTTTGGTCCATGGTCCCATTGTCATAAGTGACATGAGTGTGCAGGATTCCAAGGACATTGGTTCGCTTCTTATGGATACCCTTAACTTGGATGGTACTCTTGGACAAAGGTGGTTTTCCTAGCTGACGCCACACTCCATATGATAACAAGTTAGGTTTAGCTCCTGTGTCCAATAATGCATTATACAACACTTTTCCATAAGGACTAGGTAACTCAATTGGATATAGTAGAGGCAGATCAAACTCTTCAGACTCATCAAATTTGTGGCATATTATCTCCCTCAGGTGTTACCCAAGTTGTTCTTCGATTCCCCCATGTGTCTATAGTTGCTGCTAGATGTACCCAATCAACATTGTCTGACTCAACCATGCCAAGTAGGACATCCATATAAGGAAATCCCTTCCTTGTATCAATATCCATTTTTCATCTATAACAATACTTTAATGGGGCTAAGTGAATGGTGGTATCCATTTTGCGTGTGTAACAATACTTTAATGGGACTAAGTGAATGGTGGTATCTGATCGATTGTCAATTATAAATCTATTCCCCAAAGGATGAATGACAAGATCAACTCGAATGATGGAGTCTTGGAACTGTAAGTACACATGGTTTTTATACCAGTCATGTACAATTTTTGCTTCTCTCATGAAAGGACATCCTAAGATCATCTCATATGACATAGTATGCTTAGAGAAATCCATCACGACAAAGGTATGCCGTACATTGTGTCCCAGGACCTTGATCTTAAAATCCTTTAGCATTCCAATAGGCTTAGCCATAGTTCCATCGGCCATTTTTACCACTATGTTTGTGACTCCTAGGTGAGGTCTTCCCATAGATTCCCAACAGTTTTTAGTTACAATGCGAACTCTTGCACCACCATCAAGGACTCCCTTCACAATTAGTCCTTTAGTAATAATTGGCAAGGTTGCATTTGACTCATCACCTTCAAACTATTGTCCCAATTTGTTAACAGGTATCTCAACAATAGAGCCTTCATCAAGGTTGGGCTCTGGATCAAAGTAGTCCTATTCAACCGGAATTGAGTTGGACTTGTCCATATGCGCAAATTGTGGCAATCCAACCTTTAGTTCCCCAATGAGAAACGCTCCAAGAGCTAAGCATAACTCCGGATCTCCATACAATTTAGACATGATAGTGGTCCTAAACTTCAAAGGCCATGAAATCCATTAACTTGGCAACATTCAATGGCTCTTTTGGGCATGTGGGTCCATGACATGGATTTGGTCAAGATGGGATCTCCACTTCTTCAATAGGGTCAGGCAATCCCTCACTAAACATTCTCTCCAACAAGAGAGGTGTATGCCCACTTTATGATGGCTTAACCTCACTCTCTTCCCGGATGATACTAGGTATGGCTACCGGTTTGTAATTCTTATGAGGTTGACCTTGCGTGGGAAACGCTGTGTCTGTAATCTTGATCTGCCTAGGTACAGGCTCTATCTCCCTTTGGGTCTCCTCCACCAAATTCCTTAAGTGCTGACTTGCTCAGTTTTCTTGATAGGGTTTGGGTAGGTTCCAATCTTCTTCTTGGGTTTATTGTATTTTGGCCCTTGTGGCTTATCTTGGATGTTCTCGACTGGTTTTTTGAGCCTTGAAGACACCCGTTGCATTGGTTGCTGTGTGGGAGTGATTTTCTATTGTCCTCCCCTACTAGTATCCCCATGGTTCCCATTGGATTTTTCCCTCATGGTGTCCATTCTAGTTCCCATGGTGTCTATTGAATCTAAATGATCTTCAGGGTCATTCATATACACAGGGTCATCACCTGTCCCTATGTTAGTCTTTGAGCTAGGGTTGGAACTCATAGCTTTTAGTGATCGCTTCCTTCCGTTTTTCTTCTTCTTTGCTTGGGCAATTGATGTAGCGTCTCTCTTTGAGAATATAATTTTGGTTTTGGAGCATTGAACGTGTGACTGCATTTAATGGTATAACCGGTGCAGTTTTTTGTGTCCCATTGGAAACCTCAATCAAGTTCAATGGTGTAATCTTTGGTGCACTTGGGTTATCGAAATGCCCATACTTGACGCACGTATTACAAGTCCCATTAAATTTCGCTATAAAGGTTGGACATTCACTGGTGCTATGTGGTCCCAGACAAACTGAGCACCATTGTTGCTCTCTTCTTGCATACATGTGATTGTTTTGCGGAGCATGATTATCCCTAAGACTTTCTTGGATAGCCTTAGTGAGATCTACTAGGGTCATCTCAAATATTTTTTGCTCTTTAACAATAGGCTTTATGGTCATTAGCTCATGCCTAGATACTTGTGAGCTAGCATGCTTAGTTTCAGAAGACACCTTTTTCCCTGCAATCATTAAGTTATCCTCTAACTGGATTGCATTGGCAGTGACCGCTTCCCAAGTAGTGATACCTCTAATGACTAGGCCATTGTAGATGTCCTCATGTCGCAACCCACGAATGAATGTATCAAGCAGGTGATTATTGTTGAAACGCTCATTTGGAGGACAACGAGAACTTAGATGCTTTAAACAACTATAAAATATCTCACTGACTCTCTCTCCTCCTGTTCGGCTTTTTGGAGCTGAGATGCTACGCCCCGAAGCACACCCTCTCGTACATACTCTTTCAAAAATAATCTTCTCAGTGTAGGGTAATGTGTATGCTCATCAACCCTTAAGGTCCTATACCAATCTCCAGCCTTTCCGCTCAGGGTTAAGCTTAAAGCCTTGCTCTTTTGTAGCTCATTGTGTTCTCCTAGGGAATCACATACGTGGTCAAACACCTCAATATGTTTCCTAACATCCCCGTCACCGTTGAATTTTTGTGTGAGCTTGGCCACTTGTACTGCTTTGTTTCTAGGCTCTCTCTCAGGTGCATTACGCATATTGTCCATAATAGATCAACTGATAATTTGAGCAAATGCTACCAAGTCACCTAAGTGAGCGGGTATAGTAGGTGTAGAAGCTCTCGGAACCACTGGTGGAATGGGGTGTGGCATTGGTCCTGGCATAGGCATGCTCCTTGGGTTCCACGCTTGGTACGATGGTGCACCCCGCGGTGGCCCAAAGTTCACAGGTGTGGTCCTAGGCATAGAAGATGATGTAGGATATGATGTGTTACTTGGCATGGGTCCACTTAAATAAGGGTTTGGAGAATGCGGTTGTGGAGCAAGGAACATTGGAGCCACTTGAGCATGAGTGCTATCAGGTATATATGGATGTTGCCCACTAGCAGTCATTGTTGTAGGCATTACGCTACTAGGTAGCGATGGGTTGCTAGCCCTAGAGGTCATGGGTGCACTTTCTGCCATGCTCATCACCGATGTAGGCATTGTGGTCTCTCTAAGAGACAGTTGAGCTAAGTCTGGAAAACTAAAAGAGCTGCTCGTGGGCTCATACTGCCTTGAGACTCCAGGCGAAACAATGTAGGAAGGATCTATGGGACTCACAAGAGGAGTCTCCATCTGTGATAGGGTGGGTTGTTTAGCCTTGCCCGTATCTAAAAATATCATAGTACCCGTCGAAGGCATGTTAAGCCCTCTGTTTTGCCTCTCAGACTGGGCAATCATATGGATGACATCACAAATCATTTGTTGTTGCTCCTCTAGACTAGTGGCACTAGATGCAGATTGTAATACCTCCAACCAACCCACACGGTATGTGTATCCCGAGTATAGGTCAGTTAAAGTTTCGGTTTGTAGGTCATATTCCCAATTTTCATTGAAAAATACCCCATCTAGGATTGTTGTACTAGAGACTTCCCTTGAAGGAGTTGGATAGTTGCTCCTTGGGATTGGACTCTTATTGATAGCTAAGTCAAGAGAACTTGATAGCTCGATTGGCATGGTCACTATCTTAGAGGCCTTAATTTCTCGGTGTTGTTCAGTCTTTCGTAGGCTTTCGATTTCCTTCTCCCTAGCCGCTTGGATATATCGTTCGACTTCTTGCACTTCTGCAAGACTCCTACCATCGGGTAATAGAACTTCGGGGGGGGGGGGGGTGTAGCTCGATAGGGTATTCAATGAATGACATGGGCAGAATATCCACATGGACACTCTTTGGGAGAGCAGGATCTAAATGGGATGTGAAAGAGGAATCTACTTCCACGCCCCTTTCATTGACTTCACTAGTCATAGGCCTAGAGCAAGTAGCTCTACTAAAAGTCTCCCTTAGGCGACTAAACATGCTTGATCCCGGCTGTGAAGCCAAGCCCGATACGCTTTGAGTTCCACTCTTGGGATGTTGTGTAGGATACCCCTCCATCACATCGTAGTCCGAGGAAGAGTCACTAGCCACTATGTGTGGGTCTTGGGTCGCACTACCTTGGGTCCCAGCCGAAGGCCCGGAACCTCAGGTACTCTGAAGCTTTTCAGACTCTAGCACACGACCAGAGCATAGATACATGTGAGTGAGGTACCCTCCCAGTGTTGGCGAGTACCTTTGGAGGCCTCTCTATTGGTCTTTTGAGTGTTTTTTCTCCCCGTTTTTCACTTGGTTTTTTCCTTGTTTTCTACTTTTTTTTAAAGTCGAAAATGCGCAAGCCGTAGTCCCCAAAACAGGGTCATCACCTATCTGAAGAGCTTATCAGGCCCTCCAAAATAGGCTCCAACGGTGCTTTGACAGCTGCCCTACTACTACGAGTGGAAGCCTTAGAAGGCACCCGAGAGCTAGATGGCAACGATTTGATCTCAGATGCATGTAGCTTTTAGACCGTTAGTCCGATTGACTTGGGACTTAGTGCGTTAGAACACACTCGTGAAGGACTACAGGAATATTAAATTTGAAAAAATTTGGAGGACGTGTTTTTTGGATCGCTTTTTGCTTTTTGGCCCTAAAATTGACGTATCTAACACTAGAAATGTCAAAACGCAATACGGTTTGTTTCCATAAGGTTTATAGGGTTGGTGAGCACTCCTACCAAATTTGGACCAATTCAGAGAGACAAAAATGTGCACTTTTTTTGTACACTTTTATTTTATTTATTTATTTATTTATTTAAACCTTCTCTGGTTTTTCTAACCTAGCTAGCTGCGTGCAGCAGCCAACCGCGACCGCGTGCACGTGGACCGCGTGCGCACCAGCGGCTACCCGCGTACACTAACAGAGACTAGTGAAAAAACGCAGAATTAACAGAGACTAGTGAAAAAACGTAGAATTAACAGAGATTAATGAAAAAACGCAGAATTAACAGAGAGTAATGAAAAAACGCAAGATTAACAGAGATTGATGAAAAACATAGAATTAACAATGACTGTCCTAATCCTAAAAATTAACAGAAAACACGAAAGAACACATAGATTAACAAGCTTAAACGTAGTTATTACCAACCACAGATTAGCATATAACCTCTTCTCATCAACCCAAAAACACACAAAACACCATTTTTTCCTTTCCTAATAGAAAAAAGCCTTCAAGTGTCAGGCACAGGCCGTCAATGGAGCTTGACGTATAGCACTTCCCCGGCAGCGGCGCCAAAAATGTCAATTGCAAGGGACTTGCTATGCACCATGAGCGAGCCGCAGAGGCTCCAAGCACACAATCAGGAAGAGACAAGCTCAACGAAGACGAAGGGTGTGTCATTCACCTACCTGCACCACCGCGGTTGAAGGATCCTCGCATCCACGCAGAAGAAGAAGCACGCTGTGTTGCTCTACTGTCTCACCACCGCTGCCGTCAATGCCACCACAAGCTCGATCGCACACACGCACTCTCTCTCTCACACACACAAACGCACATGAGTGTAGAAACGCAAGTAGAGAAAGAGAGGAGGAGCAAGAGCACTTGTATTAGCACTTGAGAGAATGAGAGTTTTTAGGTTTTACAATGGCTTCTATAGAGTTTAGCCACACACACATGGGCATCCACACTTGGGCGGTCATTAGACATACACGTCCATACTTGGGTGTCCAATCTATCCTAAATCTGGTGCACCTCATAAATACAATCGGTGATCACCTCATCAACTAGTGGAGCCGACAAGCCCAATCCATGACTACAACGACACAAACAATAAGAGTAACCCACCAACATGAGTTAACAAACAGAACCGTACAAGGCTTCTTCCTGCAAACACACACACACACCTTTTTCCTCTACCTTTCCTACATAAACAGAGTAACTTCATGAGGTATCACACAGTGCTTCTCAAGCTTGGTGCAGGGCACCTTCCCGGCAGCGATGCCAAAAATGTGCGCGTCTGTCGCACGTGTCGGAGCTGGGGACTTGCTGAGCACCATGTGCGAGCCACGAATGGCTACAAGCACACAACAAGGCTAACCTAGCAAGCTCAAAGAGAGCAAGGGTGTTTCACTCACCGCTCTACGCTTGCCGCCGTGAAGGATTCCTTGCCACGAAGAAGAGGGAGCCATCGTCGCCGTGCTCAACCGCCTCACCACCGCAATGCTCTCTCTCTCTCTCTCTCTCTCTCTCTCTCTCTCTCTCTCTCTCTCTCTCTCTCTCTCTCCCCCCCCCCCCCCCCCCTCTCAAGCATATGCCACCACAATGCTCGATCGCTCTCTCTCTCTCTCTCTCTCTCTCTCTCTCTCTCTCTCAAGCATACACACACACACACGCACCCGTGATGAGCACAAAATGGAGATTGAGAAGGAGATAGAGAAAGAGCACTTCTTGTATTACACACTGTGAGAATGAGGGATTTAGGTCACAATAGCTCTTTTATATGGGTTTCTCCCGTTTACACATGGACGCCCACACTGGCTGGTCAAAATAAAAATACTGTCAAATGAGATATGTGGTGCGCCTCTCATCGGCGTTCACCCCAGCACCTACCCAAGATATGTGGTGCACATATAGGACCGACAAGCCTGGTCCATGACTCAAAACAATGTGATAAGAATAAGGCATCCGTCATTGCGTCTGTCATCAGTTAACACCCTCCAAAAGTCATTTGTATTATAGGTTCTCCCATGAAGAGAGACTTGATTACAATACAAGCTTTGTGTTCCTTAAGACCATTTGGATGCCATGAAGATGGGAAGCTTCATGCACCAAAATCATGCTTCTTTCAACAAAATAACTTATCTCAAGCCTCAGTCCCAAGACCTCAAACACCTTCAAAGGTAGAGAGAGTAGCAAGGAATGAGGAAAGATGGAGGGAAGAATATGTATCATAGGAGAAAGAAGTATTCTTCTCATCATAGATTACTCTTAGGGCATAGCATAGCATAGTAATGAAAATGGGGAAGAAGATGACCATGCTTTTAGCTTGTCTCTTGCTTGGATTTGCATTCCATAGATAAGAGTGTTGGTGTAGGCTCTCTACTTCTCATGCCTTGGTGTAGGCTCTCTACTTCTCATGCCTTGGAGAAGGAGCTAAAGCTTCCATTGCACGTGTGTGTGTGTGTGTGTGTGTGTGTGTGTGTGTGTGTGTGTGTGTGTGTGTGTGTGTGTGTGTGTGTGTGTGTGTGTGTGTGTGTGTGTGTGTGTGTGTGTGTGTGTGTGCGCGCGTGTGCGTGTGCGTGTGTGTACTCCCCCCCCCCAAAGACGAAGAGAGAGAACTCGAATTTTTTAGTTTACTCTTGTTGACATCTGATTGGTCCAAGCTAGGGGCTAGACAATGAGAGTTCTTCTACATAACTAGCAATGGGTGTAGCCTTCTGACAAGTGTCCCTCCTTCCCCCTTTGAGAAGAGAGCTTAATTCATTATTTACATGAAGTTAAATTCTCATCAGTGGTCCACTGAGTCAACTTTCCAATAGGAATTAAGCTTGCCCATTTCTCATTGGACCCCTTGGTAAATTGTCCAATAACATTAAGGGAAGTCTTAATTCTTATTGGTGATCCTTTTTTGTAGACTTTTCTAAATCATTAAAGCTTAATTATATTAATATTAATTCCCATTGGTCCACCCCATAAGCCATCCAATAGGATTCAGGCTCAAATGGGGGCAACATAGCTAGAGGCCTGACATGTGTCCTTTATGCCTCTTGAGGAAGGGTGGCTCCTTGGTGAGTGTGTGTGTGTGTGTGATATCTCTCATCTCACCTACTTTGCTACATGAGGGGGCTTGTGAAGATTTTGTAGGGCAAATTGTTGACTTGGTGAAGTAAGCTCAACCCTTCAATTATCCTAACCTGAGGGGGCTTGTGGAGATTTTGTAGGACAGATTGTTGACTTGGTGAAGTAATCTCAACCCTTCAATTATCCTAACCTTTGCTAACTCTTACTTCCAAGGTACAAGGTACCTAAAGCTGCAAATAGTCTTGCATTTTGGTCCACTGCCTGAGGACTTTTAACACTAACTTTTGGAGGTTTTAATGAGTCTTACCCTAAGGTATTTTAATCTACACATTGCTCCTTCGTAGACTAACTCTCCTTTTGGACCCTTATTGAGATATGAACTACCTCTTCTCTTGGTCCCCTATTGAGATAGGTCTAAAAGCACATTTTAATATTCCAACTCTTGTTCCCTTTATCTTTTGGTATTAAATGACCAGTTTTATATGAGAAAATCATTTGGGAAAGTTAGATATTGGATTTTATGAGACAGGTACTTTTGCAACTTTTGATACTATTTGCACAATTTGAAACTGTTGTGTACAGAATTTGAAACTTTTGGTAATCTTGGTAGTACTGTTTGCACAATTTGTCACTGTTATGCACAGAATTTGGTTCTTTTGGTACTTTTGGTGCTTTTGCATAAGCTGTAATTGCTATGTACAGAATTGGGATCTTTTGATACTTTTGGTACTATTTGCACAATTTGTAACTGTTGTGTACAGAATTTGATACTTTTGGGTTTAGGGTACTTTGGTGCTATGGTTCTTTGGTATTGTGTTTGATACTGTGTACACAATTTCCTACTGTTTGTACTTTGGTTCTTTGATGATTTTTTATTTGTATAGTTGTCCTAACTTCTTAGTTTACCTATCACAGATATTTTTTACCAGTATCATTGTTGTGAGACGTGGGCTTCCTCTCTCAGCGATGTACCAGATCTTTCGAAGTAGTTCGGTGACAAGCCTATTTTTTTAAAGCTCCTAAGAACAGTGTGGCGCAAGCATTCGTAGTTCAATGAAGCGAGTACCCTCCTTGTGGACGACACGAGATACAAGTCCTTGAAGAATGATTATGAGTCATGATGTTGCATTCGGTCATATGAGCCAAAGTATTATGACCCGGAAAAGTCGAAGTATCTTAAGGAGGTCATTTTTCCATGGATCTATGGGTGGCTAGCTGAGAAGTTCCCTACTGCTTATAGCCGCCCCACACCCTTGTTTGATGTCAAGGATGACATTTGTTGTACGTTCCAAACTATTTTGTATCTTTGGAATACCGCTTTGACCCCCCTAATGTGTAAAATATTTTGTAAGCTTGAATAATGCCTTTTGCATTTTCATGAAAATTATGAAAATTATCATTGGGCGTGAACCTTGGTCGCTACAATAATTTTACTCGTGCACTTAATCTTTTTGGATAGAACTTTTTCTTGCTACTGCTTTGGTAATTTTTTGTTACTATTTGTCACAAGGATAACTTTGGAGTGATGAGAGCAGGGGAGGCGAGGATGAGTGAGAGGAAGTGGATAGTTATTACAGAGTACCAGAAAGGCTATATAAAGTCTCTTATTGTTAGACTAGGATTAGGTAGCGTGGCTATCAAATTTGGTACTACAACAGTCAACTGAAAACAAAAAAGCAAGTAGACAGTATTGATCACAAGTAAGATTGTATTCAAGAGAATTACAACTGTTGCTAGTGGTTAGAATTGTAGTTGGGGTTTAGGGTGTATGGCTCCCCTCATGGTCACTTCCTTCTTCTGTAGATATTTTCATATATCTCTAAGGATATTTTAAAGTGTTTATGCAGGCCTGGGATAGCCTTCATGGAAAACCGTGTCGCTCTAACAAGAAGGGAGTAGATCATGACCGGTGGTTTCTCATTCAATAGGGTATAGGTATCAATTGTGCCCTCAATCAAGGTATAGTACAAACCCTCAACCAGAATTCCACCTTTTACAATCTTGTTATGCCAAAGGTCCTTTAGTACTCTTGGTGCCTGGTACATGGTTTTTGTGCACTTTAGAAGGTAGAAGTCCACTTTCTCCTTGGTTTCCTTCACTACAAAGTTATCCCCTATGGACAATAATTGGATCAATACCTTAGAATCTCCTTCATACATAGGCATGCTTAAGTTTTGACTCAGTAGGGAGAAAAATAGATCATTGTAGTTCTCCTCATCATCCTCGTCCTCATCACTACCTACTTGTACAGACTCTGCCAATGGCTCAATGGAGAGATATTTCCATTCTTCAATGTGTTGTTTATTGTTGCATCTCCTCCACTACCCATTCACACAAGGATCACAAAAGCATGACAGCGTCCAAAAATGCACATCACATGGATTGTGTGTTGAGTAGCTGTCAACACAATGTACCCTGCAATTGGTTTACAATCCCATAGTGGAGAATGCAACACATCATTTGGTGACACTCCCACCTTCCCTTGTTGACTGAAACCTTGCATTTAGAAAATTGACCACATCAGTCGCACACTTCATGGGCCAGCCATAGGGTTTTATCTCCTCGTGCATCAAGGTTCTCTTGATAGCAGCACCTACACCTTCATGCTCTCCTTTTCCATGTTCTAAAGCAGAGAAGTTATGTATCATATGCAATCCTGTCAACTAATAATACGTGGCTACAAAATAGTGTGGTCGTCGTGCCTTAAATTGTGAAGCGGCACCATCTGACCAAACCCAATGATAACGCAAACACTGTCCTTGTTGTTTCATCCAATTGTCATGTAGCATAAAACAATGTTGAACAAAGAGCGTGTCATGGAGCTTATCATTTGATATGTAGAAATGTAGAGTCTTCTCAACAACTCGTACTGAATTTCTGATATAAGAGATGTACACTAGTATTGTTACCTATGTTGACCACCAATGCATGGACTAGATCTCATTTTGCACTTTAAAGTTGGAATTCTCTGCAAAATCAACAACGAAAACCACAACGTCGCTAGAAAACTGCATCACTATCCCAAAGTCTAAGCACTCGTTTGTTGTACCTTTCAGATATCTCAAAATGTGCTTCACCACTTCCTCGTCCTTTCTCTTCTTCTCTTTTCTTACCCACATCCTTAAATATCTTAACAGCCACCTCCCTGCTATCTATTACAATCTTGTATGGGCAGAATGACAACTTCCTTACACCACATCTAGGGAACTCTCCAAGCAAGCATCTCTTTGCATGATATTCATGATCTTTAGGGCGAGGGCACAATATGAAATCCAAGAAGTTACTTATGTGTTGAAAAATTGTTTGGTTTGCAGAACACTGACCTGCATCACTATGTGTACCAAAAATGGAGCATGTACATGGATGTTCTTTTGCGTGAGGCCCATGCTTGTTCTGGCGCATTTGATTGAAAGCATCCCTGAAGTATACCATCTGGATATGTTAAATACATCAGCAAGTATAGCGCTCTTTCAATTTTTGGACAAAGAATGTCTTGAGGGTCTCAAAGGACCTAAGTGATAACTCCACCGTAGGATATGTGCTCTTGAATCTATCATAGAAATAGCCTAATTGTTCTTTTTAGGCACATTGGAAATTAAGGTAGAGAATAGAGAGAGTGCGGGGTTGCAATCTTCACCAAAGAAATAGAGACTTGCACATAACAAAAGTGATAGAAGAGTATCAATTTGCACACGACAACAGTTGAGGACCGAATTTCATTTGGAGCCGATCCCCCCTCCAAAGAGACTTTGCATTAATCTTGCTCCCATGAAGAGAGAGATCTTTACATTGCACTTCTTGTACTTCACAAGATCTTTGGCAACATGGATATGGAAAATTGCATGTGCCACTTAATTAAACCTGGTGGGGCCTCTATCCCAAGACCTCAAACACCATAAAAGGTGAAGAGAGCTGCAAGGATCAAGGTAGATTGAGAGGACGAAAAAGTATCATATGAGAAAGAAGTATGGCTTCTAATACTTCTACTTTCAAGAGAGCTTCCCTCTTGCATAGCTAGCATACATAGCATAATAGAGAGTAGGGGAGATAAGCTTGCAATAGAGCATGAGTTGTTGATGAAGGCACCATGGATTCTCCACACCAAGAAGCTTACACCTTGAGTGTGTAGCTTGTGTGTGAGAGTGTAGGCATGAGAATGCTTCAAGCAATACACACAAAGAGAGAGAGAGAGAGAGAGAGGATTTGAATTCTCCTAGAATGTCATTCTTGCATCTCATTGGACCCCTTTTCTCCCTAGCCAATGAGAGGCCTTCTCCCCCTTGAGCATGTGTGAGAGCATTGTGACAAGTGTCCTTCTTTCCCTTGATGGAGGTAAGCTAGCACCCCCCCTACTAGCTTAAGCTAGCTAGCCCCCTGCTTGCTTAAGTTGGTAGGCCTGTTGCTTGCTTAGACTAGGGCAACTTGATGCTACTCCTGAAAAGTGTCCTAGATACTTTAGGGAGTGGGTGTATAAGAGGCATGGCTGATCCAAATCCTAGACCAATCACATTTTAAAGAATTATATATTTCTTATACTAGAATATGGATAAGCTAGCACCCCCCCTACTAGCTTGAGCTAGATGGCCCCCTGCTTGCTTAAGCTAGTAGGCCCTTTGCCTGCTTAACCATAACTTACCTTTAGCTCTCTTATGTAACTTATTGTACACTCTCTTGGAAGCATATGAAACTTGCCCTCGGCCTTTTAGCTTCATTGGAATCCCTAAAGATTCCCTTTTGAAAACACCTAGGCTATACCCTCATTTTGTCTACTCCTTGTGACTAGACCATAGCCAATACCCTTGATAATCCTCTAACCTTGGTCTTGGCATCTTCCCTTCTTAAATGGCCAGTTTAAGATGAGAAAATCATTTAGGAAAGTTAAAAAGATTAATTTTAGTGACATTACCTCTCCCTTGTGCCAATAAAAATACATTTCCATGGCTTTTATTGTAGTTTGAATCCCTCTATGTCCAGCATAGGGTGGAGCATGAGATTTAAACATCACCTTCTCATGGAGAGACTTTGTGATACATAGCCTATTGCCATAGATAAGATAGCCTTCTTGAAGAGAATAAGGCTCTTCTTTCTCCCCTAATGCAACGGCTAATAGAACATCTTTGAAATCATCTTCAATAGCATACTCATCTATCATGGAAGATAGATCATTGTGGTTTTCTATTGAGATTGCATTGACTCGTGGCCTTCGTGAGAGTGCATTAGCCACTCGATTGTGATTTTCTGCTATGTGTGCAACATGAAAATTAAATTGAGAAAGAAAATTTTCCCATCCCATTTGCTTATCGGAAAGCTTTGTTTGAGTCATGAAATACTTAAAGCTTTGATGATGTGTTCTTAGAATAAAAGGCGTTCCTAAGAGATAATGATTCCAAGACTCTAAGGCATGCAAAGCAGCTAGAAGTTCTTTGTTTGAGTCATGAAATACTTAAGGCTTTGATGATGTGTTCTTAGAATAAAATGCATTTCTAAGAGATAATGCTTCCAAGACTCTATGGCATGCAAAACAGCTAGAAGTTCTTTTTCATATATTCCTAAAGTCTTTTCATCGGAGTTAAGCCTTCTACTCTCATATGCTATGGCATGCCCTTCTTGGAGTAAGACGGATCCAAGGAAATCGTCACAAGCATCACATTGCACCTCAAATGGCTTTGAGAGATCAAGAAAAATTAAAACAGGTTGTGAAGTGAGCTTTTATTTTAAAGTTTCAAAAGATTTATTTTCCTTTGGAGTCCATGCATACTTGACATTCTCTTCGGTTAAATCATGCAATGGTCCAGCTATAAAAGAAAACTTTTCAATGAAGCGTCTATAGTATGCACACATGCCAATGAAACTTCTTAATTCATGGAGATTCTTTGGTTCACGCCATGCATTTATTACTTCCAACTTCTTGGGATCCATGCGGATTCCCTCCTCGAAAATAATATGACCTAAATACTTAATCTCTTTTAAAAATAACTCACTCTTCTTTTGGTTAACGTAAAATTTATGCTCTCTCAAAGCTTCAAAAACAACCTGGAGATGTGCTTTATGTTCTTCCAATGATTTGGAGTAGATGATGATATCGTCAAAGAACACGCCCGTGAACTTCCTATGTAGTCGAAAGATCTTGTCCATCATGCGGTTGAAGGTGGCGGGTGCATTATTTAAGCCAAATGGCATAACTAAATATTCATAAAGGCCAAAAGTGGTTCTTATGAGGTCCCCACCCCGTCAACCCTTGACGAAAATGGAGGGCACCGGACGGTTGCTAGGTCCTATAGCGGAAGCAAACAATCATTCAAGGATGAACCACTGGACGGTCTCTCATCATCTTGGTGAATTGAGTCTAAGCCACTAGTGAGAGGATCCTAGCCCCGCCTCACAGGTTAAGCATAACTAACAAATTACTAACAATCCTAAATCCCACCTTCTAGGAGAGGGAGAATTCTCGGTGCCTTTTTCCCCATAGCTTTCAGAGGCACATACACCGAGTTTCCTTTCGCCCTTGGTGCAATGAGGTGCCTAAAAGATCGCATCCTACATTCGCAAGGTAGAGAGTTCCCAACCAATTGGGACCATCCATCTCGCAGGTTGGCACATCGAGCTAACCCCCACTTTCCACCCCGTTCTCACACAGATTCTTGTGTGTCCTAATTACTAACAGACTGTTGTTCAAACATATAAGATTCCTTCTTTAATTCATCAACATTGGTTCCTTAAGAAAGCCCTTCAGACAATACAAAATCGGCACCAAAACATTTCTTTCCTAGGAAAAATACTCAACTATACAATATTTCATTAAAGATTCTAATGACCTGGAGTCGTGGAAACTTCCTCCAGCGGATGTTCACTTCACCCATTGTCGATTGGCCGCCCATACAACCAGTTCATGATTTATCCATCTTGGAGTAACCCTCTGGGTAGAACCATGTATATCCACCGCGTAACCCGCAAGTTGTGGATAGAGAGCCCCTAACTGGTCATCTCTTGCGTAGCAAGTACGCTAGCTCCTATGATAACCTCACGAGCTACTGCCCTGTGATCAATAGGGGGTTCATACTAAATTCGACATTGGAATGGTGAATGAAACTTGGTCGAGACAATTTTCCTAGCAGACATTCTTTCCTACTTCAAACAATCTTTCCATAAGGCAACCATTCCTACTTGATTTAAACTTGAAATTAATTAAGACAATTCAATGTACTATGTTGTGGTTTCGGTTGGATTTCCAACACATGCTTGGGAAAGTTTGATCATTCCTATCTATCGTGATGCAATGCTTATTCAAAAGAACAAAATGACTTGAGCCTACCTCTTCAATTCCTGCTCCAATGCTTTGTGAGATGGCCCGAACCTCCTCCCTCATAGGATCTTTCCCGTTTGTAGCCATGTTGCTAGTTCCCGCCTCGCGGTCATTAGCACCACCAAAGCGTGTCCTCTTGGGGGCCATTTCTCACTACTTGGATTAGTACCTTCCGAAGAGAAAACAAGAGGCTATGGGTGGAACAAAATTCTTACACCATCAATTAGTAACAACACTTGGATTAAGAGAGAGAAGTAAGTCTAGTTATACACATAAGATTTGATTACTTGTAACAATTCCCACATCTATGAGAGTGCAATTTAACTCAAGAACTTAACACAGTGATCTATGCCATGGTTTTCTTCAAGTAGAGACTTGATTGGACCAAGGATAAACCCATACAATTACATAAAAATTACAGTAGAAAAGGAAGAAAAATAACTTCTCATGATGTTTTAGGGCAAACTACTCCCCTGTTCATGCTCACAGCACAACACAGACAACATACTTACTTGTCATCCGGTGACACGACTAACCCGTAGGTGCATGGAGGCAATCTCGTTAGCTTGTCAGGCTGAGACCAACCTACACATAAGCACTCCTATAATGCCTCAATCACTAATCTTTACTAATCCCAACCCACTCTATCCCTTAACGCTCATAACACCATATGCACATCAAATGAACTCGGAATCACTCCAAACTTACTAGGCACCATCCCCTCACTAGGATACACTTACCTATAAGTCCAGTCTCACCAGATTATAACCCTAACCCTATGAAATACAATCGCAATAGAGTCACAAGTCATAACCTAAAAGTGTGTGAAACCTAAGTCTATGAACATCTATGCGTAGCTAATCTTTCCCTCATTCCGGAAAGTACTTGGTTGTTGGAAACAGACATCGTTTGTGTTACTTACAAGCAAAATAGGCTCGTGAAGAGATCGCTCGCAAACAAGCTCGAAGATGTGAATGCTTGGCGTGGGCGCATAGCTCTCGGCGAGGCTAATGCGATGGTGTGGTCGCTTCGTGAATCGGGCGCATAGCGAAGAGGATAAGATGACACTCTCTCTCTCTCTCTCTCTCTCTCTCTCTCTCTCTCTCTCTCTCTCTCTCTCTCTCTCTCTCTCTCTCTCTCTCTCTCTCTCTCTCTCTCTCTCAGACTCGTACGACACAGTAGATTAATAATGATTCAATTTATTCTTTCAAAAATGGGCCTAAGGTGACCTTTATACTAGGTCACCTTAGCTCAAAATATACATGGGGTTTAACTACTTCTACTCATCATATTTACAAAGTGGAAACGCATCTGGGTCCCAACTGACTAATTAATCTTTACATAATCCAAACAAGTGATCAAAATGATAAGACGTCTTTGACATAAAAATGGGAATTTGATAGGCTTTACAAGGTGGGCTCATTACAAAAGTTGGACAAGTTGGGCTCCAACACTCCCCCCCTCTTACTTCATGTCTACCATGACATGAACTTGAGACTATCTTCAGTGTCATCTTTGTTGCCTTTCTTTTTCGAGTCGATCAATGAATGTATCATATCGCAGGGAGTCACTTGCTATGAGTGGGCCAAAAATTTGATACTTGAAGAAAAAGAATCCTGTATAAAAAGCTTCCTCAAGAGTCTGTAGATGATAGCTCGGCAAAAACATCAGCCTTTTGAAGTAGGCATACAAAACTTGTTCTGATGGAGGTGCACTTAGATCGTAAGATAACTCCGCTTCATTTCTGCTGGTATCTATGAACTTTGAACTCCAGCTCTCTGAAAATGTTGTGAGACAGACCAAAAAGGTTTTTGCTATCTTACAAAGCATCTTGCAGGACAAGTCGGGAGAGCCGCTGAACTCTGCAATGGTGCCCTTGAGGGTTTTCACCATATACAGGCTGGATATTCTCTCTCCTTCGACCGGTCCCTCCAAACACGGATAATTTAGCCATGTAGGGTTTCTGATCTGCATGTCTTGATACTGGCTATATGTATAGATTCGTGGCGTAGGGCAAAAAGTTCCGAAGGCGCATTTACAAGGTGGACTAGGTAATCTGGGTGGTTGTTAAGCCATTGCTGCCGCCACTTTGGTTGACTATCTATAATCCTTTTCTTGTCATCAGGGTATTGGATGTTGCCTTCAAAATCTGGCCTGTATACTTCGTTTTTGAGCTGTTGTTGATGCTCCAGATTTTCATACTTGAGAAGGGCATATGGAAGCATAGGCGCATTCCATTATTCTCGTAGTTGTGTTGCCTTCTTGCCTGATCTGGAGAGTGCACATAGCAACTCTCGTTCTCGCTTGATTGCCCTTTTCCACGTCCTATCCACCTGCTTCTGCATTTGTTCGGTCAATCTTTGCTCTTCATTTCTGGTAAGAGAATCTTCATCTTCAACCTGAGTGCTTGAGCCAACTTGATCAACATTTATATCTTGCTCTTCATGGCCAGTTTGCTATGAATGCTCCACTTGTACTTCCAGTTCTTCTTCCAATTTATCTTCCCCACCATAAGTATCTGCAAGTGTAGTCAAATCAGTGGCTTCTTCAGTAGTATGTACTCTTACTTGTCTTTGTGGTTGGGTTATAATTGCTTGGAGTGCGGCAATTTGAACAACCATTGTTTGATTTTCTATTTGAAGTGCTTGGAATTCTACTTCCCTACTGGCTGCAGGGCAGTTGCTTCCAACTCTTGGATTTTCTTTTTCAGCTCCTCATTCTCATCTATTACATTCATTGCAGAGGATCCTTCTCTTTCAGTGTCCTATCTTGGCTCTTGTTGCGGTTGACTTTGCAGACCTGCCAATTGTTTCTTCAGTTGCTCTTCGGCTCTATTTGCGCTCTCTGCTATCATTAACCTCTGTCTTCTTTCCAACTCTAATTCCCTTCGCAGTGCATCCACATCTCCTTGTGGTTGGGCCACCGGTGCTACTGGTAGCACACCCTTCTGCTTTCTAGCTCTTTCTAGCTCCCTCGCTTGTATTTCGGCGGCCGACCTCAAATCTTGTACTTCAACTTGTAATTTATCAATGATAGTTTGTAGATTCTGGGCCACATCCAAAGCATTTTTCTTGTCTTCATTGAGCTTCTGAATCTGCATCTTTTTGTTATTGATGTCCTCATCGAACACCTAGATGGTGTCTTCACAGATATGATTAAACTCTTCCAACTCTTCACATTTGTGCTTCAAGATCTCTATTTGGTCTTTCAAGTCCATGATGTTAGCTTCCTTGATATTTATCAAGATCATATTGTCATCCTTTGTTCTTGCAGTTGTAGCACCTCTTGCTCAGCTAGCTCCATCTTCGTCTTGTTAGTCTTACTCTGGGCTGCCAACATCTGGCTGTTCACTTTGATTTGATTCAAAAGAGTTTGCATGACATTCAATTCAATGTTCATGGTAGCCCCTAACTCAACTGGTTGAGAAGAGGACGTTGCCTGCTCAATAGGTAGGTCTAAATTTATTTGCTTGCCTTTGTCTCTTGGTTGCGCACTCTCTTGTGTTGTCAATCTGATTTGCCCTAGAGGTGGAATGTCTTCCCTTCTCTCTTCTTCCTCTGTGTGGGGTGGAGTGGGCACCCTCTCCTGATGATATTCTGATTGGTCTACACTCCTTGGGATTTCAGCATGTGGCGGGGAGTCAGCTAGTGGTGTTGGTTGCTTTTCACTCACTTCTGGCCTTGGTTGTGGAGGTGGTACCTCCTCTTCTATTGTGGCCGGCCTCAGCTGATCTCTCAGTGTTTTCAAGTCTTCTTCTTCAAGTAGTATCTCTGGTTCATCTGTGGCATTTCTTTGTTGGATGTATCTTTCATACCAATCCAATTCAAAAGCTTCAGCATTTGCATTTTTTGTCATGAGGGTGTATGAGCTACTAGAAGGCTTCCAAGTGGCGCCTACATCGCCTCGTAGAGATCTTTCTAGTACAAAGCCTTCTAGCATTCTCTCCATCTTTGCTACCTTCTGCAATCTGGTGTTGTTCTCAATTTCCACTTTCCGCTTCTTTAATCTCAAGTTCTCTTCTTCAGCCCTTCTTTCTTCTTCCCTCTTTTCCTATGTACTTCTGGTGACCCTTTCCAGCATGAGTCCTCCAATGGTGTTAGTAGAGGGAGGTACTCGCCTTTGTGGTATGTCTTCAATATTCTCTCGTAGTACCAGCCAGTTGTTCTGTTGAGGAGCAGTGGTAGCTGATGTGTCGCTCCTATGGCATGGTATATCATTCTGGTGAGTACTTCTCCTCCTGCAATATAATTTGGCTTGGCCTGCTGTAGCTTTGTCACTTCCTCAAATAGATATGATGCATGATCTATATAGAAATCATGTGTCATTCCCATAGCCCATGTCATTGTTGTTGAAATGACCCCGTGTGGTGTAGTGTATCTAGGCGGTCTCTTGTTGTAGCTCAACAAACATTGAGTGTATACCTATGTCAGTACCGTCACTTCTGGGTTTGCTATGAGTTCAAAAGACGGTAGTTTGGATCTTTGCAGGTAGACGGTGAGATTCTTCCTTCTTTCTCTCATGTTGGCTCCCTGATCAGACACTTTTAAAGCTTCTTTGATGATTTCCTTGGTGATCTGAATCTCCATCATCTCATTATCCATGCTTGCAACCCTGCAAGTTCCGTCTTCTTGGATAGTCTCAATTAGTTGTTGTACTCTCTTGAAATCTATCCCCACTGGCGGTAGTGAAACAAAGTCCCATAAGCCAACTTTCTTCAGCCATGATCTTTGCGGCGATCTTTTCAGGTAGTTTTCTGCCTCCTTGGGGATCATTACTGTATCCACTAAATTTTCTTTGCCATCCATATAGGAACCTTGGTAGATTTGGAAAGCTGCTGCCTATTGCACTTCTGCAGGTATCCATGTGGCTGCTAGCTTTAATGAATTTTGTAGAAGTGTACAGGGTGTTGCACCCTCCGTTGCCAGGTTCTTGCCTTTTCTTTTTCCCGGAGAAGCGTCCATGGATCCTGTATCCACAAGTAATGGTTAATGTATAAACATAGTGCCTCGTTTCTAAATTGATTATCACTTAAGCATGCATCTAGTTGAGCCCTCTTAGTCCCAAGATGAGTTAGTGAAAAATGTTAGCAGATAGACAAGTTCTTTCAGTATCTGACTCTGACGGCTTCAAATTAATGATGTTGATGAAGGAGAATGTGTCCAAATGCTTTGAAACTTTGTGTGGTACATGTGCATAGGGTATCTAAGCTCTCCATATGGTCACAATTTCAAAATCAGGCCAATTTCAAACTCTGTTGAGTCTATCGCGATAGACTCACTATCTTCTCATAGGGGAGGTATTTTTCACATGTGACTTCACACTCAGGTTCCCCATGGCTTGTACATGATCTGACTTCATTTTCATCTCAAATGGATGTCAAGTGACCTCCCTTTGGCTCAACTTTCATTTTTCCAGAAATCCTCCAAGGAGATGTTGGTCTATCTCCCTCATCTTTTGTTGTTTTGGGTCCAAACTTGTGGGCAATCTTCTGACACCATGTTGAAGCTAGCTGTTGAATCCAGTTTTTGATCAAGGGTATCTATCTCATTCTGCTTAGTCTATCGCGATAGACTTGGATTTAGGCTTATTTTGTCAAATTTTTGGTCTGTAGCCTTTGGTCTGCCTTCCCCTAGTTGATGTAAGGTCCCTTGAACCTTCACATGTGGCTTTCAACTTTCTTTGCTCTTGAGATGTCCTGTTCTGAATCTGGGCTGCTGTCAAGTCTATCTCATCTTTTCATATGAGTCTATCTTGTCTAAAATATGGTATACTTTCTTCATTAGCTTCTACAAGTCTATCTCATCTTTTCATATGAGTCTATCTTGTCTAAAATTTGGTATACTTTCTTCATTAGCTTCTACAAGTCTCTCATTGTGATTATCTTTGAAAAGGACCCTCCCAAAGATAGAGTAGTTAGTCTATTGTGATAGACTCAGTCCTTGTGCCAGATAGATCAAATTTTGCACTCTGATGTGATATCTGGGGTCATTAGGCCTTGTCCCATTTATGAAGTGACAATCAAAATTCCATGTGTCTAAGTGCATGAGCAAGTCTATCGCGATAGACTCACTATCTTGTCATTTTTACAAGTTTTTTGATGTTAGTTGGCCCCCCTGGTGTTAGTAGGCTCTCCTAGACACACACATTAAGTTTTAACCATTTTGGAAAAGTGTACTCCCTGTTGGCAGCACTTAGCTATTTCTGGAGTTGGAGTAGACCACTTAGGTGATGGTCGTCGTACTTTCTGGTCATTGTATGACTCAGGCTGGCTTTCCTTTCGTTTTGACCTTCCGTCGGAGCAGTCGGTTGTTCTTTTGGTGCTTACGTCACCAAGAACGACCATTTGGACGCTTTTCTGGCCTGTTTGCTGGCGTTTGCCCTCGTGGAAGTGCTTGTTCTTGAGTGGCAACATTCCAACTCGTAGTTGACATCCTTAGGATGTACCCTGTCAAATTTGGTGTCATTTGGTCACCTGGTCGCTTTGCGTAGTTTTCATCAGATAGGGACTTTAAGCTCAGCTTTGACTGACTTTTTCATGGTCTAACCATTCAGTTGGTTTTTCGAGGTTATTGGCTTGCTGCCTATGAGTTTTGGCTCATTTCCAATCACTTTGGGTCAGCTGCCCTTCTACAGACCCTGTGAAATTAGGGTTTCTTGGGAGGCTTCCTTCGTGCTTCTCGAGGTCATAGGCTTGATCCCTAAGTTATAGGCATTGTGCCTTTCAATTTTGGTTCCATTTGGTGGCCTCTAGGTCTTCCTAACAACCGGTCTACAGTATGTGTGCACAAATTGTGATGATGGTGCTGGCGAGGTTTTGCGACAACGTGAAGTATTCAACTGCTAGATGTAGTGTTGACGAGCATACCTCTCATATCTAATGTCGATCTGGTGACACTGCCCGATGGATGATCTGTTGGAAGTCTCTGCATGCTAAGGTGTCTCTCTCTCTCTCTCACAATGGAAATTGACTCAAATGAAAGATTTCTTGCCTAGCCTCCTGTAAGGTTTCCAGTTTCTGAAACCTTAAAGATTGTATAAAGCTTAATCAAACTGATATGATTATTGAAAAAGCAATGTAGAATTGTCCGACCGTGGCAAATATTGGTATTTTTGGAATCTTAAACACATCAAATCCCGAGCTAGAAATTTTCAGAGCACAATTTTGATAAAATATGGAAAAATTACAGGCTCTGAAAGGTTACACTATGAATTTAATTAGTTAAGTAAAATTGGATGGTTTTAGTAATTATTAGTAACAAAGACTCTCTTATCCTAAGGTTCTAGAAATTACTAATATTTCCAATTTTCATCATTAAAAATCAGTGAAAATAGTGAAAATCGATTCTGGAAGCTGAGGGGGGACTGTGTGGGGTAATGATGAACTCTCCCAGACTAGATTGAGCAACAGGGGGCGTTTTTTGACCTGCAGGGCTGCTTGGGATGCAAGTTACTGCCATTTTCCAGCCTGTGAGTGCCCAGAAACCTATAAATATGACCCTTGCTTCACAATTTCAGACAGACTCGGAGCCTTGATACACTCTCTCTCATCTAGAGAGACCGCTACGTAGAAATCACTAGACATTAAGCTCTAGTTGATTAACTTAAATGGTAATTAGCCTAATCCTTCTTAATTAGCAAGGCTAGATTAATCTATCTTCTTAATAAATTAAAGATTAGGCCTATGTATACTCATAAATCCTCTCTAAATTAAATATTCTCTGCTGATTGTTGTAATTAAGGTTGGAAATATTAAGCTAATTAATTATCCTATCATATTAAGGCTGAAATTATCCAAATTAATCATAAACTAATGGGAAATATATTAATTAAGTTTAGATTAAGTTGAGGTAATTATCAGAGCTGCATTAGACATTTATTAAGCTAGAAAAATTATCTTGTAATTTTTTGAATAATTTTCATAATTAATTAGACAGAATTACACTATTTTTTAAGAAAATTAAAGGAGAAAATAATCAAATTGATTCAAAATGTTTTTATTTATTTATCAAAGGTTAATTATATGTTCAGGAACCTGTAATAACTATGTCAAGCTCAGATAATTAATTTACCTAATTAATTTAGCAAAATTACTCTATTTTTAGGACAAATTAAAAGGGAGAAATTAGTAAATTGATTCAAAATGCTTTGAGTTATTTATTAGAGGTTAATTATATGCTAAAAAATACGTGATAATTATGTCAAACTCAAATAATTAATTTACTTAATTACTTTAGCAAAATTACTCTTTTTTTAGGACAAATTAAAAAGAAAAATTAGCAAATTGATTCAAAATGCTTTGAGTTATTTATTAGGGGTTAATTACATATTAGGGAACTCGTGACAATTATTTCAAGCTCACATAGTTAATTTATCTAATTACTTTAGCAGAATTACTCTGTTTTTAAGATAAATTAAAAGAAGAAAATTAGTAAATTTATTCAAAATGATTTGGATTATTAATCAGATCTTAATTATATAATAGGGAACCTGTGATAATTATGCCAAGATCAGATAATCAATTAACCTAATTATTTTAGCAGAATTACTCTCTTTTTAAGACAAATTAAGAGGAGAAAATTATTAAATTAATTTAAAATTCTTTGATTTATTTATCAAAGGTTAATTATATGCTAGGAAACCCGTGATAATTATGCCAAGCTCAGATAATTAATTTACCTAATTACTTTAGCAGAATTACTATGTTTCTATGAC
Source organism: Adiantum capillus-veneris (assembly GCF_014529385.1). NCBI lineage: Eukaryota > Viridiplantae > Streptophyta > Polypodiopsida > Polypodiales > Pteridaceae > Adiantum > Adiantum capillus-veneris. Next base: position 154,950,934 of record NC_140943.1, read on the forward strand.
AAATTAAAAGGAGAAAATTAGTAAATTGATTCAAAATTTTTTGGGTTATTTAGTAGAAGTTAATTATATGTTAAAAAATCCGTGATAATTATGTTAAGATCAGATAATTAATTTACCTAAGTCCTTTAGCAGAATTACTCTGTTTTTAGGACAAATTAAATAAGGGAAATTAGCAAATTGATTCAAAATGCTTTGAGTTATTTATCAGTGGTTAATTTTATATTAGAAAACCCGTGATAATTATTTCAATCTCAGATAATTAATTTACTTAATTACTTTAGCAGAATTACTCTGTTTTTAGGACAAATTAAAAGGGGAAAATTAGAAAATTGATTCAAAATGCTTTGAGCTATTTATTAGAGGTTAATTATATATTAGAAAACTCATGATAATTATGTCAATCTCAGATAATTAATTTACCTAATTACTTTAGTAAAACTACTCTGTTTTTAGGGCAAATTAAAAGGGTAAAATTATTAGATTAACTTAAAATGCTTTGATTTATTTATCAAAGGTTAATTACATATTAGAGAACATGTGATAATTATTTCAAGCTCAGATAATTAATTTACTTAAATACTTTAGTAGAATTACTCTATTTTTAAGACAAATTAAAAGGGGGAAATTAATAAACTAACTCAAAATGCTTTGAGTTATTTATCAGAGGTTAACTACATGTTAAGAAACCTGTGATAATTATGTCAAGCTCAAATAATTAATTTACCTAATTACTTTAGCAGAATTACTCTGTTTTTAGGACAAATTAAAAGGGAGAAATTAGCAAATTGATTCAAAATGCTTTGAGTTATTTATCAGAGGTTAATTACACCTTAGGGAAACCGTTATATTTATGTTACCCTTAGATAATTAGTTTACCTAATTACCCCAGTAAAATTACATTATTTTTAGGAAAAAACAAGAAATGGCAAGGGAAATCTATCCGACCAGCTCGAGGGACCCAAAACCAGTCCAAAATCAATGCATAGGCTCCACAAGGTTGTCTGGGGCTAGGAGTGACGCCGCCAGGTCCACTGCACCACTAGAAATTGCCATGTGCGACATAGAGCGACCAAGGGAGTTTGATCAAGCAGGACCCGGCATTGCTCCAAAGTTCAAACCCCCAAGAGAACCTTGCCAAGATTATACATTGGTTTCTGGCAGGGTCCAAGGCCCACCGACATCAAGGGACGAATTTTCCCTACCAGTTTTCCCTACAAATTTTGAGTTTTACCTCAAAATTTAAAATTTGAAGGTGAGCAAACCGACAAAATTTTGAGAATTTAAGTGTACTTTCCTGTAAAAACCCCCAAATTTAGTCAATCTACCTCATATAGGCTTGCCAAGTTTTTGAAAAGTTCGTTTTCAAGCACTTATCACTGTTATTAGCACCTTTTCTGAAGTCAGAGGCAATGTCCTTAAGGCGACATATGGAAGTCCTTTGAAGCCACATTAATGGATAACTGATCTCAAGACAGTGTGCTCAAGACATGGCTACGACGACATATGCAAGTCCTTTAAAGCCACAAGCATGCACATCCACCCACCCAATAACCATGAGATTATTTATTCTGTATTCAAGTCATTTGCATAGCTCTTTCTTAGAAAAGGTGCCTAGTCCAATTTTTCTTCACAAAACCATGGAAAAATTTGGAACACAAGACTTTCAAAAAATAAGTTACAACCGCCTAGAACATTGTTGAAGACACTACATCCTAGGCACAACATTTGCTGCCATACACCATAAACTAGCTTCTCTTTTTTTGTATGTCTATCTATAGAACATGTGCTTCAGCCATCCCACCATATAAGGATTTGAACTCACAGCACACCCATGTGTCAAATCACTCCACTAGATTGCAGTTGGCAACAATTAGATAGCTTCTAAGACCATATCAACAGTAATTACCATTCTTAAGGCAGGCCCAAGGACCTCCGACAAGGTCAAACCTAATAAACAGCCAATTAAGTCACAAACAGTGGCCATTAATGTAGCTTTGTGCTGAAAGACGTGTGAATCAGCTTTGTTTTCATCGGGCAATAGAGCGAGTCAGATCCACCTAGACCCCTACTTCTTGATTTTGAGAAGGCCCATAATAGAGTTGATTGGAACTTCTTCGAGAGTACATTACTCTGGTTGGGGTTTCCGCATCTGTGTGTTTTACTGCTCAATGATGAGTGCCATGACCATTGGGGGATTCATTGGATGCATATTTGTGCTTACGCATTTAACAAGGCCGATTATCCACTTCACACTTACAGAAGAATTAACAGAAAAAGAAGCGAACTTTCTTAGTTGAAATAGCACCAAAGTAATGTATGTATGTACCGCACTTTGTATGTCCACTATTAGAAGCTTGGGAATATTAAGCTAATTAATTATCCTATCATATTAGAGCTGAAATTATCCAAATTAACCATAAATGAATGCAAAATATATTAATTAAGTTTAGATTAAGTTGAGGTAATTACCAGAGCTGCATTAGACAGTCATTAAGCTAGAAAAATTATCTTATAATTTTTTGAGTAATTTTCATAATTAATTAAACAGAATTACGCTGTTTTTTAGAGAAAATTAAAAGGGAAAATAATCAAATTGATTCAAACTATTTTGAGTTATTTATCAGAGGTAATTACATGTTAGTGAGCCTATAATAATTATGTCAAGCTCAGATAATTAATTTACCTAATTACTTTAGAAGAATTATTTTGTTTTTAGGACAAATTAAAAGGAGAAAATTAGTAAATTGATTTAAAATGCTTTGAGTTATTTATCAAAGGTTAATTATATGCTAGAAAATCTGTGATAATTATGTCAAGCTCAGATAATTAATTTACCTATTACTTTAGCAGAATTACTCTATTTTGAGGACACTTTAAAAGAGGGAAATTATCAAATTGATTCAAAATGCATTAACTTATTTACCAGAGGTTAATTATATAATAGATAATCCGTGATAATTATGCCAAGATCATATAATTAATTTACCTAATTACTTTAGCAAAATTACTCTATTTTTAGAACAAATTAAAAGAGGAAAATTAGCAAATTGATTCAAAATTCTTTGAGCTATTTATGAGAGGTCAATTATATGTTAGAAAACCCATGATAATTATGTCAAGCTCAGATAATTACTCTATTTTTAGGACAAATTAAAAGAGTAAAACTAGTAAATTAAGCTTTAAGTTATTTATCATAGGTTAATTACATGTTAGAAAACCTGTGATAAGTATGTCAAGCTCAGATAATTAATTTACCTAATTACTTTAGCAAAATTACTCTATTTTTAGGATAAATTAAAAGGAAGAAATTAATAAATTAACTCAAAATGCTTTGAGTTATTTATCAGAGGTTAACTACATGTTAGGAAACCTGTGATAATTATGTCAAGCTTAGATAATTGATTTACCTAATTACTTTAGCAAAATTACTCTGTTTTTAGGACAAATTAAAAGGGAGAAATTAGCAAATTGATTCAAAATGCTTTGAGTTATTTATCAAAGGTTAATTGCACCTTAGAGAAACTGTCATAATTATGTTATCCTCAGATAATTAGTTTACCTAATTACCCTAGTAAAATTAAATTATTTTTAGGAAAAAACAAAAGGGAGAATATAGTAAATTAATCTAGCAAATGAGACAGAGGTTCTCGATAGTATGAAAAGAATTTGAATTTTGAGAATGAGATAGTTATCAAGAAAACAACTCACATTCTTTGTGCACACGATAGCCTTCCTTGGAAAATAACCTAGATTTGAAAGTATTAAGGTACGAGACTAATAGGAAGCCCAAAAGAACTCTTGGTATGATACTTCTTAAAACCATTTACATATTGTTGGTCAACCAGGCTAGAGCACAGAGGGGGTACCTCTGGTGCAATCGTGGAAGCTTGTGTCGAACGCAGATTGCTCAGAATGGCAAGAACACACCGAGCGCGTTCAGATTGGCAAAGGTGAAATACATGATACTTGTTGAACGCTGATTGCTCTGAATGGTCAGTTAGGCCGAGTGCGTTCATGTTGACAAGATGGATATATGGATCTTTTATAGAATTTATTTAACCTGGTTTTTGAAATGATACGAATGGTTTGTAAAGGTTTTTAAGATGGGCTCAACACTAAGAGTTTCTTGAGGAAAAATTGACTAACAAGCAACTCCAACCAAAAATTAGAAAGAACTCTTAGAGTAATCAGTAACAATTGGTAAAGTGGAAAGGTTATTCCTCAAAGATGCCACTTGGGAGGATGAATTTCTGTTTTCAAAGATTTTACCAATTTCAGTTGAGATGAGGGCATCTCAAATTCTTAAGTTGGGGTGATTGTAAGGTTTCCAGTTTTTGAAACCTTAAAGATTATATAAAGCTTAATCAAACTGATATGATTATTGAAAAAGCAATGTAGAATTGTTCGATAGTGGCAAATATGAGTATTTTTGGAATCTTAAGCACATCAAACCCCGGGCTAGAAATTTTTCGAACAGAATTTTGATAAAATCTGAAAAAATTACGAGCTCTGAAAGGTTACACTATGAATTTAATTAGTTAAGTAAAATTGGATGGTTTCAGTAATTATTATTAACAAAGACTTTCTTATCCTAAGGTTCTAGAAATTACTGATATTTTCAATTTTCATAATTAAAAATCAGTGAAAATAGTAAAATTCGATTATGAAAGCTAAGGGGGGCTGTGTGGGGTAATGATGAACTCTCCCAAACTAGATTTAGCAGCAGGGGGCGTTTTTTGACCTGCAGGGCTGCTTGGGATGCAAGTTACTTCCATTTTCCACCTTGTGAGTACCCAGAAACCAATAAATATGACCCTTGCTTCACAATTTCAAACAGACTCGGAGCCTTGACACACTCTCTCTCATCTAGAGAGACCATTATGCAGAAATTACTAGAGATTAAGCTCTAGTTGATTAACTTAACACTAGAATGGTAACCTAATAGGACATAAAAGTGTCTTTTCAGGGTTTTGGAAAAAAATTACAAAACCATAGTAAATCCACTCATTTTGAAAAATCCTTTCATGAGCTTATAGTTCAATAACTACTACATATGAAAAAAATGAGAAACTTGTAATTTTTCTCATCCCTTGGTCACTACAAGCCTCCCAAGTTGATGGACCAGTGCATTTTGCCCAAAACAGCAATTTCTTACGGCGGTTGATTGCATATAAATAAGAGTGGAGATTTTTGTAGGACATGAGATAAAATGCCCCGTTAACTTCAATGGGTTGGTGACCAAAACATATGGTTGCTTTTACCTCACTAATTTTTTTTTGGGCAAAAAAAATAGGTACAAAAAAGTTGTATTTTTGTCATTCTGCGGACCTATCATTAAAGTTTCTATAGTCGCGCTCAATACAGATACTATATACATGTTTTCTTAGTTCCCTTTGGGCCTCTGGATTCAAAAGGAGCCATGGAGCATGTCAAAAGGATAATGGATCTCTTACAATTGGAACCTTGGGGGCAATGATAAAGTGCTAAATACAGCAAACATGAAAAAACTGGGTTTAGCATTATGACCTCTAGAAACCCATAGAAACTACTCAATATCTAGCCAAGTTTGTAGTCTATGATTAGATATGGTTACTACCTACAAATACACACAATTGGCCTAAGAAACTAGCAATATTGAGAAAGTTATACTTGCTACTCTAAAATGTATCGTATTCTTTAGCAATCAAAAAACTCAACCATCATCATATACTATCCTATATAGCCTATTAGGTCCCCCAAAACTCAAGGAAGATTACATAAAAACTGACACAATCAAAATTGAATTTGGATATCAAGAAAGCCACCAAAAAAATCATAAAAGTGCTAATTTTGGCCAAAAAACAGGATTATGCAATTCTTGTAAATTGGTCATAACTTTCAATTTAACACTTAGCTCTCCCTACAAGCATCAAAACATGTTGAGAACTATGAAGGCCTAACCTCTAGCCATCTAAACCTCACAAACATGAAGTTTAGAGTAGTATAGGTGCCAAAATTTGAAAAAAAAGCCAAAAACAGGACCCGTTTTTTCACACAGTTTAGGTTCAAAAATGTTGTGCAAGAGTAAGGTTAATGGTGAGATCGATACTCAAAAAAAAATGCTAAGTTTTTTTCAGCTCATAAGGCAACTTTGTGGATATATAGCACCTAGAAATTCATTTTCATACTCTTCAAATAATTCAAGCAAAATGGTCACTTAACAGGACACAAAAGTGTCCAAGGACATAAAAGTGTCCTGTTACCATTCTAGTGTTAATTAAACGGTAATTAGCCTAATCCTTTTTAATTAGCAATGCTAGATTAATCTATTTTCTTAATAAATTAAATATTAGGCCTATGTATACTCATAAATCCTCTCTTAATTAAATATTCTCTGTTGATTATTGTAATTAAGCTTGGGAATATTAAGCTAATTAATTATCCTATCATATTAGGACTGAAATTATCAAAATTAATCATAAATTAATGAAAATTATATTAATTAAGTTTAGATTAAGTTGAGGTAATTATCAAAGCTGCATTAGACAATCATTAAGCTAGAAAAATTATCTTATAATTTTTTGAGTAATTTTCATAATTAATTAGATAGAATTACATTGTTTTTTAGAGAAAATTAAAGGGAAAAATAACCAAATTGATTCAAAATGTTTTATGTTATTTATCAAAGGTTAATTACATTTTAGGGAACCCATAATAATTATTTTAAGCTCAAATAATTAATTTATCTAATTATTTTAGCAGAATTACTTTGTTTTTAGGACAAATTAAAAGGGGAAAATAAGTAAATTGATTCAAAATGATTTGAGTTATTTATCAGAGGTTGATTATATGCTAGGAAAATTATGATAATTATGTCAAGCTCAGATAATTAATTTACCTAATTACTTTAGCAGAATTACTCTGTTTTTAGGACAAATTAAACAAGCGAAATTAAAAAATTGATTCAAAATGCTTTAAGTTATTTATCAGAGGTTAATTATATATTTTGAAACCCAGAGGTTAATTATATATTCAAAATGCTTTAATATATTTATCAGAGGTTAATTATATATTATATCAATTTATTCTAAGCTCAGATAATTAATTTACCTAATTACTTTAGCAGAATTACTATGTTTTTAGAACAAATTAAAAGAAGAAAATCAGCAAATTGATTCAAAATACTTTGAGCGATTTATCAGAGATCAATTATATGTTGCAAAACCCGTGATAATTATGTCAAGCTCAGATAATTAATTTAACTAATTACTTTAGCAGAATTACTCTATTTTTAGGACAAATTAAAAGGATAAAAGTAGTACATTAACTCAAAATGCTTTGAGTTCTTTATCAAAGGTTAATTACATGTTAGAAAATCTGTGATAATTATTTCAAGCTCAGATAATTAATTTACCTAATTACTTTAGCAGAATTACTCTGTTTTTAGGACAAATTTAAAGGGAAAAATTAATAAATCAATTGAAAATGCTTTGAGTCATTTATCAGAGGTTAACTACATGTTAGGAAACCTGTGATAATTATGTCAAGCTCAGATAATTAATTTACCTGATTACTTTAGCAAAATTACTCTATTTTTAGGAAAAATTAAAAGGGAGAAATTAGCAAATTGATTCAAAATGCATTGAGTTATTTATCAGAGGTTAATTATACCTTAGGGAAACTGTGATAATTATGTTACTCTCAGATAATTAGTTTACCTAATTACCCTAGTAAAATTACATTATTCTTAGGAAAAAACAAAAGAGAATATAGTAAATTAATTCCAAAACCTTTTATATAAATATCAGAGGTAAAACACACCTTGAGGATTTCGTGATAAATACCCCAACCTCGGATAAATAGTTTAGGTATTTATCTTCAATAAAAGTAATCAGTTTTGCGTATAAAATAGAGAAAAGAAATTAGTAAATGAATTTATCTAATTACCAAATAAATACCTCAGGTCCAAAGGTATCATACAAGAAAGAAGTATGGCTTCTAATACTTTGACGCACAAAGCACCCCAAGGTGCCCTAATCTCCTTAAGGCTCTCCCGTAGTAGCCATTAGCTCCGACGCCTATCATACAGCCAGAGCATGCAGGAAACAAAAATTGTTATCTATAAATTCTCCTTCTCTCTCTTCCACCTGCTCTTTCATGCTTGGTCGCACTCAACTTTTCCTTCAAGATGAGCATAATTCTCTTTGGATTCCCCTTAATGAACCCCAAGAGTAAAATTTAGCACCCCCTACTACTTGTATAACGTTTTGGTAGGTTCTACATCATATCACACACGAATCTCAAAAGGTTCCTTCTGCACTTCAAGGTCTCATGGTTGATTCCCCTAATAAAAGGAAAAAAGCCTTGTCCCCATGCGGTCGCCACTAGCTCTTACCTACCTCCCCTCACCTCAACATCTAACAGTTTCGCAAGACAGTTATGACTAATTCTCACTTTTGAATATGCTTGCCAAGCTCAACCCTTGTTTTGGCGAATGAGGAAGATGGGAGTGTCCACGACGATGAGACTTGCCAAGGTGGGCACTCCTGCCACTGCGAGCGACAATCGCCAGCCGAGGGAAGAAGGCTTGCAGGTTGCCCTTTTGCATAGTGGTGCCGAGAGAGAGAGACTCCGGGGGGCGGATTGGCGCCCACATGTCAAGGAGAGGGACAAAGTGTATCCTTTTGCTTTTTTGAAATCCGGGCATCTTCTCGAGATTCTAGCTGTAAACGATTTTTCCAAGATCATTAGCACATACTCGTGCATTAACTTACCTCTTTCTCTCTCTTGGGAAGGGAAAAGTACACACAAGACACACACACTCTCATGTGTGAAGCTTTAAATTAATGGAAAGCTTGATCTCCTTCTCCAAGCTTGAGAAGTAGAGAGCCTACACCAACACCTCTTGACTATGGAATGCAAATCCAAACCAGAGTCAAGCTCAATGAAAGCATGCTCATTAGCATCCTTCATCTATATCATTCCGGTACTCCAGTCTTGTTTAGCCTCTTCTGCCCAAATCTTACTCATTTCTGCCTTGTACTTCAACCACTCTTTCTGCTTCTGCTTGATTCGCATCAAAATTAAAGGTGCCACAATACCTGCTTTTTGGTGCAGACACTCCACAACTTCAGGACCGCAGCCCACTCTGCAATCCCCGTGTATACGCTATTGGCTCCAAAATGCAACAATATGTTGCGAGATGTATGTCATTATGAATGGAGTCATGGCTGTGGAAGAACTTCACGGTTTGTAAGATGGCATTAATGATCGGCAAAATGTTATCTTGAAACAATTGTACACTTCCATTGGTTCTTTGATAATCTCTAATCATCATTTTGCTACCATCTGAACTGGTCTCTTGGATCCACTGCTCCATGTGACCACTGTTCCAATAGTAGCGAAAAATCAGCATTGGCTGATGAAAGTATCTAACAATGGCTAATGGCAATATCATCCCTCGATATTGAATGTTTACTGCCATCAGCTCTTCCATTGCTTCCTGTATAGGAGGGTCTCCATATTCCAAGAGTGTGAGGTCCCCACCCCGTCAACCCTTGACGTAACTGGAAGGCACCTGACAGTCGCTAGGTCCTATAGCGGAAGCAAATAATCAATTGAGGATGAACCAGTAGACGGTCTCTCATCATCTTGGTGAATTGAGTCTGAGCCACTAGTGAGAGGATCCTAGCCCCGCCTCGCAGGGGAAGCATAACTAACGAATTTCTAACGGTCCTAAATCCCACCTTCTAGGAAAGGGAGAATTCTCGGTGCCTTTTTTCCCATAGCTTTCAGAGGCACGTACACCCAGTTTCCTTCCGCCCTTGGCGCAATGAGATGCCTAAATGATCGCATCCTACACTCGCAGGGTAGAGAGTTTTCGACCAATCGGTACCACCCATCTCGCAGGTTGGCTCATTGAGCCAACCCCCACTTTCCACCCCGCACTCACACAGCTTTTTGTGTGTCCTAATTACTAACACACTGTTGTTCAAACATATAAGGTTCCTTCTTAAATTCATCAACACCGGTTCCTTAAGTCAGCCCTTCAGACAATACAAAATTGGTACCAAGACATTTCTTTCCTAGGAAAAATACTCAATTATACAATATTTCATTAAAGATTCCAATGCCTTGGAGTCGTGAGGACCTCCAACGGATGTTCACTTCATCCATACAACCAGTTCATGACTTATCCATCCTGGAGTAACCCTCCTGGTAGAACCATGTATATCCATCGCGTAACCCGCAAGTCATGGATAGAGAGCTCCTAACTGGTCAGCTCTTGCATAGCAAGTATGCTAGCTCTTGTGATAACCTCGCGAGCTACCGCCTTGTGATCAATAGGGGGTTCATACTAAATTCGATATTGGAATGGTGAATGAAATTTGGTCAAGACAATTTTCCTAGCAGACATTCTTTCCTACTTCAAACAATCTTTCCATAAGGCAATCATTCCTACTTGATTTAAACTTGAAATTAATTAAGACAATTCAATGTACTATGCCGTGGTTTTGGTTGGATTTCCAACACATTTTTGGCCAAGTTTGATCGTAATGCAATGCTTAATTTAATGTACAAAATGACTTGGGCCTACCTCATTGAATTCCTATCTATCGTAATGCAATGCTTAATTAAATGTACAAAATGACTTGGGCCTACCTCATTGAATTCCGCTCCAACGTTTTGTGAGATGGCCGGAACCTTCTCCCTCATAGGTGCTTTACCGTTGGTAGCCATATTGCTAGTTCCCGCCTCGCGGTCATTAGCGCCACCAAATTGTGTCATCTTGGGACCCATATCTCACTACTTAAATTAGTAAACTCCGAAAGAACAAAGGCTATGTGTGGTAAAACAAATTGCCACACCAACAATGAGTAACAACACATGGATTAAGAGAGAAAAGTAAGCCTAATCTTACACCTTGAGTTGGATTACTTGACAACTTCCACACCTATGAGAGTGCAAGCTATCTCAAGAACTCAATATGGTGACTTATGCCATAGTTTCCTCAAGTAGAGACTTGATTGGACCATGGATAACCACACACATGCATAAACTTACATTGAAAAAGAAGAGAATAACTTCACATGACTATGCACTTCAAGAGGATTAAAGATAGGAAAAAAAGAAGATCAATTCATCATGCTACTATGTGCATAAGTGAATTAGAGAAGAGGGAACTTTTTCCTAATTATGTATGTATTGATACATAAAGAAGAGGTTAATTCCTCCTAATTCTAGGCACTAATTATGAGTGAAAGAGAGGACAATAATCTCCTTATAAATTCAGCATAAATTTACCATAACCAAGCATCTACTATATGCAATATATTAGATCATAATCATGCATAGACTAAATTCAAAAGAGGATCAAATTCGACATAACTTTGCATAGATTATAGGCAATTATCTAAGTGCAATAGTGGACCCTAACCATGCATCACTTTAGTGCACAAAGGAGATCAATTTCACATAATTATGCACCAATTTTTATGCAAATCAAGGGATTAATTTCACCATGATTATGCTTCAATTAGGTGCATAAGGAGAAGAAGAATAATTCTTTCATCAATGTGCATCATTATACATAAGTGAAAAGGAACAATTCATCATCAACATGCATTAATTGTGCATAAATAAAAGAGAGCAATTTAACACCACTATGCATTAATATGCATAAATCAAAGAAAAATGAATCTTCTCAGAGATTAAGGATGCATAATACACCTTAATTTGACAAGGGGGTGTGATCCAATAGGAAGGAACTATTGTGATTCACACGCATTAGAAGGTACTATGGAGTAAGTAATTTGTTGTAGCCAGCTAGCATTAGAGAGTAGTAGAATAGGCGCAACATAAGACCTCTAGAGGAGAGAGGCTATGGAGCAAGTAGATTTGCATAAACACAAGATAATTACCCAAATTACGGCTTCCCTTGTGTGCTAAGCGTCGTAGAGTCACTCTTCCAAAGTTAGCTCCGGAAGCAGCACTTCCTTGTATGCTCTTGGGGTTGTGTGTGTCCTCTTGTGTGAGCTTCCACACTTATATAGAGCTCCAAAATGGTTCAATCCCACTTGCTAAATTTGTATTGGGGGAAGCCTCACACACACACACACACACACACACTCCCATGCACACACACAAGATGCCAATGCAAGAGGGTGTGGTGTCTTAGTGAGGTGTCCACTTGCATGACCACATCTCACTCTCAGACTCTCCCTCTCCATCTCTCTCTCTCTCTCTCTCTCTCTCTCTCTCTCTCTCTCTCTCTCTCTCTCTCTCTCTCCAATCAAATAGAGGAAGCAAATTGGGCTCTCCACCTTGCCATACCTTGAGGGGTGTGGTGGCCTAGAGCCCCATACCACCTCACTCTAGTCTCTTCTTACCCATGCTCCACCTCTCTAGTCCTCACTTAGACTTCATACCACACTCCCACACTTGACCCAACACTTGGCACAAGACTACCTATGTGCATGTTCCATGGCCACACATGATGGGGATACATGACCATGCATGCACATGCACATCCATGCCATACACATTGTTGGCGGAACTCACCTAACAAGATTTGTCAGCTAAAGACGAAGCTCGACCCGTAGGCGCGTGGAAGCAAGCATAGGGTGTCAACCTACACTCGACCAACTCTCGACTACTTCCTACAGAGGTCTCTACCCAATGTCTAAGCTACAGCCTTCAGGAGTGCATAAGAGGAGATTTCCTAAAACGCTTTCAAGAGCCAAATACCCATCAAACGTTCTCAAAATGACGCAGAACTTGAAGGAGACCCTACTAACACCAATAGGTCGCTCTCCCTAAGGTCCATGAACCAAAATCCCAACCCTAAACACCTGGTGCAAAATCACGTAGGATGTCTGGTCAAAATTTGCAGGTCGTCGTTTCCAAAAACTAAAGTGCCTAATGTGTAGCTCTACTCAATGCGAACGCGTGGATATGCTGAAATGCGAAAACGGATAACGTATGCTCACCGAATCACCAGATGTAGCTCGTGGGTCGAGTTCGCAAAACCAGACCGTACACCCGCAATGTAGGTGTTGGCGCGTAGCTCTTATCGGGGGCAACACGCTGCACTTCTCCGCACTCGATTCTGACCAACAGTGCGCGCGTGGCGTCAAGATGAAACTCTCACTCTCTCTCGTACACAGTACGCTCACTCACACAGACAGAACTTTTTAAAAATGACAAAGGTCTTTTCATTAAGGTCAAAAGTGGTATAAATACCTTACAATCTCAAACCCTAATGTTCCAATTTAACCATCTAATCAATCTAAATGTCAAAAATGGGATACAATCTGGAAGATCCTGCAAGCCCCACTATTTACAAAGGTGAAAGTCGGTTTTTCTCAATTAAAGAATAATTACAAAAAATAATATTCCACCGAGCAATCATTCTCCGTAGGGTGTGTCCAATTGCTTACACTCCCCCCCTCCTAGTTCATGTCGCCCCTGACATGGCAGTTGAGCTGCTTCTTTAGTAGAGGCTTTCTCGCATCTTTAGAAGGGACTCATATCGCGCATGCTGGGCGAGTAACGTCGGGCCGATTATATCTGTGTTGATGGTGAAGAATCCGGTGTAGAAGGCTTCTTCAAAAGCCTGGAAGTGATAAGAAGGCAAAAATATAATTCTCTGATATAGTGCATGTATCACCTCATTAGAAGGCTAAGCAGACAGATCGTAGGCACATCTGTATGTATCTTGGAAGAAAAAGATATTGTCTGTCACCTATCTAGGTTTGAAGGTTTCGAAGACCGCCAGAAGGGTTTTACATATTTTTCTCAGCATGATGCAATATAGGTCAGGCGAGCCAGTGAACAATTTGATGGCGCCCGTTAGGGTTTTCACCATGTATTTCTCACTCATTCTCTCGCCTGCCTTCAAGCCTGGCAGCTTCGGGTAATTGAGCCAAGTGGGTTAGCTTCTCTGCAACAACTCTTGGGCTTTCCATGTCCTCATCCTTGGTAGAGGGCAAAAACTGAGGTTGTCTCTGATTCTTTTGGGCGCCTCTACCAGATGAATTAGATATTGCAGATATTTTGTGAGCCATGCCTTTCTCCACCTGGGTTGAGAATCCACTATCAGCTTAACTCCTTCAGGTTTGGAGATATCTGCTTTGTATAATGGCACTGTTGGATCTTCTTTTATCCGTTTGTTGATAGTACCAGCTTCATACTTTAGAAGTGGATATGGGAGAGAAGGCTGTAGCCATTCACGCCGAATGACATTGGCATCTATCTTCTGAATGGTCATTGATTTAAACACTCTCTACTCCCACTCCAATGCTTCTTTGGTTGTGTCTCTTACTGCCACTTCTATGGCCTTCTGTAGCTTTTCTTCTTCTTCTTGTGTCAGATCCTGGGGTTCTTGTGAGAGTCCCACCAGGATGTCCTCTTACATGGTGGTGTCCACTGGATCTGACACATTTTCTATGTCAATAGCCTCTATTGCTGTTGGCCCGGTGCTAAACTGTTGCTCTTCATTTTTTTGTTGGCCTTTTAGCTCATCTATCTGCTCTTCAGTTTTTTGTTGGCCTTTTAGCTTTTGAAATGTCTTATTTGCCTCTTCCGCTTGATCTCCCATATTCACTAGGAGGTCGTTCAGATCTGCATTGATTTTCTCCGCCTCCTCGAGCTTTCTCTTGATGTCTTCGTTTTCCGTTTGCCATCTCTGAAATTCCTTGTCCATCTTTCTTTTCACGGCTTCTAGCTCATTCTTCATGGCCTGGTTCTCTTCTTCCAAGCGGTTTTGCATTACAAGAGATCCCTCGGCCAGTATCAGCCTTTGCCTTTTCTCTAATGTCAACTCCTTTTGGAGTTCCTTCATTTGTTCTTCATACAGCTCATTCTCTAAAGTTGTGCCAGTCGAGCTAGCAGCTCTGACTCTGGCCGGAGATTCCCTTAGCCGTTGGATGGTCTGATCTTTCACTTTCATCTGATTTTTCAGCTCTATTACCTCATCCTGGCTTGCCTCATGTTCTATCTCGGCCTTTTCCTTGGCATTCCTCAAGGTTTCCACCTCTTTGAACTCTTCAGCAAGTTGTAATGTCAGGTTGTCCCTCTCTTTTTCTGCATTTTTCAATGACTTGTTGATTTTCTTGTATTCCGCTTCAGCTCTTTGAAGCTTGTTTTCGGCTGCTTGATTTTGTCGTTCCATCTCCTGGCATCTTTGTAATGCCGCGTCCAGACTGGCTTGCAGCTTTGTTTGTTTCTCTATATTCTCTTGGCCCTGTTTCTGCAGTAAGTCCACTTTAGCCTTGATATAAACTTCATTTGTTTTGAGAGTATCAATCTCACTCTCAGTGGCCATTGATCTTGCTCTGAGCTCGGTTAGCTTTTGCATTACCACATCCCAATCATTGGTTGGTGGCTGTAGGTCCACTGTATCGATGGCCATCTCTTTCAATTACACTAACCGAAGGCTCTGCATTTGTTCCTTGGGCCTTGTGCTTGCCAACTCAAAGGCTACAGTAGTAGCTGCCTCTTCTCGAGAGTACCCCACAGCTAGTAGATCAAGAAATATTCTTGAATTTCTTTCCTCTGGATTAGGCTTCTCCTCTTTTGGATCAGCTTCTACCTTCAGCTCTTCCTCTTTGTTTTTCTCTTGCTTGGACTCTTTTTGTTCATCAGTTCTATTCAGCTCCTCCTTTTGTTGGGTTTGTGGAGGGCTAAGAGGAGGTGGTGATGGGGGTGGGCTGGATTCCCGGCTTGACGGTGGAGTTGGTGGCTTCTTCTTGAAATCTCTGTCCGCCTTGGTTTTTCTCTCTCTTTCTTGGCCTTCTTGCTCTTCTAGCATCTGCCGTCTCACTTCATCCACTTCTTCTTCTGTAAAAGGGATATTCGGGATATTCTCCGCCGTAGCATCTAAAATCTCAAAATTTCTAATATACTCTTCGAACCGATCCCGGTGAACCCTTCAAGATGATCCCGACATGGCTTCAAGGGATGGCTTCCACAACTCGCTTACATCTCCTTTTAGTACTCTCGGCTCTGAAGCTTTCCATCAATCTTTCTAGCCGCGCTGCTTTGTATGACTTGGTTTCTTTGATCGGCACTTGTAGACTTTCTTTCTTTCCTTTCTTCAACTCTGGCGGCTCTTTTAGCATGGTCCCTAACCGGTGCTTCATCCTTGTGGCTACCCTGGGTGCCTTGGGTGGTTCTTCTTCCTTGTCTTCCTTTAGCTTTAGCCAATCATTTTGTGAGGGAGGTTCAGGCCAGTTTTCCTTGGCATGCAATGCTCCATAGACAAATTTTGTTATCAGCTCACCAGGTACAATATAGGTGGGATTTCTGTTCCCCATCTTCACCAGATTGTCGTGGATGTAAGCGGCATAATTTATCTCTTTTGGTTTGCCCTTCTGCATTGCCCAGGTGAAGGTGGTAGCAATGGCTCCATGTGGCATCCTGTACTTCTATGGCCGCTTTGTACACATGTGGAAGTATTGGTTGTATAGTTGGCTCATGATAGCCACCTTCGGGTTTGCAATGTCTTCAAATGTGTAGTTATTCTTCTTTTCCGAGTAGACCTTCGGGTTTGCAATGTCTTCAAATGTGTAGTTATTCTTCTTTTCCGAGTAGACCTTGACTTCATCTCGCCTCTTTGTCACACTATCTCCTTTGTTTGAGATGTCAAGTGCGGCCACCACCACCCTCTCTGTGATGACAATCATTGTATCTGGCTTGCCTTGCAGATCGGTGACTCGAGCCACTCCATCTCCTTTGATTGTGGTCACAAATTCCCACACTCTTTTGATGTCAATTCTTGCTGGCAAAGCTTCAAAGTAGTTGTGGAGATCCAGCTTCTCCATGTAATCCCCATCTTGCTCCTGACAAATTCATTGAGCTCCCAAGGTATCATGGGTAGCTCCACTGCATTTCCTTCAGGATCTTTGAATACTCCTTGGTAGATTCTCAAATCATTGGACTCTAGCAGATCATCCTGAATCCATGTGCTTGTGGGCTTGAAATTTCCCTCTGGGATCACAAATGGCTCCACTTCTTCCAAGTAGTCTTTTATAGTCATCCTCTTCTTCTTTGCAGGTGATTTTGCGGCTGCCATGGATCCTGTTGCACTCAGTAGTCCGAAGTTAGTGTTTTTTCCATATTAGCTGATAAACTGAGTTCTAACTACCCAAATGACTTGAAAATTGAAATAAAACTTAAAAGGAACTAGGGAAACTCTGCATTTGCCCACAATAGCTTCTGGCTAAAAAATTATCATTTAGACATCCTACGCGTAGGATGTCTAACTTGTCTGTTTCTGGTGAAACTAGGTAGGCTGGTGGCCCTTGACCTATGCAACATGACTATGTAATTGGAATTGGGTTTGGGCATCAAAAAGTGCAATTTTGGGCAGATTAGGCTTTAGAATCACAAATTGGGTAGGATGTCCTCAACAGGTGGCAAATGATATTCAATTGGGTTGAAAGTTGCCAATACAGGCTTCTTACACCATGTTAATGGTTTCCATGAAGTCAGATCCTACACAGTAGGTCAAAATCACACTGGAGACATCCTACATGTAGGATGTCTATTTTATCAAAATGGCTTGAAGTTAGTTCTGGGGGTAGCCCTTAGCATGTGCAACATGGCCCTGCTCTTAGATTTTGATTTAGATAAGCATCGGTGTTGTTAAGAGCATGTGTAGTGTTTTTAGGCTCAAAAAGTGCATCTTGGAGGTGTTGGAGGCCAAATGTGATGGGAATGGCTTGAAATTTGATACATGAGCTTATGAAGGTGTTATGAAGAGATCTGGAACTCAAAAATACCAACTAGGGTTCAAATTGGTCATTTAGACATCCTACGCGTAGGATGTTTATTTCATCAATTTTCACATCTGACCCCACAGTTAGCTTGGCAATGTGCTCATGAGTGTATTGTGCAAGTTTCATGTGATTTGGACTAGTTTTGGTAGGTATATGACCCATTATTGTCTCTATGCTCTGACTTTGCTTTTTTTGATGCACATGAGATCAACTTTTGTCCAAATGTGATGAAACTTGGTGGCTAGTATGTACAGGCTATTCAGAAACTGTGTGTGATATGAGATGTTGAGTTTGGTCCCCAAATATGGCCTTGAGACATCCTACGCGTAGGATGTCTCCTGATGAAATCTATGTGAAAAGTGCTACTGGTGCCTGCCCTGAGCCCCCTTGAGTCTCTTTTAAGCCCTATTTCAACAAAAAAGTCAAATAGATAGAAAGAAACTCCTTGTTTGGATTTCAGAGCCTCTGAGCCGTTTTCTGACCCTTGGAGTGTTTTTCGGCGATGAAATTTCTTGATGTTGGTCCCCATAGCTTCACCGTCCCTTGGGGATCCTTGCCATATGGTTTTTATTGACTTTGGCTTCACTGGAGCTCCGTTAGGCAATTTGTCGCTCTGGAAGTGCCCTTGGTTGCGTTTACATGTCATCGATGACTTGTGGTGGTCTACCACCATAGGACTTGGTTGTTGATGGTTTAAGAAAGCCGCTCGTGAAGTTTGGTGGCAAACGGATATGCGGTTTGCTCGTGAGAGCTAGTTGACACTTTGTGTATCTGATGTCGTTTCTGAAGTTTAATGCCGCTTCGGGTTGCCTTATGGCCATGTGGGCTATATAGACTTGAAGAGCATGTTGAGATGCTCCTACCCATGAGTTTTGGTAGCATTTGGACGCCTTTCCACCGATTTACCATTTGGTGGCCTCTTGCAGGGCTCTAGAAGTTAGGGTTTTTTCCAATGGTTTTCTACCGCCTTTGGGCATTCAAAAGTGGTCTCCTATGGTAGGGTAAGCCGCCGATGAAGCCTCATTGCTTTTGGGTTAGCCGTTAGGTGGCCACTTCTACCTGTAGGTCTCTACTACCCTCTTCCCGTGTGAACCCTACGCTAGTTTTCGCGACAAAACATCAAACATACGCGAAAAGCTCAAGGTGGTCTACCTCTCATGTCTGGAGCCTATCGGGTGGTCGTGCGCGTCGTAGAAGCCGTTGGAAAATCCCAAAAAATCATAATAATCCAAAAACATAATAATCATAATAATTCAAAAATCCCAAAAAAAATCATAATAATTCAAAAACATCACCCCAAAACACTATAGACACTCACATGCAATTTTTATGGCCGGATTTCTCCGTTTTACCAATATTTTACCCGAAAAATGGCCATTTTTACCTATATACACACACCTAGGGGCTTGATTTGGCGTTTGGCCCCATACACTTGTAGATTCATGCTGTATAACGGCATATGTACTTAGGTTACTCCAAAAAAATTCGCAATCAAACGACAACCCTCTAAAATAGTCAAAAACATGCCCCCTTTTTTTGCTCTTTTTACCATTGGGTCCGTATTTGTGCCTCCCCCCCCCCCCCCCCCCCCCTAGCCGGAGTCCTCCCGGATGACAAGGTATCGTTCGGTGTATGTGCCGTGCAAGGGTTGAAAATTGTGCTAATGCTCGGCCGTGTAATGTGGCCCTATATGATGCTCGGTCAATGCAGGGGAAAATCAATGCGGTGCAAGAGGAGGGAATAAGCAAGATGCTTATTGGCATTCTATTAGCAGCGGCTAACGGCTACACCAATTATGCACCAAGCTGTGGATGTGCCATAGTGCACAATATTTACTTTTCATTGTATAGGGCTTGGGCTCATTTAGGAGTTCCAAAGTTGTATGAGTCTACGCTAGAGAGCTCACTTTATCCCATAGTTGAAGGGTTTGAGGCCCAAAGCTATAAAAGAGCCCTATGCTTAATGAGAGGTCATTCTTGAGTGGTCCTTTTGAGAACTCTCTACCTAGAGTAGCTCTTGATGGCCTAGCCTTTGAGCTTAATGCCTATGCTTAGAAGGCTAGTGCTAATCACATGTAATTAGTGTAATCCTCTCTTAATTAATCTAGTCTTCATTATGTTGTCAATCATGTTTCTCTACTTTCTTTCATTGTTTTGAAGTGTTGATCTTCTCTAATCTAACCCTTACTTATGCTAAGCTACTCCGATTAGTGGAGTCCATATCTAACTCTCGATTAAGCGGAGTGGACATACTCGTGATTGAGGGATTAGAGTTGTCCTCTAATGGTGTGCTTGTGTGTGTGTAGGATTAAGAAGCCTTGAGTTTAATTTGATTATATGTGACTTGATTTGGACACCATGATGGGCATGGTTGGGGTGGCCGACTTGAATGCGATTTTGTGTGCTTAATCGTCAATGCATGTAATTAAAGTTGTGCTTGAGAGACTCCAAGATTAGTGTGTTTCACTTCGTTGCTTGATGTGTGTAGATGATTGCTTGTATTGATGCTTGATGTGCGATTAACATTAGTTGATTTGGGATGATTTCTATTTGCATTCGAGGATGCACGCTCTGGAATCCTCTCAATATTTGCATCCGATGACGCTCTCGCATATTCTTTGTGTGATGTCTCCAAGCCCTAGCCGGTCATGCTCTTTCTCTCCGGATTGATAGATTTTGTGGGAGATTGCCTATGCTATGGCGAGCCTTCAACATTGGCGCCGTTGCCGGGGACGGGTTGCCTAGTCTAGTGGAGATGAGGTTGCAAAATATAAGAGTAATTTGATTATCGATTTCTTGTAAGTAGGTAGGATTTGATTTGTGTGTAGTGTAATTAGGTTTAATTACATATGTATAGTCATTTCACCCCAAAAACCCCTAAATTCTCTTTTGATTTTGCTAATTTTTCACTAACCTTCACTAATTTTGCATCCCATTCATGTTAATTTCGTGCTAATTGTACTAATTCCATGCTAATTTCATGCTAATTTCATGTTAATTTCATGCTAATTTCATGCTAATTGTGCTAACCTAACCACTAATTTTGATTTGGAATGTATGTTAAATCCTCTTAATTGAGGAGGATCATCACTCTTAATTGCTCTAATCTATGCCTAATCATGTGATTGAGTGTTGATTTTGGTCAATTTTTTGATCAATTTTGGACCGAATCGGAGTGGCACACATATGTGTGCAATGGAGTGTCTACGCGAGGAGCAAGGACTAAGCGAGCAAGCAATCAATTGTAAGTGGATTGACCTACTCCGTTCAATTTTTTATTGATTAAGTTGATCCCATTGAGTGCTAATTCATTGCTAAAATTAGGTGTGTGTGCCTAATTGATGGAATTTATGCCTAATTTGATGAAATTGTAATCAAATAGGATGCCTAAATCCTTGTAGATTGATGATTTTGCAAGAAATGTGTGTGCAAGCATTAGGAATTGGCCTAATTTGTTGCTAATTGAGCAAAAAAAATTTGGATTTGTGCACCTAATTTTTGTGTGTGTGCAATGCTAAATTGAGTTAAAATTGAATCAATTTTTTATTAAAATTGAGTTAATTTAGCATGTATATACTCATGTATGTGTGATCAAGTGTGAAATTGATGAAATGCAACGAGTGTTTAATGAAATTTTTGCGCAAATTGAAGGCCTAAATTTAGGTGTGTGTGACTAATTAATGGCCAATCATGCCTAAATTGTGAATGATTAATTGGTATTTTACCAATTATGATGATTAAATTGGCTAGAGGTTAGTAGATGCACCACAAATTTGACAAAACGTTTGAAGCTGATTGCTCAATCGATGCTCAATAGTGGACAAATTGTTTGGATGCCATTGTTATGATTGAAAATTTGTATGAACATGGTATTGAATTTGGGAATTTTCGAAGATGAAATGAGCAATAATGTGGAGCTCATGTATGAATTTTGATTTTATGCTCCTCGCCAATCCACACACACAATCGCACGTACACACATCGAGCTTTGCCTTTCCTCTCGCCAATATTTCTCATACTTTCCATTGTTATTGTGGGAACAAGCCCCCCAAGTGAAAATTTCAATATATATATATATTTATTTAAAAGGCTCTCCCCACTTAGTTGGACCTGACTTGGCGTTTTCAAAGAAAAGTGTACTCACACACACCCTTTTTTAGTTAAAAGCCTGGCAGGTTTGGCGCTTGCAGTATGCAACCACACACACACACCTGCATGGCGGGTCGCGACCCCACAACTTGGCTTAACACACACACACACACACACACACACACACACACTCCGCACTGCCTTTTGAGGCTTTCAAAGCCCACAAAACCCGCCACTTAATTTGGGCTTCTGTTGACCACGCCTCACCTCTGAGATCCCGCCTTCGCAACGAATCACACACACACTTAGGACTGTGCATGCTGAAAAATAGTGCACCCAACCTCACTAGCTTGGCGCAAGCCAGACACACACACCCCTTGGCCGCATCCCACCGTGCTAGCCCTTCTCGATTGGCCACTTTCAATGCCTTGTTGACAACACACACACAATGGGGGCCTGCAAGCCTCAAAACGCGATGGACCCCACTGAGCCCGCTGAGCCGTTGAGTTGTGCCTTGACTCGCTAGCTACCAGCTTCAACCTTGTCTCTCATGTACAGACTCAGTGCGGCTGCCATTTTCTCATTTCATCTCACCCATACTCCGTCCGAGCCTACACTAGCTGTCCATCCCAAACACACACACACACACGCATGCGCGTGCCTTCGCAGTGAATCACACACACACACACACTTAGGACTGTGCATGCTGAAAAATAGTGCACCCAACCTCACTAGCTTGGCGCAAGCCAGACACACACACCCCTTGGCCGCATCCCACCGTGCTGGCCCTGCTCGATTGGCCGCTTTCAATGCCTTGTTGACAACACACACACACACACACACACACACACACACACACACACACTGGGGGCGTGCAAGCCTCAAAAGGCAATGGACCCCACTGAGCCCGCTGAGCCGTTGAGTTGTGCCTTGACTCGCTAGCTACCAGCTTCAACCTTGTCTCTCATGTACACACTAAGTGCGGCTGCCATTTGCTCATTTCATCTCACCCATACTCCTTCCGAGCCTACACGAGTTGTCCATCCCAAACACACACACACACACACACACACACACACACACACGCATGCGCGTGCCTCGGCGACTGCAGTACTTCTCAAACGTGTTGCATGCTGAATCCAGATGCAACCCGCCAATGGCGCCACCTTAAAACAAAAATAAATTACAAATAAAAAAAATATAATTAAAAAAGGTTATTAAGGTTGGGTTCCCACTCCGTAGCTTGACTCGAAGGGGAGGAATGACCATGGTGCTTCGTTAAGATGCACGGAGATGAATCAACTTTTGAGCCTTCATATGGGGGATAAAATTGGTGCAAGGAAGGTCAAGGTCCCGCTTTATGTGCATTGATTGGCCATACTATTAATTATGTGATAATCTACTATGTGACAATATGCGGCATTCATTGTGTATACTATGGTTGTGTGAGATTATTATGCATAGATGAACTTTGAAGGGGGAACAACCAATGGCACAAAATAGGGTTTTGATAATTCAAGAGAGCTATGGTTTAGCCTCTCATAAGCTTTTGCTCCCTCGGCTATGATTTCCATTTGTGTTGTGTTCGAGCACGGGTGTGATCATTGAGTGTGTGCCTTGATTGAGCTAACAAATGGCCTTATTGCACTAAAAAGTGATTGAAGTTTGAAGGGAAAGATGTCGATGGGGATCTCCATGGCCGTCCAAAGAGGTAATTTGGCTATCAAAGAGCCACATATCACGAGTTGGTTGTGCTAATAGTTTGTCTTGTGCATATTATAGTTTGGCACTTCCATTGAATTACATGAAAAATGCTTTTGAGCATAATTTGGTGTTGTGAATAAAAATTTGGATTTGACATTGCTTGATACTTTTTTGGTGCTTAATTTGAATGCAAAAATACCTACATAGCACTAAAATTAAGCTCATTTTAATGGATGAGAGTGAGCATGAAAATTTTGGGTTTGTGGTTGATTTTTAGTACTTGTATTGGATGTTCAAATGCTAAAAACACTAAAAATTGAATTGCTTTTGAAGGGGGATGTGGCAGGTGTGTGCTTTCATTAATCCAAGAAGGGGTCATCATTGCAATGTATTGCAACAATTTGGCTAATTAGAGCCATTCCAAATGTTGGGATTAAAGTTGTAATGCTAGCTCATAGCCTTGTCACAAAAGTTAATTTTTTCATTTTGGGCTAGTGTTTAGCCAACTTTTTGAGGTTTTAAATGTAAAATTTGGCTATCGAGAGCCACTCACTTTCATTTCATCAAGTTGCAGTCATCTCTAGCTCATAGAGTGTGCTCTAAAATTGTAAAATTTATTGAGCTAGTTGTTAACCAACTTTTTGAAAAGCTTAAATTGTAAAATTTGGCTATTGAGAGCCACTTCACTTCATTCAAAAGTTGCATTATTTTCAGCTCTTGGCTTGTTTAAATTCCATATCTCATTGAGCTAGAAATTAATCGACTTTTGAATCATGCATGAGAGATGGTAAAAATTGCAAAATTTGCTTATGTGGAAACATTTTATCTCTCTCATGGTTGTTATGTATGCATAAATTTGCTATATTAGAGCATCATGTGCATAACCAAAGGCATTTTTTTCCCTTGGGTTTTTTCCCTTTGGCAAATTTGGGTATGCAAGACCCTAACATTAGGTTTTCAGTAATGGTTCTTGTGTGCTTTTGGCTTTCAATAATTGGCTTTTGTATCTTGTGTTTACACTTAGCTTCAAAAGGCTTCTTTTTGCAAATAAAATGGACCAAGAGACTTCTCTACACAAAGGGGATGCTTGCTCAAGGATGCTCCAAGAGCATGAATAGGTGTAATCCTTCCATGATTTTGCTCTTTGTTCATCTCTCCATTCTCTTGCTTGGTTTAAGTGAAATTTTGCTTCTAAGCTATGTTTTAGTCATGTTCAAAAGCTAGGTATTTTAAAGTTTCAACACTTTACTCTGTGAAAATTAAACTCGTCAAAAAATTAGGTTTTATGAATGCTAATCATAGGTAATTGGCCTTGACCTTAGGTTAATATAGGTTCATTTCTTGCTAGTTCTAGATTCTTAGTGATAGTTTTAATATTCCACTCATTTTTGTCATGACTTAGGCCTATGATTAGGCTTTAATCTTTTTTTAGTCCAATTGCCATTAGTATCTCATAAAGGAAGCAATAAAAATGTGCTAAAAAATGAGCCATAAAGCAAAGAAGTGCCCAAAAAAGTAGCAAAAATACTACTAAGACACATGATATTAAAATTCTATGTTATGTTGTGTTTGTGTGAGGCTTAGCGTCTTATTGGCACTTGGTAGGCGAGGGGAATCACCTTGGCTCGCTTGGTCAAGGCCCTAAACCAATGCCCTAGGTTGATAGGGGTTAGCCGTCACCTTGGTAAGCTAATAGGCTTTTGGAACACCTTCTTGAGGGTTCAAGGAGCTGAGAGTCGCATCTAAACTTGCCTTGGGGTGGTAGCCTTGTGATTGTGCTTCAATTTTTCTATGAATGACTACATCAAAACTTCCTTGAGCTTCAAAAAACTTTGACAATGTACTAATAGATTAAGAGCTTTTTTATAGCCCATAGACATGATAGACTTGAATGATTTATTAAGATTGTTCACATAGTTTTTAGGCTAGTAGGTTTGCTTCAGAATAGTTTGAGTATTTTTTTTCTTTATGTTGTCTAGTTTTTTACTATGATTGACCCATCTTTTAGAAGAAAAAAATCGCTTTGCATGATTGTTCATTTATGCTTCATGCTTTATTCATTCTTGGTGGCCTTTGATGCTCATTACTTGTTCTTATGTTTTGCAGCTCAACATTTCTTCCATGGACTTGCTTTCTACCATGTCACCGTGTCTTGCTTCACCCGCCGGCACACAAGGACGTGCGCCAAATTAGGAAGGGGAGAGTGTTAGCAGCGGCTAACGACTACACTGATTATGCACCAAGCTGTGGATGTGTCAGAGTGCACAATATTTACTTTTCATTGTATAGGGCTTGGGCTCATTTAGGAGTTCCAAAGTTGTATGAGTCTACGCTAGAGAGCTCACTTTATCCCATAGTTGAAGGGTTTGAGGCCCAAAGCTATAAAAGAGCCCTATGCTTAATGAGAGGTCATTCTTGAGTGGTCCTTTTGAGAACTCTCTCCCTAGAGTAGCTCTTGATGGCTTAGCCTTTGAGCTTAATGCCCATGCTTAGAAGGCTAGTGCTAATCACATGTAATTAGTGTAATCCTCTCTTATTTAGTTTAGTCTTCATTATGTTTTCAATCATGTTTCTCTACTTTCTTTCATTGTTTTGAAATGTTGATCTTTTCTAATCTAACTCTTACTTATGCTAAGCTACTCCGATTAGTGGAGTCCTTATCTAACTCTCTCGATTAAGCGGAGTGGGCGTACTCGTGATTGAGGGATTAGAGTTGTCCTCTAATGGTGTGCTTGTGTGTGTGTAGGATTAAGAAGCCTTTAGCTTAATTTGATTATGTGTGACTTGATTTGGACACCATGATGGGCATGGTTGGGGTGGCCGACTTGAATGCGATCTTGTGTGCTTAATCGTCAATGCATGTAATTAGAGCTGTGCTTGAGAGACTCCAAGATTAGTGTGTTTCACTTCGTTGCTTGATGTGTGTAGATGATTGCTTGAAATTGATGCTTTATGTGCGATTAGCATTAGTTGATTTGGGATGATTTCTATTTGCATTGGAGGATGCACGCTCTTGAATCCTCTCAATCTTTGCATCCGATGACGCTCTCGCACATTCTTTGTGTGATGCCTCCAAGCCCTAGCCGGGTCATGCTCTTTCTCTCCGGATTGATAGATTTTGTGAGAGATTGCCTATGCTATGGCGAGCCTCCAACACATTCTCCGTTGAGGTTTCCTGTTTGTTGTTGATTTGGTTGGTGGATTTTCTTTGCAAGTAAAAGGTGTAACTCTACAGCTCTCTGTTTGATCGTCTTTCTTGCAAAAGTCGCTTGGTTTGCCACTACTGTCGAAATGGCCATGGTTGTCTCCTTGGAGAGAATTGTCGTGGTGGAATTGGCCATAGTCTTTGTCTGTTTTGCTTTTCAATTGTAGCTTTTTTTTGGAGGTTTTTGTAGGTTTATTGTTGTTTCCACGGTTGTCATTGTTGTGCTGCAGATTGGCACCCACATTGATCGGTTTGTCAGTTTCAGATGTAGTGTATGTCTACATGCGGATGTTGCTTGTACGTAAGAGAGTTCCTGTTGCTTTGGTTTCGGGATCCAAATGCGGGTCGTATTTAAGTTGTTACTAAGCATTCTCTTTAGGATCCATATCTTTCTTATTCCCTTGGTTTTTGGTTGAACTATGTGCTTCTATCGACTTCTTCTGTTGTATTGTTGTTTGTCTGCCATGTCACCTCTATCCTTCCGCACCCATACTTGTTTTTCACGGGTTGCTAACCTTGATCTTTGTACTGCTGGCTGTGTTGTTTTCTGTTTGGAGTGAACATGGTTTGCAGTTCCCAGTTTGGTCGCCATGGGTATAGTGTTGTTCTGTAGTGGCACCCATCCTTTTGGTTCTTTATCCAGTGATTGTGTTGCTGCCATCTGGTTCTTCCGGGGTTGCTGAGCAAAGGGTACCACCTGTTGTTCTTGTGCATGCTGAATTTTGACTGCATCCGCATTCCAATCTATCTGCACATTGTACTCTTTTTGCCAAGGTTGTCCCAACAACATGGGGTGTTGTGTGCTTTCATCCTCAACCACATAAAACTTGTGTGGGTAAATATATTGATATAGTTGTACATGCAATATAGTCCAACCCAATGTTTTCAGCGAATGTGATGTACTACTTTCCAGCACTTGTGGAGTAGGATGTAGTTGACCTTTGGGCTTGAAATGTTTGTATAATCTATAAGAGATTAGATTTGCCTGAGCTCCAGAATCAAGCAATGCCGTCGATTCAACTTGATTGCTACCCACTTTGACTGCAATTATCGGCTCCACTGTGTCTTCATCAAAATTCGTTAGTCGAATAGCATTTATTCGCAACGGTGATCCACATTGTTGTTGTCGTAGAAGCCATCTTTTTGCAATGCGTTCTTTTGCTTCTGCTTGGGCCTCTTCTCGTACCCTCTGTTTCTCTTTCATCCGTTGTTTTTCTTGATGGATTTGTTGAAGCATATCCTGTGTTAGTGGCAAATGATACTTTTTCAATCGACACCCACTAATCCAATTGGGCATTTCTTCTCCTGCTAATGTAGCAAGTTTGACAGCTCCACTTTGTGATAAGTCACTAATCACAAAGGGTCCCATCCCTCGCTTTTTAAGTTTCTTGGTATGTTGCTTTAAGGTATAAACAAGTACATAATGAACTCTTTCGTGCGCACATGCTTGTCAAAAAACTCTTTTTGTCTTCTCTTTTTAGCATAGATCGAAGCTATAGCTCTCAATCAAAGTTCATCTAGCTTTCCAAGATCATCTATTCTTGAAGAGAGCTCATGCCTTGTCCATTCTAAGCGTTTTGCTACTCGTAGAGTTGGAATTAAAAACTCTATGGGTAATATAGCATTTAGAGCAAACACCATGTTGTACGGTGTTGTTCCTATTGATGTTTTGTAAGCTATCCTGTATGCCCATAGTGTTGAGTGTAACTGATGATCCCAGTCTGTCCTTGACTCTGATACAATTTTGATCAGAACAGTGCACAGTGTTTTATTTGTGGCCTCGGCTTGTCCATTTGCCTGTGGATGATATGGAGCAGATTTTCTATGTATGACCATGAATTCCTCTAGTAGATATTCAATGACTTCATTAAGAAAATGTGTTCCTCGATCACTGACAATTTCTATTGGTAATCCGTATCTTACAAAAACATTCTCATACAAAAATTGTGCAGTGGTTCGTGCGTCTGCTTTTTGTGTTGCCTTGGCTTCCACCCATTTTATGAGATAGTCCGTAGCCACAATGATATATTGGGTATGGGTGCGATATGCAGGGGGTGAAATAGGCCCCACAAAATCAATGCCCCATTTTGTAAATGCCCTTGCTCCCATCATTGGCCGTAGTGGCATCTCATCTCTCTTTATCAGCACCTTGGTGCGCTGACATGCATCACAACGCTTTACAAACTCTTCAGCATCCATATGCAATGTAGGCCACCATATTCCTGCGGTTAAAAAAAATTTTGTTGTCTTATCGCCTGAAAAATGGCCTCCACTTATGCCAATCAGCAGGTATTCACTTTCACTTTCACAGATTCTAAGTTGACTGTCCTTTCCTCGCTTATAGAATTGATTCCCAATTAAATTAAAGTCGCGAGCCTCCAGCTCTATAGCCCTTTTCTGTGCTTTTGTTATGTTTACAAGAAATGTCCTTGTGGTGAAGAAATCAATGATATATTGACTCCATGCAATGTTTACCTGAAACAATGTCGCGTGATCCACTAGTCGTTTGGCACTACATATAGTACAATTGTTAACATAAGCATGTGTGTCATCATACATAGTTGGCCAATAAACCCCTAATTGTTTCAGTCTTTGGTGTGTTTTCATTGTTGAACAATGAAATGCACAATCCTAAACATGTGCTTCTTCAAGATAACACTCGAATTCCTCAAAATTTATACACAATCGTAGAATTTGGTCTAAGCTTAGATGATACAGTCATCCTGCAATCAACTGGAAGTTTTTTGTTTGCCGAATTGTTTGTTGTTTGAGTCTGTCTTCCTTGTTATCAAATCTACCTCCAAAGGAAAGAATGCTAACAATTTCCTGAGACCATTTGGGTATCATTTCAATATTGAAAAGATACGCGTAAGGTATGTCATCATCTACTCCTTCAGGAGCTTCCCCATTTTCCAGCCTTGAAAAATGATCCGTCCGTAGATGAGTTTTACCCTTTTTGACCACCACTGTGAAATCAAACTCTAGCAATATAATAAACCAGCGTACAATTCTCCCAGTATTGCATGGTTTATTTACTAGATACAAAAGAGCTTGATGATCTGTGAAGAACACAAATTTGTTTGCAAGCAAATAATGCCAGAATTTCTTTACAGCATAAATCATTCATAACCCTTCTCTTTCAATGGTTGTGTAGTTCTTTTCTCCACTATTTAACTGTCGGCTTGCATAACAAACTAGGAAATCCATTGTTCCGTCTCCAGGTTGAGCTAGAATACTCCCGATTGCATATGCATATGCATCGATGTGAACATGGAATATCTTTTCCCAATCTAGTGCTTTAAGTACAGGTGCTGATACAAGGTTTTTCTTAAGCTTTTGGAATGACGTTTCACACTTCTCAGTCCAGTCAAACTGACTAATAAGCGATACAGAGGTTGTGCAATGACTACATACATATATATGAATCTTTGATAATATCCGCAGTGTCCCATGAAGGATTGTGTTGGAATTCGGTTGCAGAGAAACGCACACAGCTTGGAGAAGACGAAGGAAGCTCAAGGCACACAATAGAGAGTGTGTTTCTTAGTATGCAATGGAAAGATAGATAGCCCTAGAGTGATGGGCGTATATACAATGCACGGGGGGAAAAACCTCCTAAAGAGGAAAAAAATGCCCCGGCGGTCCTAGTGTGTTCACACACATCACTACCACATGTATATGGTAACAAATCCCCCCTGGAGTGATGCGGTGAACAAGAGCTGGCACATGAGTTAAGGGAAGTGCCATGCCCTGAGGACATGATCAGTCCACAAAGGGGAGTAAGCCCAAAGCTTTGCGGAAAGCTTCAAGCTTCTCACGAGACAATGCCTTCGTGAAAAGATCTGCAAGGTTGTCCTGTGTTGGCACATAAGCCAAGCTGATCTCTCTTGCTGAGAGCCTCTCCCTGACATAGTGGTAATGCACCTCAATGTGCTTTGTGCGAGCATGAAAAATTGGGTTCCTCGTAACTGCCAATGCGCTCTCACTGTCATTGTAGATAGTGTTGGCAGTGTCCTGTCCAACACCCAAATCAGCCATAAGGCGTCTGAGCCATACACACTCAACCGTAGCTGTGAAGACTGCCTTGTACTCGGCCTCACAACTCGAAGTGGCCACAGTAGGTTGCTTCTTTCTCAACCATGATATACATGAACTGCCAAGCATGAAACAAAAACCACTTGTGGACACTCGTGTGTCAAAACAACAAGCCCAATCTGAGTCCGAAAAAGCATGTAAGTCTGGCGGCAATGATCCCCCCTTGGGATAAAACAAGCCAAGATGTAAAGTAGTGTCACTAAGGTAGCGGAAAATCCTCTTGACAGCCTGCCAATGCTTAGACCCTGGGCTATGCATAAATCTGCTAACCTGTGAGACTTCAAACTGTATATCTGGCCTCGTGTTGCATACATAAATGAGGCAGCCAACAACAGTTTGGTAAGGAGTGACATCAGCAAGATCGCCAGCATCATATAGACTCAACTTCAAACCTGTTTCCATGGGAGTGGCAATAGGTTTGCAATCCTCAAGTCCAAACTTACATAGCAATGTTTCTATGTAACTTTTCTGACACAAAGCAATACCACCATCACACTGCTTAAACTGTATACCCAAGTAATGATGCAACAGCCCCAAATCTTTCATCTTGAAAGTAGCATTCAAATCAGCCTTAAATTTAGCAATATGTCTCTCATTTGGTCCAGTGATCAGCAAATCATCGACATAAAGAACCACAATGAGAAGTACATTATCCTCACGCTTTACATACAATGTGCTTTCTGTTGGACTGTTACGAAAGCTTTGTTTAACCAAATGAATGTCAGCTTTCTCATACCAAGCATGAGGAGATTGCTTCAACCCATACAAAGCCTTCTTACATTTGCACACTTTGTCCTCTTGTCCTTTTATGACAAAACCGCGAGGCTGCGTTACATAAACTTCCTCAAATATGTCACCATTCAAGAAAGCAGTAACAATGTCTGATTGATGTACATCCCAACCCAAATGAGCTGCCAATGCACATAGAAAACGCACAGTAGTCATACGACAAGTGGGAGAAAAAGTCTCTTCATAATCAATGCCTTTTTGTTGTGCATAACCCTTTGCAACAAATCGAACCTTATGGCGATCGATCTCACCATCCGGCTTGCGTTTTAACATGTAAACCCACTTCGTACCAATGGCCTTTTTGCCAGGAGGCAAGTCACATAAAGTCCATGTGTCATTTTCTATAAGTGCATCATATTCTGATTGCATGGCAGCCATCCAATTTTTTGAATTTTGTACTTCATCAAAAGACAAAGGCTCCTCAACATCATGTAAGCTAGACACAGCCAAAGCATAACAATCTGATGCATAAGATGCATGGCGAGAGCCTGAACGAGTACGACTAGACAAAGGTGCATCTAATTTACTGTCACGCAAAATGTGCACCAGCCATTTTGGCATACCTCTAGCTTGCTCATTTTCAGCCCTTTCCTCATCAAGTACATCATGTACATCTACATCAGTAATAGGCTGATCTAAAACATTTTCAGAAACCCCCATAGGCTATACATTTTCCTCATTGGAACTTACATTCGTATTTCCACCACTGAAAAGAGGCAACAAAGTGTCATAAATGTCCTGTGAGCTTACATTACTGTCTCTAGTACATGACAGCAAGGGTTGAATAGAATCTTCCACAAACACTATATCCCGAGAAACCAGAATACGTTTTGTTTGCGGATGATACAACTTGTCACCTTTGCTTTCAACACTATAACCAACAAAAATACATTTGACAGCCTTATCATCCAATTTTATGCGCTGCACTTGTGGCACCAAAGCATATGCCAAACAGCCAAAAACATGCATGTGATCAATAGAAGGCTTTCTATCATGCCATGCTTCATATGGAGAAATAGACTGCAAAGCTTTCGTAGGACACCTGTTAAGTACATAAGTGGCACACATGATGGCCTCAAGCCAAAAAGAATGCGGCAAAGCTTGACTTTTGACCATACATCGTGCCATTTCCGTCAGTGACCTGTTTTTCCTCTCAGCAGCACCATTTTGCTGAGGTGTATAAGGCACTGTACATTGGTGTTTTATCCCACGACTAGCCAAAAATGCATTAAATTCATGAGACATATACTCCCCCCCTCGATCGGAACGGAGGGTGCCCATAGTACATTTCGAGACATTTTCAGCCATAGCCAGAAATTGTTTGAAGCACATAAAAACTTCGAACTTCGCTGTAAGCGAAAATACCCATGCATGCCTGGAGTAATCATCAATGAAAGTCACGAAGTACAGGTAATTGCCCAAGGACGGAGTTTGCATGGGCCCACAAACATCACTATGCACAAGTTACAACCTGCATGTGGCCCGAACTGAACCATCCTTTGGAAATTTAGAACGCTGCATCTTACCCAAAATACAGCCTTCACAAACATGTTTGATAGGTGCTTCAAGAGGCGGCAAAGAAGCAACCATATCAGATTTCTGCAAACGCAGCAAACTGGCAAAATTCAGATGACCAAAACGTGCATGCCAAAGTTTTGCATTTGAAATAGCACTTGAATTTGCAACAGCATTTGTAAAATTTTGTCCACACTTGAGACATACAAAGTGAGCTTATACAGCCCACGGCACAAAAGGCCAGATGCAACAATTTCATCAAAACTAAGATCATGAATTGTACATCTGTCATCCAAAAATTTGACTACAAGTCCAAGTCTAGCAAGGGCGAATACAGACAAGAGATTCTTCTTGATCCCAGGTACATAAAGTGCATCAACAAGTGTGAAAGAACTACCATTAGCAGCAGTAAGCACAATCTTTCCAACTCCTTGAACTGGATAAGAGGCATTGTTGGCACAAGTGACTGAATTCCCATGAGGGACAGACTTGAGAGTGGTAAACAATTCACGATGTGAGGTAATGTGCTTTGTAGCACCACTGTCGAAATACCACACATGTGAATCTGCAGCAACTGACAAGCATGCATCATGGACAGCAAGATTGTAATTGCACTCTGCGCTAAAAGCCCATTCTGCATCAACATCAGCATTACAGTCTCCTTTCACAGAAGACTCAACAATGGCTGCATTTGTAGTGGAACCAGCATTTGCAGTGGAACCACCCTCTTTCTTCTTAGCCTCTTTGGCCTTCAACTTAGGACACGACTTGATCAAGTGATCATTAGCTTTACAATAATGGCAACGCATCTTCTTTTTGCCCTTGTCACCATAATTGCCAGACGAAGTGTTGCCAACAGAAGCATTAGGAACAGTATTTTTTCCACTCACAGCAGAACCATAAGAAGTGGTTGCATTGCTGTTACCACCCTTTCTTTGAGAAGCAATAAAAGCCTGTTCAACTACTGCACGCTACCTAGTCCTGTTTTTTCTGGAAAGTGACTCTTGCAACAGCAATGTGCATAATGCATCAAACTTGACAACTTCTGGATTTCCTTGGGTCATAAGTCTCCAACTACTAGCAAAAGTCTGGTAAGAATCTGGTAAGGCATCAAGAACAGTCTGCACAAGGGAACTGTCTGAAATGACTTCTCCAACAGAAATAAGTTGCTCATTGATATCCTTGACACTAGCAAGGAAAGTGTCCATATCATCTTCCTCATGCATAATCTTTGACTCCAGCTCTTTACGCAGCAAAGCAATTTTAGCCTCATTGCGACTTGCATAAAGACCAGCCAAAATATCCCAAGCCTGTATTGCAGATTTCGCGAACGGATGTGAGGAACAATGGTGTGCTTCACAGACAATGCAATCAATGCATGAGCTTGCGCATCCTTAACATCCCAATGAGATTGTTCTGCTGTAGGCAAAACAACTCTAACAGCTGCAATCCTTGCAGAAGACCTGCAACATCCTGAACATGGCCTACATCCTCAAAACCAGGACGTACATCAATGCCCTGCACAATGTTCTAGACACCCTTTGACACAAGAACATGTTGCATCATATAAGCCCACATAGGGTAGTTGTCCCCATCCAACTTGTCCTCAACAGCAACCATCTTGAACACATCTGTGTTGTTGTTATCAGCCATGGTAAATGTTGCACTTGATGTGAAAACTGCCCGAAAATAGGAGAAACGGAGCGGGAACAACCTGTGCTATATAGCACAAACCGTAGAAGACTATAAGGCACCTCTTATGCAGAAAACGGAACTGACAAAAATTATGCACAAAATGACGAAATAGCATGTGCAGTACTGCCTGTAGTGGAAACGGAGCCCGAAATGAGCCCAAATCAAAATTCTGAGCAGACCCAGCTCTACGAGCCCACCCAATATATTTGTCAACCTGCGAACGCTCGCCAAAGCTCACTGAAATCGGAGAAAGTGAGCAGGCGTGTGCTGGAGCAGCTGGCGACTAAGCCCGGGAGGACGTGACCTGCTCTGATACCAATTGTTGGAATTAGGGTTGCAGAGAAACGCACACAGCTTGGAGAAGACGAAGGAAGCTCAAGGCACACAATAGAGTGTGTTTCTTAGTATGCAATGGAAAGATAGATAGCCCTAGAGTGATGGGCGTATATACAATGCACAGGGGAAAAAACCTCCTAAAGAGGGAAAAAATGCCCCGACGGTCCTAGTGTGTTCACACACATCACTACCATATGTATATGGTAATAGATTGTACTTGTTTGGCATTAGTAGGCCTGAGCAAGTCTACTATGACTTTGATTTTGTCTAGGTTAGTGGTTATGCCATTTCTTGAGACAATATGTCCTAAGATGCGGCCTTGCCTAACCATAAAAATGCACTTTTCCGGGTTAACAGATTCGATATGTTCTATATTTTTCAAATACCTTTTGTAAATGGTCAATATGTTCTTCTCGTAGAAGAGAGTATACACAGAGATCATCCATATATATTTCTAAGAATATTCTCAGGTATTCTTTAAACGCATGAGTCATTAACCTTTGAAAGGTAGCTGGAGCATTGGTTAAGCCAAAAGGCATAACTCTGTACGCATATATTCCCCATTTTGTGGCAAATGTTGTTTTGTGTTGATCCTCTATTGCAATTGCCAGTTGGTTATACCCTGAAAACCCATCTAGAAAGGAATAAGCCTGTTTCCCAGCCACCCTCTCAGGTACATGTTCTGTGATCGGCAAGGGATAATTATCCCTTATGGTGGTGGCTACATTTACTTTTTTGAGGTTCACACACACTCGCAGCTTTCCGTTCTTTTTGGGGACAGCCACAATGGGTGACACTCAATCTGTATGTTCGATTTCATAGATGAATTCAACATCCATCAGCTTATCAATCTCCTCTTTGATTCGTTTAGCAAATGTGTCATTATATGTGTAAGGACGTTGTTTGCTAGGTTTGCATCTGATTTCAACGGTATTGTATGTTGGCATATCAATGGATCAACTCCTTTGAGGTCTTTATAGGACCATGCAAACACATCTTTATACTTCTTAAGAACTTGTGTTAGTAGTTCTTCTTCCTCAGGCTCTAAATCAGTTGCGATATAGACCGGATGAGGCTCTTTGCCTGGCGCAGTGAGGTCTATCCGTTTTGCATTTTCCGACCCATCGTAAGATTCCTGGTTTATTCTTTCCCTGACTAGTGGTGTCATTATGATTTTTTTGTCCTGGATGGTGAATTTTCGATAGTGGGATGGTACATTCATGTCTCCTTTTTCGAACTCCTTACCATCACTTTCTCCTTCAGTAGTCCATACCTCTCGTAACGACCGTTTTAGTTCTTGGTATTTCTTTTTACGCTCCATTTTGGTCCATTCTGGGTCTTTTGTTTTTTCCTGTTTTAATTGTTAAGATTTTTTTTATTTTGTTTCTGTTTTAGTCTTCCGTACTTGTTTTATTTCCTCTTGCGTTCCTTCCCTTCGAATTTTTGAGAATCTGCTTGATATTTGGTCTTTTACACAATCCTCTCCGTTGACAAGCATTAGATAGTGAGTTTTATCTTTTATCATGGATATAGGGTTCTCTCTCATTTTGTTTTCTTTCTATAGCATTCTTGGTGTCTAGGGTGCTGATTGGCAAAATCATAAAATTTGATATTCGCTGTTTTGTCCCCACGCTCGCATGAGCTGTCTGAACACTCGTTCTCTGCATCGTTATTTACCTCCAGATGCTTAGAGGAGTTATAAAACTCTTCTTGTTTTGGTGGTTCTACAATCTCATCTCCTCCTGGTATAAGGCTTACCATGTAATAGGGTAGCACATCATAGCCGTCCTTATCGCAAAATTTTGTCGTTGGGCTATCTGTAATGGTACAGACATCCAATGTTGCTAGTATGTGTTCCCATTCCAGAGGTTCTAAGGCATCTTCAGGAAAAGGTTTCGGAATATAATCCTTGTCCTCAATAGCTCTTTCTAAGACGCATTCCTCTCTTTTTAAGCTCCCACAATGTGAAGCTCCGCACATCCATAGCTCTTTTTTTTTCCCTAACCATGCTGAGAGTTCGGACCTTGCCAATGTAGCTGAATCAAACTCTTCCACTGGTGTCTGGTTCACATCTTTGTAACTATGGTCTTTTAGGTATATTTTCGTTGTAGTCTCGCCATGTCTAAGGTATATGTGGTCGTAACTCCAATCCTATACCATCTTTAATTGTCTCATGAATGGTCTTCCCAAGATGATCTCGTAATTGTTCTTTTTGTCGAAATCGACTATTGCAAATGTATGCTCATACTCGATTCCGCACGAGGTGACAATTATTTTTTCTAAAATTCCTAGAGGCTTTTCAATGAACCTATCCGCTAGTTGCAATTTCATTCTGGTAGCTTTCAAAGCCGGTTTTCTCCATTTTTTCCAGATTTCCTTGGTGGCAATAGTGACTCCTGCTCCACTGTCAAGAATAGCTTTGGAAACTACTCCTTGGAATTCTACTGGTAGTGTGGTATTTCCATCTTCTTCCTCGCAATATTCTCCAACCTTGTTTAAAGGTACTGGCCTAGTGTTTAGTTGAGGGTTGTCCAATTCTCTGATCCCTTCTTGAAGCTTCGAGGTGGGGTCTTTTACTCCAAGTTTTTCTAAGCATTTACCTACGGTGGTCCACATGTTTGGCCGTAACCTCAGGAGTTCGGCTAATGTAATTGTGCATGCCACAGGGGTGGATAGCAACTCAATCAACCCTTGTGAATCCATCACTCTGTTGGAAGAAAGTCTTTGAGATGGGATTTCTCTCACCTCAGACTTGGCTTCATACTCCCCTAGGTAAGAGGGTAGAGTTTTTAGCGAGTCTGGTTGGCTGTGCCCTGAACTAATTGATCCCTGGTCTCCCCCTTGTGAATGCATATCAAAGTTCATTTGTGATCTTGCATCAAATTCTTCAATAGGAGGTAAGATCTCATTTTTCTCTTTTCTCGTGCTATTCATTTGGTAGCTCACTCGGTTAGCTTCATTGGCATCACAGATTTGCTTCCACAGGTCATCTAGACCGTTACAATCCTTACCCATTTCTACCAATGTTTTAGGCTGGAAACCATCAATTGTCTCATCTGTTGTATTTGGCACTATGATAGGTTCTCCCCTAGACTCAGAGGCAGTCGTGAGTCTCTCCTTCGTGTCCACTTGTTTCTCTAAAGTTGGTTTGATAGAGGTTGGAGCTGGTACTTCATGCCAACTTGCAGGTTTACCAAGCGGGTTTTCTATCAAGGATTGGGTTGTTTCAATCATCTTTCGACACATTTCCAACCTCTGGTTTTCTATTTCGGCATATGGATAAGTCATCCATCTTTGCTCTTAGGTTTGATTGTTTTTTATTCTGGCTTTGTATACTTTTAAAAGCGCGACTAGCTGCTCATTTATCTTTTTTGCCAACATTGATCCTCCTGATCCTGCACTTTTGGATTCTGCTATTTCCTTGGGTGCTATGATTTCCGCAGTGTGTGAGCTTAGACTAGTTAGATCCTCTAACCGCTCTAATCTATCCTTTGTGTGTTTTAACTCCTCGGATAGAGCCATTTGCTCTCGTTCTCTCCTGGCTTTCATACGCGCCTTTCTAGCTTTCCAAGTGCTTCTCTCATTTTTCATTTCTGAACTTGTGGCATCGGTTTGTGGCTCTTCAATTATGGGTTCATTCGTCATTCTTTGAGCTTGGGCTCGTGTCACTGCCTGAATAGGTATTACTGTCTCGTTTTCTGACCCTCCACTGGAAGGCACTGCTTCCAACATGTTCAAGGTATTTTTTGATCCTTTGCTTGGGTTTTTAGGGCAGTCAGGAATCAAATGAGTAATTCCACACTCGGTGCAATATGCGTTGACTCTAATGATTTCATCATGAGGACAGTCTCTTAGCCAATGGTCTCCACCACACTTGTAGCAGGATCTCCTTGAGCTCCTCTTTGTTGGTATGCATGTCTCTGTCCGTCCATGCCTCCGTTGGCTATGAACAACAATGTTCGTTCATCCAAGCTATATCTTCCTTCTCATGTTGCCTGTGCAGGTGTTGGTGGTTCTGCACTTCCCATCATGCTCCATCGGTTCTGGCGTTGGGGATTCTTCCGGTGGATAATAGTTAGGATTTGCAGCATATCCATTGGGATCTTCGTAATATGAATGCATAGGCACCAAAGACATCTCCTCTGGTTCATTTACTGTTGGTGTGTATCTTATACCAACTGGTCATAATCCTGGTAGGGGTGTTTGCTACCCCAACACTGGTTGTGGTCTTTCTACACCTACAAGTCCTGGTAGGTTGCCTGCTTGATACCTAGGCATCGGTGGAATTTGAGGAGATGCTACTTGAGCCTGGGGAGCATAAAGTCGTTCTCTCACATATCCCTTGTTATAATAACATTCTTTCGTCACACGGTTTGTCCATTTTTGTTCAATAGCACACCACTTTGGCTGTTTAGCCTGAGGTTTGGCATACAGGTTAATCTTTTTTAGCACTTCCTCTACAAGCTGTTCCTAGCTTACAGTTACTTCTCCTTTCAGTGCTGTCTTAGCGGACTTGCTTCCACTTTGTTGTGAGGATGAATCGTCCTCAAGATCCTTAAATTCACCCTCCTTGTAGACGCACAA
Source organism: Adiantum capillus-veneris (assembly GCF_014529385.1). NCBI lineage: Eukaryota > Viridiplantae > Streptophyta > Polypodiopsida > Polypodiales > Pteridaceae > Adiantum > Adiantum capillus-veneris. Next base: position 154,990,704 of record NC_140943.1, read on the forward strand.
TTGTCTACAAGGTAAAGAGAATCCTTAGTTAACTCATTTAATGTCGTGCTCCTCTTCATATGTAAGTCCTTCTGGAGATCTGCATTCCTCAGTCCTTGAATAAATATAAGCATAAGTCTGGATTGAGTTGGCAGTTCTTCCACAGGGCAGAGCTTAACATATCTTTTTAGTCGTAGGACTGCCTTTCGCACAGATTCTCCTTTTTTCTGTTTGATTTTATGGATTTGTGAGACTGTATTATGAGCTTTCCCCCTTTGTGAGAATTCCTCAATAAACTCGTCAAACACCTCCTTCATAGACTCAAAGTCTCTACACTCCACAGAGTCAAACCAAGTAGCAGCATCCTCCTCTAGGGTCAATCCAAACCCTGCAAATTGGGTAGGGAAGTCTAACACCTCTTCAGCTCTAAGTACACGCACAAAGGCTGCTACATGATCCCTAGGATCTCTGTTTCCAGTGTATTTCTTGTTTACCCATTTTTGCACCTGAGAAGGTCTAATTCTACGATGCTCTACAAATCTCATCATTGGTTCTCCTCGTCCTACTCGTTATACCTCCTCTGGCCTTCGGTAGTGAGAGGGTTCCTCTCCCAAAGGTGCTCCTAAGCCATAATTTCTGACTGTTTTTGCAAGAGATGGTTCATCTCTTCAAACTCGTTCTATGGGTTGTCTTCCAGGCTCTGTTGACCCTTGAGTTTTTGGCTTACTCTCACCTTGATATCGTGAATAGAGTGGTGGTTCTTGTAAATCCCTTAGCCCTCGTGCGGCTAGATAACCATCTCGATTTCGGTCTTGTTCTAATGTTGCACTTTGTTGAAGCCATGCCTGCAAAGATGGTTGGGTTGCTGGTTGGGTTTGGTAGTTTAACGTCTGTTGTCGGTTAGAATGCGAGGTCGCGTCGTACTCTTCTGAAAATGGATTTGTCAATTTGCTAAGGATGTGGGTGACCCTTGGCACTTCTTCGAAGGCATATGTTGATGTTTCTGGAACTGTTGCCTTTTCTACCTCCTCTGAGAGAATACGTATGTATTCTCGCCCGTACTTATCAACAAAAACGATATCCTTCCCCATAGCAATTTCATAAGAGAATAAGTAAAGAACCTTGTCTTTACTTAATTCGTTTGGGTAGGGTTCTTTGCATCGAAAATAAGAGACTACTCCCTCACTCTCATGGTTGTAAATTCCCACATTCTCATTATAGGTAGAGACCCTATTTGTTTTCTTATCATACATAAAAAGAGCTCCAGGTCGATCAATGTTTGGAGGCGGTTCTTGAGTTTCCGAAACCATTTTTCCCTTTGCCACGTTATCTCCGTATCTATTGTAGTCCTCAGGGTTACTCACTATCAGATAGTGGTTCCCCTTTTCGTCTCGAAATCTATCTCCATCATCATAAACTCAAATTATCTCCAATCTCTGAGCAGATCTTTCTTCAATACAAATACACTTGCGTCCTCGATAGTCAGAATAAACCAGGGCTCTCCTCGAGTTTGTTCCTTCTAAGAAGATTATAGTGAACTTGGAATCGTTCAAAGGGTTTTGGGAGATGCTTCCTCCTAGCATTGGTCCTTCATCGGAGAAACCTCCTAGCTGTTGACTACTCATCATGAAGAAGGACTTATCGGATGAAGTGTCAGTATCACTACCCTTCTCAATAATCGGTGCTAGTGGATCTAGCCTTGCCTGAGTTACACTCTCCTCGATGGACACTAAGCTACCCTGATCACCTGCCACTTTTTGATCTCTAAAAATGTGTCTTCCTGATCTTAAATTCATCAAACTTAGCAATGCAATTTATCACAAATCCAACCACTCACCTGGCAAAGGATCAGTTTCCGCACAACTTCTTGCCTTGCAGCTGAATATACCTATACACAAGCGTTTAATTTTGGCAATCGAATCAAAGCATTTAAGCGTTAGAGGTGGTCTTAGTAATGATTGGTATAACTGAAGGGTTAACCTCAACCACTACTGTATTTTATACACTTCGTATGTTCTGGATTAGGTCTGCTAATCTGGAACTGTACTTCCCTCGAATGTTGGTCAATGTACCGGGAAAGTCTTAATTCAGTCTTTGCTCCGTCAAAAGGTCAAACAAGGTCCAAATTCACTTCTGAAAGAAATTCTCGAACCCTTAAGTCAATTGGAACATCACTCTATTTCCTCTGTCAGCTTTTCTCTTCACTAAGCCTCTGTAGACATCTTACGCGTAGGATGTCTCATGCACTGTTTTGCCTGGATTTTGCACTATAGATTCCCCTTGATGTGCTAAGTCCACAACTGTTTTCACTTTTTGATTTAGACACCCATAAGCTGATCAATGGATCAGAAATCTGTTCCAACAGCCTGAAGTTGGTCTGACCAGTCAAATCAACTCCAATTTGGGACTAGAAGGCTTGCCTCAGGCTATACAACCCCCTGCTATACCTACAGTCAGTTTTTGGCTTCAATTTCATGCATTAGACATTCTACGCGTAGCATGTCTAACTGCTCAAAATGACTTCAAATGCAAAGCATAGACTCCTCTTAAAGTGCTTATCACTTTGGTATGCTCAAAATTAGGTTTGGAGTGCTAAATCACACGTAACACATCCTACGCGTAGGATGTCTATATGGCTATTTGACCCCAAACTTTAGCCACAGCTTCCACTTGATGTCAGCAACCCAGTGCTATGCTTAGATTTTAGTTGGATTTCAAAAGACCCCAATTTTAGTTGTCCTGGTCTTTTTCAGTCAAAAATGCTAAAGTCTTCTTAAAACCCAATTTTCTCACCCAATTGAGATGAAACCTTTCTCAGGCACTCAATAAATCATGCAGATCATGCTCATGCAACCATCCTATGGTTTTGGTCTTAAAATAATGCCTTACCACAATCTGGGTAGGATGTTTGGCAATTTTCTTTCTATCTGGCTTTATCCTGTCAAGATATGGTCAAACTTCCACTTTCCATGTGAAAATAGGGTAAAACCTACCTTCTGAACACACTGGTCAGCATCTACTATACTGAAAATTGAAATTAAACTTTTACATGGGAATTCCTCCTTTAAGGAAGGTGGGAACCTTACATTCCACCCAACGTGAAAAATTTGAGATGTCCTCATCTCAAAGGTAAGTTAGGGTAGTCCTTTTGAAGAGATGCTTGATCTTCCCATGTCGCGTCTTCTTCTGGAAAGTCCCTCTATTTGACTAGATACTCAATGATACTTCTGCTTCTCAGCTTCCTTTCTCGCATCTCGAGAACATAATCAGGTTGTAGTTCGAGAATGCCTTGAGTTGGAATAACGACTTGCTCCGCATCCAATTGGTGGTGATCAAGGTTAGGAATATAGGGTTTAAGCAAGCTCACATGAAAAACATCGTGAACCTTGAGGTTTGAGGGCAACTTTAACTTGTAAGCTTGATCACTTACAACTTTGACAATCTCATAAGGTCCACAGTATCTTGGACAGAGCTTCTTGAATTTCCCCAAGGATAGATTACTTCGCTTGGATTTAACTCGGAGAAATACTTTATCCCCTAGCTTAAAGGTCCGTTCTGATTTCTTCTTATCTGCATAATGCTTCTATCTATCCTGAGTTGCTTGTATGTCCTTGCGAATGGCTTTATTCTGTGCTTCCATGTCTTCAAGCATTTGCTTTGAAGCCTCCACTTCAATAGTTGGATCTAAAAAGTTCAGTGGAGCTATGCATTCTTAACCGTAAAGAGCCTTGAACGGAGACATCCCTATGCTTCTATGGTCGAAAGAATTATAAGCGTACTTTACTAAAGGAAGATGTTGGATCCAGTTCCTTGGCTCATGCACGCAATAAGCCCTAAGGATATCCTCAATCACTTGATATACCCTTTCCATCTGTCCATCAATCTGAGGATGATACGCCGCGCTAAAACATAATGAGTCCCAATAGCTTGAAAAAGGAAAGTCCAAAATTTTGAAGTGAACTTCGCGTCCCTATCACTGACAATCCTCTTCGGTAAGCCATGACGTCTAAAGATCTCCTTAATAAAGATCCTACTGATGTCAGAAGCAATGTAAGTTGTCTTTACAGGTATCAAATGAGCTACTTTGCTGAGCATATCAACAACCATAAATACAGAGTCATAGCCTTCAACAGAAGGTAACCCGGTAACAAAATCCATACTGATACACTCCCATTTCATTTGGGGTATATCAAGAGGTTTGAGTTGTCCAAGAAGCTTGATCCGTTCGGCTTTAATTCGCTGCCAGGATAGACACTGCTTTACATAACGAAAAACATCACCCTTCATCCCTGGCAAAAAATAACTCCTAACAACGTTCAAGGTCTTTATATACCCTGGGTATCCAGAAGTTGGGCTATCATGAGCCTCAAATAAAATTGCCTTCTTTAACGTGGGATCCTTAGGTACACAAAGTTTCTGACCTAAATAAAGAAATTCCCCTCGAAGAGAATAATCCTTAGATGGTTTAGAAGTTACTTCAGACACTTCGCCTCTCTGAATCTGCTCGGACAGTCTCTGATACTCTGGATCGTTCAAAGATGCTTCTCTAGTCCTCTCCAAGAGAGGATTATTGGGTATAGAGATGGCATTAAGAAAAGACTTATGGCTAAGTCCATCCGCAACCACATTGGCCTTCCCACGTCTATACTTTATGTCAAAGTCGTACTCTTGAAGAAGTTCAATCCACCTCCTCTACCTTATGTTGAGGTTGGGTTGTGTGAAGATCCACTTTAAGCTCTTATGATCGGTAACTAGCTGAAATTTGTGACTCAAGAGATAATGTCTCCATAGCTTTAGTGCATGGATGACAACTAAAAGTTCTAGGTCGTGAGTCGGATAATTTGTCTCATGATCCCTAAGTTTGCGAGAAGTATAAGCCACTCGCCTACCTTCTTGATTCACACAATCCACCTTCAGTAGATTGCCGATATCTACAACAATCCCAACATCCGTCACAAGCTTGACGATTCGCTTTGCTTGAGCATAGGTCGCGAAGGCTTTTCCACCCAACATAACCATACGTGGAACAACAGATTTCCTTTCTTCACGACTCATTTCCTACAAAGTACCATAGATTTTCCATTGTTCATATCAATCCTCTCATAGAAGTAATGCAAAAGCGAAGGCAATTTCTCACCTTGATCTTCTTGTATCTGTAAATCACACCCATGATGTTTAATAGCTGCCTCTTATACTCATAAATTCGCTTGATCTGTGTGTCAAAAAGCATATTTGGATCCACCTGTATCCCGGTCACCTCAAGAACGTAGTTTGCTAGGCGAGCCTTGTTCGCGTGCTTGGCAGCAGCCCACTCCTTGTGCAGTTGCTTGTCATCAGCAAACTGGGAGAACATACATGTGTCAATAGACTTGTTTGAGACCTATAGGTAATCAACAAATTGTATGATGCTCTTATGAGAAAAACCTTGCAAAGTCCTTGCAAAAGATCAAGATTTGTGACCCATTTGTCAGTTCTGAGCCACTTAGTGATGACAGTACTCAACTCTGGACTGCAGAACCGCAACCACCGTCTTGGAGTTATACCATTCGTCTTGTTCTGAAACTTGTTTGGCCACAAAGAGTTGAAATCGGAAAACAGTTCATTTTTCAAGATGTTACTGTGTAGTTCGGCAACTCCATTCACCTGAAAGATGAGTAAGGTCAACAAGACTCACTCCATACCTCTCCCCCTCCTCCATACCAAAAGGCACGGAGCAGCTTGATAAACCTTACGGCCACCCCTTTGCCAAGGAGGCATGGGGTATGCACAGAACAACCTATACTGGTACTCTAAAGCAAACGACTCTCAGCATGCCCCCACCAAATATGCACTTAGAATTGTCACATGTGGTATCTGACTATATCATGGGCTACTAGGAGGCAGTGTGTGGCTCAGCTTCGCCTTCTGAGGTGGTTGGAAATTAAAAACAGCCAGTTGAGAGAAAAGGAAGAAAAATTATTTGCAAGACCATTCAAATTTGGACAAAGAATAAAAATTTGATTTACGATTGTATGTTTGGGATCACGATTTTATCTCAACAATACTAGAGGAAGTGACTGCACACCTGGATAGTTGCAGTCACAATTTTTCCATGCAGCCAACAGATGTGAAATGCATAGGATTATGGAAACGTGTGGTAGTTTTTGGATTTTGTTTCCTTAAAACATATCTGACCCTAATTTTGCATGCATATTCTTCGTAATATATATTCATCAACAAGACGTCACAACATGTAATCATACTAACAAGTCATCTTGCAATAAAGAAAATAAGCCATGAAATTTCAAGGGATTATCCTATTGTCTTTCCTGTTTCTAGCGTAGTGTAGATGTGTAAGTATTGGCTTTGAATACCATACTTTACACATCTTTACTTTGTCATAACAATTGAGTTGGAAAAGTATGTTCCACCAAACATGCGGCTACGCAGTTGAGTGAGGGAACTGGTGGCAAGGGATGGGAGCCAGCAGTTTTCAGTCCCCCAACCACACTTAACTAGGTATACTGTGCATCCCCAGCAGGAATTGAAAGATGTAAACTACAGGCAAAAACAAAGGCATTTTGCCCACATGGGTAATATCTCGATTCAATGCTTCGAGAAATGTTTGTGGTTTGTGGTACTACAAGGTGATACGACCAAGTAGAAATCCACTCTGAACAATATGATAATTTTGATAAAGAGCTGAAGAGGTGTTGAAACCTCAATCACACTTACCAAAACACTGATAAGAGGAAATAGAAATGCATGAAAAGGTATCTCTCTTTAAAAAAACACTCACAGTATGCGACGAGATCACACATAAGTGTGCCATTGGGATGACTACTTTTTCAGGATTCGAGCCGTCAATTATCTGAAGATCTGAAATCCTGCTCTCTAGGTCTGGTCTTTTTGAATGCAGGAGAGCTTGGAACTACACGAAAGGACAAAATCAAGTCTAGAATTTCAGTATATTCCTCAAATGGCTGGTACTTTTCTCAGTCACAAAGGCAACCAACCTGCTTATCAATTTCCGCAATGATCTCCATGTGCCGGGGTAAGAGTTTAGCTAGCACACTCTGGGGCCACTTCTCCAGTGCCTCGGGAAGAACTGAGTGATTTGTGTAAGCAACACTGCTGCAGTTGAGTGCATTATCAGAGATCAGTCAGAGGAACACTTCCGTCATAGAAGCACCACTGACTTGCTTGCCTAAAAAAGTTTTAAGTGCCCTACCTGCTTGTTATAGACCAAGCTTCGTCCCATCCTAAACCTTCGACATCCATCAGGAGTCGCATGAGTTTGGGAATAGCTAGTGTTGGGTGAGTGTCATTCATTTGCACTGCGACTTTGTTTGGGAAATCTCTCCAATCTATTGAATTACAATCTTTCTGCCTCTCCTTGAATCTAGCAATTATGTCCTGTCAAACCAAGGAAGAAGGATTTGTCAATAACCCTGTCAACAACCCAGGCCTCATTGAGTCCTCTATGTACACTCATTCAAGAACATGAACACCAAAAAAGTAAAACAGATTGGGCCAGTTCAAGCTCGGGGAGGTCACTCACAAAATGAGTAACATATCAAACGAGTTCAACAATAGGGGTTTTCTAACCCAAAATTTTACACATTTTTCACATCAGAAGGGGACCAATAGATAAGGGTTTACATGGATTGAACAGGGGACCAATAAATACTTCATGAAAAATCAGCACATCAAATGAACCATGTGATATGGAGTGTATATATAGAGTGACCTCTCCAAGACTTTTAAGTAATGCACCAAGGGGGCTAGCTTAGTTGGCAGAGTGTTGGACTTGCATCATCTAGGTGGTGGGTTCAACCCCCACTAAGCGGCGAGCGCCCTTGGCGGTATCTCAAGGCAAAGGATGGTCTTGGGTGCCCGACCTGATGCACGGTGTTGTGGGAATAAAAAAGCTGACTTGTCAGCACTTAAAGGGAAAAAAAAAAAGGTAATGAAGTAATGCGTGGAGTACTGCTTGGGGTATAGCATGTGGCTTCCAGTGTAAAAACTAGTCTTAACTTGCAGGGATGCGCTGCACAAGAAGTATTGTTGCTTAAGCCTTAAGAGCTTTCCTTCTTCTGTTGCGTCACCAGGATACAAAATGCTGCAAATCTGCACAGTATTAACAACAATATCTCAACAGTCTGAAGACAAGAATGAACAACTATTATGTGTCAGGAAAACTCAGAATATTGAATATACCTGTGAAGCCTTCGAGTGTAGATGAGCTGCTCTTTCATGATGACCATCATTGAAAGCATACAGATCGAAGTCCTTAGCAGCTGCCCTAGCATCCCAGATTCTAAGGCTTATGGTGTTCTTAGTTCCATATCCAGGAATAGGTATGTCGTAAGCCAAAGCCTGGAGCACTTCTCCATTAACCCATTTCCGGCTAAACCAACAAAATAGCAAAGCTATTAGATAAGCCATCCAACACCCCATGTTTCTAATTCCATGATCTACATTTGGTGTCACTAAAGCACTAGATATTATTTTTCTATGTTTATACAAAACATGTAACATTTTTCACACTATGCTGTATCACAGACTTTCTTTTTGTCAAATTTTTTTGTACTTCATTCCATGCACTTGAAGGATATTCTGCAATTTTGTTTAGCCCACTGAACAAACATGCAGCAAATTCACAAGCCAAGTACCTGCCATTAGATTGTCCTTGAACTTCACCAAAAAACTGCACAGAATATACAATGTCATGCCTAACAATCTCCCAAGGGCTGAACTTCTGCAACAGGGTATACAACAAAAGAAATCTTAGATACCACATACAAGGATCTCCAAAGGGCTGAACTTCTACGACTGAAAAAATAACAAGAAAAATCTAGACATCACAAAAACATACATATTCCATCATGTGTCTTAATTAGATTTTGACATCATTATAAGCTACCGCGAGGAGGCGGTCGCAGACCACCAAGCTAGATAAAGTTGGTGGCAGGTTACAGCCAGCTCAGGTTCAGGGCCATTAAATCCTTGCCCTCAACTACTGGCCTCCAAGGCACCTAACTAGATATTGGCTGCTTACTAAGCAGAGCTCGTCCTAAACAACGCAAAAAGAATTCCCCTTCAGCCATATTTGTAATATCAAAACTGTCTTATGACACGATCTTATGAATTCCCCTTCAGCCATATTTGTAATATCAAAACTGTCTTATGACACGATCTAACCAGACGATAAAGCACTTAAAATGTTCTTCATAAATGAAACAGGAGACCAGTATGTATATTAAGACAGCATCCATTACCTTCGAGACATCCTTCGAAGGCCTGGGTTAAAATAGTTTTGTTCGTAATATGTAAGTCCTTGCTGGAAGTAGAGAGTCCTACACAGAATTTATTCCCAAATATAAATTTAGCAACAATGGGTTGTTGTGAGGAAGGGACTGCATGGCTTGGTTAGCTGTAGTTGCTAACCCAAGGTGGGGGCCAGCAATCGCTTGCCCTTAAACACACCTAGCAAAACATAAAGAGCGCCTCTTTAGCAAACTCGCACTGTTGGCCACTTGTCTCGTAGGGGCAACCAAGAGAAACCTCTAGGTAAAATGCACACCTATGGTGCGAAAATCTAATTCTATGTTATCTGGACATCCAGATCTTAAATTTGGTGCAGGTCTACACCACTTGAAAACCGGTGATATGTGCATATGTAAATAAGAAATCCAGGAGGAATTCAAAAAGAGGTAATATCTCTAGCCAGTCCTCTGCATACTCTTCTTGGCCCTTGTTGGTGATCTTCTGCATAAATAACCCATACTTGTATCGAAGCCCATAACCCCATGCAGGAAGGTTTAAGGTAGCCATGGAATCCAAAAAGCAGGACGCAAGCCTTCCTAGTCCTCCATTCCCAAGCGCTGCATCTCGTTCATGGACAACATATGTTGGTAGCGGTGGCCACTCATTATATGATGCGAATGAACTAACTCAAAGGGTCAATCCAAAAGCACACGATCCTAATCTCCACCATAAGAATTCAAGTCATTCAAATGCACATAATCATAATCTCAGCCATGGCACACATGTAAGATCCTACAAAATAAAAAGCAATGGAAAGACCATTACCCGCTCCACGATGTCCTCCAACTCATAACCAAGCTTGTTGAGAGCAGCTGCATATGCATCTGTAAGGCCAAGGTTACCCACTGCATTGAGGAGGGCTCTGCCTTGAAGATACTCCATAGACAAATAGTATGTCTGCTTTGGGTTGGCCTTGTGGAAATGTAAATAGGTTTCATTCCATCTCTGTACAAAGAGAGAAAAAAGACACGAATCAATGCCATGCACAGACACATTAACCGGACAATAAAACATCAGTATCCATGATAGTATGAAGCACAACTACTGCATTAACAGCATATTCAGAAACAACTTTATACAGTGTATGCTGCTAGATGGATAACTACAGGACGAGCTACATCATTGGCCATGCAAAGGCAACCCATGTTGAGCATGGTTACAAGCATCGAAGGACACTCTTTAGAGAGGTGACGACCATATTAACATATTTATGCTCTCGGTGCCAGTCAACGCTAATGCTAACCTTACTCTTACTTCTGGACGTAGTTTCCTTCTCCTCCTTTTGCTTGTGTGTATGCTACTGTTTGCAATACGAATGCTTGAGCTCTGTAGTGGACTCTGAATCATCTTGGCCTAAAAAATGTAGAGCTTCCTCTCAGCCAGCATACAATATCATACCAATACACTTGTCCTCTTCCGCAAACCAACTTTCATGTGCACATATCGAAGCAATCGACTCAAAGTAACCTGTCGTGCATTCAATGAAACAAATAGCTAACTTACCTTTGTATACAAACAGAGTTGTTCGACATTCTCACATGACTAGCTGAAAAAAAATAGTTTTGAAAAGTTCAGGAGTGGCAGATACCAGGATGCAAACTGCATAATATGGCATTTTGTGGATTGGCACGGTTCACAAAAGAATTGAATAGCCACATACGCGCATTAGTGGCACTCCCGTAAAACCATACATCCACATCCTCACACTCCCACAAGTTGTTGTAGACATTTTCTCATGTAGAGAAAATAAATTGCAAAGTGTACTAGACATACATTTTTGGTCTGGAGTATGTATGTATGTATGTATGTCACATGTGTAGGGAGGTGTGGTTGGAGGGTAGCTTGGCAATCCACCCCCCTCCGACCACACATGGCTAGGTATGCCGGTGTACGACCTACCACGCAGAAGCACATGATGTTTAGGCTAGTCACATTTTGAGTGTATCTAAAACTTCTTAATGCGACCACACATGGGTAGGTATGCCGGGGTACGACCTACCACACAGAAGCACATGATGTTGTGGGTAGTCACATTTTGAGAGTGTATCTAAAATTTCTTGTGATTCAAGCAATGACTAGTAACTGCCAATTTCACATGCATGCATGTATCCTATGCATGCAGGAAACTTAAAATACATGTGAGCTTACCACGCAGAAGCACATGATGTTGTGGGTGGTCACATTTTGGGAATTATTTTAGGAGTGTATCTAAAACTTCTTGTGATTCAAGCAATGACTGGTAACTGCCAATTTCACATGCATGCATGTATCCCATGCATGCAGGAAACTTAAAATACATGTGAGCTGATTCAACACACAGACACCACATGTGCACGCGCACACACACATACCATGAAAAACCTGTTACCTCAATCAAGGTATCTCTAACGCTTTCAGCCGTGGCGTAGAAGGCTTGCTCTAGCTCAAACTTGAGAGGGGAGAAGTGAGGAGAAAATTGAACATGGTACTTGATGTTCACAGCGACACCAAAGGAGTCCTCCGGTGTGGGGTGGGCTATGGCAGGCACCAGGCTTGACTTGGAGACCCTACCATCATCATCTCCATTCATAGAATCAAGGTGAATCCCCATTGATTATATTCCAGAGATCTGACAAAGAAAATGGATAAGGAAACACAATTACAAATTGATTATCCACAACGCTGCTAATAAGACAATACACATACAGCCATACACTCTCCACCACATTGTAACTTTTAGGTCTCATAGGTCACTTTGGCCTTTTGAAGACGTTAATATAACATTTCATTTCTCCCTCTCTCTCTCTCTCTGCAAGCTCCTCTACGCGTAGAAAGACTTTCTACGCGTAGCAAGTCACGTCCTACGTGCGCCCCAGCACCCCCTTCATCTACGCGTAGAAAGTCAAATAGCTCCTACGTTAAAGTTTAAAGATTTTTAAGCTTTAAGATAAACTTTTAAGTTTGCCCTACTCTCATTCCCTCACCCTAGTACCCTAGTACCCTACCCCACATTTGTCGCTCGGGTTCGATGGACCCACCTACCGAAGGGGAAGCGTCGGGTGTAGATAGCTACACCACCCCAAAAAAAACAACAGCTACATTTAAACAGAGAAACAGAGATATTGTACTATCACCAGGATCCTTACGAGTCCGGAAAACCTCCAGGATACATGATGAGCTAATGATGGAGAAGGTCCAGGTGATGCTCGAATCAGAGCTAAACTATATGAGGGATGACATCAGGAAGGAAATGCACGCGAGCACTGAGAGCTACAAGAACTCCATGTATGGAGACATGATGAGAGAACTAAGGAGAGAGATCCGGGGGATACAGAATGAGGAGATTCAGATCTTGAAAATGGAATTACAAAACCTAATCAAGGCTGAAATAAATGTAACAGAATGCGTTATGCAAAAGAAACTCGATGAGGCAGTAGCAAGTTTTGAAGCATGGAGAACAAATATGGAAAAGCACATGGGGGGAAAAGATGCAATAATCGAGGAGCTAAAAGGAGAACTTGCGGCTTGCAAATTTGCAACTAAGGAGAAGGGAGACAACCAACCTTCGGTGCTGAAGGAGCTCGAGGACATGAAGGATCAGATGAAAGCTCTACGAGAAGGAGATGAACAAAAATCAAAAACGGCATCTTCATGGGCGGAACGCCTTTTTAAGACACAAGAAAAGGTTGATGAAGCAGAGAAATGGATTGAGGGTGCGAAGAAAGAGAAGGCCCAGATGCCCGAGACCACACCTACCTCTACCATTATTAATATGACCATTGAGGAAGAGCAGAAAAGGAAGAATCGGTCACAGGAGTCAAAGACAAAGAGAATGTAGATGAAGAAGTGAAGGAACTGCTACAACGCATGGGCATCACAGAGCCTACTCACACAAGTGCATGGAGAGTGGGCAAGAAAGGAATCGATGAGAAGGGAAACGTAAAGGATAGGGCACTTATTCTTCGGTTCCCGAATATATAAATAAGGAAAGAATTTCTAAAGAAGAGGCCAACTCTTAAGAAAACCAGTATTTTCCTGGGAGATGACCTTACATTGGCACAAGTGGCACACATGCAAGAGTTGATGCCAGAGATCAGGGCAACAAGAGAAAAGGGGAAAATCGCCTTTTATAGAGGAGGGAAAGTAGTGGTTCTGGAAAAGCGCTCAGCATGACAGTGCGAGACCTATGGGGCGACTGTCACCAGGAGGTGTATTTTTCCTGTTGCCTTCCGTAAATAAGTACTAGATATTTTTATTTATTTTTATTTTTACTTGTTTTCCTCGGAACCCTTGAAAAGGTGCAAGTGGACATTGCATGGCCAGTGTGAAATGGCTGCGGCCGAATAGGTTTCTCACAGCGGGAGTCTGGGTCGGTCAGTCTGGGACTAGTCAGGCCAGTTAGCACTGAATTCTGATGAGTATGGAAGCATGTGTGCGCCAAATGAAGTCTGGGCCACTCGAAAAATCACTTATAACTTTATAAGTCAGTGGGAACTAGAGAATTAACTCAAAAGGGGCAAACTGGACACATGGAGGCTCCAGGCAGTTTTGCCACTTCCAGCATGAAGAGGGGGCGCCCAATTTGAGAGAGGAGGCTGATTTTTGAACACAAGTGACCTACAGTGTGTGTGTGTGAGTAGTGGGTGCAGGTCTACAGCTTTAATGGAAAGCTTGCCTTCTCCTCTGTCTCATGTAGCGTGATGACTTGCTCTCGTGCATCTCTCTCTCCCCTTTGGCACATATGGTAATGCCCCACTAGTTGGGCTACTCAATTGAACATGTACAGTTCTGGGGGTTTATGCGCGTTAGCCAAGGCAAGAGCCTTCTAAACAGGAACAGGATTAGCTAATTGCTAATCCCCCACAGGTACGCATAGTTCCATCGCGAAAGATTGCGAGTTCGGAGAGTTTTCTCGCGTGAAAACGCGTCCAATTCATAGGCGAACTGTCCCATTGCGTGCGGGAGCCCTTGGGACACGCGTAGGCGTGTTCGCTCCGCTAAAAACGATCCGAAACAACGAATTACAGCCTGCTGTGTTTTTCTGCAGGTTTAGGGTTTCGCACCTAAACTGCAAGGGAACCCCGAGGGAGCCTCGTGAGAGACTTGGGATGCGTGTACAGGCTTTTGGACACCCGACAGTGAAAAACAGGGAATTACAGCCCGCTGAAATTCTGTGACAGCTCACCAGAAAGCTTCCAGATAGCGAGGGAATCCGTCCTAGACTGGTGCTTTTGACCTACAGGGGTTTTTGCGCCATTATGCTGCCAAAATCAGGTCGAAAACCTGCAGTTTCAGCCCTCGCCAGGTTTGGACAGCTTTGTGAAAGCTTGTGCGAAGTGGTCGGATTGTCTACCTTAATTTGAATAAAGAAATACCGAAAGGGGCGCCAGTCTTTGGGGCCTACAGGGTGTCGGTCTCGTGTGCGCAGTGACATTCTAGTCGCTGGACGCAACTGTGTTCTCTTCCCTCCTCAGTGCTCTGTGTAAAGTTAACAGGTAATTGAAATAGTACCGGCCTCTACGTTGTACAGGCCGGTTATATGGTTCCATCGCCGGGATAGTCACTTTTTCTTCAAAAAGTGCAGCGTGGATTGTTGTGGGTGAAAGCAACACAGAGCTTCTCGTTATGGCAGAGAAGAGAGACCAAGTACCTGAAGAGGGATCTTCCTCACATAGCACGGAGAAAGTTCCTTCAACTCTTCAAGAAGAGGACAGGTTGTTTAGAAATCAACTGCGTTGCTGCATGGACATGTTTTAGCAGTTGGCTAACAACCCAAGGATGCAGGAGTTCTTACAAGCTCTGACACAGGGTTTTCAGCCTCCTACACAGGGCATGACTGAGCCGTTGGAGGAAAAGGAGATTTCCAATGCGCAGAGGACTCATGATGCTCGAGGGAAAGCCCATGTGGTTGAGCAACTAGCGGTGTCCAATGATCCAAAGCAACTTGCTTTAGCTGGACAGGAACCAATTGTGAATGGTCAAGGGAGTAATGAACACGCTATGCGTCAGACCCTTCCATTACCTAATACTTATCCTGGTTATTTTGGAGGTGGTTCAGTGTTTCAAGCTATGGCTGGACCTTCCACAGGTTATAGGCCAGGGAATGTGTTCGGGACAATGCAAACAAGCATGGGTAACCCTATGTACGCGAACATGGGTGTCCAACCAGGTTTTCAGGGTGCCTATGGCCAGTTTCGAGTGCCTGGAACACAATTTGGTATGGCTGGTTTTTCGCAGCCATACGTACAAAATGCAAATATGACAGGGAAAACAGTTGATGCGAGTGCTGGAATGAACACTCATGGAGCACCACTGTTACAGGCACCTATTTATGATAATGTGGCTCCTTTGAGTCAGCTGAAGGATTACAAGGAAGGTGGGCAGGGAGTGAAGTTTGAAACTTTCAAAGGAACTGAGGATCAATTGAAGGCGTTGACCTTCATACAGCAGTTCGATGCAACTTATGCTGGAGGAAACTTCACGGAATCTTCAAAGATACGCAAGGCTGCCACTTTCTTGAAAGGGAATGCGCTTCAATGGTGGACCGCATTGTTGAACCAGGGTCAAGCCCCAACAACGTGGGTCCAATTCAAACAGCTTTTTGCGCCTCCATGGTTGACAAACACTTTTGAAGTGGATGTGATGACAGAATGACACGAGTTGAATGCTAAACAGTGTGTGAACTTGGAAGAGTACAATAAACAATTTTGGGCTGCACTGTTGCCAGTCACCTCTTACAGGTTTGTGCCATTGTCAGAAGAGATTGAGAAGTACTGTTGCGGATTGCCCAAGAATCAGGGACTACTGCACAAAGACTACTGTCATGAATATGTTTCAGTTGATAGAGAATGCAAGAGTGGCCAGCAATCTGTCGAAGGGAGATTCCGATGGATTTAATAGCCACAAGAAAGGGTCCCAAGGCAAACAGTTTTCAGCCAAGGGCAATGTTGCAGCAAAGCCTTCTGAGCCTCCCACAAAGAAGCCCTCCACTGAAGAAGGTGATACGTCCAAGAAGCAGTCTAAGTCTTCTTCGGGACGAGGACAAGGACAAAAGAGGCATTTTTCTGGCAAAACTTTTGAAGAACGAAAAGCTCTTAGGGAGGCCAAGAAATGCTACATTTGTGAACAGGAAGGACATTTTCCAAATGAATGCCCACAGAAGAAGTCACAGGATAAGGATGACAAGTCATACCATAAAGGGAAGAAGCCAAAGCCAAGTGCAGGACTTGTTCCAGATTTGGTTGGAGACCAACCAAACACAGATGCCACAGAGCTGTGCAGAGCTTGGGGCAAATTTAGAGACCAGACAGTGCTGGTTTTATTTGATCTAGGAGCCCGTGCAAATTTCATATCACCAGAATTGGCATCAAAGTTGGGCATTCGTGCAGAGGAGATGGGTATGACAGGGGAAGCAGGTTTGGCATGCCCAGGTCATTCAGAGCCTGTTACTCCCATTTTGGGAAAGCTTCGTCTGCACATTCAGAGCTATGTGGATGCAGAAGAATTTCATATTATGCCACTTGAGGGTTGTGATGTGTTACTGGGTATCCCATGGTGTTACAGGTTGCATGCTATGGTGGATACTTACAACAAAAAGATTACCCTTGTACATAGAGGAAAGACTCATGTCCTTGATGTAAAACTTAAAGGCGAGTCTGTTCCAGTTGTTTCTGCTTCTGCTATTTCATCTGTAATAAAGAATCATCTTTCTGTGTACTTGATCTTTGCAAAAGAAGTACCTCAAGTTGTATCTAATTTGTCTACCTTAGATAAAGACAGGTCAACTTTTTTGAGTGGTTTCAGTGATTGTTTTTCGGACTCTTTGCCAGGGGAGTTACCTCCTGAGAGACGTGAGGATCATACCATAGATCTTGTGCCAGGTTCTAGTCCACCGAATAGACCACCATACAGGGTTAGTGCAGCCCAGCAGAAAGAGATTATGAGTCAGGTCAACGAGCTTTTAGAGAAGGGGCTGATTCAGCCCAGTTCATCCCCTTTTTGTTCGCCTGTACTCTTAGTGCAGAAGAAGGATGGTTCATGGCACATGTGCATTGACTATCGCGCTTTGAATAAGAATACCATCAAGAACGGGATCCCCATACTGAGGATAGATGACATTCTTGATCGGCTTGAGGGAGCATCATTGTTTACAAGAATAGACCTAAAGAGTGGGTACCATCAGATACGCATTACGCCAGAAGATGTCCATAAGACTGTGTTCAGGACAACATTTGGTCTCTATGAGTTTCTTGTCATGCCATTTGGTCTCACAAATGCTCCTGCCACGTTTAATAGAATGATGGACAGAATTTTTAGACCACATAGAAACTTCTTGGGTACCTTCTTTGATGACATGATTGTCTATTCGAAGTCAGAAGAGGAGCATAGGGATCACTTGACTGCAGTTTTCAATGAGTTACGTAAGAACAAGCTACTGATTAATGCGAAGAAGAGTGAATTCTTTTTGCAAGAGATTCACTTCCTTGGGCACATTGTTTCAAAGGATGGGGTACGCATGGATCCCGCTAAAGTGGAAGCAATGAGGTCATGGCCAGACATGAAGTCCGTACATGACATTCGAAGCTTTCTAGGCTTATGTTCCTACTACAAGAGGTTTATCCGAAATTTTGCTGAGATTGCTTCTCCACTCCATGCACTACAAGGAAAAGGAGTTACTTTCAAGTGGACAGCCAAGGAAATTTTAGCTTTCAAACACTTAAAAGAGAAGCTAACTTCAGATCCGGTAATCATTCTACCAGATCTTTCGAAACCTTTTGTGGTTCAGTGTGATGCGTGTGGCCATAGTCTTGGTGCAGTTCTAATGCAGAATGGCCGAGTAGTCGCATATGAGAGCAGAATTCTTTTGAAGACTGAAAGAAACTTGCAAGTCTATGAGAAAGAATTGCTGGCAGTAATTCATGCTCTCACTAGTTGGAAACACTATCTGCTAGGGGCTGATTTTGTTGTCCAAACGGATCATCAAACCTTGCGATATTTTCTCACACAGACGAAGTTGTCTGAGAAGCACATGCGATGGGTAAACATCTTGTCAATGTTCCATTTTCAGATTGTGCATGTGCAAGGGAAAAAGAACGTGGTGGCTGATGCGTTGTCACGAAAGCCCCAAATTTCAGCAGTGTCAATTCCGTACCATTGTGAACTAGACGAAATGAAGACACAATGTGCTGAAGATTCAGGTTTTGCAAGGATCTATGACCAGCTTGTTGATGGGCAACATCATGAGCACTATATGCTTAAGAATGACTTTCTCATGATGCATGGAAAGTTATGCGTTACTAAACAGTTACGGCCAAAGATTTTGATGGAAAGTCATGCTCCACCTTATGCTGGGCATCGTGGAATTGATGCGACAGTGAAAGGGGTTGAGGCATTCTTCTATTGGCCAACTTTACGTCAAGATGTTGACACATTTGTAAGATCATGCTTAGTATGCCAAAAAGTCAAATTTGACAGACAAAAGAAACCGGGATTGTTGCAGCCATTGCTGATCCTTGATAGGCCATGGGAAAGCATAGCAATGGACTTTATCTTTGATCTTCCAAGGACGCAAACAGGCAATGATGGGATTTGGACTATCATTTGTAGGTTCAGTAAGCAGGCTCATTTCATTCTTGTGAGGAAGAAGATAAAGCCAGAACACATGGTCAAGATATTCATGAGCAATATCTTTAAATATCACGAGATGCCTCGGTCAATTGTCAATGACAGGGATCCACGTATGACGAGTCTTTTCTGGAAGGCATTGTTTGAGAACATGGGCACTACGCTAAAGTTCTCTTCTTCGTTTCATCCGCAAACTAATGGACAGTCAGAAGAGGAAAATTCTACTGTTCTGGACCTGCTCAAATGTTATGTGTCAGAGCACAAGGCAACTTGGGAACACCATCTTCCATTGGTTGAATATGCTTACAATAACACTGTGCATACATCAACAGGTAAGGCACCATTTGAGATAGTGAAAGGAGGGAAGAAAGTCCCGCCCATTTTGCAGACTAAGGACAAGATTTTTGAGGCAGACAAGTATGTGCAAGATATGGATGAAACATACAAGAAGATAAAGATTGCTCTTGAAAAGACTCAGGCTAAGCAAAAGAAAGCTGCTGATCGTCACCGTCGTGAACTTGTATTTTCACTTGGTGATTGGGTGCTTTTGCGTTTTGAAAAGGCCAGGTTAAGGAAAAGGAAAGGCAAGGAACGCTTGTTTCCTAAGCTCAGTATGTGATATTATGGTCCTTTTCGGATTTCAGAAAAGATCAGCGATGTAGCTTACAGGTTAAAGCTACCAGCAGGCTAGAAAATACATAATGCTTTTCATGTCAGCCTTCTAAGACCCTTTGTTGGTGATGTGCCAGAGAATATGCTTGATGAGGAACAACCCGAAGTGGAAGAATTGGATGAAATCCTTGTTCCTGAACAAATATTAGCACATAAAGAAAGAAAGGTTAGAGGAAAGGTTGCAAGACGCTATTTGGTGAAGTTCAAGAACTATCCATCGTTGGATGCCAAATGGATGGAAGAGTCTGAATTGCTTGATTCACCTCAGCTATTGCAATTGTATCTTGAAGCCTTTCAGATGGAACCCACAGTGACTTGATGTAGACTTTTTGGAGCAAGGCAAGAGCATGGTTAATGATGCTCAAGAGAGTAGTTAAGCAATTGTATCTACTCTTTCCATACAGAATTTAGCTAGAGAAGTTTGTGCTTCAGAGTACTCTAGAAGACTTCTATGCTTGATATATGTGTCGTAGCCAGGTTGGTGGGATTGTTTAATCGTCCAACGCTACATTTCCGGAAGCATGTATATCTTGGATTCCCATCATAGAATATATGTAATATCAGGAGATACTGCATGTATTATTGGCATGCAAGCGAGGTCGCTTGCAGTATTTCAAGGGTGGGGTGTGTCACCACGAGGTGTATTTTTCCTGTTGCCTTCCGTAATAAGTACTATTTATTTTTATTTTTACTTGTTTTCCCCGGAACCCTTGAAAAGGTGCAAGTAGACATTGCATGGCCAGTGTGAAACGGCTGCGGCCGAATAGGTTTCTCACAGCATGAGTCTGGGTCGGTCAGTCTGGGACTAGTCGGGCCAGTTAGCACTGAATTCTGATGTGCGTCAAATGAAGTCTGGGCCACTCAGAAAGTCACTTATAACTTTATAAGTCAGTGGGAACTAGAGAATTAACTCAAAAGGGGCAAACTGGACACATGGAGGCTCCAGGCAGTTTTGCCACTTCCAGCATGAAGAGGGGGCGCCCAATTTGAGAGAGGAGGCTGATTTTTGAACACAAGTGACCTACAGTGTGTGTGTGAGTAGTGGGTGCAGGTCTACAGCTTTAATGGGAAGCTTGCCTTCTCCTCTGTCTCATGTAGCGCGATGACTTGCTCTCGTGCGTCTCTCTCTCCCCTTTGGCACATATGGTAATGCCCCACTAGTTGGGCTACTCAGTTGAACATGTACAGTTCTGGGGGTTTATGCGCGTTAGCCAAGGCAAGAGCCTTCTGAACAGGAACCGGATTAGCTAATTGCTAATCCCCCATAGGTACGCACAGTTCCATCGCGAAAGATTGCGAGTTCGGAGAGTTTTCTCGCGTGAAAACTCGTCCAATTCACAGGGGAACTGTCCCATTGCGTGCGGGAGCCCTTGGGACACGCGTAGGCGTGTTCGCTCCGCTAAAAACGATCCGAAACAACGAATTACAGCCTGCTGTGTTTTTCTGCAGGTTTAGGGTTTCGCACCTAAACTGCAAGGGAACCCTGGGGAAGCCTTGTGAGAGCCTTGGGATGCGTGTACAGGCTTTTGGGCACCCGGTAGTGAAAAACAGGGAATTACAGCCCGCTGAAATTCTTTGACAGCTCACCAGAAAGCTTCCAGATAGCGAGGGAATCCGTCCTAGACAGGTGCTTTTGACCTACAGGGGTTTTTGCGCCGTTATGCTGCCAAAATCAGGTAGAAAACCTGCGTTTTCAGCCCTCGCCAGGTTTGGACAGCTTTGTGAAAGCTTGTGCGAAGTGGTCGGATCGTCTACCTTAATTTGAATAAAGAAATACCGAGAGGGGCGCCAGTCTTTGGAGCCTACAAGGTGTCGGTCTCGTGTGCGCAGTGACATTCTAGTCGTTGGACGCAACTGTGTTCTCTTCCCTCCTCAGTGCTCTGTGTAAAGTTAACAGGTAATTGAAATAGTACCGCCCTCTACATTGTACAGGCCGGTTATAGCGACGCTCCGGATAGCGGCGTGGAATTGTAATGGATCATATAGGCTAGATGTAGGCGCCTTTGAAGACAACTTTAGGGACAGAGACATAGTTTTCTACTCAGAGACACAGTAGATACCAGGACAGCGTAGGCCACATGTGAAGGGTTATTTATGGGAAACAGTTGGTCGACCAAACAAGAGATCTCTACGGGGTAGTCGGGGTTCAGGAGGAGTAGCAGTCTTATTTAAAGAGGAGCTGAAACCACTACTACAGATTATCAGGAAAGATGAGCAAGCAAGGTATATGTGTGTGAGAATGAGAGCCGAGATAGGTAGATTTCTATATATCGCTATATGCTACTTCCCTCCAAGTACATCAGTCTACTCCTCACCTAAAGGACAGTCCCCTTTCTCCATATTGAGTAATGACATATGGGAGTTTTCTAGAGATGGAGACATTGTTCTCTTAGGAGACTTTAATGATAGAACGGCCAACTCTCAAGCAGTATTCTATGATACCTCTGAGGAAATGCTCAGAGAAGTGGATTTATCACAGAGGGGGCTAACTAGAAACTCACAGGATAAAGAACACTATGAATATGGTAGACATCTGATGGAGACGGCAACTACACATGGTTTGGCCATACTTAATGGTCTAGAGAATTTCCCTTTATCTGGGGGATTCACATGCTTCCCGCACAGGCATGGGGCCAGCACAGTGGATTATGTCATGACTTCACCAAGCCTTCTTTCTAGTATCGAGGACTTTAAGGTGGGACCCAGACCGGTTGGGATTGCAGTGGATCATGCTCTCTTGACCTTATCAATCTCCTTCCAATACAATGCCTCTCAAGTACAAAGGAAGAAGACACACACAAGATATACTTTCACGCCAGAGACTGATTCAGTCTATGTGGAAAAGATCTATAATAGGATGTGGGTAGCCGAGCCAGTATATATTGTAGAGGAGATTACTCCTCAGTTAACAGAAATACTACATGGAGCAGCACAAGAGGCATACCCACATACTTAACCTGATCAGAAGAGAGGATCTGGGAACATGCCTCAAAATAGTTGGTATGACGAGGAATGCAGAGAGACGAGAACCCAGGTCCAGAAAGATCTTACACTTGGGATCATCACATATAAGCAGTCTCGGATTGCTCTTCTGCGTATAGTACGTCGCAAGTAAAGGGCATTTTTAGCCAAATTGGAGAAGGATTTATATCAGCTCTTCTTGAGTCAAGATTCTCGTGAGGCCTGGCGCTTATTTCACGAGCACTCACCGCCTCCGACGATTACTTCTCCTGAGATTTGGGGTCAATATGTACCATCATTATATATGGTATTTGGACAGCCTCCATTACCAGATCCGCTAGAGCCATGCCCTGCTACTAGCCATTGATAAGATGAAGACAATAAGAGCATATGATCATGATGGTTTAGTAGCAGAACATCTGATCCATGCCAGGGATCTACTTTCAGAAGTCCTTGCTTGTCTGTTTAATCGGGTCATGTGTGAAGGATTACCTGAATCTTGGAAATTATCTACTATCGTACCTATTTTCAAGTCAGGGGATCCTATGGTACCCGGGAATTACCGTACCATTATGATAGGTCACACATTGACCCGACTGTACGCATCCATTCTTGAACAAAAATTGAGTAGATGGGCAGAGAATGAGGGCATAAGGGCAACAAGACAAGCTAGATTCAGGAGGGGTTATTCCACTTTAGATCATATTCTTACGCTTAGAGCCATTATTGAGGAAGGAAGAGCAAGCGGGAAAAGGATGTATTGTTGCTTTGTGGATTTTAGAAAAGCTTTTGGTACAGTACCAAGGGCCAGATTGATGCGCAGGATGAAAGAGTTAGGGGTCCCCAAAGAGATTATTTGGGGGATCATGGCCTTATACGGGTCAGTAACTGGTTATGTACGTACTCCAGAAGGGGATTCCGACATTGTTCATTCCACCGTTGGAGTAAAGCAGGAATGCCCACTGTCCCCTACCTTATTTGGTATGTACATAGATGAGGTATCAGATTACATTGATAGAGAGGGTGACAGAGGTGCTCAATTGGCAGGGTCATGGATCCCTTTGTTGTTGTATGCAGATGATATTGTATTGATAGCAGAATCACCAGATGGAATGCAGAGGCAGCTAGATGCATTACATAAATTCGCGGAGGATAGTGGATTGTCGGTAAACTTGGGTAAAACCAAAGTTATGGTGTTTAACACCACACCACAATGGGTTAGGAGATCGGCACCTACATTTGCATATGGCCAGGATATAGTAGAGTACACCGATGCATGCACATACCTTGGTGTGGTATTTGCAGGACCGAAGTTTACTCTTAAGAAAGCAGCGGATGCTAGATTATCCAGAGCCTCTACGGCCTTGGGAGGGTTGGAGAGGATGTGTTCACAACTGTAGTTTCAGGAACCACGAACAAAACTTTGGCTCTTTGATACTGTGGTGGCTTCGGCTATGCTTTATGGGGTCCAGATTTGGGGACCATCTATGGATCAGGATAATTGGAATTCAATGGAGAGACCTTTGGTATCTATGATTTCCCGAATGATTAGAGCCAAGGCCTCTGTACCACACGCGGAACAAGCTGCCCCTCCGATAGAAATTGAAGGTCTTACCAGATCAGTGTCCTTTATACATGGTTTGTGGGATACAAATAATTGCCGATATACTAGACTGGCCCTCGAATCCTCTCGACAATTAGCAATGAAAGGGGATACATCATGCTGGTATGCACAATTGTTCTCGTGGTTTCAGAGACACAGATTCAGTATGGAAAGATTACACCCTTTCCAATACTCTCTTGAGGCTCCATCACTGGCAATTACAGGAACGGAGATTAATAAAATCATCCATCAGGATCTTATACAGTTGGATACTAAGAGGACATGGGTAGACCCTACACAAGAATTGGGCACGAAGATGGCCGACTACAAAGAAAACTTCCTACAGTTATCTGAAGATGGATTTGTGATTCGCCCGAGCTACATGGATACCCACCTCTCTCATGGTTTGAGATGTGCTATTGGTCAAATTCGTACATCCTCACACCAGTTGGAAATTGAATTTGGTAGATTTAGGAGAATCCCACCTGAGAGCAAAATTTGCAAGTTATGCGGAATGGAGCCGGAGACAGAATTACACTACATATGCCACTGCACCGTATACTATGAGATACGTGGGCGTTTCCATTGCCTATTTAAAGAAGGCTTTGGACCTCTAGATAGAGTCATGCAATACCAAGATCAAAGATGCTTAGGCTTGTACCTACTAGAACTACATCGGCACATGGATAATCTAATGAGAAGACAAAGAGCACTACAGCCTCAGAGGCAGATCACACATTTCTTCAGATCGAGAGAAGCAGGAGTGGAAGGAGAAGCAAGAGGCCAGCATCCAGCACAAAGGAGTACCCACATTCATACCAAAGGCACCCTCATTGACTGGGCGATTGAGCTTAGGAAATCGAGACGACCACGACCGAGATGCAGAGCGGCACACTTCACCGGAGAAGACTACAACAAAGGATTAGAAGCATTCTAGCCAGACACCCAGAATGCTCCTAAGAAGTTTATTTAATACTTTGTATTTAGTTTTTCACATTGATTTTCACACTTTCACACTTAGTACTTTAGTTCTAAGGTACCCAGACATTGTAACAGATTCACCACTTTTGTATCAATTTGGTCTCATAGGTCATTCTAGCCTTTTTGAAGACGTTAATATAACATTTCATTTCATTTCATTTCTCATGCGCAATGACACTTAGAACATACACAAATAATAAACTTACTTACAGCAAGCAACAAGTAGAAACCCCCTAGAAGCAACAGTAGCCGCTGCCTGTGGATGAAGAGTAACAGAGAAGCAGGGATACCCAAATTGTACCTCGGTGCTCAGCTGCTTTTCACAAGCTGAGAAATCATTGAGCTTCCTTCTAATCAGGGGCAACTTGTGTGTGTGTGTGTGTGTGTGTGTGTGTGTGTGTGTGTGTGTGTGTGTGTGTGTGTGTGTGTGTGTGTGTGTGTGTGTGTGGGTGTGTCACTGTGTGTGTGTGTGTTGAGAAGTGTGTGCTACAAATGTGTGTGTGTGTGTGTGTGTGTGTGTGTGAGAGAGAGAGAGAGAGAGAGAGAGAGAGAGAGAGAGAGATAGAGAGAGAGAGAAGTGTGTGTGTGTGTGTGTGTGTGTGTGTGTGTGTGTGTGTGTGTGGGTGTGTCAGTGTGTGTTACAAATGTGTGTGTGTGAGAGAGAGAGAGAGAGAAGAGCCTTCAATTGTTGACAAGTGTTAGGTGGCAGGAGGTGCAATGAAATGAAATGTTATATTAACGTCTTCAAAAAGGCCAGAATGACCTATGAGACCAAACTGATACAAAAGTGGTGAATCTGTTACAAAGTATGGGTACCTCAGTACTAAAGTACTAAGTGTGAAAGTGTGAAAATAAATGTGAAAAACTAAATACAAAGTATTAAATAAACTTCTTAGGAGCATTCTGGTTGTCTGGCTAGAATGCTTCTAATCCTTTGTTGTAGTCTCCTCCGGTGAAGTGTGCTTCTGCATCTCGGTCTTGGTCGTCTCGATTTCCTAAGCTCAATCGCCCAGTCAATGAGGGTGCCTTTGGTATGGATGTGGGTACTCCTTTGTGCTGGCTGTTGGTCTCTTGCTTCTCCTTCCCCTCCTGCTTCTCTCGATCCGAAGAAATCTGTGATCTGCCTCTGGGGCTGTAGTGCTCTTTGTCTTCTCATTAGATTATCCCTGTGCCGATGTATTTCCAGTAGGTACAAGCCTAAGCATCTTTGATCTTGGTATTGCATGACTCTATCTAGAGGTACAAAGCCTTCTTTAAATAGGCAATGGAAACGCCCACGTATCTCATAGTATACGGTGCAATGGCATATGTAGTGTAATTCTGTCTCCGGCTCCATTCCGCATAACTTGAAAATTCTGCTCTCAGGTGGGATTCCCCTAAATCTGCCAAATTCAATTTCCAGCTGATGTGAGGATGTACGAATCTGACCAATAGCACATCTCAAACCATGAGACAGGTGGGTATCCATGTAGCTCGAGTGAGTCACAAATCCATCTTCAGATAGCTATAGGAAGTTTTCTTTGTAGTCGGCCATCTTCATGCCCAATTCTTTTGTAGGGTCTACCCATGTCTTCTTAGTATCCAATTGTATAAGATCCTGACGGATGATTTTATTAATCTCCGTTCGTGTAATCGCCAGTGATGGAGCCTCAAGAGAGTATTGGTAGGGGGGTAATCTTTCCATATTGAACCCGTGTCTCTGAAACCACGAAGACAGTTGCGCATACCAGCATGATGTATCCCCCTTCATTGCTAACTCTCGAGAGGATTCGAGGGCCAATCTAGTATAGCGGCAATTATTTGTATCCCACAAACCATGTATAAAGGACACTGATCTGGTAAGAGCTTCAATTTCTATCGGAGGGGCAGCTAGTTCCGCTCGGATAATCGCGTGTGGTACGGAGGCATTGGCTCTAATCATTCGGGAAATCATAGATACCAAAGGTCTCTCCATTGGCTTCCAATTATCCTGATCCACAGATGGTCCCCAAATCTGGACCCCATAAAGCATAGCCGAAGCCACCACAGTATCAAAGAGCCAAAGTTTTGTTCGTGGTTCCTGAAATTGCACTTGTGAACACATCCTCTCCAACCCTCCCAAGGCCGCAGAAGCTCTGGACAATCTAGTCTTTGCTGCTTTCTTAAGAGTAAACTTCGGTCCTGCAAATACCACACCAAGGTATGTGTATGCATCTGTGTACTCTAATGTATCCTGGCCATATGCAAATGTAGGTGCCGATCTCCTAACCCACTGCGGTGTGGTGTTAAACACCATAACTTTGGTTTTACCCAAATTCACCGACAGTCTGCTGTCCTCCACGAATTTATGTCATGCAGCTAACTGCCTCTGCATTCCATCTGGTGATTCTTCTATCAATACAATATCATCTGCATACAACAACAAAGGGATCCATGACCCTGCAAGTTGAGCACCTCTGTCACCCTCTCTATCAATGTAATCTGATACCTCGTTCTATATACATACCAAATAAAGTAGGGGACAATGGGCATCCTTGCTTTACTCCAACGGTGGAATGAACAATGTCGGAATCCCCTTCTGGAGTACGTACATAACTAGTTACTGACCCATATAAGGCCATGATCCCCCAGATAATCTCTTTGGGGACCCCTAACTCTTGTGTGAAGGATTACCTGAATCTTGGAAATTATCTACTATCGTAACTATTTTCAAGTTAGGGGATCCTATGATACCCGGGAACTACCCATTATGGGTCACACATTGACCCGACTGTACGCATCCATTCTGGAACAAAAACTGAGTAGATGGGCAGAGAATGAGGGCATAAGGCCAACAGGACAAGCTGGATTCAGGAGGGGTTATTCCACTCTAGATCATATTCTTACGCTTAGAGCCATTATTGAGGAAGGAAGAGCAAGCGGGAGAATGGATGTATTGTTGCTTTGTGGATTTTCGGAAAGCTTTTGATACAATACCAAGGGCCAGATTGATGCGCAAGATGCCCGATTAAACAGACGAGCAAGGACTTCTGAAAGTAGATCCCTTGCATGGATCAAATGTTCTGCTACTAGACCCTCATGATCATATGCTCTTCTTGTCTTCATCTTATCAATGGCTTTTTCCACCGTTTCCGTAGTAAAGAAAGTACTTGTAGCAGGGCATGGCTCTAGCGGATCTGGTAGTGGAGGCTGTCCAGATACCATATATAATGATGTTACATATTGACCCCAAATCTCAGGAGAGGTAATCGTCGGAGGCGGTGAGTGCTAGTGAAATAAGCGCCAGGCCTCATGTGAGTCCTGACTCAAGAAGAGCTGATATAAATCCTTCTCCAGTTTGGCTAAAAATGCCCTTTTCTTGCGACGTACTATACGCCGAAGAGCAATCCGAGACTGCTTATATGTGATGATCCCAAGTGTAAGCTCTTTCTGTACCTGGGTTCTCGTCTCTCTGCATTCCTCGTCATACCAACTGTTCTGAGGCATGTTCCCAGATCCTCTCTTCGGATCAGGTTGACTATGTGGGTATGCCTCTTGTTCTGCTCCATGTAGTATCTCTGTTAACTGAGAAGTAGTCTCCTCTACAGTATATACTGGCTCGGGTGCCCACATCCTATTATAGATCTTTGCCACATAGACTGAATCAGTCTCTGGTGTGAAAGTATATCTTGTGTGTGTCTTCTTCCTTGGTACTTTAGAGGCATTGTGTTGGAAGGAGATTGATAAGGTCAAGAGAGCATGATCCACTGCAATCCCAATTGGTCTGGGTCCCACCTTAAAGTCCTCGATACTAGAAAGAAAGCTTGGTGAAGTCATGACATAATCCACTGTGCTGGCCCCATGCCTGTGCGGGAAGCATGTGAATCCCCCAGATAAAGGAAAATTCTCTAGACCATTAAGTATGGCCAAACCATGTGTAGTTGCCATCTCCATGAGATGTCTACCATATTCAGTGTGTTCTTTATCCTGTGAGTTTCTAGTAAGCCCCCTTTGTGATAAATCCACTTCTCTGAGCATTTCCTCAGAGGTATCATAGAATACTGCTTGAGAGTTGGCCGTTCTAGCATTTAAGTATCCTAAAAGAACAATGTCTCCGTCTCTAGAAAACTCCCATATGTCATTACTCAATATGGAGAAAGGGGACTGTCCTTTAGGTGAGGAGTAGACTGATGTACTTGGAGGGAAGTAGCATATAGCGATATATAGAAATCTACCTGTCTCGACTCTCATTCTCACCCACATATACCTTGCTTGCTCATCTTTCCTGATGATCTGTAGTAGTGGTTTGAGCTCTTCTTTAAATAAGATTGCTACTCTCCTGAACCCCGGCTACCCCGTAGAGATCTTTTGTTTGGTCGACCAGCTGTTTCCCATAAATAACCCTTCACATGTGGCATACGTTGTCCCAGTATCTGGTGTGTCTCTGAGTAGAAAACTATGTCTCTGTCCCTAAAGCTGTCTTCAAAGGCACCTACATCTAGCCTTTATGATCCATTACAATTCCACGCCGCTATCCAGAGCGTCGCCCCATAGGTCTCGCACCGTCATGCTGAGCGCTTTTCCAGAACCGCTACTTTCCCTCCTCTATAAAAGGCGATTTTCCCCTTTTCTCTTGCTGCCTTGATCTCTGGCATCAACTCTTGCATGTGTGCCACTTGTGCCAATGTAAGGTCATCTCCCAGGAAAATACCGGTTTTCTTAAGAGTTGGCCTCTTCTTTAGAAATTCTTTCCTTATTTCTATATTCGGGAAGCAGAGAATAAGTGCCCTATCCTTTACGTTTCCCTTCACATCAATTTCTTTCTTGCCCACTCTCCATGCACTTGTGTGAGTGGGCTCTGTGATGCCCATGCGTTGTAGCAGTTCCTTCACTTCTTCATCTACATTCTCATTGTATTTGACTCTTGTGACCCGGGCTGTGACCCGCACATGTAGAGCCTGATTCTTCCTTTTCTGCTCTTCCTCAATGGTCATATTAATAATGGTGGAGGTAGGTGTGGTATCGGGCATCTAGGCCTTCCCTTTCTTCGCATCCTCAATCCATTTCTCTGCTTCATCAACCTTTTCTTGTGTCTTAAAAAGACGTTCCGCCCATGAAGATGCCGTTTTCAATTTCTGTTCATCTCCTTCCCGTAGAGCTTTCATCTGATCCTTCATGTCCTCGAGCTCCTTCAGCACCGAAGATTGGTCGTCTCCCTTCTCCTTAGTTGCAGATTTGCAAGCCGTAAGTTCTCCTTTTAGCTCCTCGATTATTGCATCTTTTTCCCCCATTTGCTTTTCCATATTTGTTTGCTTCAAAACTTGCTACTGCCTCATCGATTTTCTTTTGCATAACGCATTCTACTTCGGCCTTGATCAGGATTCGTAATTCCGTTTTCAAGTTCTGAATCTCCTCATTCTGTATCCCCCGGATCTCTATCCTTATTTCTCTCATCATGTCTCCATACATGGAGTTCCTGTAGCTCTCAGCGTTCGCATGCATTTCCTTCCTGATGTCATCCCTCATATAGTTTAGCTCTGATTTGATCATCACCTGGACCTTCTCCATCATTAGCTCATCATGTATCCTTGAGGTTTTCCCGACTCGTAAGGATCCTGGTGATAGTACAGTATCTCTGTTTCTCTGTTTAAATGTAGCTGTTGTTTTTTTGGGGGTGGTGTAGCTATCTACACCCGGCCCTTCCCCTTCGATAGGCGGATCCATCAAACCCGAGCCACAAATGTGGGGTAGGGTATTACGGTGAAAAAACTACAAATTTTGTATCTTACTTTGTATATTCTGATTCTGATTGCTTTGGCCTCCAAAATGGGAGGTCGTGAGTTCAAGTACCCATCTTGCACCATTTTTCCGTTGTTCAAAAAATGGACAGTTGGATTTACTTGGTGATCTTGGATCATTGATCCGCTTTGACAAATGTGTGCCAATTAGTGCCAAGGGGAGTTTTTCTCTAGTAGAGCTATTTGGGATGGTATCACACGATTGTTCACAATTTATGTCGTTGCATGTGTACAAGTTCAAAGAAATCGGAGTTTGATGCAGTGCTACATGCAAAGCTTCAATCAGTTCAAGAGCAAGTCATATACTCGGGTTTCACTTCGATGTCCAATACAGTAGATGGGGACAAACAACTCTACTCATTCGCAATTAGACAACGTTAGTAGGAGCTAAATTAAGATTCATTCTTCATTGTTTACCTTGTTTGTCTAATAGACCATTCCAAAAGCAAGCAAAGAGGCAATTGCATATACAATCACAACCACATGTTTGACCTTAACTTCTGAGACGAAACCAAGCAGTTTTGGATATAGATGCTCCAACAACTTGTATCACCGAAGGTACCTCAATATTTGAGAGGACCCTAGCTCAATAAAACCTCAACACAACCCTCCAAAAAAGGCTCAACAATAACAAAAACTAGAGTCAAGCTCAACAATGACTATTCCGATTCAAGTCTCAGAAATGGCCAAGATTGCCTAGAAAGTTGTTCAAAAATGCAAGCAAGAAGTGTGGGACTTTGCAAAAGACATTTGTGTCGCAGAAAAAGGGGACTATTGGATTCCAAAAAGAAATCATAAATAGACGATGGAACACATTAGTTGGCTTGCTTCCCTTGGCTTCTCGCTTAGGAAACAAGCATGACAAAGATAAACAAGGTCACCTACAATAGATAAAGGACACTACTATATTTGACTAGATACTGAAGAGATTTTTGACGTTTTAGTGCTGTGTTGAATCCTAAAACCATCGGAACTACCATTGAGAAAAGCATCAGAGTAAAATTGATGGGAGACTTTGTCAAAATAAGTCTGCAAATATGCGTTAGATTACAAGCTACAATCAAAATGCATTTTCGATGTTTTTCCATACGTTTTTGCATCTATGTCTCCAAGGACAATTTCGACGGACATATAGATGCTCTCTTCAACAAACTGTTAAACAATGTTCTTGACAAAATTTTCGGTGCAAATATAAAGGACGCATTTTTATGGTTTTAGTGCAGCAGAATTTCGATGGATGTGATTTGACCTTCTATTGCTGGGGATTGTTGAGAAGTAGTTGAACTACAATTTAACACAATTGCAGTAGAGAAAACCATGGCTACATAACAGCAGCGTACGAGTCAAATAATCATCCGGAGCAACACATATCCTTCAAGCCAAATCCAAAAACTTCACGATATGAGATAGCTGTGCTATAACATGGTTGGTTGGTACTAACCAACCTGTTGGCTCAACAGACAGCATATCCAATACATCATAGCTGTCAGTTCACTGCACCTAATGCAATCATGACCTATCTAGAGAAAATTATGGCACAAATTTCAAAACCAGCTCATGCTTTCTAACACAATTAGAGATAAAACTCAAAAATATTCGGACCACACAAAATCAATCAAAGCACAGAATTGCTTTTGCAGAAAATGAAATTAGGAGTAGAAATTAGCCAACACTAGCGTTGGTTCGAAGGAATCGAAGGAAAAAGCATTATCTTGTACCATCTGGCCTATCCTGAACTCATTATCAAAGCCAACAGTGATGAAATGTCACCATCTTGAGGTGCCCCGTTATCTTGCCATTTCAATCGGAGAAAACGAAGGGCAGGGTGCCAACAATGCAGCCAAGGAAGCTCCTACCTGCTATGATAATACTGTCTGAGTTCAGGATTGCATGAATGCGCAAACAAAACTAGCAAAGAGTTGAAGCAGCTGAAGAGCAAGCTCATTCCAAATGCAGGAAATGAGCTGGGGAACGTCAACAATTTAGCCGCTGAAGCTGTCACATGCTGTGATTTATGCCTTCATTCACCTCTCAAATATAGAAAATCTGAAAACTAGATTGTGTTTAATAGAGAACCTATGTTGTCATCATGTTTTTTAAGAAATTTTTTGACCAAGAAGAGTAATGTTTTTTGCCCCTTGAATTGATTTAAACCAACAAATTTGTGTGGATGCTCCTAATGAGGCCTCGAATACAACTATGCATCATAGTCTACATACTTAGATCTTTGATGAAGCATATTCTTGATGTATTGCGTCTCAGCATGGTAGTCTTCATACCTTGTAGGAGATGTTCCATACTTTTGTTCCCTTCTGGTGCTTTCCGTGCTCTCGTAATTGTTCTCCAGTCTCTATCTCTCTCATACATTCATGCTCCTCCGTGCTCTCTAGCCTCTCTATCTCTTGCTCAATGCTCTCTAGCATCTTTTCTCGTGCTCACTCTCTCTCATGAGACTATGCAGTATGAGTCATGGACTCGTGTGGCCATGGGCATGCATGATGCCCTTCTCTTTCATGCTAGCTCTCATGCACATTGCATGCTCTCAAGACTCCCACTCTCTACCTAGCTATACAACTTCCAAGGGTCAAAATTACTTGAAAATGAACTTTCCCTCTTCTTCTCCAACAACAAAAAAGCTAACAAGCTCTGTCTTTTAAAGCAATTATCATAAGCAAAAATAATCAGCGAACATTGGCAATAACGCCTAAGCCATTGTTGCAAGAGCTCCAGAACCGTCTGCACGTGAATGGTTTTGGAGCTCCTGCATCTATAGTTTTGGGTGAATCTCTCCGATGGTACAAGGAAAAATTGAAAAAATCAAGAATGTGAAAATATTTAAAGAATGAACTAAAGATGTATATGTAAACGATGTGTAAATTTGTAAATACTCTGTAACGATGGCAGCTGTAAGTTTCAAAACCTGCTACATGTGTATCCTCTCAGAGTAGGTTTCACAGAAACATCTTCCTAAGCCAAGCCTGAGAATCTTGGCACATACAATAGCACAATCACTCACGTCTTGGATATCATATATCAAAATTTTCATAAAAATCTACAACCAACTTCACCCTGTTGGTAAAAAATTAAGTAGAAATTCGAACTATTGATCACACAACACACTTTTCAAACTAGCAATTGATTTTTTACTTTAAAGCTCGAAAAAGTGTTGCCAGCGCAATACTACAGCCACTAAACAGTGACTCCTTAGTATATGGTCAAGAGTAGACTACTTTGACTAGACTGCTCTCACACCAAAAATATGTTCTGTTATTAAGGAGTTGCAACTCTATTCATGCAATTGACAAAATTTCAGTTTGCAATAAGGTGGCAACAGAGAGCACCAATCCTGTAACCAAGTACATAATCATATTAGAAATTTGAAAGCATATGCATTCAGTACGCTGCAAGTACTCATGCATGAGAGGTGGTCAGGCTCTTTCGCATTCTTTTGGTATCCTCCTTCAAATTCGCAATTGCTATGCATACCCACTCGTCCAAGAACAAGCTGCAATTATCCTTGTCCACAATGCCACGCAAGGGTTTTTCACAAGGTGCATCCGACACCTTTTTTGGTTGGGATTTGAGTCTTTTTGGAAGCTCCTTTTTAGGTGCATAGTGCTTCTCCAAAGAGGCTCTCATATTTGCCATGGGTGTGGTTACGAGAAGCTGAATGTACCCTGATGAGCACCACTCTTTCAGTTTTTGCACTCCTTCACTATCATCCTTCTTGAAAATAGTCTTTGATCTGTTATGTTGATACATTTTCGCCACATCCAATGATATAAATGCTTCTATTTGATCAACTTCACCCGATTTCATTTGACACAAAACAGGCATGTATTTCTTCATGGCCTCAATGTACAGTACAAATATCAAATCAGGCCCACAATCGTTGTCAAGCCCTGTGTGAAGATATGTTGCAAATGAGCCATCATGCTCAATGTCTTGAAGCCAATGAAGCAATCGATACTCTGGTGTCACATCTCTCACGAGACAAGCTAATACAGGATCTTTGGATACCACCAAATCAGCCTTCTCTTTATATACATTTGATATTTGTTCGCTTGTTGCCATGATACATGCAGGAAGCATGTCGATAGGACATTTTCCATCAAAAAAGCGTCCCAAACCAGCGGCAACATAAACTTCGTAATCCTCACCTATTTTCGCATCTGACGATGAAGCATGTAAAAATCTTTGAGTACATATATTAGCAAAGCCAGTAGGTTCATACTGCAGAAAATTAAGTAAAGCCTTCATCACCAATGGCTCGTCAAGTTTTGCTCTTGCATTCATGGAATAATTTTCTGAGTACAAAACTTTGCCCATATAGTTAAAAACCCTTTTATCTGCATTTGAATCAACAAAAATTCTTCCAATCCCACATTCTACGAACTGTAGTGCATTTGACTCTAAAAACACCATAGTGCAAACCCCTCTGAAATAGAATCCTAAGACAAGTTCAATAACCAAGAGAACTTGCTTGGGATCTTTCCTGTCAAATAGCTTCACGACGTCATCATGCAAAGACCTTAACAAGCCAAGCTCTGCACCTGTTGCCTTGCATAATTTCTCAGCAAACTCGATGAAAAACAACGTTCCATTGATACAATCTGCACCCATATACCGTTCCAATGCTGTAACAAAAAACCTATATCTACCTCTGTAGATGGAAAAGATTTTATGCATATCCAAACATGTCGTATCAATAAAAGCATTTGCGTAACGTATCATCTCCTCCACCCTTTCAAAACCCTTGAAGTCCAAAATCTCTGTATACTCCAAGTGTTGCTTTACAGTGTGTGATTCAAACACTGATCTCAAATTCAGAAGGCTTGGTCCTGTTCCTGACACAACAATTGCGGAAACCTTTGGACATTTTGCAAGCTCAATCAATAATGGCGAAAGCATAGATCTGCGACAATCTCCTAACGTTACGGAAGAGAATCGATTGCTAAGATATCGATCTACTATTTGGCATTCATCAACTGCAATGAAACCCTCCCATTGCATATTTTCTATCATTTGCTGAACCATCATCTGAAACATACAAGAAATTGCATGCCAATTGCCAGAATCATCTCTATGGACAAACTCATTAATAAGACTAGATGTCAATCTTTCAAAGATGTCTTCTG
The DNA here is from genome assembly GCF_014529385.1 of Adiantum capillus-veneris. NCBI lineage: Eukaryota > Viridiplantae > Streptophyta > Polypodiopsida > Polypodiales > Pteridaceae > Adiantum > Adiantum capillus-veneris. The sequence continues at coordinate 155,026,706 of NC_140943.1, forward strand.
TTCCAAGTCGTCTGAATTCTAGCTGTAGGCATAACCAGTCATAACTAGTGATCTCAGGCCGAGCCTCCTTACACATTTTCCATATGAAAAATCTTGCAAAGAGTAGGGCAAAAGTACAGCAACATAGAGCATTTGTATTTGTGATTGGCTCTAAACCAAAAAGCTGTTGTAGATGCATAGCCACAGCAAGAACATCCCCAGATCCAAAATGTCCCGGCCCTAAATCTGATTGACCAGTGAGAAACATGCAATTTTTATGGCATCCCCATTCCAAAATTGTTCGCGTTTTCCCTGCTCCACTGGCTCCTAAGAGTACTGCGAGATGCTTTTTTCTATTCCAAGCACTAAAAATTTTATCCTTATGAATCTCCGATGTTTCAAAAGGACAATCCATTGTGGTCCACAATAAGCTTGGCTCAGTTGGAGACCCAAAAGTGCAAACCTGCTTTTTACCTTCAAGGTATACATGTGACCATTCTCCATATCGTGGAACACTTTTCAAAGATGGATGCAAAGAAATCCAAATATTCCTGCATATTTCCATAACGAGTTGCTCACCCTGTAATGATGGAGGTTTAACAGGGGAACTATCAGCCAAATAAGACTCTAATAACGCCTGGACATCTTCCAAGCGTGGAGGATCATTGAAGAGTCGCAGAGTGTTAAAACCTGCTGTGAGATTGTTAGGATCTCTTTGAAGTGCATTGACAAGCTTAACTCGTTTTCTTGGTGACCAATCCTTCGTAGCTTCTCGAAACAAGGCCTCGTCTAAAGGATCCATGTGAGAAAGCAAACAACAACAAACTGGTCACTGTCAATACATAATAGACCTGTTAAGCGAGCATAAAATGTCGAAATCCTATCAAACGGGCATGTGATCCAGAAATTGGCATCAATGTACTCATAAATGGCATAAAAGTGATGGTCACAGCCGAATAAGCCTGTATGTCGTAAAGAAACTCGGCAAATCAGCTCTACTGGTGGTTGTAATGGCTTAGCCGAGCACACATGTCGACAAGAGCAGCATACAAGGCATACATGCCCACAAGAGCATGAGAATGTGTCATATACACTCACAAAGCGCATCAACATAACAGTGCTCCAATGCTCATGTCAAGCATATCCAGCAATCAATGCGCTCAAAGACACCGAGCATGAACTCTATTTTGCTTTCACAAATTTAGCATACATGTCAATCCAGATCATTTTGCGAGCATGAAAACTTCTTTCGAAAGCCCTGGCCGACAAAATTTTGTTTGCGAATGTCAACCTTGCGCAATGCAACCGGAATTCAAGATGCAAGCATATATGATTGCATCAATGAGAGGCCGCGAAGAAAACAGTCAGAGCTTCCTGCACCAACTCCGGGTGAGTCGCAAATTTACCCTAAAAAACAGAAACCAAAAAAAGACATTTAAAACTGGGTGTCTCACATTGGCCTGCAAAATCTGTATCTGTGTGTGTGTGTGTGTGTGTGTGTGTGAGAGAGAGAGAGAGAGAGAGAGAGAGAGAGAGAGAGAGTGCGCTCTTATATTAAAATTGTGTGCGGGTGTGTGTTTGAGTATGAGAGAGAGAGAGAGAGAGAGAGAGAGAGAGAGATTTTATCAAATATTTATGTGTATTTGTAAGAGCAGCAAAAAACCAACGCTACAGCACAGAGAGAGAGCGAGCTGTGATGTAATTCGTCTGTGTGTGAGTCTATGAGAGAGGGAGAGAGAGAGCTCTCATGCAACTCGCCTGTGTGTGAGTTTATGTGAGAGAGAGAGAGAGAGAGAGAGAGAGAGAGAGGAGCTTACTTCGAGTTCGCAGAGCTTGCAAGCCCTCTGTTCAGCGAGTGCCCCAAAAAAAAAAAAATCGCGATTGCTTTTCTCGTAGCATAGAGCAAAGCAGCCAGTTGTAACACATGTGCCTTTTAAAAGTCATGCACGCCTCAATTTAGAGACAAAAATTTGAAATATGCTAAGAATCTTGCTTATGTGTCAATTTGTGATTTGCTAAAAACTGTACCACTATTGGGTCTGGGGTGTTTCTAATCCCTAAAAGATCTCAAAATCTAAACTTTTTCAAATTAAATAAAAAAAATATCAATCTTGGTATTACTTAATCCGCCTTTGCATGAAGAATCTCATGCAAATTTCAAAATTCAAATCTGATCAAATTTGCAAAATCTCACCCAAAATTACACTTTTTTTCTTGAGTGTCTCTAAACAGACTCCTTTACCCTAATAGCGTTTTTTTCTTCTGTCTGGGCTTAATCACGATTTTTTTTTTTGCGCTAGTGCTCTCTACTGCTCTCTACTACTGATGCATACTGGCAAACTTTTAAAAAAATACATTTGTTTCAAGATTCCACAGAATCCTATTGAAGGCTCCATGAAACCTGTGGTTTCCCCCACCACCGGCACCACCAAAAAGGATGCAGGCAATTGCCGTTGTAGAGCACTCCCTTCTGCTCTTATAGAAATGGTGCCCTCACTCTCCCTCCTATCCTCCTTGGCTCCTCTCTCTCCTACCCGTCCCAAATGTATCGTACACTCACTGTCCACTGTTGATTTTGCAGATTCATCTAACCTTAATCAACTACTTACCATCCACATGAACACGCAATGTTCTGCCCGTTGGCTTATCAGTATCCTGCAATCGCTACCTGTGCTTGCTAGGGCCACACACACACACACACATGAGAGAGAGAGAGAGAGAGAGAGAGAGAGAGAGAGAGAGAGAGCATACAAGTGAATTGCATGCGACGGGTGTGTTCATAGGACTTCCATGCACAGAGAGAGAGAGAGAGAGAGAGAGAGAGAACTCCAGTTTTACTTGAGGAGTTGGACTATACATAGAGAGAGAAAAAGAGAATCTTTGAAGATTCTCTAACTCCATAATTTTCAAAATGTGTACGACATATTGCTCTCTACTAATGGCTCCTCTCACGATTTATTCATTACTATCGAGATACTTCCGAGATGCTTCCACCCCCAGCAGCCTTTACTCCCTGCCTTCTTTGGAAGCTTTTCACCTTCAAAAAGTGAAGGCTAGCATGAGATTCGACCTCATCACCTACAGAACATAAACTACTTCGCTAACAACGTAAACCACTTTGGCAACATGAACTCGGTGCTTGACGATGGACTCACTTTCTTGATTAAAAAAATGATGCATGCCCCCCCCCCCCCCCCTCGGCCCCTCCCCCTGCTTTCACCCCCCGCGGGGCGCACGCAATTTGCTGCCAGCTCCATCACGTGTGTGTGCTCTCTCTCAGCAATAGACTCGGCCCTCTTTCCCACATGCAGCCGAACCACCTTGGAAATGGCGAGAGCATTTTTCACGATTCTTGTTATTTTTCGATTTTGTTTCAGCTGGTACCCCTACTGGCGATTTCTCTTGTCAAGTGATAACATATACTATACTAACTACTCGGGTCGCAAGCAGCCATGGTCTTAAGAGGAATCTACACAGATTACCCTTGTAACCCTCCAACCCACGTCCCGCAATAAAAACCCACACGACAGCAGCCAAAGAGGCACCAGTATAAGTGTGTCGATATGCGAACAACATGAGCCTATGACGATTTGAACTATGACATTTCAAAGTACCAATCATCAGAGGTTCCAAGTTTCAAGTTACGTACCATGTACCATGCACCAACTATAAATATCAGTTTCAACCTGATACCAAACCCTAAATCAACTATCAAATCTAAACCTAACAAGTTTTCTTTGTTTCTATGTTAGACTCTAATATTAACAAGCTTTTGATTTCCATACTTTTTATACAGGTAGCAAATTCTACGCTAAGTGTCAGATTCTACGTACCTTGAATCAAATCAAGTACCAAGTACCAAGTATCAAGTACCAAATCTAACACTAAAAAGTTCTTTTGTTTTCATGTAAATTTATTGATTACAGCACCGCAAAGTTACACCGACCAATTGATACCATGGACAATGTACCAATTGCAAGTACGAAGTTTCATTATGGAACCTGATACCAAAGCAAGGACCAAGTAGGGTAAAACCCCCAACTTAAGGCCACCTAAGAGAGGGAGCTTAGATCTCCGATCTCCGAGCTCAATTATAACCAGTCAGTAGCTCATTTGATTCGCTTCGTCGAGAGCTTTACGAAAAAATTGATCTCAACTTTTTTGATGATCGGAGCCGAAAGTTATAAATCCATTTATGCATTCCTATGTAACAAAAATGGGTGTGAAAAAGAAGACACACCAACCCCAAAAGAAAGACATGGGTGCCAACAAGGGTTAAAGTCATCCATTGCCCAATGAAAAGGTTGCATTTCAAAAAAGATGAACATTGAGCATTCTTTTGAATTGCACAAAGTTGGTTCAGCTTTGTCTTATTATTGGGGGTGTCATTGTCCTTTCTTTGGGGGGTGGTTTTTTATTGGCCCCCTTTACCCTATCAAGTACTGATATGTATAAAGTTTTCTCTGTTTCCATATTACACCCACATGTACCAAGTTGTATGAAATAGGGACAGGTTTTTTTTATTGTGGACTTCAGAAACGGTCCATCGGCGAGCCGCTTGAGAGCTTGCGAGCCCACATGGCATGCCCATGTACCATTGAGACATGTGGTAGGGGCAAGCTATATGGCTCGCTAGAAGCTCAAACAACTCATCAATGGACCGTTTTTGAAGTCCTCGAGCAAAAAACGCTCGAAAATGGCACATCGGTCAACTGTTTGAGCTCTCGGAGAGCCCTATAGCTTGCTCACATGCCTCCTTAGTCAGGCAAACTAGTTACCCTTATATATAGTATCTGATAAAGGTAAAGAAGGAATTAAAAAGTTTCTAAGTAAAGAATTGGTGGGAACAACCAGATGAATTTCCCTTAACGAAGGTATGCAATAGTTTGCATGTTGCTTGTTGTTTGAAATGTTTGATAAACCGGCTTCCCTGATTTGTAGTAATAGTACTACCTCGGGAAGGGTTATTCATCAAATGGTTCGGTGGGTGGGCGGATCCGGAGGGACAGTTGGCCGAAAGTTGATATAAAACTTTTATGTTAAACGCTAGGACGGCGTGGGATAAGAAGGGATAAACGGGAACGAGTAAGGCCAGGTAGGACTATAAGATCACACTTCTTAGGGAAAAGTGATAACTGTCGTGCCTGCTTGTCAGGAAAAAGGGGTTATCACCATGAACTAAGGGAGAATAAGAAAGCAAGAACAGACTCTCAAGTTAAGATCAAGAGAATCAAGATTGATGACCGTGTTTGGGTGAGAATGACTCGGAGGTGAAATCGTGAATGAATACGATTAAGAGGAATAGCTGGAAGAATGAAAGGATTTACCCCCTTGGGTTGGCATCGCAAATAGGCCGGAATCCGAGTCTGGGTGTCGGTCCCAAGTGGGAGGGATACTTGCAGATAGACTTACGTCACTCCCGGGATCGGTCAAGTGGGAGGAATACTTGCAGATAGACTTACGTCACTCCCGGGAACGGTCGAAAGGACTGGGGGAGATGAGTAGAGTCGAGTCTGGGTATGGTCCTCACAACTAGGGGAGGTGAGTAGAGTCGAGATTCTGGGTATGGCCCTCACAAGTGGTATCAGAGCCAAACCTCGTTGATTAATAGTTCAAGGATAGAGAATGCTTATATAATTGCACTTAGGTTATAAGCAAGTGAGAAATGTGAGTAAAGCTGGGATTGGATAATATTGAAACTTATGAAAGAGCAAGGGATGCTCTTGTGCAAAAATGCATGGAAGTGGCATTGATGAAGACGCATGCACTTGTGCAAATATGCATGAAAGTGGCATGGCGGGGAATTTTATCGAGCTTTACTACTTGTTCTCACTCAAGCTTGAACCTTAGAAATCTTGGGATTTAAAGGTTAATGCATGAGAATGAAACAACTCCGTCTATTCTGCACCCAAACTCCAAAAATATATTGCGAGATAACGTCTTGGTGTTCCAACAATTTTTAGATGGCTTGGGATTTGCCAAAAGAAATTCGCCAGATGATCTGTGAAAGAATGGAAGCAGCTACCCTAGAGCAAAGGATTGCTATGCTAGCGCACTTTACAGAACTTTTCTTTCTGGAATCTAGTGAAGATTCGGATTCTAGTGAAGATGTCGGTCAGAAATGGATGACTACAAAGTCAAAGGAAGTGACTCGAGTTCTCGTGTTTGGCCACAAGAACCTTTTGGACAACTTGCATATGGCCATGATTAAGGAGAAGTTGGGATTAGGACCCAAGAGATACTGTGTTCTCAGGAGCTGTGCCACTAACTTTGAGAGCAAACTTTTATTAGTTCTCTCTTGCTTACCTCGTGACAAGATTAGCATTTATCCAAAGCCACGAGAACTAAAGGGACACTTTCTGCATTCTCCTTGGAGAGAAATCGGAGAAGCCATTTGTAACCAACCCCATATTTCCAGAAAGGATCATAAATTTCTATTTGGCTACCTAGATTATGATAGAACAGGGTAGTACGAGATATCCACTTTTTGGATTTTTGTAATCAATATTTATCCTATTAATTGAGGAGAAATTATCTTTTGGATCATTACTATTTACCGTCTCTTGAGTAATTTAGAATGAATAAAATTATAAATTGTGAATCTCCGTCAGACAAAGATTGTCTTGATTATCAACGAGTCAGTTAATAATTTGGTATAGAACGATTAGAACAGCAAAGTTGTGAACGTTTAAGTGCTAAATATTATGAGTCGACGCTAATCATGAGATGTAATGTCCCTCACAGAATTGAGTCATGCCGCCTAGAAGAATTGCTCCTAGGGAAAGGAGGGCTCCAACTCCTCCTGCTGATCAGACTTTTCCTGCAGAAATGGATGTCCTTCCGAAGGAGGACTTCGGGAGAGACAAGGATCTTAAGACACTCCTCAAGTCTATTCAACCTGAATCTTTTTGAGGAGAAGGCGCCATAAGAAATAGATGTCCTTCCGAAGGAGGACTTCGGGAGAGACAAGGATCTTAAGACACTCCTCAAGTCTATTCAACTTGAATCTTTTTCAGGAGAAAGCGCCAACGTCGCCAAGGATTTAGAGGAATGGGTTATCTCAATGGATGACTATTTTACCATGGCAGAGTAAAATTATCGTGCGCAGAGCATCATGTGGAGAGCCAAACTTACTGGATCCACGAAAGTGTGGTGGAAACTAAACTGCCAATCAAGGAGTGTGGTAGAAGGCACTTAGAGTTGGGAAGAGTTGTAGCGCCACTTGAAGGAAAGATATTGGCCTCTAAACTATTCCACCACAAAAATGAATGAGTTTTTGGCCTATACCAAGAGGGGAAGGCCGATTGACCTATACTATGAAGAATTTGTCAAGTTTTCCAGATATGCACCCCTAATTAGTGAAGAACAAAATCTCAGCCAATTCATCTTGGGATTGGAGGGAAAACTCGCCGATGAAGTAGAGGCTCTACGCCCTACAAGTCTGGCAGATGCTCTAATTCGAGAAAAGCCCAAACTAAGCAGTATCATTGAGGGAATTAGTCAAGTGGCCAATTCCTAGAGATGTTTCCGAAGTCAGAGGATTTCTTGGTCTTACAGGGTGGTGCATAATTTTTATCCAGGAGTATGCCCTTATTTCTAGACCTCTCATCGAGCTTACCAAGCTAGATGAACCGTTTATCTGGACGAGTCAGAGAGATGCTGCCTTCAATAGACTCAAAGACCTCTTGGCCAGCAGTCCTGTCCTCAAACTCCCAGATTTTGAGAAAACTTTTGAAGTGATAGTCGACGCTTGTGGCCAAGGAGTCGGAGGGATTTTATGACAAGAAGGTCATCTAGTCGCCTATGAATCCCGTCAGCTTCGCACTCATGAGCGGAATTATCCCACTCATGATTTGGAGCTTCTAGTTGTAGTACATGCTTTGAGGAAGTGGCGACACTACCTTCTAAGCCAAATCTTTGAGCTTGTCTCACAGATCACAAGAGTCTCAAAGGGATCTTCACTTAGTCCGAACTCAACATGTGTTGGGAGAAGAGGGGGAGATCGACCACTTAAATTATTCAACACAAGCTCCCAAACATCACCATCAACCTGTCCACCTCTTCTTCCAATTTCCAAGCACACACACTCACACCTAGACTATGACACACACACACACACATAGACTATGACACACACACACACAGTAAACATAGAATTGACATAGACATGCTTGTAAGAGAGTGTAAGAGATTTGTAAGAGATGGAGACTAGATTAGAGAGTACACAGCAAAATAACCATAGCATAAGAGAGTAGAGAAGAGAATCTGCAAGAGAAAAGCCTAAATCTAGCCCCAAACTCCACGGCACCTCTCTTGTGGAGTTGGTATCTAATATATTATTTTTGAGTTTAAGGTGCCAAAAATTGAGGCCCCTCTTTTTACAACCACTTCACTTTTGTAAATGAGTGAAGCTCATTAGTTCTTGCATGACCCATAAGGGGATTTCCCACTACAACTATTTACAGAGCCATAGTGGCTTATTGAAATGATGTTCTAAGATACTGTGCAAATATAAAATGGCCAAGAGTAATTGCCGTCGCCCCTTCATCAACTCCCCACATTCCACTCCACAAAATCATCATCAACTCAATTAGAGAATAAATAGATAGCACATAATTAACCATTACACCAGCTATCCCAATTGCAGCTAACCACTACAACAGGAGGGTGCCCAGTCTCGTAACATCCCTCCCACCAGGGATAACAACTGTCCTCAGTTGCTCAATAGAGAAATCAACTAGACCGTGAGTGATGGAAAGTGTGGAGAAGGTCGGGAAAGTTGCGAAAAAACTTTTCAGGCATCCATTTGGCATCCTCTTTAGGGTGGCCTTTGAAAGTCAGAAGGTAACGGTTATAAACCATTCCAGTGTGTGTAGTGGTGGTCTCATGGTCAACTATTTTATCAGGGATGAGTTGCTCTTCTTGGTCTACAAGTGAAGGTGGGTCTTCATAAATGTGGTGTGTAGGTAGGGGTCCTCGGAATGGGCATAAAAGGCTAATGTGAAAGGCATTGTGAATGTGCCAATGTGCAGGTAGTTCTAAACGAAAAGAAACATCATTAATGACAACTGAAATTTTGAAAGGTCCATAAAAATGAGGAGCAAGCTTAACAAAGACATTAGTATCAACACTTTTGATCCTTCGTTTTTCGATGCGAAGTAAAACATGATCACCTTCTTTGAATTGGTGTGCCTTGCGATGCTTATTAGCATGCTTGGTGTAAAGTTCTTGCGAATGTTTAATGGAAGAATGCACACTTGCATAAATATCATGAAAGTCAGTAGTGAAATCATCAGCGGCGGCAGGCACAACATTAGAAAGACGTGAAGCAGGAGTAGGAAGAGAGTGACCATATACAATTTCAAATGGAGACTTACCCATGGCAGTGTGAGTGGTGTTGTTGTATGCAAATTGCAAAATATGTAGATAATCATCCCATTTCTTAGGTTGAGAAGAAACATAAGCCTTTAGCAAGTCAATAATAGTGCGTTTGGTGACTTCGGTTTGACCATTAGATTCAGGATGAAATGCAGAAGTGAAGTCAAGTGTAGTGCCAAGATTTTCAAACACAATAGTCCAAAAAGCACTACAAAATTTTGAATCTCGATAAGAAATAATCACTTTAGGCAAACCATGATGTGGGAAAACAGTCTTAAGAAACAAAATTGCAGATTGATGTGTTGTGAGTGTTTTCTTACAAGGAACGAAATATGCTTGTTTAGAGAAACGGTCAATAATAGTCCATATCATGTCATGTTTGTGCATTGTGAGTGGGAGACCAGTGACAAAATCCATTGAAATATGTTCCCAAGGTCTTTCAGGTATGGGAAGAGGGTGTAAAAGTCCCAATTTCTTACCTGAGCTGCTTTGATTTTTTGACAAATCAAACAAGTTGAAACATACTGTTTAACATCCATTCTCATAGTAGGCCAATAGAAATCACGACATTAATTTTGAAAAGTTGCAGCAATTTCTCTATGTCCAGCATAAGGTGGTTTGTTCAGTTCTTCAATAATTAATGTACGGAAAGGTTTAGTCACACACAATTTTTGTTTGAAATAAAGGAAGTTTTCTTGAATAGTGTATTCGAAAAATGTGTGTATAGAATTATCAAGCATGTGCAATCATGTTGTTTTGAAGTCATCATCATGTGCATAAAGTCAATGGCTGGTGCATTTGTCAAACCAAATGGCACGACAAGAAATTCATAGTGTCCAGTTTGTCCAGTTTGTGTTCTGAAAGCAATTTTGTAGACATCATGTTCAAACATTTTGACTTAGTGATACCCTGATTTAAGGTCAATTTTGCTAAAGATGTTTGCCCCTTTTAGTTTGTCTAATAGATCATCCACTTTAGGAATAGGAAACCTATTCTTAATGGTGATCTTGTTTAAAGCCCTGTAGTCGATACACATACGAAAGGTTCCATTTTTCTTCTTGACAAGAAGTACTGGAGCTCCGTATGGTGAACTACTAGGTCGGATTAGGCCTCGGTCAAGTAAATCAGTGATTTGAGTTTGTATTTCCCTGCGTGCGGTAGGATTTATACGATAAGGCGCTCTACAAGGAGGTTCGCTACCCGGTATGATGTCAATTTTGTGATCTTCTGGGCGTGATGGTGGAATTCCAGGTGGCAGATCATGCATGAAACAATCTGTAAATTGTGAGAGAAATTCATCGTGTGTGGAGTTACGTGAAGTTTCAGTTTCAGCAGAAATTTGATTTATCAATACTAGATATGTTTTCCCCTGTTTTCGAAATGCTCGTTTGGCTTGAGTGTGAGAGAGGAGTGGAAATTTTTGATGTGCCATTGTTGCTTGGATGGAGAAATTTTTATTATTATGAGTGAGAGACATTGTACGTGTTTTATAATTAATCAACGGGTCCAATTCATGACGAAATGGCATTCCCAAAATCATATCAAGACCATGCAATGGTGCTACCAAAAATGTACGTGCTTGTGTGAATTCACCAATGCAAACTTCAACAGTGACTTGAGTTTTACAATTAAAACGTTGATTATTAAAAACAGTTTTGACCTTGTGAGGTGATGAGATTTCAGAGAGTGATAGTTGCTGTGCCAATCGTGTGGAAATGAAATCATGGCTACTACCATCATCTAACAGAATGGTGACATTTTCATCCTTAACAGTGCCTTGCACTTTAAACGAAGTGTGAGGAGATATAGGAGTACATGAGGATGGGTTGTCATCGTTATCATAATCAGGATCATATCCCTCACCGTAGTTAGCTTGCTGTCGTCGGGTGTAGCATCTTCGATGAGGTTAAGAGTAGCTCCGTTGGGGCGGTTGTTGTTGAAGGGTTTTTTATTTGAATTTCGATTGACTCCATTGGATTGACCATTGCCCTTAGCATGACCATTTGGGCACTTATCTGCATAGTGACCATACTGAAAGCATTTAAAACACTTCACCTTTTTGTTACCATTAGAATTTGGAGGAGAACGTTGGTTGAAAGAATTTTGGTTGCCTCGTTGCTGGGTGTTGTTGTTGTGGTTGCTCGTATGAGGTTGAGCAGTTGTAGGAGAATTGTCGAATCTACGTCTTTTGAAAAAAGTACGGCTTTGGTGTTTGTTTCTGTCAAAGTTAGTAGAGAAAGGAGGTCTCTTGTTGCGGTTAGTGTTAGCCGGTTAATCAGTGTGAGAGGATTGTCCACCTTTCTTCTTTTCTGCGTTGAGAGCCAAATTAATAGCCTTTGACAGAGAATCTGGTTCGAACATATCTACCTCAGTACTAATTTGTAGTGCCAAGCCTGATATGTACTTTCGCTTCAATTTCCTGCGACTAACATGTTCAATAGCTTGCAATTGAATTAGACAATTCCAAAAACGGTCACTGTAACAATGCACATCTTCATTTCTACCCTGTCGAATTAAATCCCACTGACGTCGTGCTTTAGCTTTGTACTGTGTGGGCAAAAATTGGGGTAAAAACACTTTTTTAAATGCATTCCAGGTGCGTGGTCTTCTTCCATGTTGTTTGGTGGCGTTCCACCACAATGCAGCGCTGCTAGTGAGATGATTTGATGCACATTTTACCATTTCACGCTCGGGAAATTCTTCATCATGAAAGTTGACTAACCCATGCTAGAACCGTGCTAGCATCTTTAGTGCCATCAAAATCCTTGAAAGTGAAGGCTTTTCTGCTAATATTGTTTTTCTTGGGTGCCGGTGTAGATTCGGTGCGTGCAGAATGCAATAATTTATCTTCAAGTTCTTTCCTTCGCATGCGTTCATATGTGAGTGATTGTTGCAGATTTTGAAGTTGATCCACAATCGTGGGTGCCTGAGGAAGGTGTGCCATGATTGCGTGGTTTTTATTTTTATTTATTTTTTGTTTTTTTATTTTTTTTAAATGGTAATGCTTAAAAAGGCTATTTAGTGATATTCATAGATGCAATATGCGAAATAAAGAGTAAAATAAATAACAGAAATGTAATGTACTTAGCTGAGAAATAACGGTGGCGTCCAGTCTGGAATGGCGATGCGCTAGGAAATTGCCAGAGAAGTGGACGGTCCGACGGTGCGTCACCGAGCCAATTGAATTTTGTAGCGCCCGATCTCCCTTACCCCAAAATGATAATATAATTGACAATTTTACGGTATGGTTACCGCTCGATCCGCGCCTTGTGTTGTAGCGAAGAGTTGCTAATGATGCGCTACCTTTGTGGCTTCCAATTTATCACCGCCTGCTTCAATCTCTCGATGTGAGTCCTGGGAGACGGTGAAATGAAAGCGACCAAAAATTGGCCGTAGGTTGTGGGCGAGTGGGCGATATCGCATGCTGCTGGTATTCCAAGCGAAAAATAATTTGTATATGCAAATCTTCGGCTTCTGCTGGCTTCTTTGACTGTTCGGCGGCCGATCGGTGGGGGGGGTATGACCACCCTCCTTAAGCTATATAAGAGTTTAAGTTATAAGGAAAGAAGGGCTTAATGGCCTTCCGGTTAAATAAAAAAGGAAACTTGGGATTGTCACTACTTTTTAAAAAGTAGTGTGAAGTTGAATGCATGGGAAATTGAAGAGGCAGCGAGCTCATGGACAGGGAGGTTGCGCCAGAGAAAGAAACGGTGATGGTGACCTAAGAAGGCATTTTCGGCTCGAGTGCAAGAAAGCAAAAAGACTCAGACGACCAGGGCGCTTAGTTTGATGGTAATCCCGAGTGTTTTCGAGGTGGTCGACAAAGAAGCTCTTCGGCGACAAAGGTTGCTTCCCGCGCAGACTCGAATTAAGGCAGATTTCAAGAGTGGTGTTAAGAGCCAGTTTTTGGGCTAAACTCTTCAGTCTATTCCCTTGCGTGCTTGTCGACTTGCTTCTTCTTCTGCTTTCCCTTCTTTGAAATCCTCACTATTTCGTCGTAGCTTACGAAGTCGATGACGTAAATCTTCGACCTCGAGTGCCAATCTTGTTGAATCAAGACTCTTCCAAATCTTCAAGCTCTTCTACTTTCTTCAACTCTTGCTCCCTTTCTTGCCTTCACCGTCCGCACGATTTGTTGCCAATTCGCCGCCGCTGATTAGCGACCAAGCAAAGTTTTGTTTTGCAAATTTGACCGATTAAGCTTTGAAATTTCCACGAATCCTTGAGTCTTTGTATTGCAGATTTGATAAACTTGCAATTCGGAGATTGTCAATTTGAGGGATTCCGTCTTGAGATTGAAATCGGGTACCAATTTTTCCTCGAACCTGATGCTCTGATACCACTGTTGGGAGAAGAGGGGGAGATCGAACACTAAATTTATTCAACACAAGCTCCCAAACATCACCATCAATCTGTCCACCTCTTCTTCCAATTTCCAAGCACACACACTCACACCTAGACTATGACACACACACACACACAGAGTAAACATAGAATTGACATAGACATGCTTGTAAGAGACTGTAAGAGATGTGTAAGAGATGGAGACTAGATTAGAGAGTACACAACAAAATAACCATAGCATAAGAGAGTAGAGAAGAGAATCTGCAAGAGAAAGGCCTAAATCTAGCCCCAAACTCCACGGCACCTCTCTTGTGGAGTTGGTATCTAATATATTATTTTTGAGTTTAAGGTGCCAAAAATTGAGGCCCCTCTTTTTACAACCACTTCACTTTTGTAAATGAGTGAAGCTCATTAGTTCTTGCATGACCCATAAGGGAAGTTCCCACTACAACTATTTACAGAGCCATAGTGGCTTATTGAAATGATGTTCTAAGATACTGTGCAAATATAAAATGGCCAAGAGTAATTGCCGTCGCCTCTTCATCAACTCCCCACATTTCACTCTACAAAATCATCATCAACTCAATTAGAAAATAAATAGACAGCACATATTTAACCATTACGCCAGCTATCCCAATTGCAGCTAACCACTACAACAGGAGGGTGCCCAGTCTCGTAACAACATGAGGCAACGAAGATGGGTTGAATTTCTTCAAGAATTCAATTTTGAAATCAAGTTTCGACCTGGCAAGGAAAATCAAGTTGCTGATGCCTTAAGCAGAAGAGTAACAACCCTTGCCATTTCAATCCTTAGCTCTTCTTTACCAGAGGAAGTTCAACAAGAAATTCAGGTAGATCCCTATTTCAGACCTCTTCTGCAGGAAATCCAAACCCTAACCCCGAGGGGACATTTAGCAGATTATATCTTAGCTGATGGACTCCTTTACTTCAAACAACGGATGTGCATTCCCATTGGATTGCACACCCAAGTTTTAAAGGAAGCCCATGACAACCCTCTGGCAGCTCATCCCGGGTACCATAAAATGTTTGCTACCCTCAAAAGAAATTTCTACTGGCCTAGGATGAAAATGGATACCTTCGATTATGTTCGTAAGTGTCTTACTTGCCAAAAAACCAAGGCAGAACGCGTCAAAATACTTGGGAAGCTTCAGCCCCTAGATGTTCGTCAAATGAATTGGGAATGTTTAAGTATGGACTTTGTTACCGGTTTACCAAAGACAACTGGAAACTATGATGCTATTTTTGTCATAGTAGATAAGCTCACTAAGGTGGCTCATCTAATTCCAGTCAAGCAGACTGCCACTGCCCAATTATTTGTCAAAGAGGTAGTTAGATTACATGGAATCCCTGCAAGAATCATCAGTTGATCGGGATGCCAAGCTTACTTCAAAGTTTTGGCAATCCATGTTTCAATATCTTGGCACCCAGCTAAATCTTAGTTTAACATATCATCAGGAGACGGATGGCCAAATGGAGCAGGTCAATCAAGTCATTGAAGATATGCTCGGAGCCTACTGCAACCAACAACCCCAACAACGGATCAAGTTTCTTCCCTTAGTCGAGTTTGCTTATAATTCATCTCACCATCGTAGCCTCGGAATGTCACCCTTTAAAGCCCTGTATGGTCAGGAATGTTTAGTTCCTCTTCGATTAGCTGACCCTACTCTTCTGGTTCCTGCTGTAAAATCTACCCTAGAGGAGATGGATCACCAACTTCTAGTCATTAGGGATAATCTGAAGAGAGCTAGTGATAGGCAGAAAAGCTACGCTGATCTCCAGCTCCACTAGAACCTTTAGCAAAGGTGAACAAGTTTTCCTCCGAGTCAAACCCAAACATAGCTCCTTAAAACTGGGAAAATTTCATAAGCTCGCGTTCATATATTGTGGACCCTTTGAAATCCTTAGGAAAATAGGGGAACAAGCCTATGAACTAGCTTTGCCACCTCACATGCGCATTCATAATGTTTTTCAAGTTAGTCTCCTTAAGAAATATATTCCGGAACCTTTGCATATTTTAAATCATGACGACACCATTCTCATTAATCAGGAAGAGTTTCAAATGGGGCCAGAACAAGTTTTGGAAATCAAAGAGAAGCAGCTACGACGTCAAACAATCCGTTAAGTTTTGGTCCAGTGGAAGTGTAACATTTAATGGCCTAATAACTTTTGTGTAGCGGAAATCAGCATGAACATAGTGGGCATTTCATTAGAATAGCTTCCGAATGAGAATTACAAGAGTGCTTGGGTGGAGAGAGCAACAAAAAGCATAACACTTAGTTAGATAGCATCGACAATACTTTCAAAAGAGAGAGCAATTAAGCTATTGACAACAGTTGAGGACCGGATTTGCATGGAGCCGGTCCCCCCTCCAAAAGGCTTTGTATTATAGTTTCTCCCATCAAGAGAGACATTGTACAATACAATTCTTTGTGTTCCTTCAAGACTAGCTAGTGCAATGAAGATGGAAGCTTCATACACTAAGCAAAACACTAAATCAAACACAACTTGAATTATCCCCGTTCTCAGACCCAAGACCTCACACACCTTCGAAGATGGTGAGAGCTAGCAGGGTATGAGAGTAGATTGAGAGGAAAAAGGAGTATCTTACGAGAAAGATGTACATCTCCTCACATAATCACTCATATTAGCATAGCTTAGCTTAGTAATTAGCTTGGTAGAGAAGATGAGCATGCATTGAAGCTTGGCTCTTGGTTGGATTTGCATCCACATGCCAAGAGAGTGTTGATGTAGGCTTCTATCTCACAAGCTTGGAGTAGGTGATGAGCTCTCCATTAAAGCTTGGGAGGAGATAGAGTATTCTTCCTTCACACATGGTCAAGTGTGAGTGTGTGTGTGTCAATGCCAAGCAAAAATCAGCCCTCTCTCTCTCTTGGGCGAGCCCTAGCTGCTAATTAGGTCTGGCTTTTGCCTCATTGGACCTCCCCAGGTCAAGCCAATAGGAATTAAGCAGCATAAGTGATAGCCTTCTGACATGTGTCCCCCTTTCCCCTTTTGTGAGAGCTTTAGGTAATTAAATAATTAAACAAAACTCTCATTGGACCCCTTTGTCTCCTGGCCAATAGGAATCAGGCAAGCCATGAGGCTTCTGAATGCTCATTGGACCCTTTGGGAGACTGCCCAATAGTCTTCTAGGAGACTAAATTCTCATTGGTTTCCTTTATTAAATGTTTTTAAATTAATTAAACTACATTTACTCTAGCTTAATTCTCATTGGTCCACTTCAAGGGTCTTCCAATAGGAATTGGGCACACCTTGTGGGCATCTGGCCTAGGGAGCTGACATGTGTCCCTCATTCCCTTTGTGTAAAGGGAGCTTGTGTGTGTGTGTGTGTGGATTTCTCTCTCATCCCCTACCTTTGGGGCTCGCCCCCTCCCATGTAGGGATGTGAAAAGACTTTTAGGGCACACACTAAGCATCCAATTTTCCCTAGGGTTGACCTTTGGACACAACCTTTGAATTTTGGAACCTTAGCATTTTGGAAGTCTTAATGGGCTGAACCTTAGGGTCTTTTTGGCCCATTGTTTCACATGGCTCTTTTGCAGATGGCCCCCCCTTTGGATCCCTATTTTCCCTCCTTTGGATCCCTACTGTGGCCGGTCTGCTAGCTTAACCAATATTCTAGCTTTTTCTCCCTTGGCACTTCCCCACATTAAATGATCAGTTTAATATGAGAAAATCATTTAGGAGAATTAGATATTGATTATTATGACATTACCTCTCTCTTGAAATCATAGTCGTCCTCGACTATGGTGTAGAGAAGATAAAGCATATGCATGAGTCCTTTTCTTAGCGGGTAGAGGATCCCTATGTTACCCTACGACATCATTCCATAATGGATGACTAGTCCATTTGGCGCTTGAGAGCCTGAGGCTGCCGCAAGCATGTCTGCACATTAGTCCTATCAGTCTTCCATAGTAGAGTGACAAGTTCTACTTGGTGTTTGGGAGACGTCGTCTCCGCAAACTTGATCTAAGCATGCATACTACTTCATTTTTGTGCACAAATAAAGAAAAAGAGAGTCTTATAAGACAAAAATTTTGTTCATTTTTAACATTTTGTACATTTGCTTACTCTTGGGAAGCATTGTAAGCATTGACAAGGTTTAGGTTATCCTTCAATTGTATGCCTTGCATCCATCTAGCATCTTCAAAAGGATAATTCCTAAACTTAATAAGATATCGTCGGATAGTCTTACCGCCTCTTAATACCTTGTCTTCATGTCGGAGAATGGACTCGGGCTGCAGCACCTCCTCGTGGTCCTCAATCTCCGGTGGGTCTTCAATAGTTGGTTCTTGAGGTGGCTCTCCTTTGTAAGGCTTTAATAGGCTCACATGAAAAGCATTGTGTATGAGCCAATGATTGGGCAACTTAAGTTGATAGGCCATCTCATTGATTGGCCTAAGAATCTGGAAGGGACCATAATACCTTTTTGCTAGTTTAGCATAGTACTTTTGGTGGCCCGTAGGATTCTTGCCCGTCGTGTGCCTTAATCGAGCCTTGGGAAACTTTAACAAGACCCAATCATTTTCTTTAAAGGCTTGGGCTCTTTTGTGCTTGTCAGCGGCAGCCTTTTGCCTTTGTTGTGAGATAGAGATAGCATCCTTAATCTTTTGGAAAGATTCTTGTAGGTCTCGGCTATACTCATCTGCAGCGAAGATCTTCCCATGTACCTTAAGTAGCAAGGGACTTTTTGATCTTCCCTCAATTACCTCGAAAGGTGCTTTTCCTGTGGAAGTATGTACAGTGTTATTGTAAGCATACTCTACTAAGGGTAAGTACTTCTCCCATTGGGATCTTTGATCTACTTCCGTTACATAGGCTTTTAGTAGATCAAGAATGGTTAGGTTAGCTATTTCACTTTGGCCATCAGTTTGTGGATGATAGGCCGAAGAGAAGTTTAGCCTTGTTCCTAAATTCTCAAAGAGACCCTTCCATAAATTACTGGTCATTCTAGGATCTCTATCCGACACTATGGACATTGGCAAGCCATGGTACTTGAAAATTTGTGAAATGAAGAGGGTTGCCATTTGATGGGCTTTGATAGTCTTTTTGACAGGTATAAAATGAGCTTGTTTACTGAACCTGTCTACTATTGTCCATATTCCCGTATTCCCATGGATAGACTTAGGCAATCCAAAGATAAAATCCATGGATATGCTCTCCCAAGGTGAATTAGGGATTGGCAAGGGTTGAAGCAATCCAAGTTGCTTCCCTCTATCAAATTTTGTCTTTTGACATACCACACATTTGGAAACATACTCGTGTATGTTCACTTTCATGGTAGGCCAATAGAAATATGTTTCAATTCCCTTTAGGGTAGACTGAATCCCTCTATGCCCCGCATATGGGGGAGCATGAGATTCATACATTACTTTCTCACGTAGTGAGTTAGTAACGCATAGTCTATTGCCATAGAGAAGATAACCATCTTGTAAAGTAAATGGTTCTTCTTTCTTCCCTAATGCAAGGGCTGAAATCACATCTCTAAAATCGGGATCAATAGCATACTCATCTATCATTGAAGATAGATCATTTTGAGTTGCTATGGAAACCGCATTCACTCTCGGTCGTCTTGAGAGTGCATCGGCTACTTGATTATGCTTGCCAGCAATGTGAGCAATATGAAAATGAAATTGCGAAAGGAAATTTGCCCACCTCATTTGTTTGTCGGAAAGCTTGGTCTGCGTCATGAAGTACTTAAGACTTTGGTGATCCGTTCGCAGAATGAAAGGAGTCCCCAATAAATAGTGCTTCCATGAGTCTAAGGCATGTAGAACTGCAAGGAGTTCTTTTTCGTATATGCCTAGAGCTTGCTCAACAGGGTCGAGCCTTCGACTCTCATAGCCTATGGCGTGCCCTTCTTGGAGCAGAACAGCCCCAAGGCAATCACCACAAGCATCACATTGGACCTCAAATGGTTTTGAGAGATCCGGTAGTGTAAGCACAGGTTGAGAGATAAGCTTTTCTTTAAGCTTTTCGAAAGCATTGTTCTCCTTAGCAGACCACGTATACCTAACATTTTTCTTTGTTAGGTCATGTAATGGTCCCGCAATTCGTGAGAACTTTTCTATGAAGCGTCTATAGTATGCACACATACCTATAAAGCTTCTTAGTTCATGAAGATTCCTTGGTTTAGGCCATCCTTTTATTACCTCTAACTTGGATGGATCCATTTGGATTCCATCTTGAGAGATAATGTGGCCTAAATATTGAATCTCTTGCAAGAAAAATTCACTTTCTTTCGATTAACATAAAGTTTATTCTCTCTTAAAACTTGAAATATTACCTGGAGGTGTTGCTTGTGTTCCTCCAATGAATTAGAGTAGATGATAATATCATCAAAGAACACTCCAGTGAAGGTTCGATGAGGCCTGAACAGCTTCTCCATCAAGCGGTTGAATGTGGCTGGTGCATTAGTCAAGCCAAAAGGCATGACTATGTATTCGTAAAGACCAAATGTAGTACGAAATGCTGTCTTTACAATGTCTTGATCAACTATCCTTATTTGATGATAGCCACTTTTTAGGTCAATCCTACTGAAGTAGGTCGATCCTTGTAGCTTATCAAATAGGTCTTCTACCCGTGAAACGGGAAACCTATTCTTGATAGTGATCCTATTTAGTGCTCTATAGTCGACACACATACGATATGTGCCGTCTTTCTTTTGCACTAATAGCACAGGTGAGCAAAATGGAGATGAGCTAGGCCTAACCATGCCCTTCTCAACTAACTCATGCACTTGCCGCATAATCTCCTCTTGTTGAGCTTGAGAAACTCTATAAGGAGGTTTGTTAGGCGGTGAACTTCCTGGAAGAAGTTCAATTGCATGGTCGTCATTACCTCGTTTAGGAGGTAGCTCACAAGGGATGTCGTCAATAAAAACATCTTGAAACCCCTTGAGAAAATTGGATAACTCTAATTCCTTTTGGTTGCTTTTATTTTCTTTTGCTAAAGCATTAGGTTCATTTTGAGAATCTTTAACAAAAATCATGTACACGGAAATAGAGCTCTTTATTGACTTGTTGAAAGCTGGTGTATGTACAATGGGGATGGTGTTACCCATCTCCTTAGCATCTATATACATGTCCTTTTCCCTGAACTTAAAGGAGATTCTCCTTTCAGGAAATTTAACATCGGCAGCCAGGCGGTCAAACCATGGTGCCCCTAGGATTACATCCTCATGCTTGAGAGGAGAGATAAAGAAGTCCTCTTTGTCCACATAGCCTTGGACATGAAGCCTCAATTTCCCGATTAAGGGAGTGACTGAAGCTTCTTGCCCCTTGAAGGCACTGTCTGCGGGTAGGATATCTCCCATCTCGTAGGATTGTATGCCTAGCTTGGTGGCTAACTCCATAGATATGAAATTGTGAGTAGAACCAGGGTCAAAGAGAATAAAAGCATCATGTTCTCTTACCTTTCCCCAAGCATGGCATAGAGGAGATCCTTTGTGGTGAGTTTGGTGAATCTCCTCCTCTTGGATTTCAACCAAAGAAGCTCTAGGAGGATCTTGGCGGTTGTTCTTTTGGGGACAAGCGCGGTACGCATGCCCTTGTTCGCCGCACTTGAAACACCGGTTATCCTTACGATAACGCTCAAGCTCTTCAGGAGAGAGTTTATTCTTTCCTTTGTAAACTCCATTCTCTTTAGCTTTGTTGGAATTGCCCTTAGGAGACTTTTGGACATTGTCCTTCCCCTTAGGCTCATTGGAACCCTTGTTTTCCGGGGGCTTATTATTTCTTTTACCCCCCGTTTGGAAATTGATTCGCGAGGCCACCATAGTATGGTGTATTACCGCCGATATGGTACGTGGCCTTTGGGAGTTGACATACTCCGCCATTTCTTCGGTTAAGCCCGCACAAAATTGTTGCTTTTGCTCTCCAAAATCCAACTTTTTGAAGACAGTGGCTTTGAGTTGTAGGTCCCAAAACTTGTCTACATATTTGTGGATGGATTCATTGGGAGAGAGTTTTAAGCTTCGCCATTCGGTGAGTACTTTGTCTTTGGCATCGGTGGCCAAAAACTTCTTCATAATGGAAGCTCTTAAAGCCTTCCATGTTCGTGGAGCTTCACCGTTGGCTCGTAGGCTAGACCACCATTGTCTGGCGGACTTTTGAAAGTGCATAGCTACATGGCGTAGCTTAGAGGACTCCGTGAAGCCCTCATCTCCAAACGCCGCATCGAATTGCTGGATAAAGGCCAAAACTTTGTCTGTAGCACCGAAGGTGCCATCATAGGTAAGGAAAGAGATGCTCTTCCCTCCCTCTTTGAATTTCTTCAGCTTGGACGACCTCTTCCATGCGGCATAGGATTTCCTATGGCCTCTTCTTTTTGATGGTTCAAAAGTTGCACCATCACTTTCTTCAGAAGGTGAAGAATTTGAAGAAGGTGGAGAAGAGGGTGACCTCTTTCTCGCCTTTTTCTTGTCTTGATCTTTGTCGTCTTCACCATAGCTTTCATAAGAGGAAGAGGATGAAGAAGATGGAGAAGAGGGTGTCCTCTTTCTCGCCTTTTTCTTCCCTTGCTTTTTATCATCCCTCTTTGAATTATGGCGTGGAGAAGAGTGTGATGGTCTTCTCCGCTTTGATGGTGATGGAGAGCGTTTAGCCCGCCGTCTTCGTGGAGCCATCTCCGCCGAGGTGGCGGGAGACTCGCTTCTTTCTCGTTCCTTTGGTGGAGGCTCTTGAGTTCTCCTTTGGGAAGGAGATGCATCATCAAGAAGTAAATTCTTGAGCCCTTCATATGGATTCTCTTCTTCTTCCCAAATCGGAGAGAGACCTCTTTTGGTAGTCTCACTAGGAGGCTTCCTAGGTGTTCTCTCGTCATGGTGATGAGCTTGGAGAATCCCGTGAGCACGGAGCTGCCGTTGCACTTCACTTTGGAGAGATGGATTGCCCATGGCTTGTTGAAGCCTAGAAACAAGATAGTTAACAAACATTGAAGCATCATTAGTAGCTTGCTCATGAGCAAAATCAAAGTTATCAACATTAATTTCACTCTCTTTACTATTGTCAGCCATTCTAACAACTTTTAGGTGTAAACTTTTTAGGTGTACTTTGGCACTTCAAGCCCTAGTTGCTACTCCTCTTTACCCCTTTAGAAAAAGCACTCAAGCTACTGTACCCGCGGCTCGAATACCATTAATTGCAAGGAATAGAAGAGAGGGTCTTTCGACACCAAGACAACACCGGCTCCTGTCAAGCTTCTAATAGCTCAATAGTGGTTAAGCCGTAGGCAAGCCCCGTAGGACTCCACTATTAAGACCATAGCTCTCGACGGTGATGCCCCGTTAACTGCACAAAGGCAGGCGCACTGCAAGGCTGAAAAATCCCTATTCTACTTACTCACAGGCAATTAATAATACCAACCATTTGTAGCTAGCTTGAGGACCTCCCTTCTTGAGCAAGAAAAGAGAAACCTTGAGCTCTGATACCAATGTAACATTTAATGGCCTAATAACTTTTGTGTAGCGGAAATCAGCATGAACATAGTGGGCATTTCATTAGAATAGCTTCCGAATGAGAATTACAAGAGTGCTTGGGTGGAGAGAGCAACAAAAAGCATAACACTTAGTTAGATAGCATCGACAATACTTTCAAAAGAGAGAGCAATTAAGCTATTGACAACAGTTGAGGACCGGATTTGCATGGAGCCGGTCCCCCCTCCAAAAGGCTTTGTATTATAGTTTCTCCCATCAAGAGAGACATTGTACAATACAATTCTTTGTGTTCCTTCAAGACTAGCTAGTGCAATGAAGATGGAAGCTTCATACACTAAGCAAAACACTAAATCAAACACAACTTGAATTATCCCCGTTCTCAGACCCAAGACCTCACACACCTTCGAAGATGGTGAGAGCTAGCAGGGTATGAGAGTAGATTGAGAGGAAAAAGGAGTATCTTACGAGAAAGATGTACATCTCCTCACATAATCACTCATATTAGCATAGCTTAGCTTAGTAATTAGCTTGGTAGAGAAGATGAGCATGCATTGAAGCTTGGCTCTTGGTTGGATTTGCATCCACATGCCAAGAGAGTGTTGATGTAGGCTTCTATCTCACAAACTTGGAGTAGGTGATGAGCTCTCCATTAAAGCTTGGGAGGAGATAGAGTATTCTTCCTTCACACATGGTCAAGTGTGAGTGTGTGTGTGTCAATGCCAAGAAAAAATCAGCCCTCCCTCTCTCTTGGGCGAGCCCTAGCTGCTAATTAGGTCTGGCTTTTGCCTCATTGGACCTCCCCAGGTCAAGCCAATAGGAATTAAGCAGCATAAGTGATAGCCTTCTGACATGTGTCCCCCTTTCCCCTTTTGTGAGAGCTTTAGGTAATTAAATAATTAAACAAAACTCTCATTGGACCCCTTTGTCTCCTGGCGAATAGGAATCAGGCAAGCCATGAGGCTTCTGAATGCTCATTGGACCCTTTGGGAGACTGCCCAATAGTCTTCTAGGAGACTTAATTCTCATTGGTTTCCTTTATTAAATGTTTTTAAATTAATTAAACTACATTTACTCTAGCTTAATTCTCATTGGTCCACTTCAAGGGTCTTCCGATAGGAATTGGGCACACCTTGTGGGCATCTGGCCTAGGGAGCTGACATGTGTCCCTCATTCCCTTTGTGTAAAGGGAGCCTGTGTGTGTGTGTGTGGATTTCTCTCTCATCCCCTACCTTTGGGGCTCGCCCCCTCCCATGTAGGGATGTGAAAAGACTTTTAGGGCACACACTAAGCATCCAATTTTCCCTAGGGTTGACCTTTGGACACAACCTTTGAATTTTGGAACCTTAGCATTTTGGAAGTCTTAATGGGCTGAACCTTAGGGTCTTTTTGGCCCATTGTTTCACATGGCTCTTTTGCAGATGCCCCCCCCTTTGGATCCCTATTTTCCCTCCTTTGGATCCCTACTGTGGCCGGTCTGCTAGCTTAACCAATATTCTAGCTTTTTCTCCCTTGGCACTTCCCCACATTAAATGATCAGTTTAATATGAGAAAATCATTTAGGAGAATTAGATATTGATTATTATGACAGGAAGGGTTATCCGATAGAAGATGCTTCCTGGGAAGATTGGGACCAGCTAATTACCCAATTTCCAAATTTTGAATGATGAACCCCTGTAACTCATCTTTTGTAATCGAATCAATATCCCCCCCTTTCGTCCAAACCCTTGATCATCTTTTTTGGTTGGTTCTTTGGAACGGATTGTACCTATTCCTCAAATATAAAGGGCACTTTTTGATGTGACTATCTGCGAATATAATCAATCATCATATTTTTGGGATTCACGTAACCCAAGTTTGGAAGTAGTCAGTTGATCTTTTTCTGAATTCAAGTTGTCTACAAACTTTTACCAATCTGTTGGTTTTGATACATGAAGTATCTGATTATCAAGTGAAAGATGAAGGAATAAGCTAAGATCTAAGAGGGATACCTGCAGATAGACTTACGTCAATCCCTAGAACAGACGGAAGGACTAGGGGAGGTGAGTAGAGTCGAGTCTGGGTATGGCCCTCACAAGGTCTGGGAAGAAATAGTTCGAACTTACAAAGGAGGAAATATTGCAAGCTTAAAAATACTTAAGATATGGTATCAGTTGGAGGGTATCAATAGGGAATGAATCGATGCTAAAAAATGGAAAAAGTTAAGGTCTAAGTAAGAATGAGGAGATTTTTACGAATACAAATCGTGTTAAGGTTAGAAAGAGAGTAAAGTGAAGAAATAATCTTTAGACCTCACAAGAGAGTCATAATCTGGACACACCAAAGGTGAAGTACCAAGTTAGGTATGACCACTTTCAGTACCTGAGTTAACATTGAGTCATTCAAACTTCTTTATGATTAAGACTTTACGATCGACGCTAAAAATAGGAAAGGAATGTGCTATTCTAGGTCTATACCAGCTTCATTATCCTTTGATCTAAGTACCCTAAAGTTACTGAACCTCTTTAGCATAAACAGATTGAATCTGTCTGCTCTCTAAAGCGTGTCCCGAGCTGGGGATAGCTCTTTCTTTTTTTTGGGAAGTTTGAAGGTCCCTCCCTACCCCAAGCCAAACCCTGAAAACCCTAAGAACCTTTCCGGCCTAGGAATAATTTTGGAAAGGAAAGACCGGAAAAAGGGATCATGTGGACAACGAGATTTTACCCCAGAAGGAAAGACGAGGACATCCCAAGCAAGTTAATTACGATTAAGACTATTTTTATACTTCCTTGTCAGAAGCCGCGCGAAATTGATCTAGATCGAGAATAGACTGAAAAAGGGGACTAATTAGGTTGAGAGATAAAATTAGGAGAGGGAACTAGAGGAAAATGAGGACCAATAGGAATTGAGAAGAAAATGGAGATTTGAAAATGGAGTGTTGAAAAGGGAATGTTGAAAATGAGAGTTGAAAATGAGGTGTTGAAAATATGGTCCCATGAGAAATCTTCAAACCTCAAGGAAATTTCCATAAATTACAAAAGAGAAGGAAAAGGGAATTTCCATAAAAAGAAAAGAATTGAAAGGGTCAATTTGGAAGAGTTCAAAGATTTGAAAAGAATTTAGTCAAGTATGCATCTTTCCACTCATTCTCTCTCTAGCTTTGCATTGTAGGGAGCTACAACCCCCCCTCTCTCTAGGAAAAATCGTGGGATTTTGTGTGTGTACATGTAGCTCTACACTCACCTCCTTTTCCTATATAAACAACCCCTTTCCTTTGTATTTTAGAGATACACTTGCCTAGCTAATTTCATACGTGCCTAGCTAATTTTAGAGATACACTTGCCTAGCTAATTGCATACTTGCTATGCTCAAGATTATGCTTAAGTAATTCCAAGGTTTCCATTAAACCGTGCTCTTGCCTTCTCCCTCACTTGAAGGCCAAACCCTTGAGGGTTTAGTAAAGACATCCCTCTTTCCTTCCTCATCAAGGTGGACATAAGCCCTCTCCCCCTTCCTTGAGCCTCACACCTCTTCAAGAAGGACTTTCATCCACACTTCCCCTCTTTTTTTAGAGGAGGTAAACTCTAAACGGTAACCTTGTTAATGGTCACTTTGCACATGTAGGTAATCTCTAATGGTCACTTTGCACTTGTAGGAAGCTTTAATGGACACTTTGCACTTTAATGGTCACTTTGCACTTGTAGGTAATCTCTAATGGTCACTTTGCACTTGTAGGTAATCTCTAATGGTCACTTTGCACATGTAGGAAGCTTTAATAGTCACCTTGCACAAGTAGGTAAGCTTTAATGGTCACTTTGCACTTGTAGGAAGCTTTAATGGTCACTTTGCACTTGTTGGAAGCTTTAATGGTCACCTTGATATAGGGAACTTTGACGGTTTCCTTGTATCATTAGGATTAGCTTGAATGGTACCATTGGGGCTAACTCCAAGGGTAACCTTGCCTCATAGGGTTAACTATGTCATAATAATCAATATCTAATTCTCCTAACTGATTTTCTCATATTAAACTGATCATTTAATGTGGGGAAGTGCCAAGGGAGAAAAAGCTAGAATATTGGTTAAGCTAGCAGACCGGCCACAGTAGGGATCCAAAGGAGGGAAAATAGGGATCCAAAGGGGGGGCCATCTGCAAAAGAACCATGTGAAACAATGGGCCAAAAAGACCCTAAGGTTCAGCCCATTAAGACTTCCAAAATGCTAAGGTTCCAAAATTCAAAGGTTGTGTCCAAAGGTCAACCCTAGGGAAAATTGGATGCTTAGTGTGTGCCCTAAAAGTCTTTTCACATCCCTACATGGGAGGGGGCGAGCCCCAAAGGTAGGGGATGAGAGAGAAAGCCACACACACACACACAGGCTCCCTTTACACAAAGAGAAAGAGGAACACATGTCAACTCCCTAGGCCAGATGCCCACAAGGTGTGCCCAATTCCTATTGGAAGACCCATGAAGTGGACCAATGAGAATTAAGCTAGAGTAAATGTAGTTTAATTAATTTAAAAACATTTAATAAAAGAAACCAATGAGAATTAAGTCTCCTAGAAGACTATTGGGCAGTCTCCCAAAGGGTCCAATGAGCATTCAGAAGCCTCATGGCTTGCCTGATTTCTATTGGCCAGGAGACAAAGGGGTCCAATGAGAGTTTTGTTTAATTATTTAATTACCTAAAGCTCTCACAAAAGGGGAAAGGGGGACACATGTCAGAAGGCTATCACTTATGCTGTTTAATTCCTATTGGCTTGACTTGGGGAGGTCCAATGAGGCAAAAGCCAGACCTAATTAGCAGCTAGGGCTCGCCCAAGAGAGAGAGAGGGCTGATTTTTTCTTGGCATTGACACACACACACACACACACTTGACCATGTGTGGAGGAAGAATACTCCATCTCCTCCCAAGCTTTAATGGAGAGCTCATCACCTACTCCAAGCTTGTGAGATAGAAGCCTACATCAACACTCTCTTGGCATGTGGATGCAAATCCAACCAAGA
Source organism: Adiantum capillus-veneris (assembly GCF_014529385.1). Lineage (NCBI taxonomy): Eukaryota > Viridiplantae > Streptophyta > Polypodiopsida > Polypodiales > Pteridaceae > Adiantum > Adiantum capillus-veneris. The sequence continues at coordinate 155,054,865 of NC_140943.1, forward strand.
TCCAAGCTTTAATGCATGCTCATCTCCTCTACCAAGCTAATTACTAAGCTGAGCTATGCTAATATGAGTGATTATGTGAGGAGATGTACATCTTTCTCGTAAGATACTCCTTCTTCCTCTCAATCTACTCTCATACCCTGCTAGCTCTCACCATCTTCGAAGGTGTGTGAGGTCTTGGGTCTGAGAACGGGGATAATTCAAGTTGTGTTTGATTAAGTGTTTTGCTTGGTGTATGAATCTTCCATCTTCATTGCACTAGCTAGTCTTGAAGGAACACAAAGAATTGTATTGTACAATGTCTCTCTTGATGGGAGAAACCATAATACAAAGCCTTTTGGAGGGGGGACCGGCTCCATGCAAATCCGGTCCTCAACTGTTGTCAATAGCTTAATTGCTCTCTCTCTCTTTTGAAAGTATTGTCGATGCTATCTAGCTAGGTGTTATGCTTTTTGTTGCTCTCTCCACCCAAGCACTCTTGTAATTCTCATTAGGAAGCTATTCTAATGAAATGCCCACTATGTTCATGCTGATTTCCGCTACACAAAAGTTATTAGGCCATTAAATGTTACATTGGTATCAGAGCCCAAGGTTTCTCTTTTCTTGCTCAAGAAGGGAGGTCCTCAAGCTAGCTACAAATGGTTGGTATTATTAATTGCCTGTGAGTAAGTAGAATAGGGATTTTTCAGCCTTGCAGTGCGCCTGCCTTTGTGCAGTTAACGGGGCATCACCGTCGAGAGCTATGGTCTTAATACTGGAGTCCTACGGGGCTTGCCTACGGCTTAACCACTATTGAGCTATTAGAAGCTTGATAGGAGCCGGTGTTGTCTTGGTGTCAAAAGACCCTCTCTTCTATTCCTTGCAATTAATGGTATTCGAGCCGCGGGTACAGTAGCTTGAGTGCTTTTTCTAAAGGGGTAAAGAGGAGTAGCAACTAGGGCTTGAAGTGCCAAAGTACACCTAAAAAGTTTACACCTAAAAGTTGTTAGAATGGCTGACAATAGTAAAGAGAGTGAAATTAATGTTGATAACTTTGATTTTTCTCATGAGCAAGCTACTAATGATGCTTCAATGCTTGTTAACTATCTTGTTTGTAGGCTTCAACAAGCCATGGGCAATCCATCTCTCCAAAGTGAAGTGCAACGGCAGCTCCGTGCTCACGGGATTCTCCAAGCTCATCACCATGACGAGAGAACACCTAGGAAGCCTCCTAGTGAGACTACCAAAAGAGGTCTCTCTCCGATTTGGGAAGAAGAAGAGAATCCATATGAAGGGCTCAAGAATTTACTTCTTGATGATGCATCTCCTTCCCAAAGGAGAACTCAAGAGCCTCCACCAAAGGAACGAGAAAGAAGCGAGTCTCCCGCAACCTCGACGGAGATGGCTCCACGAAGACGGCGGACTAAACGCTCTCCATCACCATCAAAGCGGAGAAGACCATCACACTCTTCTCCACGCCATAATTCAAAGAGGGATGATAAAAAGCAAGGGAAGAAAAAGGCGAGAAAGAGGACACCCTCTTCTCCATCTTCTTCATCCTCTTCCTCTTATGAAAGCTATGGTGAAGACGACAAAGATCAAGACAAAAAAAAGGCGAGAAAGAGGTCACCCTCTTCTCCACCTTCTTCAAATTCTTCACCTTCTGAAGAAAGTGATGGTGCAACTTTTGAACCATCAAAAAGAAGAGGCCATAGGAAATCCTATGCCGCATGGAAGAGGTCGTCCAAGCTGAAGAAATTCAAAGAGGGAGGGAAGAGCATCTCTTTCCTTACCTATGATGGCACCTTCGGTGCTACAGACAAAGTTTTGGCCTTTATCCAGCAATTCGATGCGGCGTTTGGAGATGAGGGCTTCACGGAGTCCTCTAAGCTACGCCATGTAGCTATGCACTTTCAAAAGTCCGCCAGACAATGGTGGTCTAGCCTACGAGCCAACGGTGAAGCTCCACGAACATGGAAGGCTTTAAGAGCTTCCATTATGAAGCAGTTTTTGGCCACCGATGCCAAAGACCAAGTACTCGCCGAATGGTGAAGCTTAAAGCTATCTCCCAATGAATCCATCCACAAATATGTAGACAAGTTTTGGGACCTACAACTCAAAGCCACTGTCTTCAAAAAGTTGGATTTTGGAGAGCAAAAGCAACAATTTTGTGCGGGCTTAACCGAAGAAATGGCGGAGTATGTCAACTCCCAAAGGCCACGTACCATATCGGCGGTAATACACCATACTATGGTGGCCTCGCGAATCAATTTCCAAACGGGGGGTAAAAGAAATAATAAGCCCCCGGAAAACAAGGGTTCCAATGAGCCTAAGGGGAAGGACAATGTCCAAAAGTCTCCTAAGGGCAATTCCAACAAAGCTAAAGAGAAGGGTGTTTACAAAGGAAAGAATAAACTCTCTCCTGAAGAGCTTGAGCGTTATCGTAAGGATAACCGGTGTTTCAAGTGCGGCGAACAAGGGCATGCGTACCGCGCTTGTCCCCAAAAGAACAACCGCCAAGATCCTCCTAGAGCTTCTTTGGTTGAAATCCAAGAGGAGGAGATTCACCAAACTCACCACAAAGGATCTCCTCTATGCCATGCTTGGGGAAAGGTAAGAGAACATGATGCTTTTATTCTCTTCGACCCTGGTTCTACTCACAATTTCATATCTATGGAGTTAGCCACCAAGCTAGGCATACAATCCTACGAGATGGGAGATATCTTACCCGCAGACAGTGCCTTCAAGGGGCAAGAAGCTTCAGTCACTCCCTTAATCGGGAAATTGAGGCTTCATGTCCAAGGCTATGTGGACAAAGAGGACTTCTTTATCTCTCCTCTCAAGCATGAGGATGTAATCCTAGGGGCACCATGGTTTGACCGCCTGGCTGCCGATGTTAAATTTCCTGAAAGGAGAATCTCCTTTAAGTTCAGGGAAAAGGACATGTATATAGATGCTAAGGAGATGGGTAACACCATCCCCATTGTACATACACCAGCTTTCAACAAGTCAATAAAGAGCTCTATTTCCGTGTACATGATTTTTGTTAAAGATTCTCAAAATGAACCTAATGCTTTAGCAAAAGAAAATAAAAGCAACCAAAAGGAATTAGAGTTATCCAATTTTCTCAAGGGGTTTCAAGATGTTTTTATTGACGACATCCCTTGTGAGCTACCTCCTAAACGAGGTAATGACGACCATGCAATTGAACTTCTTCCAGGAAGTTCACCGCCTAACAAACCTCCTTATAGAGTTTCTCAAGCTCAACAAGAGGAGATTATGCGGCAAGTGCATGAGTTAGTTGAGAAGGGCATGGTTAGGCCTAGCTCATCTCCATTTTGCTCACCTGTGCTATTAGTGCAAAAGAAAGACGGCACATATCGTATGTGTGTCGACTATAGAGCACTAAATAGGATCACTATCAAGAATAGGTTTCCCGTTCCACGGGTAGAAGACCTATTTGATAAGCTACAAGGATCGACCTACTTCAGTAGGATTGACCTAAAAAGTGGCTATCATCAAATAAGGATAGTTGATCAAGACATTGTAAAGACAGCATTTCGTACTACATTTGGTCTTTACGAATACATAGTCATGCCTTTTGGCTTGACTAATGCACCAGCCACATTCAACCGCTTGATGGAGAAGCTGTTCAGGCCTCATCGAACCTTCACTGGAGTGTTCTTTGATGATATTATCATCTACTCTAATTCATTGGAGGAACACAAGCAACACCTCCAGGTAATATTTCAAGTTTTAAGAGAGAATAAACTTTATGTTAATCGAAAGAAAGTGAATTTTTCTTGCAAGAGATTCAATATTTAGGCCACATTATCTCTCAAGATGGAATCCAAATGGATCCATCCAAGTTAGAGGTAATAAAAGGATGGCCTAAACCAAGGAATCTTCATGAACTAAGAAGCTTTATAGGTATGTGTGCATACTATAGACGCTTCATAGAAAAGTTCTCACGAATTGCGGGACCATTACATGACCTAACAAAGAAAAATGTTAGGTATACGTGGTCTGCTAAGGAGAACAATGCTTTCGAAAACCTTAAAGAAAAGCTTATCTCTCAACCTGTGCTTACACTACCGGATCTCTCAAAACCATTTGAGGTCCAATGTGATGCTTGTGGTGATTGCCTTGGGGCTGTTCTGCTCCAAGAAGGGCACGCCATAGGCTATGAGAGTCGAAGGCTCGACCATGTTGAGCAAGCTCTAGGCATATACGAAAAAGAACTCCTTGCAGTTCTACATGCCTTAGACTCATGGAAACACTATTTATTGGGGACTCCTTTCATTTTGCGAACGGATCACCCAAGTCTTAAGTACTTCATGACACAGACCAAGCTTTCCGACAAACAAATGAGGTGGGCAAATTTCCTTTCGCAATTTCATTTTCATATTGCTCACATTGCTGGTAAGCATAATCAAGTAGCCGATGCACTCTCAAGACGACCGAGAGTGAATGCGGTTTCCATAGAAACTCACAATGATCTATCTTCAATGATAGATGAGTATGCTATTGATCCCGATTTTAGAGATGTGATTTCAGCCCTTGCATTAGGGAAGAAAGAAGAACCATTTACTTTACAAGATGGTTATCTTCTCTATGGCAATAGACTATGCGTTACTAACTCACTACGTGAGAAAGTAATGTATGAATCTCATGCTCCCCCATATGCGGGGCATAGAGGGATTCAGTCTACCCTAAAGGGAATTGAAACATATTTCTATTGGCCTACCATGAAAGTGAACATACACGAGTATGTTTCCAAATGTGTGGTATGTCAAAAGACAAAATTTGATAGAGGGAAGCAACTTGGATTGCTTCAACCCTTGCCAATCCCTAATTCACCTTGGGAGAGCATATCCATGGATTTTATCTTTGGATTGCCTAAGTCTATCCATGGGAATACGGGAATATGGACGATAGTAGACAGGTTCAGTAAACAAGCTCATTTTATACCTGTCAAAAAGACTGTCAAAGCCCATCAAATGGCAACCCTCTTCATTTCACAAATTTTCAAGTACCATGGCTTGCCAATGTCCATAGTGTCGGATACAGATCCTAGAATGACCAGTAATTTATGGAAGGGTCTCTTTGAGAATTTAGGAACAAGGCTAAACTTCTCTTCGGCCTATCATCCACAAACTGATGGCCAAAGTGAAATAGCTAACCTAACCATTCTTGATCTACTAAAAGCCTATGTAACGGAAGTAGATCAAAGATCCCAATGGGAGAAGTACTTACCCTTAGTAGAGTATGCTTACAATAACACTGTACATACTTCCACAGGAAAAGCACCTTTCGAAGTAATTGAGGGAAGATCAAAAAGTCCCTTGCTACTTAAGGTACATGGGAAGATCTTCGCTGCAGATGAGTATAGCCGAGACCTACAAGAATCTTTCCAAAAGATTAAGGATGCTATCTCTATCTCACAGCAAAGGCAAAAGGCTGCTGCTGACAAGCACAGAAGAGCCCAAGCCTTTAAAGAAAACGATTGGGTCTTGTTAAAGTTTTCCAAGGCTCGATTAAGGCACACGACGGGCAAGAATCCTACGGGCCACCAAAAGTACTATGCTAAACTAGCAAAAAGGTATTATGGTCCCTTCCAGATTCTTAGGCCAATCAATGAGATGGGCTATAAACTTAAGTTGCCCAATCATTGGCTCATACACAATGCTTTTCATGTGAGCCTATTAAAGCCTTACAAAGGAGAGCCACCTCAAGAACCAACTATTGAAGACCCACCGGAGATCGAGGACCACGAGGAGGTGCTGCAGCCCGAGTCCATTCTCCGACATGAAGACAAGGTATTAAGAGGCGGTAAGACTATCCGACGATATCTTATTAAGTTTAAGAATTATCCTTTTGAAGATGCTAGATGGATGCAAGGCATACAATTAAAGGATAACCTAAACCTTGTCAATGCTTACAATGCTTCCCAAGAGTAAGCAAATGTACAAAATGTTAAAAATGAACAAAATTTTTGTCTTATAAGACTCTCTTTTTCTTTATTTGTGCACAAAAATGAAGTAGTATGCATGCTTAGATCAAGTTTGCGGAGACGACGTCTCCCAAACACCAAGTAGAGCTTGTCACTCTACTATGGAAGACTGATAGGACTAATGTGCAGACATGCTTGCGGCAGCCTCAGGCTCTCAAGCGCCAAATGGACTAGTCATCCATTATGGAATGATGTCGTAGGGTAACATAGGGATCCTCTACCCGCTAAGAAAAGGACTCATGCATATGCTTTATCTTCTCTACACCATAGTCGAGGACGACTATGATTTCAAGAGAGAGGTAATGTCATAATAATCAATATCTAATTCTCCTAAATGATTTTCTCATATTAAACTGATCATTTAATGTGGGGAAGTGCCAAGGGAGAAAAAGCTAGAATATTGGTTAAGCTAGCAGACCGGCCACAGTAGGGATCCAAAGGAGGGAAAATAGGGATCCAAAGGGGGGGCCATCTGCAAAAGAACCATGTGAAACAATGGGCCAAAAAGACCCTAAGGTTCAGCCCATTAAGACTTCCAAAATGCTAAGGTTCCAAAATTCAAAGGTTGTGTCCAAAGGTCAACCCTAGGGAAAATTGGATGCTTAGTGTGTGCCCTAAAAGTCTTTTCACATCCCTACATGGGAGGGGGCGAGCCCCAAAGGTAGGGGATGAGAGAGAAAGCCACACACACACACACAGGCTCCCTTTACACAAAGGGAATGAGGAACACATGTCAACTCCCTAGGCCAGATGCCCACAAGGTGTGCCCAATTCCTATTGGAAGACCCATGAAGTGGACCAATGAGAATTAAGCTAGAGTAAATGTAGTTTAATTAATTTAAAAACATTTAATAAAAGAAACCAATGAGAATTAAGTCTCCTAGAAGACTATTGGGCAGTCTCCCAAAGGGTCCAATGAGCATTCAGAAGCCTCATGGCTTGCCTGATTTCTATTGGCCAGGAGACAAAGGGGTCCAATGAGAGTTTTGTTTAATTATTTAATTACCTAAAGCTCTCACAAAAGGGGAAAGGGGGACACATGTCAGAAGGCTATCACTTATGCTGTTTAATTCCTATTGGCTTGACTTGGGGAGGTCCAATGAGGCAAAAGCCAGACCTAATTAGCAGCTAGGGCTCGCCCAAGAGAGAGAGAGGGCTGATTTTTTCTTGGCATTGACACACACACACACACACACTTGACCATGTGTGGAGGAAGAATACTCTATCTCCTCCCAAGCTTTAATGGAGAGCTCATCACCTACTCCAAGCTTGTGAGATAGAAGCCTACATCAACACTCTCTTGGCATGTGGATGCAAATCCAACCAAGAGCCAAGCTTTAATGCATGCTCATCTCCTCTACCAAGCTAATTACTAAGCTAAGCTATGCTAATATGAGTGATTATGTGAGGAGATGTACATCTTTCTCGTAAGATACTCCTTCTTCCTCTCAATCTACTCTCATACCTTGCTAGCTCTCACCATCTTCGAAGGTGTGTGAGGTCTTGGGTCTGAGAACGGGGATAATTCAAGTTGTGTTTGATTAAGTGTTTTGCTTGGTGTATGAAGCTTCCATCTTCATTGCACTAGCTAGTCTTGAAGGAACACAAAGAATTGTATTGTACAATGTCTCTCTTGATGGGAGAAACCATAATACAAAGCCTTTTGGAGGGGGGACCGGCTCCATGCAAATCCGGTCCTCAAATGTTGTCAATAGCTTAATTGCTCTCTCTCTCTTTTGAAAGTATTGTCGATGCTATCTAGCTAGGTGTTATGCTTTTTGTTGCTCTCTCCACCCAAGCACTCTTGTAATTCTCATTAGGAAGCTATTCTAATGAAATGCCCACTATGTTCATGCTGATTTCCGCTACACAAAAGTTATTAGGCCATTAAATGTTACAAACTATTTGGTGACCTTGCATTAGTATTAGCTTTAATGGTAGCCTCCCACACGTAGGAAGTTTTTAATGGTAATCTTATACACATAGGGAGCTTTAATGGTCATCTTGCTCACCTAGGAAGCTTTAATGGCAACCTTGCACATATAGGAGGCATTGATGGTGACCTCACATACCTAGGAAACTTTAATGGAGTCTTTGCATACTTAGGAAGGATTAGGTGTTCTATGTGCTCTTAGTAAGGTCTATGATAATCCTAAGTGATTAGGGTTTAAGTAACAATGGAAAATAATTAAGGGGTATTTTGAAAAGTAAATTTAAGTGGTTTAATTTCAAGTTTGTTGTAATTATGTGAATGGGGGAGATAGGGGATAACTTCACGGACTTCATCCCCGTGTCGTTGTGAACCGAAAACTCCACAAGCTTCCATGGAGATCCCCCATGGATGGCAAAGGATTGCAAAAACCAGGGAATCGCACAAACGTGGGTTGAACTTAAAAAGTTAACATTTTCGAAGAAAGTTAACCTTCAAATGCCTCTGGCAGAAACCCGCTTGTATTCTCTAAATAACCTGATTTGTAGCCAATTAAGGAAAGTAGGAATTAAGGTTGATAACTCAAGGAATCGGTAAATTACTTGAACTAGGATTTAAAATGAACCCCGAGAGGCGATAAGGATAGCCCATCACAACATAGAATTAATCTAGGTGTTTTGAAGATTGTTTGGACCATAAACCAAGATGGTACTTCTTGGGGTCAATATTGATTTACAGGCCGCCCCATTGAGTGGTATTCTCTTAGGGGCTTTGTTGGTAAGTGGCTCCTTCAGCTAGAGTCGGTGTAGCCGACAAAGGATTATACCTAGGATATTCATGCCCCCAAGAAAAGGGATGAATGGGATTATGGATTGGTCCCGGCCGAGTGGGAGACCCGCGGTTTGGAATTGGATATCGGCCATAGTCCGGGTATGGACTGATGCCAATGGATGGTTGACTAGAATTTGGGAAAAGGAGGATGATGTGAAATTAAATAAGGAACTTTGGCTCGACTTGTTTGTGTAAAAAGGAACCGGAAAGGCTAGGAACATAGGGGCTATCCTGTGCATTCGTCACCAGATGGTGCTATACCTCTTGGATAAAATACTTAAGAAGGAACAATTAAATTATTAGAAAAGATTTAATCTAAGTAAATTTTGTGAAGGTGCACCATTCTGATGGCCGTAATCGATCTATCTCAACTTGGGTGCAAGTGAGATGACTTCGGTTGAAACTAAATGTGTTGCATGATTAGTTAGGCAAACTAGTTACCCTTATATATATAGTATCTGATAAAGGTAAAGAAGGAAAGTTTCTACGGGAACAACCAGATGAATTTTCCTTAACGAGGGTATGCAACAGTTTGCATGTTGCTTGTTGTTTGAAATGTATGATAAACTGGCTTCCCTGATTTGTAGTAATAGTACTACCTCGGGAAGGGTTATTCATCAAATGGTTCGGTGGGTGGGCGGATCCGGAGGGACAGCCGGCCGAAAGTTGATATAAAAATTTTATGTTAAACGCTAAGACGGCGTGGGATAAAAAGGGATAAACAGGAACGAGTAAGGCCAGATAGGATTATAAGATCACACTTCTTAGGGGAAAGTGAGAACTGTCGTGCCTGCTTGTCAAGAAAAAGGGGTTATCACCATGAACCAAGGGAGAATAAGAAAGCAAGAACAGACTCTCAAGTTAAGATCAAGAGAATCAAGATTGATGACCGCGTTTGGGTGAGAATGACTCGGAGGTGAAATCGTGAATGAATACGATTAAGAGGAATAGCTGGAAGAATGAAAGGCTTTACCCCCTTGGGTTGGCATCGCAGATAGTCTGGGTGTCGGTCCTAAGTGGGAGGGATACTTGCAGATAGACTTACGTCACTCCCGGGATCGGTCAAGTGGGAGGAATACTTGCAGATAGACTTACGTCACTCCCGGGAACGATCGGAAGGACTGGGGGAGGTGAGTAGAGTCGAGTCTGGGTATGGCCCTCACAAGAGAAATATATATAGAGAGAGAACAATGTATGTGAAGAGAGGAAGAGAGAGAGAGAGAGAGAGAGAGAGAGAGAGAGAGAGAGAGAGAGAGAGAGAGAGAGAGAGAGAGAGAGAGAGAGAAATGTATGTGTGTCAAGAAGAGAGAGAGAAACATAGAAAGAAAAAGAGAGATGAAGAAACATAGAGAGAGAGATTGAGAAAGAAACATATATAGAGAGAGAGATAAAGAAACATAGAGAGAGAGAGAACAATGTATGTGTGTCAAAAAGAGAGAGAGAGAGAAACATAGAGAGAGTGAGTGAGAGAGAGAAAAATGTATGCATGTGCTTTAATTAGAGAGAGAGAGAGAGAGGAGGGAAAAACAATGTATGTATGTCAAAGAGAGAGGGTAATGCGAGTGTGCATCAAAGAGAGAGGGGAGAGAGAGGGGGGGGGGGGAGAACACAATGCAGATGTGTGTCTCATAGAGAGAGAAAACAATTATTATGATGTGCCTTAAAATCATGTGGATGCCCGAAAGGTGTGGTTGCTTGTTTTTGTTTAAATGATGTGCCTTAAAACCTTGTGGGTGCCCAAGAGGCTCCCAAGAGGGGTGGCTAGTTTTTTTTGAGAAAGTCGTCCAAAAACAAAGGAAGCTCTGCCCGTTTCTTTTTGTTAAATGAAGAGAGATTTGGAGGGGTAGACATGGAGAGAGAGAGAATCAGAGATGTCTGAATGCACATTGATGATATCAGATGGCATCTTTGGATCGCGAGGAAAGAATGGCTTGCCCTTGCACTCAATGCAAGTAGCAGATCTGTCGTAAATGACGAATCTATAATGCACACATTCGAACAGACGGAACATTTGCATGAGATTGACTACAAAACCTAAGCTTCCAATCACATGGTTCATATGGTGAGTAGACAGTGACTCGGGGAAATCGCACCCGAGGAGGAAGGTGGCCTCTACACCTCCACTCGTACGGATTCCCTGGTCACCCTGGGTGGGGCGTGTGAGCGCGGGGCACCACCTAGCGTTTTATAACCGCTAGGACGCTAGACAAGAGCCAATGAAACAGATATGGATGGCTCTAACCGTAAAAAAAATTGTGGTCAACATCACTGGTGGAAGAGAACACCCTCAAGTGCAAAGCAAGAAAAAGAATAGGCCTAGCAAGGTAGATGCTAAATGAAATGCTCGGGCTGCAAGATTGTAAGAGTTACCTGCACCATGTGATGTGTGTAATGAAAGAATCAAGTGGAAGTGAAACTTGGCACAATGTAGGACTATGCATGTGTGGGCTTCTCATAGCAAGACATACACGTAGAGAACAATAAATCCACCACTAATTTGCATAGAAGAGAAGTGCGATGAAGGTTACATGCAAGGGCTTCTTGCAAATGCATGGGAGTGAGACAATGAGGGGCCTCCCCATCACCTTAGGGCGTCGTGCTGCTACCGAGAGTATCGTCATGGCTTGGGCGTAGCGAAACCTTGGGAAGATTAACTTCGTGGATGGCGCACCTTCATGTAGCGAGGAAGGCTCCACGGTGGATGCTGCATGGTGGTGACAATAGTGCATACATTTGTGTTATGCTAGAAACTGTGGTGTGGGTAATGCGTGAAGTGTGTGTGAATGGTGTGCATGATGAGAGATTTCCCATAATTCCCCCTGCCGTATGTGCTATCTTGTGTAGGAGTTCTCTCATGTGAATTCCCTAATTGTGTCAAGAGTGTCAAGTTTCTCTAACATTGTTGTGAAGTTGTGTGTTCTCGCTCCTAAAATTGCCCATGAAGTTGTGTCTAGAAGCTCCCCAAAATTGTTCTCTCAATTGTGCTCTCCTGAATTGTGCTAATTCTCTTACAATTGTGCCCACAAATGCAAGGCCAAAGACCTGTTTATATAGGCGGTGGCTGCCAGTCTTTACCTTGAGCTCACTTGGAATACCCAGTGGGTAAAGAGAGAGGCCTAGGTGGAGGTTATTCCTCTAGCTCTAGCCATAGTAGCTAGAGTAGAGTAGAGTAAAGAGAGAAAGGGAAAGGGGAGAGAGAAAGGGGAAAGGGTTTTTTGTACATGGGTTAGCCTTATAGGATCATTATTTAGGGTTTAGCTTAGCAAGGTAATTACAAGGGAGTGGTCCCGGGTGGGTAGTCGACGTGAGGCTTGTTGTTGTTATGGCTGATCCAAGCACTAGTGTCGGGTAGTTCTTCATCGCGGACATGTGAAGATCATAGAATTTATGGCTTCCATGCAAGTGCTGGCTCGCTTTGTCGCTTGGTTCGTGTGTGCGTGTATCTTGTTTGCAGGTGTCGCATCGATTCTCACTGATGTGGACTAGCAATCTCCCGTCCGGTGCAGAGAGAGCTAGTCCGATTGCCAAAATTCCATCTGTGTGCATGCTTGAAGTGTAGGAACTTGTGTATCTTCATTTTTATGTACGCTCTTGTGTGTGTATATACGTGTGTGTCTACACTTCTGGGTGAATGTGTATGCGATCTCTCATGTGTGTTTGTATATTATCGACTAGGTAGGTGTGTTGTGTTATGGTGAAAGAGAGAGAAAGTAAAAATCGCTCCTGCTTCGAATCAGAGAAGAAGAGGGAGGGAGAGTGAGCAAGGGAGGGAGTGTGTGTGCCTTAGGTGTATGTGTGTGCAAGTGTGTAGGTGTGTGTGTGCACTTGGTTGATGAAAGAGAGAGAGAGGGCGAAAAAATCATGTTGCTCGTTGTTGTCTACCCGAACAGAGGGAATGAGGAGAGGGCGAGTGGGATGAGGAGGGAAAGGGAGTAGGGTGTGTGTGTGCATGTAAGTATGTGCAAGTGTGTGTGTGTGTGTGTGTGTTAATGGTTGCATGGTCTCCCCTCCCCTGACTGCGTGGACAGCGAGATGAGGGAGAGGGAGAGGCTTTCAATAAGGAGCAACCCCCTCCCCTTTGCGTGCTAGCAATGAGCGAGCGAGAGAGAGAGAGAGAGAGAGAGAGAGAGAGAGAGAGAGAGAGAGAGAGAGAGAGAGAGAGAGAGAGAGAGAGAGAGAGAGAGAGAAAGAGACGCGTGTTCCGTGGGTCGCCCTCTGATAGCGAGGCAAGAGGAAGATGGGGGGTGTGGGGCGGGTGGCACGCGCCACCCCCCTGCACCCTCATGATATATATATATATATATATATATATATATAAAACTTTCAATCGCTCCCCCATGAAGAGGGGTTTCCCGCCCTGATTTTCTGAAGCCCGGTTTCATAGCCCTCCCCCCAAGGCTAGAGATATTCATACCTCTAGCTCACGGTATGATGGTGAATAGTTTTTAGGTGAAGCATCCTCCATTGGAAATTCCAAAACAGGTGGTGGTTCAAATCTCTGAAAAGATGGCTTCAGTCTCCAACCATTGCTTCTTGTGCTGTGGATGCATCCGTTGACTTCCTGTAGGCGATAGCTGCCATTGGAATGCTTGCATAGAATTACATAGGGACCTTCCCATCATGGCATGAACTTGGCGTCTTTGCGTGTGTCACAGTGATTGTCGTATCAGAGGACAAGCATGGCTTCTATTGAGTGCATGTACTTCTTCTTTTTCCATGCAACAACACTGGGGTCAACACACCCTATCTCATGTCGCTTAGATGCAAAAGCCTTATTGTGTTTTGAAAGCATGTCCTCAAAGCACTTCTTCTTCTCTTGTGTTAGAAACTTATCGTAGCCAATGTTTAACTCTTTCAATGATTCTTGTATACATCTATTCCCAATCCTTCTTGGATTCATCAGATTTAGCTATAAAGAATTCTGTTCCATCTTCGTCCTGCTCTCTAGAGGTGATGGTAAGGCCACTGGCTTCACTTCTTTGCAACACATTGGTACTTGGTTACCACTCGCACTTATTAGCCCACTTTTTGTATTGACACACTACACTTCTTTGAATTCTTGTATCATTTCATACATGTCCACTAAAGTCTCTTTCACAATCTCATTCCCTCAGTAGCATTATTTGTTATTCGAGAAACAAATAATAGGCGTATTATTTGTTGCCCTATATGATACGGGTGAATTATACGGTGTCAATTCAAAAAAGACATGTCACCGTATAACTTCCTAGTTTTTCGATATGATTCGTACAAAAAAAATGGTATAAAACCAGGCTATGCGCAGTCTATTACACTTTTTTCACTTGAGCAGGTAATCAAACATTGAACCAAAAATTAGTCAAATAAAAAGATTTTAAATTTGTAAAAATCAAAATATAAATTCATAAAAAATTAGATTAAAAATAGATAAAAATAGTTTTTTACATTTTGAAAGGTATTTTTTCCATGTTCAAATAGTATAGGCCTTGTCTTTTGTGTAGAGCTTGGTCAAATAGTGTTTTTTTTCCATGGTCAAATAGTATAGGCCTTGTATTTTTCTAGGGCTTGGTCTCTCACTCTATGCAAGGGGTTTGTTTATAGAAGTCACTTGCCATGCACTCAGTTAACTGACACTTGGAAGTGAACTAGTCAAATAATTTAGAAAATTATAATTGTGTGCAGAGTGTACTCTCACATGAGATATTATTAGTTTGAGAAATATAACATAATAGACGTTAGTTTTACTTAGTTTAGTGTTCAATTTTGATGTACAGAGATTCACTCTCACTTCAAAGTGAACATAGGTAGATAGATAGACATTCTTTCATCCTGTGTAGAGCCATTCACACTATGCTTTCACTGGAGTAAAATTTTAGAAATAGCATGTCCAAAGATATTGATATTCAATTATATTTATCTGGATTGTAAGATCTATTGTACTGTGTGAGAGCATACACATGCTCTCACTATAGATAGATAATCATTCAAAGATCTATGGTGGAGTGTGAGAACTTCATGTTCACACTTCAGATAGACATGGTAATCGTCAAGTATTGCAATTGATTTTCAAAGACTTGATGATTAAGATGATTGATTATCATATTGTGTGAAAACCGCAAGCTTGCACTTTAGATAATTTGATATAGCATGATGTGAAATGATTTGAGTCATATGTATTGTATTTTAATAAGTGTGATGTGAAATGATTTGATTTATATGTATTGTTTTTAATAAGTGCACTTTAGATAAATCAATGTTGTAGGATGTAAACACAATATGATTTAAATGTATTGTTTATACCACAAGGAAAAAATTAATGTTCTCCTTAGTTGTCTCCTTGTGAGACGGGCATGCTTCTACATCAGCAACGGTCCCTAGCATAAGTAAATCTTGTAGAGCATCATCCAATGGATAGACGCTGCATCAAGGGCTGGATAAGCAGTGGTTTCTTGAGTTCCTAGAGATGTCAAAATCTC
This sequence comes from Adiantum capillus-veneris, assembly GCF_014529385.1. Classification (NCBI taxonomy): domain Eukaryota; kingdom Viridiplantae; phylum Streptophyta; class Polypodiopsida; order Polypodiales; family Pteridaceae; genus Adiantum; species Adiantum capillus-veneris. The sequence continues at coordinate 155,070,070 of NC_140943.1, forward strand.
CGTTGGTAACGAGGAGATAGAGCATTTGTTTATGCAAGGAAACAACCAATGTTCTCCTTAGTTGACTCCTCGTGATGGGCATGCTTCTACATAGCAGTGGTCCCTAGCACACGTAAATCTTGCAAAGCAACATCCAATGGACAGACAATGTACAAGCATTGGATAAGCAGTGGTGCTTTAGTTGCACTTGAAATGGATGTAAGCCTTTGTGGCGTGCGGTATACTATTCAATGCTATGCGCAACCCAATATTTCAAGATGCTTTGATGAGCATAGCCAAAAAAGGGTTTGTGCTTCCTAAATACAACAAGATGCACATTGAGTATCTAGATAAAGTAAAAGACAGTACTGAAGCCATCCTCAAGCACATGGTGCTAGAATTTGTTCCTGCGTTTGGTTGTGCCTATTGGGGTATAAAGCCCAATGTGGTCGCCCAGGTAAGTGGGCGGGCCGCCAGGTATGTACACATATTCTTTTGTAAAAACCTAATAAGAACTCACTATGCTCTACACATTACAGTAGAGTGAGTTCACCATATCGTCATGCTCTTCTTCTCGCACTCTCTCTCGCGTCGCACTTCCGCTCATACTCCTTCAACTGGTATCAGAGCTCAGATCGAGGCTCGGTGCAGCATTTGCAGGTAGCCAGAGTCACCTTCTCAGATTGGAGTGAGATTTGACAGGCGAAGACACAGCCCCAAATCTTGTGGGCAAACCCGAAGGGCTCTATGTTCTCAGAATTTCATTCTAGGGTCATCTTGGCCACCGTTCGGCTTCGACAAAGTTTTGTGCAGGCCATTTTCGACTACGTGGTCTCGGCGGGTGCAGATCCGACTTTGCAAATTTGGGGTTTCGGCCTACGACTACAAGTGCTGAGGATATCTACACTTCCAGAGTTCTGATTTGTGGCTGTCTACACAACAAAGGACGGCTCACAGTTCTTGGAGGCGTGTCACATACGACACGGGGCGCATCTACACACAGACTGTAGGCGACATCCACTAGTTCATCAGGTTGATATTGGTTCAGAGGTCAGTTTACAGGGGAAACTCTGCCGAATTTTTCCCAGGAAAGTAAACTACTGTGAAGCGTAGCTATGGCTGGATCACAGGACACTGCTCTTTACAATATCAAGAAGCTGGATGGAACTAATTTCCCATTGTGGAAGAAGCAGATTTGGCATGTGTTGGTACAAAAGAAGCAGATAAAACCTATAAAGCTCAAGGGGATAAAACCAGAAGATATGGACGAAGATGAATGGAGCGAAATGGATGAATTGGCACTTTCTACCATTATGCTGACTTTGGCAGAAAGCGTTTACTTCAATGTAGTAGACGAGATGTCGGCTTATGAAGCATGGACAAAGCTGAGTGATCTTTATGAGAAGCAGAGTGCAGCTTCACAGGTATACTGGCTTAAGAATCTTGTTGACTTTAAGATGAAAGAAGGGACACCTATGTCCAATCATCTGAATGAATTCAACACCATCTACAGTCAGTTGTCAGCTCAAGGTGTCAAGTTTGATGAACCTGTTAGAGCTATGTTCCTGTTGATCACATTGCAGGAAAGTTGGGACACTTTTCGCATAGCTTTGAGTAATTCTGCACCTCCAGATGGTTTGACCATAGCAGGTGTAGAAGGTAGTCTGCTTACGGAAGAAACCAACAGAAAGACAATGGACAAAGGCAAAGGAACAGCCTTAGTTGTCAGGGGAAGTACCAAAGAAAAGTACAAAGGTGGAAAGAGGGATCAGTCTCGTAGCAAGTCCCGCAGTGCTAAAGGCAAGAGTGACATAGAATGCTACCATTGTGGCAAGAAGGGTCACATGAAAAGAGACTGCAAAGAATGGAAAGCAAAAAAAGGCAAAGAGAAAGTAGAAGACATGGTGAGAAGAACAAGTCCTGAGTGAAGATTCAAGAAATAAACGTGACAAACACTGTTGCAGAGGATGACAGTCTAGTGTCAAGAGATATCTACTTCTTGAAAAATACAATAGACTCAGCTCTTCTTACAGCATCTGATGGAAATGCACTGAGTGACTTGATTATAGACTCAGGGGCATCACTTCATGTGTCTCCAAACAAGGAGTGGTTTACCTCTTATGTGACCACTAAAGATCATGTTCGGCTAGGCAATGGGCAGACATGTGAGATCTTAGGTGTTGGAGATGTTCAATTGAAGTTTCAGAATGGCTCTTCTTTCACGCTGAAGAATGTGAGACATGTTCCCGCAATTACAAAGAGCTTGGTCAACCCAGGTTTACTTGATGATGCTGGCTACGTCACCACTTTTGGATTACATGTGGAAGATATCCAAGGGTTCTATGACAGTAGCACATGGAGTAAAGTCTGGAGGAATTTACATGATTTATGTATCAAATGTCTCTAAAAATGTAATCAATGTAACCGAGCAGCCGAACGTTTCTTTGTGGCATAGCCGGTTAGGACATATGTCCAAGAAGGGAATGGAAATCTTGTCTCGTTCTGGTTATTTGCCTGGCTTGTCATTTAACGATTTTGAATTCTGTGAACATTGTCTGTATGGTAAGCAAACACAGCAGCCACATAAGCATAGAAGCAGTAGAAGAGATACACAGTTGGCACTTGTTCATAGTGATTTGTGTGGACCTATGCCTAACCTATCTCTAGGGGGAGCTTCTTACTTTATGACATTTATAGATGATTACTCGAGGAAAGTATGGGTTTACTTTCTCAAGCACAAGGATGAAGCGTTTAGTGTTTTCAAAACGTTTGTGACACTTGTGGAGAATCAGAGTGGCAAGAAGCTTAAATGCTTACGCACTGACAATGGTGGAGAGTATGTTTCAAAGGCCTTTCAGGACTTTTGTGAGTCAAAAGGTATAAAACGTGAACTTACTGCTCCTTACAATCCTCCTCAAAATGGTGTTGCTGAGAGGATGAATAGGACCATACAAGAGAAGGTCAAAAGTATGTTGTCTAATGCACAACTGCCAAATGGGTTTTGGGCTGAAGCTGTATCAACAACTGTTCATCTTATAAATAGATCTGTGGTCGCCCAGGTAAGTGGGCGGGCCGCCAGGTATGTACACATATTCTTTTGTAAAAACCTAATAAGAACTCACTATGCTCTACACATTACAGTAGAGCGAGTTCACCATATCGTCGTGCTCTTCTTCTCACACTCTCTCTCGTGTCGCACTTCCGCTCATACTCCTTCAGTGCCATAGCATTAGATGGATGGACTAACTGTCAAAAGAAGCTGCTGATCAATGTGATACTTATCACCCCTAGAGGGTCCATGCTCATAGAAGCTATTGACACCTCATTGAAAGAGAAGACAAGCTTCTATCTAGCAAGGGTGTGCGAGCATGTAATAGCAAAGGCAGGTAGGCCAAAGCATGTGACTGCTATTGTCACAGTTAATGCATCCAACTACAAGGCAACAAAAAAGGCTATCCAAGCTAAGTATCCAGAGCTTACTTGGGTGCCATGTGTAGTTCATACTATTAATTTTCTTCCTAAAGATATTGGTAAATATGGCTTATGTGAAGAAAACTCTTTTGGAAGCAAACCATGTGGTAAAATTTATCAGAGAGCATCAATTTTAAATACTCTTTTTTAACTAAGTTGCCCAATAAATCTCTGCAGACATTTTGTGCGACAAGGTTTGCTACTGCATAGTATGTTCTTGCGACCTTGCAAGAAGTAAATCCTGCATTGATGGAAACTATAGCCAATAGATGATGGGATGCATGGCTCAGTAAGTATCCCCATAATCAAGGTGCAGCTGCTCAATGTGCACAGCTTGTCAACTCATCGGTTTTCTGGCAGAATGTAGAGAGGATTGTGAGTGTGTTCAAGCCATTTATACACCTTTTGCAAACCATTGATAAAGACTCTTCTATCTTTGGTCGGGTTTATTGGTATACGTCAGAGGCCTTACGTAAGTAAGAGATCACGTTGGCTTTGGTGCAAAGGACAAAGTTGCCATGATCGCGACCGTGAACAAGTGATGGGTGCACTTGCATTATACTGGGTTGCATTTATACGACTGGATAATAATTTTTATACATATAAAACAATGTTATATGCCAACTATCCAAATGATATGTGAATACCTGTATAATTCATTAGATTTCAATCGAAAACATTTTTGATCAAAATACATTTCATACGAAAACTCTTTCAGACAAAAAACTATTTGATCGAAATCGCATTGTATATACAAAGTGATCGCCAAATTCGATTGAAACAATCAATAGAAATAGCGATTGCGTTTTGGAGGTAGTGCCCTCTAGATATCACTAGCTACAGCTAGCCACAACGACTTTAGGTAATGTTTAAGTTAAGTGATGTTTATAATTGTTGTTTTTTTATGTATTGTGCCAGACTCGTGTCGTATAAGAGTTTTCTCTCCGACCGAGTTGGTTTGTAGATGTAGGCCACGCTGTGGTGTACAACTATATAGCTCACTCCAAGAGTGTAGATGAGTGGTGACTCCCGTGGTGTGTAGTCATTTGACTCACTCCAGGGACACCTTAGGGGTTGGGACAAACCTAGATTCTCACTCATGTGGTGCAGTAGTTTTATCTCTCACCACAAAGATGAGTTATAACTTAGTGGCCAATTCATGGAGTTCAGTAGGCATGAGCCTACACCTCTTACTTCAGAATCAAGCCTATAGGATTTACAATTTTACGTTAGGTTGAACTATCAGTAGTACTACATAGAATCTCAAAGGTTAATACATGTCAGCTAGGAGTGGAGAGATGCATATCTCATGTCCTCTTCATTCTAGTGTGACGTATACACCTTTGCACTTCTTTTTCCATAGACACACCATTGTTCATAAATAGATGACTTGTTGCTATCTTGGATATAGATACATGTGGTGGCATGTTAGCTAGGAGTGGAGAGATGCATACGTCATGCCCTCTTTATCTTAGTGTGACGTATCCATTACACATGTACTTATTCTATAAATACATCATTGTTTATCATTAGATGACTTGATGTTGTCTTCGATGCAGATACATGCAGTAGTTCACCTCGATCTGAAATTGTTATAACTATCTGTTGGTGGTTGTGCTATGGTTTTCACACACTTCATTGAGGACTAGATTGATAGAAACTATCACTTTGAACAACATCATTACAACATCCAAGACTTGTGCTAAGACATCCTCACATAGTTGGGCTATTATTGAAAGGATTCCCTTTTAACAATTAATCATAAAGATTTCATATAGATTCCTCAAAGATTCTCTAAAGATTTCATATGAAGATGTTGTTAAAGTGATGAAAATGAAGATGGATGCTTCAACGTGAAGATACAAGCTCATGGAAGTCATTGGATGTCCCATTATAATTATTTTGAGCCGTTACGACCACTTTTGTAAAGTCTATGGGAACTTCATATATTGAGTCGGCATTGATATTTTCTAGTTGATGCTTGTATGAAAAGCAAAGCCAGCTCACTTTGTTGTAATTATGATCTAAAGAAGCCTAGGGATAGATCAAGTCAATTTGGCCGAACATTAGGTTTTTTGGGCTTAGTATATAAGCCAACACCTAAAGCTTTGTAAGAACAAAACATTATCTTTTAGAAAACAACAATCATCGGTTCTGTTATAGAGAAGAGAGATCTTTGCACACACACTGACGTGCACACTTATCAGATAGCAGATGTGGAGCTCTTTGTGTCAATGTAAGCAATCGCGAGCCCACCTCCCACAAGCTATATCTGGTCGTAAGTATCACAAACGACATCTGTTTTCAGTGATCAAGTACTCGTTAGAATCAAGGAGAGAAGCTCTACGTGTCCTTGTAGTTCACTTTTGGAAACTTTGAAAATTTTTATCAGATATCTATCGTGATAGCATACAGAGATCTTATGGTGATGGTTTTCAGGGTTTTGGAGTATGTCCATGTAGGTTATGTCCTTGTGAGACATGCCCTTCGATTTTGTGTCATTCTGAGTTGTTTTGATCTTGTAGCATTGTGTAGGATGTATTGTTAGTTTCTCAGTGTTTTGGTAGTGTTGTGATAGGATCGACGGCAGGAGAGTGTTGTTTGTGTCTTGCCTAGGCTTAACAATCCTGAGGTTACCTCCATATCCTAGTCGGGTCAGCTACGTCCTCGGATTGACAATTTGTTGGTATGTGTTCTCGCTATGCTACATTGTCCGCTCGCAGCGTACCCGCCAACATTGTCGTCGTTGCTGCCAGAGACAAAGCGCCTAAACTAGCGTAGACCACTTCACTCGTGTTTGACAGGATAGCGTTGCGGAGGATCTTTAGGGATCACGAGTAGGATGTCGGAAAGCACCGGGCTTCTGCTTACTCAGACGTGGAGAGAGATCACCGATGCACTGGTTCCTTGTAGAATACTTGAGAGCAGTGATTGTACCATCAGAGAGAGAATTTTCCAGTTCTTTAAGCTTAGTTATAGACGTACCTGAGAATTTTCATCAATTTTGTATTTTATTGAAGATGAGGACCGGGATCATCTAGTTACCCAGTTTCCTAATTTTGGATAAAACCCCATGTAAATTCAACTTTTACCAACCTTTTGTACGATCCCTTGATCATATTTTGGTTGGTTCTTCGGAACACCTTGTAATTATTCCTCAAAAATAGATGACAATTTGGATGTAACTATCTGCGGATATAATCAATCGTCATATTTATGGAATTCAAGTATCACAAGTTTGGAAGCAGTCAAAATTTTTTACGTATGAGTTTTGCACAATCTATTGGTGTTTGATATATGAAATATATGATTCTTGAAGTGGACAAACCAGTAAGAAGTGAACTACTAAGTGAGAGATGAAATGGAAATCTACAGACCTAAGAGGAAGCAAGGATGGAAGAAATAGTTCGGACATACAAAGGAAGGAATATTGTCAGCTTAGTTAGAAGATCAGTATAAAGTACTTAATTTTGTATCACTTGGATGGTATCAATAAAGAATGAGTCAATGCTTAAAATGGAAAAGTTAAAGTATAGATAAGAATGATGAGCTTTTTACAAATACAAAGCATGTTAAGACTAGAAAGAGAGTAAAGTGAAGAAATAATCATCAGATCTCTCAAGAGAGAGATGATACGGTAACACCAAAGGAGGAATACCTAGCTAAGTAAGGCCACATTCAATGACTATAGTAACATTGAGTTCATTAAGACTTCCTTAAGATTAAGACTTTTGGGATCTACGCTAAAAATAGAAAAGAAATGTACTATTCTAGGTATATACCAGCTTCATTATCCTTTAATCCAAGTACCCTAAAGTTACTAACCCTCTTCAACATAAAAAGATTGAGTCTGTCTGTCCTCTAAAGCTGTGTCCCGAGCTGAGGACAACTCTTTCTTTTTGTTGGGGAGTTTGTAAGGTCCCTCTCTAACCCTAGACGTCCCTAAAACCTAGAAAGATCTGGAAAAAGACCAAGTGTGGTAAAGAGACATGACTCAATCACATAAAGACAAGAATTGTGTGGGTATCACACACCCTGCATTTACAGATCTAGTCTATGCAGTCAAAAGTTTCAAAGTGCAGTTGCATGGAAACCCAGTAGATCAGCAGGTTAAAGACAAAGCAACAATTTTGGATATCGCCCATCGTGGCATTATTTATCTGATAGCCATGGTTTTTCACGTGGAGCGTCCCATGCTCATTTCACGATTTTGGAATGGCGGCCATGTAGAGGAGTGGGTAAAGGAGTGTAGTGCATATGGTAGTCAGCTTGTCAGTCACGACTACATATCGACTCCAGCAACAATTTAGTTGTTCCTAGAGAATATTTTGAATATCATGAATGCACTTCTCCAAACCCTTAAATTTTTGCATGTGCACAACTACATCCACAACGACCTCCACTCCCGCAATATGATGCTTCGTTTTGGTCAGAGAAGTGTACATGCAGATTATTGATTGGGATTTGTGCACAAAGAAAAACACAACACTAGGCTTCCCTCCTCTCTACAATTTGGCAATTGAAACCAGAAGACAAGCCAAAAAATAATACCTGTGGGTGGCCCCCAAGTGTACATCTACTAGTCCTCCCACCTAGTTTCTCCATGTGCTACACTTGTAAATGTCTCTTAAACTGCTTTCTGAAGCCCCTTGAGCAAAACAAGAGACAGTTTTTGAGAAATGTACGTGCATACCTGGAAAGGAACACTCACCATCATGCCAAATTTTGAACTAGTGCTTGAGATCTATCTCTCTGTTTGAATGGTGCTCACAGAGTGGGCTTTGATATTGTATTGACTTTTGGTTTACGATCATCTGATGGATAATGGGGATGCCTATCATGATTTGTCTTTGTCTCATCTTTGGTGTTAAATGTACTCAAATAAGTGATTTCAAATTGGTTAGATAATAATTTGATTATGATAGGTTAATTTGATCAGAACACGTGAATTTATTACGTAGATATGGAAGATCAACTCAACCACGCTGAGGTCCAAGCAATATTTAGAGAAGAACAAGTAAGATGGGCACAAACAGATCTATCCGTTATTGCCAACATTGAATAAGATAAATCCGAGTTAGAAGGCGAGCCTTTAAGGCTCAAAGAGTGCAGAAAACTATGCCCCAATCACTTTGTGCACCAACAACTATTTGGGATCAGTGGCAATGCAAAGGACACAGCTCCACTAAAGCTTTAGCAATCTACTTCATCTAGCAGTACTACGTTAGATATATCTTAGGAAGGTAGTTTAATTTGTCGAACCATCTAGCACTGCTGGCGTTGGTTGTGGATGCATTGTGGAAAAGGTAGCTTCACGCAATGCAAATATCCGATAAATGTCTTGTAGTACTTGTGGTTGAAGAATCAGAGATGCTCTCTCAACTAGCAAGCCAAGGACAAGATCTTGCAAGCTAAGGGGAGACTTCTGATATGCTGCGAGGGCAAATTCTTGCGCTTGAACTCGCGATGGCTGAAAAAGATGCGGTGATTCAGTGACATGTCTCTTTATATGACCCTTTGCCAAATATAGAAAGTACCACTTCAAAGTAAGCTGCTGAAAATAACTCATCTAAGCTTTGAGTTTCCAACTTTCAGACAGACAAGAATCTAAATTGGATGTAAAGATGACTTTTTGTAATTGAAAAGCTTTTTGAAATTGGTCCACTTTTGTAACTCAAGCCACTTTTATCCCCATTTTTGAAATTGTATCAGTCTTGTTCCCATAGAATCTTCATACCAACCTCAAATCTATCGCGATGCTCAACTACTTCTTTTGAAATATATATCATTTTATTTAAAAGAGAGGGAAATATTCAAACTAAGACTGTGCAATTTACAAAAAGTACACACGTTGTTTGATTCTTGCCAGCACATTTTCTCCTTTCACCTCCACTGGTATGTTGTAGTGATGACATCATTCATCAAAACATAAAGAGAGAGAAAGAGAGAAAGATAGTGAAACATAGAGAGAGGGAGAGATGTGAACATCATTTCATATTCAATCATTATATATTGCACTGACGTGCAAAAAGTTACAAAGCACCTCACAGTCACATATCACCCCCATCTTCAAATACTCTAACCATATCATCTATTTCATCTATATCTGAGCACTCTGAGGCAACTTCCCATTCCATATCATCGTCATCGTCAACTTCTGATGTGATAGCTTCGTGCGTTTGAAAGACACCTTAGTGCTTTTGAGTAGCTCTTGTTGCAATGTCCACTAGCTTATGGATAAGTTTCATATTGCAAAAAACATACACCAAATCAGCATCCCATTTAAGATGTAGTCAATTTCTCTTCTTGGTATGCACAAAGTTGAACCCTGACCAATTTCTCTTGTAGCTTCCACTTGATGCAGCAATCGATAACACCCTGACTACAATGTTCTGCAACTCCACCTTCTCGCCTCCATATTCTTTCCACCATAGAGGTGCACTTATCTTGCCAACAGCACCTATAGTCCATGGATTCTGAAACATACCAATCCTATTAGCATACTCAATGCATTGCTTTTGAAACTTAGGCTCCAATGCAAATGTCACACCATGCAAGCCTGTATGCAATTGAACCCACCGCTTGTTAGCAATTGTGATTATAGTAGCCTTGTCTTTTACACCCAAAACCAACATGCTCTCTTACTTTGTGTAAAGCCTCTGACATACACTAGTATATCCGACCAAAGATAAATGAATCCTTGTCGACGAGATGCAAGAGTTCTACAAATGGCTTGGATATAGAAACAATCCTTTCTACATTCTGCCAGAAAACAAGTGAGTTCACATGTTGTATTACGGAATTGGATCCTGTTTGATGCAGATGAAGTGACCAAGAAGAAGATTGTGGAGAGCTAGCCTAAATGGAGAGCAGCATGGCTGAGGGCTCATCCAGACTATCTTTTATATCTGGTATCACTACCAAAGTCCTGGAGAAGAGACCCCACTTATTGCCCACTGCCAAGGGTGTACATGACACACTAGTACCTCACACTAATGAAAGATCATCCAACTTGGCTGAATTATGCACAATTACCAGGACCGGTGACTAGGGAGAGAACAGATGAAGGTATATAGCGAAAACCCTAAAGGGCACCATACAAACCTTCCTCGGCTCTCCAAACCTGTTGTGTCGCATGCTGGTGAAAATCTGCAAGACTCTCTGGCCTTGTAATGCAGCTTTCAACCTAGATCATTTGTATCTTTCAACTTTTTCCGACCCAACTTGCAATGAGGATGATCTCTCATATGATCTGAGCAAAGCCAAATCCTGAGGTTATCTTCTACAACTACTACAGAAAGATTATCTTTTTGCCGAGCTACCATCTACAAAGTTTTATAAACAAACAACTTTGCATAGAGTGACAGACCAAGTTCTACACAAATACGAAGTAAAAACTATTTATGAAAAAAAAGCTCCTATAATTAATTCAAAATTTTAATTTTTTATAAGCTTAAAATCTATTTTTTAAATCCGATTTCTCTAATTTTTATAAAAGGTTTTTATTTAGGTACATAGGGCTTCTCTAAGATTACCTTTTACAAAGGAGGAGTGAAAGGAGTGGCCTGGCAGACGTGGTTTTTATACTTTTTTTTTTTAACCTAAATATTTTTTGACCAAAATTATTTTTGATCGAAATACTTTTCTAGATTTTAGATCGAAAGAACTTTTGATCGAAAAAGTGAGAAGTTATTCGTCTGGCGCATTTTTGTTGACGTGGAGCCATATAAAACGTCCCAATAATTTGAGGAGACGAATAATACGCCCATTATTCGTGTATTATTTGTCTCTCGAATAACAATAATGAAAATTAGGTTGCATACGCCATTGCATGGTGTGGTATTTGTATTGGATCCTGAGTTCCAAATGCAACAACAGTCTGCTAACAACGAAGTCATGAATGACTTCAAAAAAGTATGCTCCCAAGTCTTGGGATAGGAGGATGGGAAAGTAGCTTTTCATCAGCGAGTTGATTATGCTAACAAAATTGGTATGTTTCAGGATCCATGGCATATAGACACCATTGGCAAAATAAGTGCACCTCTATGGTGGAAAGAGTACGGCGGAGAGAAGGTGGAGTTGCAACACATTGCAATCACAGTTTTATCAGATGCTGCATCGAGTGGAAGCTGTGAGAGAAACTGGTCAACATTTGACTTTATGCATACTAAAAAATGAAACCGGCTTCATCCTAAATGGGCTACTAATTTGGTATATCGCTTTTACAATATGAGTCTTATCCATAAGCCTCAAGACATTGCAACAAAGAGCAGCACAAAAGCACTATGGTGCCTTCCAAATGCACGAAGCTGTTGCTGTAAAAGTTGACGATGGTGATGATATGGAATGGGAGATAGCCTCAGAATGCTCAGATATGGATGAAGTAGATGACATGGTGGGAGTGTTTGATGACGGTGATGATTTGTGATCATGCCTTTGTAATGTTTGCTCATTTTTATAACAAGTGCGCGATGGAATATAATGTTATGCTATTCCATGTTTACGTCCCCCTCTCTCTCTCTATCTCTCTCTCTCTCTCTTTGTGGAAATTCCTCCTTTCTTATATTACATTTGCAAAATATACATCATAATTTGTATACAATGGTGAGGGCTTGCTGTCTAACAGCCCCCTGAAGCCCTGCAAGCACATCCTTCAAAACCGTATCCCTAATAGCATCACAGGGGAAGTTCCTAGTGAAGGCAGATGTCCCTTCAAACATTACAGTGTTTCTCATGTTCCAGATAAACCATAAAAACTAGGCATTAGGAAAAATATGAACCCCAAAGGGGCCTTCTAAGAGCAACCAATCAAAATTTAGTCAACAATAGGATATAAAAGGGGGGACATGGATAGCTCATATCTAAATACCTTTAAACTATATCATGTAACATATCTATGGAAAGAGCTTGGCAATGCAAACCAAATGCACTATTGTCAGCCAAATTTGAAGTTAAAATGCTCAATTATGGCCATTTGAAGAAATGCAAAATGTGATGGGACCGTGGCCACAAGCCCATTCTCATTGGTGTAGAGATTATATAAAAAAAGTATCTTTGACCGTAAAGGGCCCTTTGGGGTTCATATTTTCCCTAATGGTAGAGAAGGATTGCAGGTAGAAGGACATTGCCTGATCCTCACTATGCAAAAATCCAAAGGTGACAATAGGTTTGGATATGGTAATCCCCCAAGCTTGGTACCACTACTTGGCCCATTTCCACCATTCATGCATAGGTCCACATGCACACAAAAAATGTCCAATGGTTTCCTCCTTGTTGCATCTGCTACAGTGCCCATCACCCAACCTCTTTTTTTGCAATTTACCAGCAGTAGGCAATGTTCCAACAACCAATATCCACCAAAAGGCTTTGAGTTTAAAAGTACAAGAGCTCCCCCATATATTCCTGAATACAACAGCCCACCAATCAACATTGTCAGACAAGGACCAGACCCAATTGCATGTGTCTCCATGAGAAGAAGAAAGAAGCAAAGCTAGGTAGACTGTTTAGTACAGGAAGTCCACCAATTGGCAGAGTGCTTAGGTAGAACTTAATCTCTAAACCTATCTTTAGCATTGATATTGAGAGGAGCTTGAATATGTTGAACATGGGTACAGAGTTGATGCCAAGCAATCCTCAGCCGAAAGTGCAACTTGTAGTGCTTCCTTGCCTGCCAAAAAGAAAGCCCTGTATCCTAAGCTATTGATAGCTTCTCATTGCTTCCATGAAGAACAATAATAGGAAATAAGAATGGGGTAAGGGGGGAATCTTTGACTTACTACTATCAAAAGTGAAAAGTAATCTTCTCACCCCTTGATAAGAATGGTTGTGTATTGTAGTATAGTGTAGCCACCCTTTGTATCCATTGTGGGGAGAGTCCATGAACTAAAGAGTATCCTCAAGGAGGGTTTAGGGGTTTTCAAATAGGCATATGCATCTTCACCAGCTATAAGATTAAATTATATTAGATGTTATTGGTGGGTTTATGTTTTGAGAATGCTAAACGATTTCTTTCTAAACAAAAATCCAATAATCTAAATGGGTGCACAAATTATAGTCCATACCAAGAGACTACAAGATTTATGAATTCACCTTGAAGCCTATTTCATGAAAGCATCATTCCTATGATTGTGTGGCCATAGGATTTAGATATAGATGTTATAAACGTTAGACAAGTATCTTAGTCTTACATCTATGATACATGACTCACAACTCCACGTGTGTCATAAATAATTATATACGCTAATTAAAAGACACTTATCATCAATGGAGCCATGGATGATTGAAAACAATGTTTGGTGTGGGGAAGGGGCCAATCTTTGCAAAAGTCACAAGATTTGTGCCACTTCATCTAGGCACTCGAGGATATGCACAACAACTCAAGGGTCCACCAACAATGTGTAAGGTTTTCAATGAAGGATCTTAAGTACATGGTTGTGTCATCTATGAACTCCAACCATACTAGCTGATGATCTTTCCTCCATTCTTTGGATTACCTATAGTTTGAATGCTTTGATGAGAATTATAGTTTGAATGCTTTAACTGAAATTATATCAAGCTCTTAAAAGGATTACCTATCTCTATTTCTTTGAATAAAATTACATCTTGCGAAGATTGCTTATTGCTAGGGTCTCACAAATGTAATCATTGAGTAAATGGGAGCCAATAAATATTGCGTGTCTCTTGATTATAGTTTTAATGTTTTATTTAAGTAGATTCTATCAAGCACTTGGATTTTAAAGACTAAGCTTGCTAGTTGCTAGACTCCTAGAAAAGGCATTGTTGAATAAATGGAAACTAGTAACTAGGTTTTTCTTTTACTTGCTACTAGAGGTGAACTCCTCTTCCACAATACTTCTGAGCTTAATAAATAAAGGAAAATTTCAATAGACCTTGAGATCTATCCACACTAGGTTGAACTATATAAGACATCCATTTTCCTAGGTGGGGGCAATATCATTTTTCTATTCTAGTGACAATTTGGTCATATTGTATGCTAGTATAGGACTGATCAAGTGTATTGTTCCATCTGGATATCTTTGAGTGTCCATTTCATATACAGACAGTTGGCCTTTCAGTTTAGCGAGTTCTAACCCAATGAATGAGGAGGCTAAAAAGTCCTCTTGTCTTATTTTTCTCCTGGATTCCACTATGATAAAATCCTCTATAAGGCACCACTCACCATTTATGTTAAAATCCCCTATGAGACACCACTCACCATTTATTTGAATGTGGACTAGATTTTCCCAAAGCCTTCAATATTCCTTAATTTTTGCATGCATCATATACATTAATCACAATGATGTTTACTTTGCCCATTTGATTTCAATCCCTATGGCTCTACCTGAGGGATGATTGAAAACATTGTTTAAGGTGGGAAAGAGGCCAATCCAAAAGTCACAATATTTGTGCAAATTTTTTGGGCATCTCAGTCTATGCATAATAACTCCAAGGTGCACTAACAATATGCGAGATTTTCAATGGATCCTTTTAAGTTCTTGGTTGTGTCATCTTTAAAATCCAGTTGTAATGGGTGAATTTAGGTCAATGCTTTGTTTGAAATCAATTTCCAAGGTGTGATGGGTGGTGTATATATGTTCTAGGTATGTATTGCTAGAGACATAGTCCAAACTTCTAGGCAATCATAAGACCATAGGTGAAAGCCCAATCTTGCAATATCTTGTGAGCTTTCAAAACCATCATAATCATGACTCCAAAGGATAGTCAAAGGGATTACTCATGAATACAAGATTGAGGAGCCAATGATCAAGAATTAAATGAGTCAGTATGAGAGAAATTTGGTGGTAGTTCTACTAAAGGAAGACCCCTTGGACTAGTAAAGTCAACTGGCTGGCTCAAATAATGCCACCACTATTATCGGAATGGCCCTTTGTCATTGTTTATGATAGCTCCGTACCTTGATGCAGAGGTGTAAGCCTGTATAGGAGTGATCAAGTGTATTGTTCCATCTAGATATCTTTGAGTGTCCATTTAATATACAGACAGCAGGCCTTTCAGTTTAGCGAGTTCTAACTCAATGAATGAGGAGGCTGAAAAGTCCTCCTGTCTTATCTTTCTCTTGGATTCTACTATGTTAAAATCCCCTATGAGGCACCACTCACTATTTATGTTAAAATCCCCTACGAGGTACCACTCACCATTTATTTGAATGTGGACTAGATTTTCCCAAAGCTTCCAATATTCCTTAATTTTTGCATGCATCATATACATTAATCACAATGATGTTTACTTTGCCCATTTGATTTCAATTCCTATGTCTCTACCTGAGGGATGAATCAAAACATTGTTTAAGGTGGAAAAGAGGCCAACCCAAAAGTCACAATATTTGTGCCAATTTTTTGGGCATCTTAGTCTATGCATAATAACTCCAAGCTACACTAACAATATGCGAGATTTTTAATGGATCCTTTTACATTCTTGGTTGTGTCATGTATAAAATCCAATTGTAATGGGTGAATTTTGGTCAATGCTTTGTGTGAAATCAATTCCCAAGGTATGTATTGCTAGAGACATAGTCCAAACTTCTAGGCGATCATAAGGCCATAGGTGAAAGCCCAATCTTGCAATATCTTGTGAGCTGTGAAAACCATCATAATCATGTCTCCTAAAGGATAGTCAAAGGAACTACTCATGAATACAAGATTGAGGAGCCAATGATCAAGAATTAAATGATTTGTCATGAGAGAAATTTGGTGGTAGTTCCACTGAAGGAAGACCCCTTTGACTAGTAAATTTGACTGGTGGCTGACTCAAATAATGCCACCACTATTATCGAAATGGCCCTTTGGCATTGTTTATGATAGCTCCTCACGTTGATGTTGAGGTGTAAGCCCTAAAGCCGTGTATCCTAGGCTATTGATAGCTGCTCATTGTCTCCATGAAGAACAATAATAGGAATGGGGTGAGGGGGGAATCTTTCACTTACTGATATCAAAAAGTGAAAAGTAATCTTCTCACCCGTTGATAAGAATGGTTGTGTATTGTAGTATAGTGTAGCCACCCTTTGTATCCATCGTGGGGAGAGTCCATGCACTAAAGAGTATCCTCAAGAAGGGTTTAGGGGTTTTCAAATAGGCATATGCATCTTCACCAGCTAATAAGATTAAATTATATCACATTTTATTGATTCATCTCGAAGCAAGAACATCCAATAATAAGGGATTTTTCAATATGCTGATATGACGAGAGCTTTGCTGGCCATAACATGTAAACTTATTTGCATGATCAAGGGTTTATGTTTTGAGAATGATAAAGGATTTCTTCCTAAACACAAATCCAATAATCTAAATGGGTGTGCAAATTATAGCCCATACCAAGAGGCTACAAGATGTATGAATTCACCTTGAAGCCTATTTGATGAAAGCACCATTCCTATGATTGTGTGGCCACAAGATTTAGATATAGATGCTCTAATTGTTAGAGAAGTATCTTAGTTTTACATCTATGATACATGACTCACAACTCCACGTGTATCATAAATAATTATATAAATTGAATATTTGTATGAGGCTTATATATAACGTTTCTAGTAGAATCTAGAAGGTCATAGAAGATTCTTGAAGGTTCTAGTAGAATCTAGAAGGTTTCAAAAGGATTGTGGGAGGATAAGATCCAATGATTAAGCCAATCGGGAATGTGAGGATGACATGAGAAAGTCAACTTTCCAAGCAATTTGATTGGCCAGAAAAGAGACTAGGGGAGGAAAGGTAATTAATAAGATAGCTGGAAAACTTAATTAGGGAGCCACCTTCTCGGCCATTACCATTAGTATTTCTCCCCCTTCAATAAGGAGGTGTCTCCCAAATTTCTAATTTGTCATAATAATCAATATCTAATTCTCCTAAATGATTTTCTCATGTTAAACTGATCATTTAATATGGGAAAGTGCCAAGGGAGAAAAAGCTAGAATATTGGTTGAGCTAGCAGGCCGGCCATAGTAGGGATCCAAAGGAGGGAAAATAGGGATCCAAAGGGGGGGCCATCTGCAAAAGAGCCATGTGCAATAATGGGCTAAAAAGACCCTAAGGTTCAGCCCATTAAGACTTCCAAAATGATAAGGTTCCAAAATTCAAAGGTTGTGTCCAAAGGTCAACCCTAGGCAGAAATTGGATGCTTTGTGTGTGACCAAAAAGTCTTTTCAAATCCCTACTTGGGAGGGGGTGAGCCTTTCTTCTAGGGGATGAGAGAGAAAGCCACACACACACACACAAGCTCCCTTTACACAAAGGGAATGAGGGACACATGTCAGCTCCCTAGGCCAGATGCCCACAAGGTATACCCAATTCCTATTGGATGGCCTTGGAGGTGGACCAATGAGAATTAGGCTAGAGTAAATCTAGTTTAATTAATTTAAAAACACTTAATAAAAAGAACCAATGAAAATTAAGTCTCCTGGATGATTATTGGACAGCCCGTGAAGCGGTCCAATAGGAATTGAGCAGCCCAATGGGCTACTTAATTCCTATTGGTCAGAATGGGGAAAGGTCCAATGGGGATTTAATTCATTTAAATCAATTAAGTTTAATTGATTAAGCTCTCACAAAAGGGGAAAGGGGGACACATGTCAGAAGGCTATCACTTATGCTGCTTAATAGCCATTGGCTTGACTTGGGGAGGTCCAATGAGGGTAGAGCAAGAGCAAATAGCAAGAGGGCTCGCCCAAGAGAGACAGGGGGCTGATTTTTGCAAGGCATTAACACACACAGACTCACACGCAGTCTATGTGTGAAGTAAAGAAGACTATCTCTTCCCAAGCTTTAATGGAGAGCTCATCACCTACTCCAAGCTTGTGAGATAGAAGCCTACATCGACACACTCTTGGCATGTGGATGCAAATCCAACCAAGAGCCAAGCTTCAATGCATGCTCATCTCCTCTACCAAGCTAATTACTAAGCTAAGCTATGCTAATATGAGTGATTATGTGAGGAGATGTACATCTTTCTCATAAGATACTCCTTCTTCCTCTCAATCTATTCTCATACCCTGCTAGCTCTCACCATCTTCGAAGGTGTGTGAGGTCTTGGGTCTGAGACCGGGGATAATTAAAGTTGTGTTTGCTAATTACTAAGCTAAGCTATGCTAATATGAGTGATTATGTGAGGAGATGTACATCTTTCTCGTAAGATACTCCTTCTTCCTCTCAATCTATTCTCATACCCTGCTAGCTCTCACCATCTTCGAAGGTGTGTGAGGTCTTGGGTCTGAGACGGGGGATAATTAAAGTTGAGTTTGCTAAATGTTTTGCTTGGTGCATGAAGCTTTCATCTTCATTGCACTAGCTAGTCTTGAAGGAACACAAAGAATTGTATTGTACAATGTCTCTCTTGATGGGAGAAACCATAATACAAAGCCTTTTGTAGGGGAGACCGGCTCCATGCAAATCCGGTCCTCAACTGTTGTCAATAGCTTAATTTCTCTCTCTTTTGAAAGTATTGTTGATACTATCTTTCTAGGTGTTATGCTCTTTGTTGCTCTCTCCACCCAAGCACTCTTGTAATTCTCATTAGGAATCTATTCTAATGAAATGCCCACTATGTTCATGCTAATTTCCGCTACACATAAGTTTTTAGACCATTAAATGTTACATTGGTATCAGAGCACAAGGTTTCTCTTTTCTTGCTCAAGAAGGGAGGTCCTCAAGCTAGCTATAAATGGTTGGTATTATTAATTGCCTGTGAGTAAGTAGAATAGGTATTTTTCAGCCTTGCAGTGCGCCTGCCTTCGTGAAAATAACGGGGCATCACCGTTGAGAGCTATGGTCTTAATAGTGGAGTCCTACGGGGCTTGCCTACGGCTTAACCACTATTGAGCTATTAGAAGCTTGATAGGAGCCGGTGCTGTTTTGGTGTCGAAAGACCCTCTCTTCTATTCCTTGCAATTAATGGTATTCGAGCCGTACCACTCACCATTTATTTGAATGTGGACTAGATTTCCCCAAAGCTTCCAATATTCCTTAATTTTTGCATGCATCATATACATTAATCACAATGTTGTTTACTTTGCCCATTTGATTTCAATTCCTATGGCTCTACCTGAGGGATGAATGAAAACATTGTTTCAGGTGGAAAAGAGGCCAACCCAAAAGTCACAGTATTTGTGCCAATTTTTTGGGCATCTTAGTCTATGCATAATAAATCCAAGGTACACTAACAATATGCGAGATTTTCAATGGATTCTTCTAAGTTCTTGGTTGTGTCATCTATAAAATCCAGTTGTAATGGGTGAATTTTGGTCAACGTTTTGTGTGAAATCAATTCCTAAGGTGTGATGGGTGGTGTATATATGTTCTAGGTATGTATTGCTAGAGACATAGTCCAAACTTCTAGGCAATCATAAGGCCATAGGTGAAAGCCCAATCTTGCAATATCTTGTGAGCTGTGAAAACCATCATATAATCATGTCTCTAAAGGATAGTCAAAGGGATTACTCATGAATACAAGATTGAGGAGCCAATGATCAAGAATTAAATGAGTCGGTATGAGAGAAATTTAGTGGTAGTTCCACTGAAAGAAGACCCCTTGGACTAGTAAAGTCGAGTGGCTGACTCAAATAATGCCACCACTATTATCGGAATGGCCCTTTGGCATTGTTTATGATAGCTCCTCACCTTGATGTAGAGGTGTAAGCCCTAAAGTTGTGTATCCTAGGCTATTGATAGCTGCTCATTGCCTCCATGAAGAACAATAATAGGAATGGGGTAAGGGGGGAATCTTTGACTTACTGATATCAAAATTGAAAAGTAATCTTCTCACCCTTGATAAGAATGGTTCTGTATTGTAGTATAGTGTAGCCACCCTTTGTATCCATCATGGGGAGAGTCAATGCACTAAAGAGTATCCTCAAGAAGGGTTTAGGGGTTTTCAAATAGGCATATACATCTTCACCAGCTATAAGATTAAATTATATCACATGTTATTGGTTCATCTCGTAGCAAGGACATCCAATAATAAGGGATTTTCCAATATGCTGATATGACGAGAGCTTTGCTGGCCATAACATGTAAAGTTATTTGCATGATCAAGGGTTTATGTTTTGAGAATGATAAAGGATTTCTTTCTAAACACAAATTCAATAATCTAAATGGGTGCGCAAATTACAGCCCATACCAAGAGGCTACAAATGTATGAATTCACCTTGAAGCCTATTTGATGAAAGCATCATTCTATGATTGTGTGGCCACAGGATTTAGATATAGATGCTATAAACGTTAAAGAAGTATCTTAGTCTTACATCTATAATACATGACTCACAACTCCAGGTGTGTCATAAATAATTATATACGCTAATTAAAAGACACTTATAATCAATGGAGCCATAAATTGAATATTTGTATGAGGCTTATATATAAGGTTTCTAGTAGAATCTAGAAGGTCATAGAAGATTCTTGAAGGTTCTAGTAGAATCTAGAAGGTTCCAAAAGGATTGTGGGAGAATAAGATCCAATGATTAAGCCAATCAGGAATGTCAAGATGACATGAGAAAAGTCAACTTTCCAAGAAATTTGATTGGCTAGAAAAGAGACTAGGGGAGAAAAGGTAATTAATAAGATAGCTGAATAACTTAATTAGGGAGCCACCTTCTCTGCCATTACCATTAGTATTTCTCCCCCTTCAACAAGGAGGTGTCTCCCAAATTTCTAATTAGAGCTCACTTATCTGCCAAATGAGTTTCCACATGTGTCCAATTATCCCAGTTGACTGCCCAAGTGGTTAGCCTAGTCATAGGTCCCGATTTCCTATAGGGAGGCCCACCCCACAAAAATATTTCTTCATAACTTGAAATCATCCTTCAAGTTTGAAGGACGTCCATCGTAGAAAAATATTAAGATATTTCCTTAGAAAAGCAATTAATGATGTGGTAAGCATAATCTAACGGGCGGATATTTATACTTTTATATATATTTTTATGAAATTATATTATAATTTCATGAGATACTATTCTCTTGCGGGATTAATTCTCATATATAAAATCCCAAATAATTGCTTGTTTATTTAATTATGGTTTAAATAATATAAAGAAATCTTATATTTCTTGGGATTTCTTAATGGTTATATAAGCATTTCATTTTCCATACACCATGATAATTAGTATCGAGAGAACTCTATTAGACTCAAGCTATATCAATTTTTCAATTTGCATTATCTAATTATTAAATAATAGTAAAATAACATTAAAATTTTGGTAGAAATGTCTTCCACCTCCTAAAGTCAAGACTGTCTTTCTCATAAGGATTTCAAGAGGATTTCCTATATGGAGAAGTTAGCATACTCCTTACCCACCATTGCTGCCAAGATATTATCATAAATGTATCTTTGCCATGTTGATGAGGGGTAATGACTTTATCCAAGATGGGAAACAATATTTGTGTAATGTATTTTACAAAGTTCTTGTAAAACATGGTTATCATAAAGATGGTATAGTTAATTCAGTTGCTTTGGGATGAGTTTGATGAGCCCTTTCTTTAAACTTTTATCCATCCTAGAAAATCTTGATGAACCAATTTCTAGGATTGGATGATCAAAGTCACAACAAAATTATTTGAAGAATTCAACTCGGTTTTGGCAAGATCCTGTCTGAGGAGCTAATAGACCTTAACTCGCTTGATCTTTTCTTGAGCCAAGACAATGGTTAAGGAGTTGTTATTCCATCTAGATATCTTTGAGTACCCATTTGGTATATAGAGCTTTCAATCTAGCAAGTTCTAACCTAGTAAGGATGCTCAAAGGTGTGGGATTAATCTTTCCTCGCTTTTACTATGTTAAAATCCCACAATAAGGCAGCACTCTCACTAGTTACTTACACCCATTTGATTTCAATTCCTATGGCTCTCCCAATGTTTGGTGTGGGGAAGGGGCCAATCTTTGCAAAAGTCACAAGATTTGTGCCACTTCATCTAGGCACTTGAGGCTATGCACAAAACCTCTAAGGTCCACTAACAATGTGTAAGATTTTCAATGGACGATCTTAAGTACATGGTTATGTCATGTATGAAAAGTAATCATGGAGTAAATGGGAGCCAATAAATGTTGCTTGTCTCTTGATTATAGTTTGAATGTTTTATTTAAGTAGACTATGTCAAGCACTTGGATTTTAAAGGCTAAGCTTGCTAGTTGCTAGACTCCTAGAAAAGGCATTGTTGAATAAATGGAAACTAGTAACTAGGTTTTTCTTTTACCGGCTAGAGGTGAGCTCCTCTTCCCCAATACTTCTTAGCTTAATAACTAAAGGAAAATTTCAATAGACCTTGAGATCTATCCACACTAGCTTGAACTATATAAGGCATCCATTTTCCTAGGTGGGGGCAATATCATTTTTCTATTCTAGAGGCAATTTGGTCATATTGTATGCTAGGCCTATAGAGTTTTTCTTTAAAAATTGATCAAGTAGGGGTAGGGGGTACTTGCTGCAGTAAATTCGATAAAAACGGGGAATCTTGGTTGATATGAGGCAAGGTCCATTTAAAAGGGGACAATCCAAACAGACAGCAGTCAAGGCAGGGGGACATATGAGAATTGCTCGCGTTGGTTGTTGGACTAGGATTGCTCGCATTGGCTGTTGAGGGTGGAGGCAGAGCTCAAAAAAAACCTAGGTTTAGTGTAATCCCACCTACAAATTTTAAAATTTACCTCTAAATTTTACATTTGAAGGTGAGAAAACCTACAAAATCTTGAAAAAATTAGTGTAATTCGCTATAAAAACCTTCAAGTTTTGTCAATTTACCTTTGTTGTTTCACATATGTAGGTTTGCCAAGTTTTTGGAAAAAAGTTTTTTTCGAGCACTGGGCGGAGGCGCATATCACGAGGATTGCTCGCAGTGGTTGTTGAGGAAGCAGGCGCAGATCACTGTCAACTATAATTGTAAGGGTTAGGTTTTGGTGCAGGATAATGTCGGCAGTTACGAGAACTTCTACAAGATGATGCCGATGATGTTGCGTGTTCCAGTCTCATGACCCCCAATTGGACACTGAAAACGGTAGTCTCAACAGTGATAGATATGGCTGGAGTTGGGAGGAGGAATCTCTGGCAGGGGGAGGAATCTCGAAAAGAACGAATAAAACACAAGCGCACCTTATGGGCGACATCAATAGGGCACAAGCGGAGGCTTGTTGAGGAGCATGGACGTAGGTGACAAACAAGGGTTGTTGGATGCATGGGCTACATAGACACTGCATCAACTCAAGGTGAGCATGTGCATGCGGTGGTAGTGAGAAGGTTGGTAGGCACAAGGACGACAGTATTAGTAGCTCGATGGAAGGAGGCAAGAATCTGCTACAGCTAGGGTACACTTTGAAGCCTGGACACTTGAGACTTCACCATCATCCTTTGGTGGCTGGCACAAGATATCTAACTTTAATTACATAACTTGAATCGAATTGTCAAAAGCACATAAATAGCTTGAAGGGCATCATGCCCAAATGTTAAAGTACATAAATAACATGATACGTGCATCGTCATTGTGATGACGAGCTTTCAATATGAGGGAGTGTTTCTTAGATAGGATCATTTGGGAGCATGCATAAGATGGGCAGGGAAAGGATGTTTTACCCAAATGAAAAATGAGGCTCTTCTCCACATCCAGTCAATTATTCTTGCATCTTGAAGGTTAGTCATGTTATGCAAGAAGTTGACATGAGCATGGACATGAGAAAAAGGGTCAAGGAGTTTTCGAAAGAAGGGTTGATTTTTGCAATGGCTTTGGCAACATGGATTTGATGAATTTTAATGACATAAAAACATGAGCTCTAAATCCATAGATGAACATTTATATCTGCATTTGAGAAATTTTTATATTATAAAAGAAGTGACATGAATGAACAATGGCTTTGGCAACATGGATTTGATGAATTTTTAACGACATAAAAACATGAGCTCTAAATCCATATATCAACATTTATGTCTTCATTTGAGAAATTTTTATATTATAGAAGAAGTGACATAAATGAACAATGACGGATCCAAACTTTATAAATACCATGCGTGTCATGGGGAAATGTATAAAGATAACACACACACACACACACACACATGTATTGTTGGTAAGAGCAAGCGAGACCTGTCGAAGGCAGGGTGCGCAAGTTAGTAGATTCAAAAAATTAAGATGAAGGCTCAACAACATGAGCCCCCTCGCCCGCCCCTCCCCCCCCCCCCCCCCCCCCCCTCTCTCTCTCTCTCTCTCTCTCTCTCTCTCACACACACACACACACACACACACACACACACACACACACACACACACACAGTTTTTCAAGTCTTCAAGATCATGTCCCAACTCTGTTTGATTGCTTGCTCTCTTGATTGATTATGTACTTTTGTGTATTTATATTATAGATCTACTCATGTTTACACGCTTGCATCCTTAAGAGGTTCACAAATCAACAATTATAGTAGAACTTCTTATTAAATCACATCGACATCAAACATATGTGAGGATTCAAAAGCTCATTTAATAGATATAAGCACGATTTTGAAGAAGTGGTGGACCTAGAATAATGAACTCGACAATATGTTTGTAGCACCTTGGCGTCTTTGGTTTTGCTACTATGAATGCAGCATTGCTCTAGAATTAGAAAATAAAGCGATTTCTTTTTTATTTTATTTAATCCACCACCAACTTCCAGCTCCTTCTGCGACCTCCAACCAACCTCGTCAACTGCCACCAACCTCCCTCGCTGCCATCCACACCACCCCAACCTACCTCTATATCTCCTCCAATGCGCGTCTTGCTCGTTGTGCGAGTGTGAACACCCTCCAGCCAACAACATCAACAAGCACCTAATTGCCCCCATACCTCACATCACTCCCCTCTCCTTCTCCTCCATCCATTGGGTGACCTCTCCCCAAAACCCCCATCAACTACCATTAGGCTCTTGGACCAACATCACTCCCCTCTCCTTCTCCTCCATATAGTGGGCGACCTCTCCCCAACCCCCCACTTCTCTTCTTTTTCTTCTTCTTCTTCTTCTTCTTCTTCTCTCTCTCTCTCTCTCTCTCTCTCTCTCTCTCTCTCTTCCGAAAACTCCTAAGGATGGAAAGAGAAACGGAGCCATTATGAATGACGTCAGAGACCGTTATTATGACAAACTTGGTAATGTTGCAAAAGGTCATAAACAAGCAACTTGAATACTTAGATGAAATTGCAAGGACGAAGTTACAATAAGGGTTCTTGTTGTTGAAAATGAGAATCTCAAGAGGACCCTTGAGATAGAAAAACCAGGTTTGATGCAGTTTGACAAGGAAGCCAAAGAATATAAACGCTCTCTTACAAAAAAAAACACGTCGAAGAAGCAATGTATTGTTTTAGTTTGATGAGGAAGCCGAAGAATGTAAACACTCTCTTCCAACACTTCGAAGGATCGCATAAGCAAAGTAGGGCATGGCCCTCTATGAAAGAGTAGAAGTTGATATCATGAGTCTTAATGCAAGAGAGATGAAAAATGTATGCACAACCGAGTCTTGAGCTAATGTATGTGATAACAATGTTGTTTCCAATACTTCTTTCGTACAACTTGTGGTCCAAACAACAAATATTAGAATGTGGACATAGAGAGTTGAAGGAACAGGAGCAGCGTTTTAAGTATATTTGTCACTCGTTGTATTTCCAAAGAGAAGTTAGAGACACCTCTTTCTCGTACCATTGTAATTGAAGATTTCTTTAAAATCCACTTTGGTATATCAGGAGTTTATGGGACACTTAGAGGTGGTAATCAAGGACCCCCTCACTAAAAAAGAAGGCCAATCATATGCACTATGTCAGAAGAGACCAAGCAAAAGATTATTCTTGATAATGATTGAATCTATTTGAGAGATACATAATGTGTTGTATGTAAAGATTGGACTATTTTATAGAAAAATACGCGTTGAAAAAGACATACAAGAATAGGAATACGAAAAACAAGGACACATTCCATTAAAAAACATGCTCAAGAAAGAGATGAATCCATCAAACAAATAGGAACACATGATCTATGAGGCCAAGTTGCAATTGAAAGTATGCTTTTGAAATTGCAATGAATATCCATTGAATGTAGGGATTGACATACATGAACTAGCTAACAAGGCCAATGTTATGCAATTGAAAGTATGCTTTTGAAATTGCAATGAATATCCATAGAATATAGGGATTGACATACATGAACTAGCTAACAAGGCCAATGTTATACTTCTTGTAGAAACTTGGGAGCATGACGCACAAAGGTTTAATGTGCTAAACAAACATAATATACAATCATTGATATGGTAAATTCCCAAGCAACAAAGAGAGTAAGAAGAGATATGATGTATGATTAAGGGTTAAAGATTTTGAATCAATTGTAAAAGATAACAAGCACAAACGCTATGTATACCTTGAAAACATGATACCGAAAAGAACACTCATTTTTATAACCAATTGCTACATTCTTTATCAAAACTCTCCTTTTTGTGCTTGCTTAGATAGAGATCAATCATTTATTGATTTAAAAGAGAACAAAGAAAATGTGATATTATTGTTTTTGGGGATATAAATGCCTACACAAAAACATTGCAACAAGATATACAACAATTTGATATACCATCCATTTCAAGGAAGTTAAAGTAAGTCCACTTCTAAGATCGTACTCCAATGAATGAAAAAGAACCGGATCACCATGAAATGATGTGACTTTTACACTTGTGTAATAGTACATGTACACTCATTTGAAAGGTATATGTTTATGCAGTGAAACCCATTATTTACGTGTAAAAAACACAATGGAGATAGTGTGATTGACTCTATGTACTCTCTTAAGCCACCATGTATCACGTGAAGAGTTTTACATTTGGCCAATGAAGGCCAACACCAATAGACCATCGGACCTTATATATTAACCTTACATGTGGAAACACAAACACACATGAAAATCTCAACCAAAACAAAGAAAAAACGTCTCTTTGTATGGATTTCAAACAAGCACCGATACGTATTGAAATGAATCTGCAAAGTTATGGATGACAAAGCTCTAACCTTATGCATTATTAAAAACTAAACAAAAAGCTTTCAAGAAAGTTATTTGTTCTTGTGCCTAAGGAAATCAGTTGGCAATTATCATGCCTTGATGGGTCCAAAATGCATCCATCAATGAAACTTAAGAGTTTTGCTCCAAGCAGTTCAAAAGATGCACCCCATTTTCCATCACCACTTTGAAGGACATTTTGTTTCCACTCTAAAAGGGGCCATCCGATTTTATCTAGAGTCCACCAAGAAACAAACAAGTTCGTGATCATTGATTAATACTTTGATGTCCCATGAGCAAGCTCTCACACAATCATTCATTACAAGGAGACCAAAGTGTCAAAGAGTGTTGATCAAATATCTTATCGAAACCACCCCTACAAATGGAGCACATTACATCCAAGGTGCTTTCGAATGAGATTCTCTTGCATCATTATCAGGAGCTACATACCTATGAAAGCCCTTGATATTACTTTATATATGCATGGATTTCATGCTTTGCATAAGAAGGATAATAATTGAATACAACCCAAAGCTCTATTCAATGTCCCATGGATGGCACCATAAAGTTTATTTCCTATACTATACGGTGTGTCCTTGAAATTGCTGAGAGAAGAGCGAGTGTTATTAAAATTAAGGGAGAAAGACAAACATAATGACATCCTAAGCCTACTTAAAGACTATTAAGCAAGACTTTGTTCTTTGCAATGAAGACTATCTATTTGGTTCTATTTACTGGAATGGGCCACTGTATTTTCTCATGCTACCAACATGCATCTACATGTCATTTTCAATGAGGGTTTATAGGCCTGCTATTAGGGAGAATATTGTTATGAAGCGTCTATGGTATGCACACATACCTATAAAGCTTCATAACTCTTGTATATTCCTTGGATTAGGTCAACTAGCAAATGCACTCTTCCCTTCACTTGCGAACCAGCTTCAAGTTTTACTCTTACCTTTCTCAAACATAGGAGAGTTAGGCATACATTTGAATTCTTATTGTTTCCCACATTGATTGGATTACCTTTTCATTTAAAATATTTGATTCCTCTTTTGTTCTCACTTCTTCAATTGGTCCCTTCATTTGATTTTGATAAGTCAAGAGCCTTACATGGTGTGGCTTACTTTGCATTTTATGGCTTTAGAGTGCCAGCGTGAAACTACAAGGCATAACATCAAATACAGTGGAAATAAAAATATTATACATTGGCCCAATATTACCGAAGTCTTAATCCCCTTAGTTCTCTTTTACTACCCAAAACCAACAAAGTTTGGTCTAATTCCACATTGAAGGTTAGTTTGGATGCTGAAACATGTCTTTTTTAAGTTTAACTTCTGTGGTAGTCTTAATAATGTAATCATCTTAAGCGTTCTTCGACACCACGTGTTGCAATTCAGTAGGACATATTTTCTTGGCGAAAGACACCACACTCGTGTTACATGTTTACAAGAGTGCTACTATAATGCTGCAAAACCACAATGAGCCCTCCCTCTTGCTTCTGCAAGCATTCATATAAAGAGATTCTATCACAAATATCCAGCAAACAAAACAATCGCTTGGGAGGAGAGAGAGAGAGAGGGAGAGGGAATCTGGTGGGGGCACGCTCCGCTCTCGCGTGATGGGGAAGAAGATAAAACCTCAAGAAGATAACTTCCTGCTCACTTCAGGATCAATCAAGCCTCTCAAGACGATTCAAAATACACCTGCAAAACTGGTTCTACAAATTTTTGAACATGAGAAAATACACTAAGCCAATGCCTTGCTCATTTCCTTCACAACTACGAGCCGTCCTCCAGCATTAGGCTGCAAAATAGGCAGGCTAAGTATCACTTTCAAGACAAACATGATCACCAGTCTCATAAAAAATCTTGTCATTAAAATGAAACAATGCAAGGTAATGACCAGACGCACGTTCAATTCAAAGATGGGATCCCACATGGCCCCTTCTTGGATTTGATGAGAGAACAAAACCTTTGGAAACCATCTCAGTGAAAATTTACTACAAACAATTGAGAGGACAAACAATCAAAAGGCTGAGGCATCATTGAGATGTCCCTTGCAACTTAAACCTTGCGCTTCAAGAAAAGCCCTATTTTCTTGAGATACTAAGTCTATCGATATGGAGCACTCAGCCAACTATGCTGGTAGTATTTCTGGGAGGTCAATCTGCTGTGAAATGGAGTAGGGAGGAAAAATTAGCCGGAGCTCAAGCGTACATGAAGATATTCCATTCTCGATTACGGTAGAAACACACAATGTGATTTCAAGCCCAACAGACAGACTGCAGAAAAGTGAGCAAGTTCTAAAGGTTGAAATTCTACCAGCAGAAATCAATCTCGACAGAGAAAACCAGCACTATCTAGAGTGAGCAGAGAATCTAGAGAGAGTTAATGCATGGCATAAGAGGATTCTTGCCTTAACTAAGAGTTTGGCTTGAATTATATACGATCTATAAAGCTTGACATAACTTCACTGCTTGTCCGTTGCTCTCCAAACAGAAAAAGATCCTGCATCACTGATTATGCATTGCTTGGACAGCAGCTACAACATATCACATAGTACTCGTGACATCAGTGCAGAAGAATCAGTGCGGGATCATATAGAGTTGGTGTTACATCCGTACTCATGTCATCATTGCAGAAGGATAGGTGCAGGTTTGGGTAGAATCAGTTCCCAATAAGAGATTGCTTTCTAAAACCAAAAAACTGAGTCCCTATCACACTCCAAAGATGATGGGCAATCTTAGCTATGATAACGGTTAGCACTTGCTTTTACTGAATTAACTACTAACCAGGCTGACCATTTCAAAAGAAAAGATTTGCAAATAAACTTCCTATAAAGTCCAAAAAAGATCCGGACTTTGCTCAAAATCCTTTCTAACATGAAAAATATTATAAACAAGTAATGAAGAAGATGCCAAGACTACATGACAAAAGCAGAACTAGAGCAAAGAGGAGAAAATTTGTAAAAGTAAGAACAAATAGCACATAGATAAGCAAACTACATGACAAAAGCAGTACTAGAACAAAGTCAAGAAAAATTTAAAAGTAAGAGAAAATAGCGCACACACTCCCAATCAAGGCATTTATCGTCAACATCAATCTCTAAACCAAAAAAGTCGGAAATTTTTTTATGATGCTAGCATGTAAGCAAATTAAATAGTGAAACAGCAATACTCCCAATCAAGGCATTTATCATCAACATCAATCTCTAAACCAAAAAAGTCACAAATTTTTTTATGTTGCCAACATGTAAGCAAATTAAATAGTGAAACAGCCTCAGAGAATTGTCACTGCCAGCCTTTCAATAAAAACAGCACATTACGAAAAAAAGGAAAGGGAAACAGATGAGCATAATTTGGTTCAAGCCTCTAAGCATATTTGGTTTCAAGCTTCTAAACCAGACAGTTCGAAAAAACTTTATGATACTAAGACGTAAGCAATTAAATAGCGAAGCTGCCTAAGGGAATTCTGCAAGAGTTTTCAAGTTTTGATAAAAGCAGGCCATCCAGGAAAAACAAAAAAGAAAAGCAAAGAGCCGAACTTACATCAGCTAACTCTTCTTCGTGTTTTGGAATAAAGGCAGTATCAACCTTTCCATCTTTGAAGTCCTGTTGAGTCATGAACAAGATAAGCATGATGGCTAACCAAGCCAACCTTATGTAACGAAATACTAGGGACGTTCAATTACTTGTATCTGTAGAATCAGCTTGTGATAATCAATGGTTGTGGGTATGCCTGCATAATCGACCAGAATAATCTCTCTCTCTCTCTCTCTCTCTCTCTCTCTCTCTCTCTCTCTCTCTCTCAAGCCCCTCAAATAACCACCCCGACAGTGAGCATCAGTGAGCAGCCACAGCAGGTCGCTGCCCACAGCAGGTCGCAGCGCGAGGGCATCTCTCTCTCTCTTGACGGCTGCAAACGAAGGTGTAGCCTTCCGAAAATTGCACGCGCTGCAGCTCTCCAGCAAGGCCATCGATTTTACCTTTTTACGTTCGAAAGGCACGCTGGCAAATCCTTCCAGGCTGGCAAGTGAGTCCACGCTGGACTTTGTGAGAGATTGCACACGCCCTGTAGGTGCCCTCTTTTAACAACAGAGAGGCCATTCTCTCTCTCCCTCTCCCTTCATACACCCGGCAAAATTCAAAAAATTCCAGGAGGAATTTCCACAGGAATTCCCACAGTCTCGGCTTTTCCGGATTTTCCGAACTTTCGAATTTTCAAAAACCTCATTTTTCAGAACTGCAGGGATTTTTACAAGGAATTTGGAAACTGCAGAATTCACAGAAATTGCACATTGACACGTACGGAAAGCAAATATATGCCATGTACGTTGAATGTGGAAACAAATGTATGCATAATGCAGTGCGTATAGGTCGCTCTCTCCTCTCTCTTAGAAAGTGAATCAAATAACTGAAACAAATAAGGCAAGAAAGATGGCGGCGCACTACATGGTCACAAGCAAGAGGATGACAGCCATTGAAAGGGAGTTGAAAGAATGCAAAGCCCACATGGATGAGTGGAAGAAAGAGAAGAATTTAATTCTTGAATGGAAAAAGAGGGAGGAACAGGCGAGGGAACTAGAACGCAAGGAGTTCCGGGATGAGATTCAAGCTTTAAAAGGTAGCATCTCAGCCCTTAGGAAGGAACTCGACGAAACCAAAGAGGGAGGACGCCTTGAAGATGGAGAAATTCAGCCATCAATGATCGATGAGCTGAATAGTATACGAGCACAAGTCAAAGAAATAAAGGAGGAAGGAGAAAAGAAGACCTCATAGGTGGAGGTTCTCTCCAAAACGCAAAAGAAGATGGATAAGGCTGAAAAATGGATTGCAGTTGTCAAGAAGGGAAAGGGCAAGGAAATCCCGACTACACCTGACATCATCAACAAGACACTTGAAGAGGAACAACGAAGAAGGGTACGCGCTCTACACGTGAGAGTGACCGGCCTAAAAGATTCAGATAAGGTGGACCAAGAGGTGAAGAGCCTCATGTCCATGATGGGGGTGGAGAAGCCCTCGCACACACAAGCTTGGAGAGTGGGCAAGAACAGTGAAGGTAATGGGGAGAGTTCAAAAGGACGGGCTCTCATTTTACGCTTTCCCTCCATGGAAGAAAAGAAAGACTTTTTAAAGAAGAGGCCAACCCTCAAGAAAACAGGTATCTTTTTAGGAGATGATCTTACGCTCTCACAGCTTGCACATATGAGAGAGGTCATGCCAGAGATTATAGCAACAAGGGAGAAGGGAAAGTTAGCTTTTTACAGAAATGGACGAGTAGTGATTACAGAGCACCGCTCTACATGACGGTGCGAGACCTATGGGACCACTCTCAAGATGGCGGTTTGGAACTGTAATGGTTCGTATAGACTTGATGTGGGGGCCTTTGAGGGTAGCTTCAGAGACAGAGACATTGTTTTCTACTCAGAGACTCATCAGGCTCCAGGACAGTTGATGCCGCACATATCAGGATACAGATGGGAGACAGCTTGCCGGACAAGCACCAGATCTACGCATGGGACTAGAGGATTAGGAGGTGTAGCAGTTCTTTTCAGAGAGGAGCTCCAACCACTACTGCACATAGTTCGGAGAGATGATCAGGCCAGATACTTGTGGGCGAGGCTAAGGGCAGAGACTGGACGTTTCTTGTACATCGCCATATACTATTTTCCTCCCAGCACTTCAGTATATGCTTCACCCAGAGGACAGTCTCCTTACTCTGTACTTGATGATGATATCTGGGAGTTCTCCAGAGATGGAGACATCATACTCCTGGGGGATTTCAATGCCCGTACAGGCAGCTCACAGACGGTCTTCTATGACACCTCAGAGGAGATGCTTAGAGAGCTAGAGCCAGAGGAGATGGGACTTGAGAGATGCTCACACAACAGAGAGCATACAAAATATGGGAGATACCTGAGGGAGATGACGACTACTCGCAGTTTAGCCATACTGAATGGCTTACCGACTTTCCCATTGTCTACAGGTTTTACTTGTTTTCCACACAGGCATGGGTCCAGCACTGTAGACTATGTTCTGACACATCGGAGCTTTATCTCTCACATTCAGGATTTCACAGTGGGGCCCAAGCTTGTAGGGATAGCAATAGATCATGCACTTTTGACATTATCAGTCTCCTTTCAGTACAGTACATCTCACGGGGTGGTAGACATCCACGCTATACTTTTACACCAGAGGCTGACTCAGTCTATGCAGAGGAGATACGTAGGCTTGCACATCAGAGCCAGTATACACAGTGGAGGAGATCACATCTATGCTGATAGTGACATTACATGGGGCAGCGACAGAGGCATACCCACACACTCAGCATGGTCAGAGACGTCGTTCTGGGCACATGCCTCAGAACAGCTGGTATGATGAGGAGTGTCGACAGAGTAGAGCTCAGATACAGCGCGAGCTTACATTGGGAGTGATCACCTATAGACAGTCTCGTATTGCTACACGACGACTAGTGCGACGGAAGAAGCGAGCTTTCTTGGTCCAGATGGAGCAAGATTTATATCAGCTCTTCCTTAGTAGAGATTCAGGAGAGGCTTGGCGTCTATTCCATGAGCAGTCCCCCCCACCAGTGATTACTTCTACAGAGATATGGGGGCAGTATGCAGCCATGTCCAGCTACGAGCACCTTCTTTACCACTGAGATGGTAAAGGAGGCCATTGACATGATAAAGACCAGACGGCCACAGGATCATGAGGGTTTGGTAGCAGAGCACATTATACATGCTGGGGATTTGTTGGCAGAGATGCTTGCACGGTTATTCAACCGTGTCATGTGTGAGGGCTTCCCTGAGTCTTGGAGATTATCTACTATTGTACCTATCTTTAAGACAAGAGACCCCACAGTGCCAGGGAATTACCGTACTATCATGGTGGGACACACATTGGCACGATTATATGCATCCATCCTTGAGCATAGGCTGAGCAGTTGGGCAGAGATTATGGGCATACGGGCACCTGGGCAGGCTGGTTTCAGGAGGGGTTTCTCCACACTAGACATGTCTTTACACTCAGAGCTATCATTGAGGAGGGTCAAGCACATGGTAGACGGATATACTGCAGCTTCGTGGATTTCCGCAAAGCTTTTGACACAATACCGAGGGCCAGATTGATGCGCCGACTTATAGAATTGGGGGTACCCACAGAGCTGATATGGGGGATTAAGGCATTGTACAGTTCAGTGATGGGCCATGTACGCACATCAGAGGGGATATCTGACATAGTTCACTCCACTATCCGAGTGAAACAGGGATGCCCACTGTCCTCTACTTTATTTGGTATGTATGTTGATGAGGTCTCTAATTATATTGACAGAGGAGGAGATAGAGGTGCTCAGCTTGCTGGGACATGGATCCCTCTTTTATTATATGCTGACGATATCGTGTTGATATCAGACTCACCAGAGGGTATGCAGAGACATTTGGACGCATTGCATAGTTTTGCAGAGAATAGTGGATTGTCTGTCAACCTTGGTAAAACCAAGGTTATGGTATTTAATACCACGCCATTGTGGGTTAGGAGATCAGCACCTACTTTCACATATGGGCAGGACAATATGGAGTACACTGATGCATACACATATCTTGGGGTGGTCTTTAGTGGACCGAGGTTCACACTGAAAGTGGCAGCAGACACTAGATTGACTCGTGCCTATGCAGCCCTAGGCGGTTTAGAGAGGATTTGTTCGCAGGTTCAGTTCCAGGAACCTCGAACAAAGCTATGGCTTTCGACACTTTGGTCGCTTCAGTTATGCACTACGGGGTTCAGGTTTGGGGGCCGTCTGTTGACAGTGCTGGATGGAGTAATATGGAGAGACCCTTGATATCTATGATTTCTAGGCTGATTAGAGCCAAGGCCTCAGTCCCACATGACATCATACGAGCGGAGCTGGCTGCCCCACCTATGGAGGTTGAGGCTCTCACCAGATCAGTATCATTTGTACACAGCTTATGGGACACCACCAGGGACAGGTATGCCAGGCTTGCTCTTGAGTCATCTAGACAGCTAGCATTACAGGGAGATACATCATGTTGGTATGCACAGATGAGCTCATGGTTTCATAGGCACGGTTTCAGCATGGACAAGCTGCCCCCTTTCCAGTATTCTCTTGATGCACCATCTTTGGCTCTTACACGGATGGAAACTACTAGCCTCATTCGGCAGGATCTTATGCAGCTTGATAGCAAGAGGACATGGATAGAGCCAGCACGGGAGTTGGGTACCAAGAGGGTTTTCTATAGAGAGCATCTTCTCCAACTCACGACAGACGGATTTGTCACACGGCCCAGTTACATGGACACACATCTATCTCATGGGTTACGATGTGCTATAGGCCAGATTCGCACATCTTCACACCAGCTTGGGATTGAGACAGGTAGATTCAGAGGCATACCAGCAGACAGTAGGATATGTCAGTTATGCCATGCAGAGCCAGAGACAGAGTTTCACTACATATGTCGCTGCACAGTCTACTATGAGATACGGGGACGCTTTCATTGTTTATTCAGAGATGGTTTTGACTCGCTAGATAGAGTCATGAGATATCAGGATCAAAGATGTCTCGGATTATTCCTACTTGAGATACAGAGACACAGAGACGCTCTATTGAGTGGGCAAAGACAGAGACAGTCCCAGAGACACATCTCAGATTTCTTCAGTCTGAGTACCACAGAGGAGAAGGGGACACCACCATCACAGAGCTCGGTTCCTACCCATACACACACCAGCGGTACTCTCATGGATTGAGCTATAGAGTTAGGGAGATCAAGACGACCGCGACTGATGAGGAGGGGAGCCACGCAGCACCGGCAGAGATTGCGGCCGAGGATCCACAGGATTCTAGCACGACACCCAGAGTGTCGATCAGGATAGGCTTCACGCTATTGTTATATTGTATCATGGTGACATTTATCCCCACTTTGTACCTTTATAGCATGATACCATTGATCAGCCTACCAGCCACCCATAGGAGTCGGTAGCACTCCTATTAGTTTCCTTGTTTGTAGTTTTCTTTGTTTGTACCTAGACTTGGTACTAGACTCATCATTGTAATCAGTTGGTCTCATAGGTCATTTTGGCCTTTTGTAGACGTTAATATATCATTTCATTTCATTTCTCTCTCTCTCTCTCTCTCTCTCTCTCTCTCTCTCTCTCTCTCTCTCTCTCTCTCTCTCTCTCTCTCTCTCTCTCTCTCTCTCTCTCTCTCTCTCTCTCTCTCAAAAGATTGCAAGAGATGGGGATGCCCATAGTGTTGATTTGGGGGATTATGGCTCTATACAGATCAATGATGGGACATGTACACACTCCGGAGGAGATATCTGATTTAGTTCACTCCACCATTGGGGTGAAACAGGGTTGCCCATTGTCTCCTACTCTATTTGGTATGTATGTTGATGAGGTGTCTGATTACATTGACAGAGCCGGTGATAGAGGTGCCCAGCTAGCAAGGACGTGGATCCCATTGTTGTTATATGCTGATGATATTGTGTTGATCTCTGACTCACCAGAGGGTATGCAGCGACAGTTGGATGCATTACACAGTTTTGCAGAGGATAGTGGATTGTCTATAAACCTTGGTAAAACCAAGGTATGGTGTTTAACACCACACCACAGTGGATCAAGAGATCAGCACCGACTTTCACATATGGTCAGGAGATTGTAGACTATACAAATAAATACACTTACCTTGGGGTTGTCTTCACTCGGCCGAGGTTTTCTTTGGGGAGAGCAGCAGAGACTAGACTGACTAGAGCTTTTGAGGCCTTGGGAGGCTTGGAGAGGATGTGTTCGCAGGTTTAGTTCCAAGAACCTCGAACAAAGTTATGGCTCTTTGATACTTTAGTAACCTCAGCTATGTTGTATGGGGTGCAGACATGGCGACCTTCTATAGGCCAGGATGGTTGGAGACGTATGGAGAGGCCCTTGGTATCTATGATCTCTCAACTGATCAGAGCCAAGGCCTCCGTATCCCACTCATTCGAGCAATGCTAGCTGCCCCTCCTATGGAGATTGAGGCGCTTACCAGATCAGTCTCTTTTGTGAATTGTTTGAAGTGAATCTCTGTTGTGTCACGGTAGAATCTTGACTTGGAATGTCCAAGTTTGTTACAGTGGTATCAGAGCGCGGCCGATTTCTCTTCTACCAGAACCTCACGACACTTATGGATTCCAACAAGAAGCAGTCGACTTCTTCTGCATCTGCTAATGCGGGAGGAGATCACGAAGAAGATTTTGATGATTTAACAAAGGAAGAGAACGGGCCACCTCGGCCTACTTAGTACGAGCTTCAAAGAGATGGAATGTCGACAACAGGTTGACAAGAGCACGAAGCAAATGATTAAATTTGCAAAGGACCCTGAGTTTGCAAAATTTTTGTCTCGATAATCCATCGCAGAAGTGCACACTGAATGGTAGAAAGCCACAGAACCACCCATTGAACCGGCAATCAAGAAACCTCCTTCTCCGAGGATGTTTACAGAACAAGAATTACAAGAGGCGGTTCAGACACAGATCCGTCACTTTTTGGACGCGAACAATCAATCCAAAAAGCAAGTGAGAAAGCGCAAGAAGGGGACTGACTACCCTGGTTATTTGGGTCGTCAATCTTCTTTTGCATCTGCAACAAAGCAAAAGAAGCGAGTACGCTTTGAAGGACTACCCAGTTCTTCTTCTTCCTCTTCTTCTGAGAGCTCTTCTAGTTCTTGTGATTCGAGCGAGAAGGATAGAAAAGGTAAAAAGCGAAGCAAAAAGCAAAGCTTCCGAAAGGGCAAGAAAAAGGCAAAGAAACCCAGATTTCACCCAGTTTCTGGCAGTTCTACAGAGGAGTCGTCCTCTAACTGTTCGGACTCCGATGACCATATGTTTTATGCAAAGAAGAAGCATTTTTATAGAGCCAACCAATATGACTACCTCGAAGACAAAAGCAAGAAAGCAAAAGAATTCAAAGGTGGACAATCGATAAAATTTGAATCCTTTTCTAAGTTCCGAGATGCTCCGAGGGCTTTGGCCTTCATTTAGCAGTTTGACATAGCCTTCTCTAGTGGGCACTACTCAGAGCACTCCAAGATTAGAAGGGCTCTATCTTTCTTCAAAGGCAATGCTCGAACATGGTGGTCCACTCTTCTTTTGAGAAAGGAAGCTCCAATCAAGTGGTTGAAATTCAAAAGGCTCTTCATTTCTTCTTGGCTGGCTCGGGAATACAAACGAGATATACAAACCGCTTGGAACCATCTTTGGACGACCAAGGGAGATTCTTTGGACGCTTATTGCAAGAGATTTTGGGACTCTTTTCTACCAACCTCTTCATTTAAGAAGGTCTCTTTCAAGAAACACATTGAGCGGTTTTGTTGCGGACTCCCTACAAAGATCCGAGACTACTGCCGAACAAAGTCAAATTCTAATGGGTCATGCGAAACGGGGTTTCTCGATACATTCGGGAAATCTGACTTACCCCACTGATGAGATCTTGACTGAGAGAACCTGACACACCTCTAACAATGAAAGTAGAAAGAGAAAGAGTTCCCAAGAAAAGAAAGATAAGGATACACGACCCCGGCTCACTCTTCGAGAGAGGGCCAATTACATCAAAGGAGGGAAGTGTTTTGGTTGCACGGAAGATGGGCACATCTCCACAGAGTGCCCCAAAAAGGCATAGCAAGAACAAACTGAAGACAGGCCAGAGAGTTCGAGAGCAGCAGAGGAACGTGTCAGAAAATGTAAGATGAAAGCAGGACCGGTACTAGATTGCATGGATACTGACCCAAGCTTGATTGATGAAAGTACACAACTTTGCCAAGCTTGGGACATAGTGAAACATCAAGAAGCCCTAATTTTCTTCGATGGAGGAGCCAAGGCCAAACTTCATTTCACCCGAATTCGCGGCGCCGCTCAAGATTACACCCGGCAGGATGGGACCACCAGCAGAGGAAGTTCTAGCGGCACCCAGACGGAACATAGTCATTAATCATTTCATTGGGAAACTTCGGTTGCATTGTCATGGGTATTTTTCATAG
Organism: Adiantum capillus-veneris; assembly: GCF_014529385.1. Taxonomy (NCBI): domain Eukaryota; kingdom Viridiplantae; phylum Streptophyta; class Polypodiopsida; order Polypodiales; family Pteridaceae; genus Adiantum; species Adiantum capillus-veneris. The sequence goes on from NC_140943.1 coordinate 155,109,537, forward strand.
TCACAGGGGACGCCCATTTTTGGACTTTTCCATCCCCACTTGCCGTCCCGCCCTCTTTTTTACACTAAAAATCCATTTGAGCCTCATCCCCACTCCTCACAACGCATCCCTTGTGACTATGGTATTTTTACATAATGCCCTTGGAAGGTTGTGACGTCCTCTTAGGAGTCCCTTGGTACCATAAGAACAACGAAGTGATCGATTATCGGGCAAAGAAAGAAATGTTGACGAATGAAAAGGGCCGAAAAATTGTACTTAATGTAAAATTGAAGGGTGGGTCCATCCCTATTGTATCGGCTTCGGCCATTTCCAAATTAATGAAATTCAATCTCTTTGTTTACTCGATCTACTTGAAAGAGTTAAATGAGGAACACAGAACGAACATGTCTGAACTTCATGCCAATTGCTTCTTTGAGGGCTTGCCAGGCGAGTTTGCCTCCATTTCGACCTGAGGATCACACCATTGATCTGATACCTGGAAGCACACCACCAAACCGGCCACCTTACCGTGTTAGCCGAGGCCAGAATGAAGAGATTATAAACCAAGTGAAAGACCTTCTAGAAAAGGGTCTTATCCAACCGAGTACTTCACCCTATTGCTCTCCGGTGTTGTTATCTTGGAGAATGTGCATTGATTACAGAGCTCTAAATAAATATTAAAATCACCATCAAGAACAGATTTCCGATTCCAAAGATCGATGATATTCTTGACCGACTTCAGGGATCCTCTTGTTTCAGCAGGATTGATTTGAAAAGCGGATATCATCAGATCGAATCGCGCCGGGAGATGTCTACAAGACAGCCTTTCCGATGAGCTTCGGTTTGTATGAATGTTTGGTGATGCCTTTTGGCCTTACCAATGCTCCAGCGACTTTCAACCGAATGATGGATAGGATTTTCACAGAGTATACATCATTTGTCGGTACTTTCTTTGATGACATTGTAGTCTTCTCCAAGGATGAAGCAAAACATAGACACCATCTGCTACAGGTCTTTCAAGCATTGCAAGATCACAAGTTAGTTATCAATGCCAAAAAGAGTGAATTTTTCTTGCCAGAGATACACTTTTTGGGATACATCGTCTCAGTAGTAGCAGGAGTACAGATGGACCCGGCCAAGATCGAGACTATACGTGATTGGCCAGATTTGAAAAATGTTCATGAAGTTAGAAGCTTCTTGGGCTTGTGTTCTTAGTACCGGCAGTGCATTCGAAAGTTTGAAGTGGTAGCTTCCCCTTTGCACATTCTGACACAGAAAGAAGTCCCTTTCTTGTGGGGACCCACAGAGGTGACTACCTTTCAGACACTGAAAGAGAAATTGACTACTGGACCAATATTGACTTTGCCGTATTTGCAAAAGTCGTTTGAAGTATATTGTGATGCTTGTGGTCGTAGTCTGGGAGCGGTCTTAATGCAAGAAGGCCATGTGATTGCCTATGAAAGCCGATTGTTTTCAAAGCCACACTTGATTGCACAGATTTATGAGAAAGAGCTTTATGCAGTGATCCATGCTCTTACTCAGTGGTGACATTACCTACTCGGAGCGGATTTCACAGTCTTCACCGCCACAGATCTGGATTTTTCCGATGTATTCACTCGATTAGAGAATGGGGAGGTAGGAGCCAGATATTCCATTCGGGATGGCTACTTGATGAAGAAAACGATGTTGTGCGTCACACAGCCGTTGAGGGAAAAGATTTTGACTGAGTGCCATTGTCCACCTTTTACGGGTCACTGCAGCATCGACACCACCTTGAAGGAGCGTTACTTCTTTTGGCCGAGACTCAAGAAGGATGTAGCCGTCTTTGTACGCAATTTCTTGGTATGCCAAAAGGTCAAGTTTGACAGGCATAAAGCACATGGTTTGTTACAGCCTTTACCCATTCCCACCCGCCCCCGGGAAAGTATTGCAATGGATTGCATTTTTTATCTCCCGAAGACACAGAGTGGGCATGATGGCATTTGGACTGTCATCAACAGATTTAGCAAGCAAGCTCACATCATTCCAGTGAAGAAAACAGTCAAGCCGGATCATTTAGCGAGACTGTTCATTGCACAGATTTTCAGACTAGATGGCATGCCTGAGACAATAGTCTCTGACAGAGGTCCCGGATTCACGAGTTTGTTTTGGAAGGCTATTTTGAGAGAACATTGGCACACGGTTACGGTTCTCATCATCTTTCCACCCGCAAACAGATGAGCAATCTGAGATTGTGAATTCAATCGTACTAGATTTATTGAAGTATTACATTTCTTATCAGAAGACTTCATGGGATAAATTTTTTCCCTTGGTGGAATTTGCCTACAATAACACGATCCACTCTTCCACGGGGAAGGCGCCATTTGAGATCATCGAAAGTGCTCCGAAGGTTCCACCCTTCCTTAGCACGAAAGATTTAGATTTTTTAAGCCAACCAGTACACAAGGGTCTTGGATACTTGGACACTGCTTTTGCCAAGGTCCGAGAGGCTTTAGCGAAATCTCACGAAAGACACAAGAAGGCAACAGATCGACATCGTCGCGATTTAAAATTAAAGGAAGACGATTGGGTGCTCTTACATTTTGAGAAGACACGCCTAAGAAAGAAAAAGGGAAAGGAGCGGCTTTTTCCAAAGCTTAGCATGGCCCTTTCCAGATAAAAGAAAAGATTAATGACGTCTCCTTTAGACTGAAGCTGCCCGATACTTGGAAGATTCACAATGCATTTCATGTGAGTCTATTGAAGCCTTTTAAAGATGATGTGCCTGATGATGGGGAGCCAGATGAGCAACCCAAAGTGGAGGAAAGCAAGGAGATACTTGTTCCATAATAGATATTTGGGACATAAGGACAGAAAGATAAAAGGTAAAGTGATTAGGCGGTTCTTGGTTAAGTTCAAGAACTATCATGCATTGGATGCGAAGTGGATGGAGGAGGAGGACCTAGCAGATACTCCTCAGATTTTGGAACTTTACCTTAAGCATTCGGTTTAGCATAGTTTACTTTGATAGTCTACTCTTCAGCGAGGGTGAATATAGTGCAGCGGGTTTGCACAAGAGGGGAGTCACTCTGCTCCTTTGTCAACAGATTGCCCCGATTTTGAATAGAGTCATTGATGTCCCCTTTGGGTTTCAGGAATATTAAAGGGCTGAGTAGTATTCTGCTGTATGACTTTATAACTCGAATTCCCGAAAATGAAAATGATTGATTTGTACTTGACTTGTTTCAGTGCAGGAACTGAAATACCAAATGATTGCAGCATTTCAATCTCATAAATCTCTATAGACATGATTGCAATAAGGAATAGTTGATCGAACATCCGTGAGGTCCCGACAAGATCTCGATGCGATTACTAAATAAGTTGTCGATTGATCATGGTCTAAGATTTGGAATGAATTTTTATGTGACTTGTCATTCGATGTCCTGTGTGTCCGGTGATGTGACTGTCGTCTTGTACAAGTGCTAGATGTGTTGTGTCTAGTGCGTCGCTAATAACAGTCAGTGTTTACTAAGACAGTTTATGGCCTCTGTCTGTTTTGCAAGCGTAATCGAGGGCGATTACAATTCTTTCAAGAGGGGGGTATGTCACAAACTGGTGACGTGGCATGCCCCTGGATACACACACGTTGCGGCAAGACATGCCACATGGCAACAGGCCCGAAAAACGCGCTGACAAGTTGACATGGCAATGCTGTATAGATCTTCGTAAAATCCATTGATTGTTGACATGGCTGATTTTTGTAAAACGCGCTAATTGGCTGACGTGGCAATCCGTACGGATTTCCGAAAATTACGATGACCAGCTTTTGGGCATAATGCTTTTCAGTTAGAAGCTTTTGATTAAAAATATTTTGGGACTCTACTTTTGGGCATACCTTGTAACAATAAATAAGTCTTTTGGGCCTCATTACTCAGAGCATCTGGACGCTAAGTCTGAGTGTGAGTTCCCGCGGACTCTTGTACATGGCACACAGATTAATATACCAAAAGGGGCGCCAGTCTTTGGGGCCAATACCTCTTGGCATGGAACTACGCCGGGCCGTGTCGTCTTTTGTGAACTGTTTGAAGTGAATCTCTACTGTGTCGCGGTAGAATCTTGACTTGGGGTGTCAAAGTTTGTTACAGTGGTATCAGAGCGCGGCTGATTTCTCTTCTACCGGGAAATCCGATCCTTTCCTCACGACATTTATGGATTCCAACAAGAAGCAATCGACTTCTTCTACATCTGCTAATGCGGGAGGAGATCACGAAGAAGATTTTGATGATTTAACAGAGGAAGAGTATGGGCCACCTCGGCTACTCAGTACGAACTTCAAGAGCTGGAATGTCGACAACAGGTTGACGAATGCACAAAGTAGATGATAAAATTTGCGAAGGACCGTCGGTTTGCAAAATTTTTGTCTCAATAATCCATCGCAAAAGTGCTCACTCAGTGGCAGAAAGCCACAGAACCACCCATTAAACCGGCAATCAAGAAACCTCCTTCTCCGAGGATGTCTGTCACAAACTGGTGACGTGGCAGGCCCTCGGATACACACACCTTGCGGCAGGACATGCCACGTGATAGCAGGCCCAGAAAACGTGCTAACAAGCTGACGCGGCAATGCCGTACAGATCTCCGCAAAATTCGTTGATTGTTATCGTGGCAGATTTCCGAAATGCGTTGGCTTGCTGACATGGTCGTCCGTACAAATTTTGGAAATTACGCTGGCAGCTTTTGGGCATAATGTTTTTGAGTTAGAAGCTTTTGATTAAAAAGATTTTGGGGCTCTGCTTTTGGGCATCCCTTGTAACAATAAATAAGTCTTTTGGGCCTCATTACTCAAAGCATCTCGACGCAGAGTCTCTGTGTGAGTTCCCGCGGACTCTTGTACTTCGCACACAGATTAATATATAGAGAAATACCGAAAGGGGCGCCAGTCTTTGCGGCCAATACCTCTTGGCACAAAACTACGCCGGGCCGTGTTGTCTTTTGTGAGCTGTTTGAAGTGAATCTCTATTGTGTCGCGGTAGAATCTTGACTTGGGGTGTCAGAGTTTGTTACATTGTCCATCTTCAGAGACAGAATAATTAAGTGGAAGACCCGTTGTCTCGCAAGCCATTAGTTTTGGCTATTTCAGTGATTCATCATAGAAGTTCGAGGATATGGTAGATCAGTACGCCACCGACCCTCATTTTGCAGACATCTATAGCCAGTTACAAAGTGGGAAGACAGTTGCAAGCTTTTTAACACAGGAAGGCTATTTGATGCAGAAAACGACGTTGTGCGTTACAAAGCTGTTGAGGGAAAAGGTTATGACAGAGTGCCATTGCCCACCTTTTTCACGCCACCGTGGCATAGATACCACCTTGAAAGGTGTCAAACGTTACTTATACTGGCCAAGGCTCAAAAAGGATGTGGACAAGTTTGTTCGCACTTGTTTAGTATGCCAAAAGTTCAAGTTTGACAGGCATAAGGCACCAGGTCCTGTACAGCCTCTACCCATACCTACTCGACCATGGGAAAGCATAGCAATGGACTTTATTTTTTATCTACCAAAGACTCAAGAGTGGTCATGATGGCATTTTGACAGTCATCAACAGATTCAGTAAGCAGGCTCACTTCATTCTAGTAAAGAAGACATTTAAGCCCGATCATTTGGCAAAACTATTCTCGCAGATTTTCCAATTACATGGTATGTCTAAGTCTATTGTTTCGGACAGGGATCCCCGATTCACAAGTTTGTTTTGGAGGGCAATTTGGAAGAACATTGGCACGCAGTTGCAGTTCTCATCCTCATTCCACCCCAGACTGATGGGCAATCTGAGATAGCCAATTTAGTGGTTTTGGACTTGTTGAAGTCATATATTTCAAAGTATTTGCCCTTGGTGGAGTTTGCCTACAACAACACAATTCATACGTCAACGGGAAAGGCACCATTTGAGGTAATCAAGGGAGCTAAGAAGGTTCCACCTTTGCTAAGCACCAAAGATAAGATTTTTGAAGCACATCAATACACGCGGGATCACGCGGGATCTGGACACTGCTTTTGCCAAGGTGCACAAGGCTCTTGAGAAGTCCCAAGCACGACATAAGAAGGTAGCAGACAAGCATCGACGTGAGTTGCAGATGAAGGAGAATGATTGGGTACTTTTATGGTTTTAGAAGGCACGCCTGCAAAAATGAAAGGGTAAGGAGCGGCTTTTTCCAAAGCTGAGTATGCGATACTATGGCCCTTTTGGTCACAAAATGATGATGTGGCATGTCCACCTGGAAACTGACAGACTCACAAGATTATAAGTTGTTCCAACTTATAGGGTACCTATCCGATGGGGCCCTTGGGGACACACAGAGATAATTAAAAAAAGCAACATCGTGAAGATGCTGACGTGACAGAGTGAGGCCCCAAGGGCTCCTATAAAGAGTACAAGGGATGCCCAAAAGCAGAGCCCCAAAAGCAATACAATGACAAATGTCAGGTCCAAAAGCATCTCAAGCCCAAAAGCCAGCGCAATTCACGAAAATCTGTACGCTGCCACGTCAGCAGTCAACGCAATTCGTGACCTCTCCGTACAGCACTTGCCACGTCAACATCTTCGTGATCTTTCTTTTTTTTATTATCTCTATGTGTCCCCAAGGGCCCCATCGGATGCGTACCCTATAAGTTGGAACAACTTATAATCTTGTAAGTCTATCAGTTTCCAGGTGGACATGCCACATCATCATTTTGTGACACTTTCCAAATTCAAGAGAAAATCAATGATGTATCCTTCCGATTGAAGTTACCAGACACTTGGAAGATTCACAATTCATTTCATGTGAGTCTGTTGAAACCTTTTAAAGGTGAGGTGCCAGTCTTGAGGAGCAACCTGAACTCGAAGAGACCGAGGAGATTCTCATTCTAGAACAAATACTGGCTCACAAGGAAAGGAAAGTGAAAGGTAAAGTGGTATGGCGGTTCTTAGTCATGTTTAAGAACTATCCAACATTGGATGCGAAGTGGATGGAGGAGGAGGACCTAGCAGATACTCCTCAGATTTTGGAACTTAACCGTGAGGCTTTTGGTCTAGCTTCGACTATTCCAAAAGTTCTCGATGATCAGCATGTTGAATCTGGTGCAGTCGAGACTGCACAAGATGGGAGTTACTCTGTCACAAACTGGTGACGTGGCACACGCATCCACACCCTCTTGGTAGGGAACAGTCCTCGGAACACAGTAGTGGTGACGTGGCTGCTCAGTACACACAACTCCTACCCTGCTGGTCACGGACTGCATGCTGACGTGGCCTGCTGTCCTCCAGAAAATGCGGCGCCATTCGCGGGCAGTCAACCAGCCACGTGGCAAGGCTATACGGACAGATTTGGCGCTGAATTTTGGCTACGCTAAAACTCACGCTGGCAGCTTTTGGAATTGCTTTTGTTTACGCAATTGCTAGGAGAGAGAGAGAGAGAGAGAGAGAGAGAGAGAGAGAGAGAGAGAGAGAGAGAGAGAGAGAGAGAGAGAGAGAGAGAGAGAGAGAGAAATGAAATGAAATGAAATGAAATGTTATTTTGGAATTGCTTTTGTTTACGCAATTGCTAGGAGAGAGAGAGAGAGAGAGAGAGAGAGAGAGAGAGAGAAAGCAATGTAAAGTTTTAAGCCTTGCTTTAAATACCATAAGAGGTAAGAGGGCTTGTGAGAGGTAAAAAATGAAAGTTGCTTTAAGGGCAGTTTTTTTATGGACAGCTTTTTATGAGAAGTTTTTGGGGCTCTGCTTTTGGCATCCCTTGTACTCTTTAAATAAGCAGGTAGGGCCTCATAACTCAAAGCATCTAGACGCAGAGTCTGAGTGTGAGCGCCTGCCCGCACTCTTGTACTTTGAACACAAATTAATACATAAAGAAATACCAAAAGGCGCGCCAGTCTTTGGGGCCAATACCTCTAGGCACGGAACTCCGCCGCGCCAGTGTCGAATCGATTGTGAGCTGTGACCTGTTTTGAAGTGGTTATTTGTGATGTCGCGGTAGATTCTCGACTTGGAGTGTCCAAGTCTGTTACAATGGTATTAGAGCACGGCCAATTTCTTTTCTACAGAAAATCCGATCCCTATATATTTTTGCGCGGCACCTATGGCTTCAGGCAAAGATCAGTCGACTCCCTCTACATCCGGGGATGCGGAAAGGGATCACAACGAAGATTCAGGCTAGGAGTATGGCCCGCCTCAGCCTACTCAAGCGGAGCGTTGAGAGATGGAGCATCAACGATTGATCGGCGACGCAACAAAGATCATGCTCAATTTTGCGAAGGATCCAAAATTTGCAAAATATATGAGCGAGACTTCTTTTGAGGAGGTGCACACGCAGTGACAGAAGACCACAAAACCACCCCGAAAACCCGCTCTCAAGAAACCTCCTACTCCCAAGAAGTATACACAGAAAGAATTAGAAGAGGTGGTTGATGCACGAATTGCTCAGCTTTTTGACGCGCAAAACAAAGCTAAAAAACACGACAAAAAGCAGAAGAAAGGCACTAACTTCCCGGGTTATTTGGGTCGTCAGTCTACTTTTGAAAAGGCAAGAAAGCAGAAGAAGCGTGTTCGATTTGAAGGAGTACCTAGTTCTTCTTCTTCTTCTTCCTCCTCTGACAGTTCTTCTAGCTCATCTGACTCGAGCGAAGAAGACAGAAAAGGTGAAAACCGAAGCAAAAAGCAACACTTCGGAAAGGGCAAGAAAAAGGCAAAGAAGTCTAAATCTCACCCTGTGAGTGACAGTTCTACCGAGGACTCGTCTACAGACAGTTCGGACTTTGATGACAGCAACTTTTATGCAAAGAAGAAAAATTTTTACAAAGCCAACCAGTATGACTTCTAGAAGACAAAAGCAAGAAAGTTCGAGAGTTTAATTAAGGTGGACAGTCTATTAAATTTGACACATTTTCTAATTATAGAGATGCTTCGAAGGCTTTGTCTTTTGTACATCAGTTTGACATTGCCTTCGCGGGAGGGTGTTACTCAGAGCACTCTAAGATTCGGAGAGCTGCCTCTTACTCTAAGGGAAATGCTCGAACTTGGTGGTCCACACTTCTATTGAACAAGACTGCGCCAGTTAAATGGCTGAAATTCAAGAGGCTTTTTATTTCTTATTTGCTGACTCCAGAGTATGAACGCGATATACGAACTGCTTGGAACCATCTTTGGATGACCAAGAAGGATACAGTGGACACTTATTGCGAGAGATTCCAGAGCTCTTTTCTACCCGCCTCTTCATTTAAGAAGATCTCGTTCATGGAACAGATTGAGCGGTTTACCTTGGGTCTTCCTACAGAGATCCGAGATCACTGCTTGGAACAAAAAGCTTCCATTCAAGAGTTGATGAGTCATGCGAAAAGAGGTTTTGCCATTTACTCTGGCAGCTTGACCTACCCCACAGATGAGATCATGACGTAAAGAGCCGAACAGACTTCGACAAATGAAAGTAGAAAGAGGAAGAGCAATCCAGAAAAGAAAGATGCACGACCCAAGCTCACTCCTCGGGAGAGCTCGCTACATCAGGGAAGGGAAGTGCTTTGGATGCGGGGAAACTGAACATATCTCCGCGAAGTGCCCTAAAAAGGCACAGAAAGAACAGAACGACAAGGACGACGAAAGGCCTGAGAGTTCAAGAGCAGCTGAGGAACGTGGAAGAAAAGGCAAGATGAAAACAGGACTGGTTCCAGATTGCGTGGATACCGATCCCAGCACGATAGGCGAGTACAGAACTTTGCCGAGCTTGGGGCAAAGTGAAAGACCAAGAAGCCTTGATCTTCTTTGATGGAGGAGCCCAGGCTAACTTCATTTCACCGGAATTGGCGGTGCGGCTCGAGATCACTCCCGATCGGATGGAACCACTTGCAGAGGCAGTTCTAGCGGCACCCGGCAGGTACGTAGCCATTACACCTGTCATTGGCAAACTTCAGTTGCATTGTCAGGGGTATTTCGGACATGAGGACTTTTACATAATGCCTTTGAAAGGTTGTGATGTCCTCTTGGGAATTCCCTGGTACCACAAGAACAACGCCGTGGTTGAATATCGGGCGAGGAAAGCGACATTGATAACAGAGAAGAACCATTGTACTCAATATAAAACTTAAGGGCGAGTCTATCCCTATTGTATCGGCTTCAGTTATTTCTAAATTAATGAAATCCAGTCTGTTTGTTTACTCGATCTTTTTGAAAGAGTTGAGTGATGAGGATAGGACAAATATGTTTGAACTTGATAAAGAACGCCAAGATTTTCTCCACTCTCATGCCGATTGCTTCTCAGAGGGCCTGCCAGGCCAGTTACCACCCACTCGTCCTGAAGATCATACCATTGATCTGATATTTGGAAGCACGCCACCGAACCGGCCACCTTACCGTGTGAGCCGAGCCCAGAACGAAGAGATTATGAACCAAGTGAAAGACCTCTTGGAAAAGGGTCTTGTCCAGCCTAGTACTTCACCGTATTGCTCTCTAATGTTGTTGGTTTTGAAGAAAGACGGATCTTGGAGAATGTGCATCAATTATAGAGCTCTCAACAAAATCACAATCAAGAACAGATTTCCGATTCCTAGGATCGATGATATACTGGACAGATTATAGGGATCCTCGTATTTTAGCAGGATTGATTTGAAGAGTGGATATCATCACATCCGAATCGCGCCGGGAGACGTCTACAAGACAGCCTTTCGGACAACTTTTGGGTTATTCGAGTTTTTGGTGATACCCTTTGGCTTAACCAATGCTCCTGCGACATTTAACCGGATGATGGACAGGATTTTTCGAGAGTACAAGCTATTTGTAGGCACTTTCTTTGACGATATCATTGTTTTCTCCAAGAATGAGGTAGAACACAGAGATCATCGGCTTCTAGTCTTTCAGGCATTATGAGATCACAAATTAGCGATTAATGTGAAGAAAAGTGAATTTTTCCTACCACAGATACACTTTTTGGGACACATTGTGTCAGCAGCAGCAGGAGTGCAGATGGATCCGGCCAAGATAGAGAATATCCGTGATTGGCCCGATTTGAAGAATGTCCATGAAGTGAGAAGCTTCTTGGGATTGTGTTCGTACTACAGGCGGTTCATTAGAAAGTTTGCAGAGGTTGCTTCCCCTTTGCATGTTTTGACACAAAAAGGAGACCCTTTCTCGTGGAGACCCGCAGAGGTGACTGCCTTTCAGACTTTGAAAGAGAAATTGACTACGGGACCAATCTTGACTTTGCCGGACTTGCAGAAGTCATTTGAAGTATATTGTGATGCTTGTGGTCGTAGTCTGGGTGCGGTCTTAATGCAAGAAGGCCATGTCATTGCTTACGAGAGTCGATTGTTCTCAAGGCCGGAATTGACAGCACAGATTTATGAGAAAGAGCTTTTGGTGGTTGTCCATGCTCTTACTTAGTGGCCCCATTACCTACTCGGAGCAGATTTTACTATCTTTACAGACCATCAGAGTTTACGCTACTTCCTGTCACAGAAGCAGCTATCGGAAAAACAGATGCGGTGGGCGAACATCTTTTCACTTCCAGATTGTCCATGTGCAGGGACAGAAGAATTTGGTGGTAGATGCTTTGTCTCGGAAGCCATTGGTTTTGGCTATTTCCACGATACATCATAGGAGCTTCGAGGATATGGTCGACCAGTATGCCACAGATCCGGATTTTGCAGACGTTTTCACACAGATACGGGATGGGGAAACAGTAGCGGGATATTCCATTCGGGATGGCTACTTGATGAGGAAAACCATGTTGTGCGTTACACAACCGTTGAGGTAAAAGGTTATGATTGAATGCCACTGACCACCTTTTACGGGTCACCGCGGCATTGCTACCACCATGAAAGGGGTAGAGAGATACGCTTTTGGCCGAGACTCAAGAAGAATGTGGACGAGTTTGTGCGTAGGTGCTTGGTATGCCAGAAGGTCAAGTTTGACAGGCATAAAGCACAGGGATTGTTACAGCCTTTGCCCATACCCACCCACCCCTGGGAAAGTATTGCAGTGGATTTCATTTTTGATCTCTCGAGAACACAGAGTAGTCATGATGGTATCTGGACTGTTATTGACAAATTTAGCAAACAGGCTTATTTCATTCCAGTGAAGAAAACAGTCAAGCCAGATCACCTAGCGAGACTGTTTGTGGCCCACATTTTTACATTACATGGCATGTCCGAGATGATTGTCTCCGACAAGGACCCCACATTTACCAGTTTGTTTTGGAAGGCAATTTGGGAGAACATTGGCACGCCGTTGCAGTTCTCCTCATCTTTCCACACGCAGACTAATGGGCAATCTGAGATTGCCAATTCACTAGTTTTAGATTCATTGAAGTCTTAAATCTCGAATCAGAAGACTCAATGGGAAAAGTATCTACCTTTGGTGGAATTTGCCTACAACAACACGATACACTCTTCGACGTGGAAGGCGCCATTTGAGATTATTGAAGGTACTGTGAAGGTTCCACCCTTTCTAAGCACGAAAGATAAGATTTTTGAAGCTGATGTGTATATGCGCGACTTAGACACGACTTTTGCCAAGGTCTGTGAGGCTTTGCAGAAATCTCAAGAAAGACAGAAAAAGGCACCTGATCGCCATCGTCGCGATTTGAAATTGAAGGAGGATGATTGGATGCTCTTACGTTTTGAGAAGGCACGCCTGAGAAAGAAAAAGGGAAAGGAGAGGCTTTTTCCAAAGCTTAGTATGAGATACTATGGACCTTTCCAGATCTCCAAAAAGATCAATGATGTCTCCTTCCGACTGAGAGTGTTTGACACTTGGAGGATTCACAATGCATTTCATGTGAGTCTCTTGAAACCTTTTAAAGGTGATGTGCCTGAAGATGGGGAGTCTGATGAGCAACCCGAAGTGGAAGAAAACGAGGAGATCCTTGTTCCTGAACAGATTTTGGCACATAGAGACACAAAGAATAAGGGTAAAGTAAGAAGGCCGTTCTTGGTTAAATTCAAGAACTATCCTACCTTGGATGCGAAGTGGATGGAGGAGGAGGACCTAGCAAATACTCCTCAGATTGTGAAACTTTACCTTGAAGCTTTTGGTTTAGCATAGTCTACTCCAAATGGAACCCAGAATTCAACTTGGCCGCAGATCTGGTGCAGTGGGATGCACAAGAGGGAGTTACTCCGCTCCTTTGTCAACAGATGCCTTAATTTTAGAATATAGAGTCACTGATGTCTCTTTCAGCTTCAGGGATACTGAGAGCTGACACTATTCTGCTGTATGACTTCATGAAATGGAATTCTTGAATATGAAACGGATTTGTTCTTGACTTGTTTTTAAGTGCAGGAATTGATAGACGAAAGTACTGCAGCATTTTGGTCTAAATGATCTCGAATAGACATGGTTGCAATAGGGGTTAGTCAATCGGGCATCTATGAGGTCCTAAGTGGATCTGGATGCGATTGCTAACTACATTGCCAATAAATCATGGTCTAAGATCCGAATGAATGTTGAATCATGTGATGTCTAGTGATGTCGTGTGATGTGACTATCGATTGGTACATGTGCTAGATGTGTGTTCCTAGTGTGTAGGTACTAACAGTCCGTTTCTGCTAAGACAGTTTATGGCTTCTATCTGTTTTGCAGGCGTAATCGAGGGCGATTACAATTCTTTCAAGAAGGGGGTATGTCACAAATTGGTGACGTGGCACACATCCACGCCCTCTTGGCAGGGAACAGTCCTAGGCAGACAGTAGTGGTGACGTGGTTGCTCAGTACACACAACTCCTGCCCTGCTGGTCACGGACTGCATGCTGACGTGGCCTGCTATCCTCCGAAAAATGCGGTGCCATTCGCGAGCAGTCAGCCAACCACGTGGTAGGGCTGTACGGACAGATTTGGCACTGAATTTTGGCTACGCTAAAACTCACGCTGGCAGCTTTTGGGATTGCTTTTGTTTACGCAATTGTTGGGAGAGAGAGAGAAAGCTACGTAAATTTTTAAGCCTTGCTTTAAATACCATAAGAGAGCTTGTGAGAGGTAAGTTTTGAAAGTTGCTTTAAGGGCAGTTTTTTTATGGACAGCTTCTTATGAGAAGTTTTTGGGACTCTGCTTTTGCATCCCTTGTACTCTTTAAATAAGCAGGCAGGGCCTCATAACTCAGAGCATCTCGACGCAGAGTCTGAGTGTGAGCGCCTGCCCGCACTCTTGTACTTTGAACACAGATTAATACATAAAGAAATACCGAAAGGGGCGTCAGTCTTTGGGGCCAATATCTCTAGGCAAGGAACTCCGTCAGGCCAGTGTCGAATCAATTGTGAACTGTGAACTGTTTTGACATGGTTATTTGTGCTGTCGCGGTAGATTCTCGACTTGGAATGTCCAAGTCTGTTACATACTCCACTCCTTTGTCACAGATTACCCAGATGGAATAAAGTCACTGATTTTCTTTGTGATTTCAGGGATACTGACGGGCTGACAGTATTACGTCTTTATAAAACGAAGTACTTCCACATGGAAATTCCTAAAATGAATTTGTTATATGTGCTCTCTCATGTGTGCATTGTTTGAGTGCATGTATGAAAGATGAATAGAATTAACTATAGCATTTTGGTCTTGTTCATTTGAGAGGTGATGTGGATATGATAGTAACAAGATTTAGTTAATCAGGACATCTGCAAGAGATCGGTGAGGATTGGATGTGATTGCTAAATACGTTACAATAGATCATAATTCTCATCCAAGATCTCGACGGGGATAGTGATGTGAATGTGATTGAATGTTCAGTGACTGTCGCCTTTGTGCAAGTGTTGGATATGTGTTGTCTAGTGCTTCGATACTTAGAGTCAGTGTCTACTGAACTAGTTTCTGCCTTATGTTGGTTTTGCAGGCGTAGTCGAGGGCGATTACAATTCTTTCAAGAGGGGGGTATGTCACAAAGTTATGACGTGGCATGGCCGCTTGGGCGTACTCCATACAGAGGGAGGTCTAAACCTCAGTGAAAGATGCTGATAAAGTCTTACCAACTTATAATAGAGCCTAGCCGAGAGGCCAAAATCAAAGAATTTGAAGCTCATAAGTTGTACCAAATTATGGTACCCTGGCCGAGGGGTCTAAAACCTACTTTAAAATAAAGCGAGACCCAAATCGCATGGAGAATGTTGATGTGGCAGCATTGTACGGACAACCCATGATTTGTGATGGTTGCTATCGTGGCACTTGTAAGGATTTCCGCGATTTGCGCTGGCAGCTTTTGGCGCTACGGTTTGGGACCAGCTGCTTTTAGCCTCAAAGCTTTTCATGTACCCTGCTTTTGGAAGGCCCAAGGCCTATAAATAAGTGGCCATGACCCCAGTCTCGGGCTGATCAACTTGGGAACATTGTTGAAACGAGGACCCTCGGACATTGTACTTTGTGAAGCATCAATAATAAAGAAATACCAAAAGGGGCCCCAATCTTTGGAGCCAATCTCTCTGGGCACAAAACTTCGCCGTGCAGTGTCGGAGAGAGAGAGAGAGAGAGAGAGAGAGAGAGAGAGAGAGAGAGAGAGAACCATGACTGTATATCTGAGTATAGAACCCCCAAGAGTACCAGTGTAGCCTACTCTTAGGATATACAAACTGTGCATGTACAAAGCATGGAACAATGTCTCATGCTAAACTAGAGGTATGTCATGGTGGTGCGTGTGATGCATGTAAGATGAACCAGCGTGACGGGGAGTACTCCCATCTGATGTGCCCTCCTATAATGCTGAAGAACAATGAGGATCTGCCCCACTGTCTAAGAAATGTATGATGTCTATCCCTGGCTGATCTGGATTGAGGCGCGGACTCGTCAAACTCGGATATGAGAGTACGAATAATGTCCAGCCAAATCATAGCCAGGGTGTCATGTGGCTCCGAAGTGGTATGACTCAGAACATGGAGGCAGCGTGCCCGCCAAATGTTCCAAACTGATATGGAGACCACCACTGCAAAAACCACATACTGCACCAGTCCTCTGTCTGAGCTGCCACTGCTGGGATCATATCTAATGTGCCACGAAGGTAACCAGAACCTGTAAGCATGAAGCAAGGATCTGAATCCTCACCCTCAAAGAAGAGATGTGGCCCCACATATGGTAACAACCAAACCACAGCACCCCAAGTGAGGAAGCCAAACTGCTGTCCTGCTCTGCTGAGAAGCAGTGCAACCGCTCTCCAAATATGATAAGCACTCCGACAGGACCATAGTCAGTGAATCGGAGACTCTGGTGTCTGCAGGATGCATCTAATACAAGTGGGATCGTGACCCATCGCTGCTCCCAAGTGCCCACAGCTAAACCAGCATGAGCAATCATCCACAAGCACAGAACAATCCTGCATGCAATGCGTAATCTCCAAATCCACACCCAAAACTGATGCAAAAAAGCAAGTGACAGCCCAAAATGCAGCCATAGACCCAGTCTCGTGGGTCTGTGAGTCTGAAGGCTGCATCTACCAATCCGAGCTGTGTACTCAAAGAATGACATTGTGCCCTGGTCAGTGTCCATCGCAGGCCAGCACCACTCCCCAGGATCCCAAGCAACCTGCGATAAGGGACGACCCTCCTATATCCATAGCCTCCAGCGCGAGCCATATCCACTGAGAAGTATGGATCCGCCTCTCCTCTCGTCCCACAGGACCCAACAATGCGAATGGGTGTCCATGTATGCTGCTGAATCTCCTGAAAGGAGTCCGTGTGGGAGAACTGCAATCTGATGTGACCAAGGGTCCTGTCCTGCTCCATTGGGACAAAAAACATCCTAAGAGATGAGCTCTGCACCCAGATGGGATGTCCCCAACCGTCAAAAGACAGCCACCCAGCTTCTATGCACGGGCATAATATGGTCACCTCTAATAGCTATGTCCCATAGCTTTGGAATAGCAGTATCGATCTCTGCCATACGTGTCGCGACCCCTCTGCCAATATGATACTCATCTGCCAAGAAATCCGCAGACACCTGTCTGGCCTCTGACCAAGTAAGCAAGGAGGCAGCAGGACCACTATCCCATACGGCCCAATCAATATAAGTCCGCATACCCAGCTGACGTCCCTCCTTGTCCAACACATAGGAATTCCAGATAAGGGGCTGTCTCTCAATCTCCTGTAAGGAGGATGGAGGACGTCGCACCAACCCCTGTCTCATGGAATTCCAAATCTGCAAAATAGAGCGTAAAAAAGGGGAGACATGCCCGATCTGCAAGGGAGTATCACTGAAGATGAATCTAATCCCGTCTCTGGTGCCAAAACGAGGTGTCACTGTATGTAAAACAGATCTGAAGAGTACCTTCCGAGTTTCATTGCCCGGAAATAGTCCTCAGACAATAAACTTGGTCAGTAAAGCTCTGCACTGCATCTCAGGATCTATGATACCAAGACCACCCTTCTCCTTAGGCATAATGATCATCCGCCAAGCAACACGCGCCCTAGTAACAGTGGACCCATCTGAGCCACCCCAAAGAAAGTTACGAATCAAGCAACGTAACCTCTTCATGATGCCCGAATGAAGCATCCAGCAAGAAGTGATATACCATACCGTTGCCAGTAAAACCTGATTCGCAACAAGTACTCTCCCAGAGAGAGAAAGGTGCTGCGAGGACCAATGACACAGTTTCCGTCTGAGAGACAGACACACCGGCATAAACTGCTGCTCTGAGGATACATCCAGACCAACCTGAAAACCCAAGTACCGGCATGTTTGACCAGGCTGCAGCCAAGTAAAACCATCCTCTACACCCCATGTCGGAATGTCATCAGAGGCCACCAAAATCCCGTATGATTTAGACCAGTTGATGCGAGCACCACTGGCTAAGCAATACACATCCAAGACCTCCAACATGGCTCTCAAATAGTCAAGTACATACTGCACCATAAGCAGGGTGTCATCAGCAAACTCCTGATCATCCAGATTTCTCTCCCCTGCAACCGGAAGAACCACTCCTCGAATGTCTGCATGCTGAGATCTAATATAATCCGGAAGTGCCTCACCCACAAATAGATACATGTATACAGCCAAGGGACATCCCTGCCTAACCGACCGAGAAAGGTCAAAGTAGTCACCAATGTAACCTCCTATGGTAATAGCACTCCTCACTGATCTATAAAGTGCAGAAACCCCAGTGATCCAACCTTGGGGGAACCCCATATGCAATAAGGTTCCCTCCAAGAAATCCCAATCAGCTCTGTCATATGCTTTCTCAAAATCCAGAAAAAGCAAAGCTAGGGGGGTGCCAGTCGCCAACGCCCACTCCACAGCCTGATGATAGGAGAAAAGGTTATCCAGGATACATCTATCCTGGATAAAAGCCGTCTGAGACCCATGAATCAAATCCAGTAATAGAGGCCTTACTCTTGCTGCCAACAGCTTGGCCAATATCTTGTACATCGTAGGTAGAAGGGTGATTGGCCTCCACTGTCGCAAGGAAGTACAATCACCCCCCTTGGGTATAAGAGAAATCAAGCCAGAGCACAATGATGAAGGCATCCGACCTGACACAAAGATCTGCTGGCAACCTGCAAATAAAGGCCCAGAAACAGCCTCCCAATGCGTCTGAAAGAACTGTCTAGTAAGACCATCATCCCCTGGGCAAGAGGTAGGATCCAAATCCGCAATAGCAGTCTGCAACTCCTCTAGAGTAAAAGGAAGCATCAAAGCATGACACGTATCTGCTGTGACCGAGCGTCTAGTATGAGACCATACTCTCTGTCTCGCCTCTCGAATGGCAGGTGTGGTTGTCTCTGCAGTGAAAAGCTCTCTATAGTAAGAGGTGGCAACCCTCATCACTGAATCTGGGTCCGTCTGCAAGCAATCGTGCTCATCTAAGACAGCCCGAAGTGTCGTACCAGGAGGTCTCTCTCTATGAGTGGCAAAAAATGATGCATTCATCCTGTCACCCAAGGCAATCCATCGTGCAGCCTTCGAGTGACTCGAAAACTCTCCTCTCCTCTCCTGAATCAAGCGGATCTCCTCCAGGATCTCCGCCTGCCACCCCGCTAAGAACTCATCACCCGGATAAAACTGTAACAATCATTGTGTGCTGGTCAAAGGGGCTAGTAAAGATCGCCGTCTCTGCTCAAGGTCTCTGCGGCTGGACATGGTCCTCTCTCTACACAATACACTAGACTAACGGATACAATCAGCTAGGAAATCAGACTGGAAATCCTCCATCTGTGTGCGCTGAGAGGTCGGGTCAGCATGCCATATCCGTGAAATCTCCTCAGTCAAATCTACATCAGAAAGTATCCTATCTGGGATCCTGCAACCCTTCCTCTCTGCCAGAGGCCTCCGAAAAGCTATCAAAATAGAAGCAGGATAATGATCAGACCTAGATGTACCACCCCAAATGCATGTAGATCCTCCAAGAGAGGAAGCCCACTGGCCCACATAAAATCTGTCCAATCGCTCTACAATCTACCTCTCTGTCTCTGTGAACCCCAAGAGAACTGCAAGGAGTGAGGCAATCGTGTAAAAGATGGAATGTGCCAGGCATCCACCGCGTGAATATGCAACACAAATCTCTCCCAAGCAGTCTGCTCTGATGTTGCAATCGAAATGAGAATCGGAGGCTGATCAGCTGCCTGAAAATCCTCGGCTGACTCAATGTTGTTGAAATATACCTAGATGAATCCAGGATAAGCCCAGATTCACCCTTGAAGGAAAGTGCAAGGTATAGACCCATGGTAGTCACCCACAAGACAATATAACCATCAGTTCCATCATGCATAGTATTGACTAAATACCACGACATCCCCACTAACGTCATCAGTGCCCAATAGTGGGTGTAGAACTAGGTACTAACATATGCTCCCCAACACAATACACACCACACGCACACACACACAAGAGCATACATCAACACAAAGTTCAGCGTACTAAGTTTCTGTCATGACTCTGGAGATCAAGGGCAGACTCGGCCATAATGAATCCTAGCACTAAAAGAAGCATTAAATCGGAAAAATTAGCACAAAAATGAGGTAGTTGATAGGGCATACGCACCACAAAAGATAGAAAGAATTAGCACAATATATCAACTGGTCGTAACTCGGACGAAAACTTCACAATGTGAAGTCTGCATGTCCGCAATACGACTAAAAAATATACCTAGATGAATCCAGGATAAGCCCAGATTCACCCTTGGAGGAAAGTGCAAGGTACAGACCCATGGTAGTCACCCACAAGACAATATAACCATCAGTTCCATCATGCATAGTATTGACTAAATACCACGACATCCCCACTAACGTCATCAGTGCCCAATAGTGGGTGTAAAACTAGGTACTAACATATGCTCCCCAACACAACACACAACACACACCACACGCACGCGCACACATGAGCATACATCAACACAAAGTTCAGCGTACTGAGTTTCTGTCATGACTCCGGAGATCAAGGGCAGAAATTAGCACAAAAATGAGGTAGTTGATAGGGCATACACACCACAAAAGATAGAAAGAGTTAGCACAATATCCCCTCCAACAATCCAAGAGTCAACCACTGGAAGAGCAGAATTCAATCGCGTCCAAAATGCAGACCTAGCACGCAATGATAGAGCTGACATGCGTGCATTCACACATATGCATAAACCACAACTATTCTCATGCTCCCCAATGGCAGGCGACCAGAAGGTCCGAGAGCCAACCCCAAGCAAATGTCCAAAAGGGCGTGCTAACTTGTGCTCCTGAAGCATCAAAATATCAACCGGCTTGTTGACAGCAGCTCGAAGCTCCGTGCCAACCCTGGCCTGTCTCTTCCTGGTAAGCCTAGCTGATCTCAATCCATTTACATTCCATGATAGCACATGCAAATCCATGAGAAACAGAAAAAGGTAGACAACACTGTCTCCGCAACCACAAAAGAGCGAACATCTGCAAGCCAAATTCTCATAGAGGAAGGCATGGAAAAATCATCCCGCAAGTACAACACAATGGGCAAACAAAAGCAACACTCTCTGTCAAGCCACTCTAAGGCCGCACAGCACTGCAGAAATATCTGAGACAAACAAGCAGCAGCTCCTGCGTCTCCCAACCAATCCTGCAACTCTAGTAGAGTAACAGCATAGACAAAATCTAACACACGCCCCTCTGACCAAGTCTCCTTACCCGTGAAAGGTAAGAAGAAGGATCTCATAGGGCCTGTCCTGCCACCCACCAACTGACAAGAGGAGCTGCTCCGTTTAGGTCTCTGCACCATGTAAACTTTGACCATGAAGGGGCCAAGCTCAGGCCTGCTGTTCTCGGCTCTATCCACATCCCACTCTAGAGGACAGAAGCTGAGAAAATCTCTAGAAACACGAGGATGGGTAGGGAGTCTGGGGACAGGAGTGGGTGGCAAAAGCGCAAGCTGTAGGGAGGAAGCACTAGCTGGGGCCTCCGCAGGCGGTGGAGGTGGAGGGGGAGGCACGACGTCCACCTGCATGTCGACTGGTAAAGGAGCTGGAGCCTGACTGCCCCGAGGAGCAGATGCTGCTGGTAGTGGCGGGAAGTGGCTATAGTCACTCAGCTGGGGTCTAGCCACTGCTCTCTGCTGCTGGTCAGGAAGCGGTGTAGCCTGTACAGAAGAGACCTCGGTGACGCACTCCTGGTCTGTGAGACCGGTGAAACAGGAAGCTCGTGACGATCTCTCCGTTGAAAGGTCTGCCTGCGCCCAGTGCCTGCGCCATCCATCAGTGCCCTGGCCAGTCGAAACAGGCTACTGATGAGTGGCCTCTGTAGTTGAGTGCTGCTGGGGTCGCTCCTGTTGAGGATAGGTTGCCACAGCTCTCTGTCTCAGAGCAGGCTGAGTGGGACACGCGCGAGCCAGATGACCCATCTCGTGGCATCTGAGACACTGGCCTGGTTTCCCGGTAACCACCAGCCTCTGGGTAAAATGGTACTCTCCTCTACCTGTGATAAGGATGGTCTCCAGGATCTCTAATGAGCCAAAGAGCTGAATATGTGGTGGTCCTCCTGAAGTACGTATGGATCCAAGAACAACTCCAAAATATGAAGCTAAGGCCTGAAGGAAATCCTCCTGTACAAACTGTCGCAGTAGAGAGGGAATGACAAGGTCAAGGGATACCGCGGAGCAATCTGCCGGGACTCGAACTCGTCCTCAGTGAACTACGGGTACCACTCCATAATATAGAAGGCTCTCCCTCCAAAAACAATGGTACACGCGAACAAAGCACAGTAACTGAGGCCTGGTCCGATAACTGAGCCATGAAGATGCCTTGACCGAGGCATGTGACCTCCACAACTCTACCCTGGTGAGTTCCGAGAGCAGTCTGAAGAAAGTCTCTGAGAGAAGCTCTGGAGAGAGAGGCGCCACTGACACGGCCAACAACTGCTCGCTCACGTAAGAAAATGGTGGCTACATCCACTCTATCCATGATCTGATCGGGAATCACAAACCAGCGAACAGGTGGTAGGGGAGTCTCTTGGTGGTGACTCAATACCGGTGTAGAAGCCATACCGCTAAGTGGATCCACAGGAGACAGAGAAGATGGATGTAAGCAAGTGCTGGAGAAGGCAACTCGGAGCAGAAGTGTCGTGTATCCAAACAAGGGGAACCTCTTCTCCACCAACAGGCTGAGTGCTGGAAGAATCACGGAGGGCTCTGTGAGATACTTCCGCAGAAGAGAGCCCGCAGAAGACAAGAAGTAGCCGATGTGAAGATGGTGAAGTGGACGAGACGAGAGAGGCCACTAGCTGCGCGCTTCCTGTCTGGCGATGGTAACTCTCTCTCTCTCTCTCTCTCTCTCTCTCTCTCTCTCTCTCTCTCTCTCTTGCACTTCAACATGGTATGCCTTATGATTGGAGTACTAATTGGGTTAAGCCTTTGCATAAAGGAGGGGATGTAAAGAATGTAAGCAACTACCGGACTATAATGATTGGGTCTCTTATGGAAAAGTTGTTTGGGTGCATAATGGAGATGAAATTGAGTGATTGGGCTGAAGAGAGTGACAAGCGTGCAAAGGGACAAGCGGGTTTTTGTCGATGCCATAACACCATTGATCATCTTGTCACTCTTCGTGTTCTCATGGAGGAAAGTCGGTTGAAAGGCAAGCGATTGTATTGTTGTTTTGTGGACTTTAAGAAAGCCTTTGATATGATTCCACGCAACAATTTGTGGAGAAGGATGGAAGAACTCCAAGTGCCAAGTGAGTTTATGCTTGCGGTTTCTCGAATCTATGAGAAGGTGATTTGTCAATTGCGCATGGGAAGAGAAATTTCAGAAATTTTTGTAAGCACTATTGGGGCTAAACAAGGATATCCATTGTCACCAACTCTCTTTGGTCTATGCATCGATCAATTGGAACAAATGGTACTTGACTTTATGCAAGAAGAAGGCATTGAAGAGGTCACTATTTGCAATGCGGTAATCATGCTTTTGTTGTATGCGGATGATGTAGTGCTTCTAGCACACACTTTAGAAGATGCACAAAAGCTTATGGTTGTCCTTGAGAACTTTTGCTTGCATAGTGGGCTGATTGTAAATGAATCCAAAACAAAGGTTATGCTTGTGAAAACCAACCATAAGGAGAAGCCATGCATTGTGTACAACAACGAGACACTTGAAGTTGTTGAGAGCTTTAAGTACCTTGGCCTTGAGGTTCCATCCAATCACAAGTGGCATGAATGTGCTATGCGTCGTTTGGAAGCGGGAAAGAGAGCATATTATGCATTTGAGAACATGTGTAATGCGGGAAACATCAAGTGTTGGGTTCTCAAGAAGTATCTTTTTGATGCATTGGTGACACCGGTTCTTCTTTATGGAGTTGAAGTGTGGAGCGGGAGCATCTCAAAGTCTACTTGGAAAGAGTTTGAGAATGTCCAAAAGCGTTTTCTTACAAACTTTCTCCAAGTTAAGACACAAACACCATATATGCTCCTACTTCTTGAGTCGGGATCTCTTCCAATTGAGGTTATGGGCATGGAAAGGGTTGTGGAGTACATGATAAAGATGCGTCAAAACCCCTCACATTGACTTCCTACAATTGCATGGGAAGCAAGCAAAAAAGTTCAAAAGACGCATAAAAGCAAGATCTTGAGCACGGGATGGATGCAAGACATAAAGAAGTGGTTTGGGAAATGGGATGCATTACACTTGCTACATGATGCTTCAATTGACTCTCAAGTGAATAAAGCTTTTCTACAACGCCAATGTATTACGGCTTGGGAGAAATCCGGTGGGTCACGCTTCATACATTACACCACCTATATTGCCCCCAACTACAAAACCATGTTCTTCGCTGACAGAGGAAACCGTACTCACACTTACATGCTTGAGCCTATTCCCCTGTCCGCGATACGCACTATCGCAACAATTCGGCTTAGCTCCCATTTCCTTCGATGCGAGATAGGGCGTTGGGGCAATGGAGAAGAGTCAAATCGATTGTGCACATTATGCTCACTGCAAGTTCGAAAGTCTGAGTACCACACACTACTAGAGTGCTCAGCTTTTGATCACATCCGAACTTGCTTCTCTCACATTTTCAACCATAACTTACACCTACACACTTTCCTCTCCCAGCCAAAGTGTGGGCTCTCCATTGCGACTCTCATCACTACAATTTTGGAGCATCGAGAGTCACTCATCAGCCATACACATACTACATCACATGTAACTTTGGTCCCATAGGTCATATTTGACCTCCGAGGACGATAATAAAATCTCTCTCTCTCTCTCTCTCTCTCTCTCTCTCTCTCTCTCTCTCTCTCTCTCTCTCTCTCTACCCATGCCCACATACATGTGTCTTTTTCACTGCCGAGATGGTAAAGAAAGCCATTGTTAGGATAAAGACTGGGAGACCATATGATCATGAGGGCCTAGTCGCTAAACATTTCATGCATGCCAAAGACCTACTAGCATAGCTTCTAGCAGTTATGTTTAACCGTGCCATGTGTGAGGGCCTACCGAACACTTGGAGCCTATCTACAATCGTACCTATCTTCAAATCAGGAGACCCCATGGAGCCTGGGAATTATCGCACTATTATGATTGGGCACACACTGGCACGGTTATATGCATCCATTCTTGAGCAACAGCTGAGTAGATGGGCAGAGAGGGAAGGAATACGTGCAACTGGGCAGGCAGGATTCAGGAGAGGCTTCTCTACTCTCGACCACATCCTAACACTCAGGGCCATCATCGACGAAGGCATATCTCATGGGAGACGGATCTATTGTAGCTTTGTGGACTTCCGCAAAGCTTTCGACACGGTACCCAGAGCTAGACTGATGCGCAGACTACAGGAAATGCGAGTACCCACAAAACTCATTTGGGGGATCATCGCCCTGTACAGATCAGTAGCAGGGCATGTACGCACCCCGGAGAGACTTTCTACACCGGTTCACTCCACTATTGGGCTGAAACAGGGCTGCCCGCTCTCTCCCACTCTTTTCGGTATGTATGTGGATGAGATTTCTGACTACATTGACAGCGATGGAGATAAAGGTGCTGAGTTGGCAGGGACATGGATTCCACTTTTGTTATATGCTGATGACATAGTGTTGATCTCCGAATCCCCAGAGGGAATGCAACGTCAATTGGATGCTTTGCATACGTTTGCCCACAAAAGTGGTTTGTCTGTCAACCTAGGTAAAACCAAGGTTATGGTGTTTAATACCACCCCACAGTGGATCACGAGGTCAGCATTTACAATCACAGGAAACTGTGGAGTACACAGACGCTTACACTTACTTTAGAGTGGTTTTTAGCGGACCTGCATTCTCACTCAGAAGAGCAGCGGAGACCAGACTTACTAGAGCCCACGCAGTATTGGGTAGATTGGAGAGGATGTGTTCGCAGGTTCAGTTTCAGGAACCCCGGACGAAGCTCTGGCTCTCTGACACCTTGGTGGCTTCAGCATTGCTCTATGGAACCGAGATATGGGGACCTTCACTGGATCACCACGGGAGGACGGGTCGCTCAGACGGATGGGGGAACATGCAGAAACCTCTCGTCTCTATGATCTCGCGGCTCATTAGAGCCAAGGCATCAGTACCACGGGCCATTATCCGAGCAGAGCTAGCGGCCCCCCCACTTGTGGTGGAGGCACTCACTAGATCAGTCTCCTTCATAAACCGCACATGGGAACTTCCTAGAGACAGATATGCTCGCATAGCACTTGAATCCTCTCGACAGTTAGCCATACAAGGAGATACAACATGCTGGTATGGGGAGATGACATCATGGTTTCAGGCACATGGGTTCAGCATAGACCGGCTACCACCATTCCATTACTCATTGGATGCACCATCTCTCACCCTTACACAATCAGAGATCACCAAGCTCATACGCCAAGACCTGACCCAGCTAGACACCAGAAGGACATGGATACAACCAGCACAGGAATTGGGCACGAAGATGGCTTTCTACAAAGACCACCTTCTCCAGCTTACGGAAGATGGTTTTGTGGCGAGACCCAGATACATGGATACCCACTTGTCTCATGGGATACGATGTGCTATTGGCCAATTACGCACATCTTCTCACCAATTGCGGATTGAGACTGGGAGATACGGCCGAGTACCAGAAGAGGACAGGACATGCCCCTTGTGTAACATGGAACCTGAGACAGAGCTACACTAT